>NC_092464.1:15000-615000 GCF_047495875.1 Pithys albifrons albifrons | reverse complement strand
GTACCCGCAGAGCCGGCAGAACCCCTCGTTGCAGTAGATCACGGCACAGTTCTCCACTCGCGCATTCCCGATGATGAACTTGCGGCCTGGGGGGAGAGGGGACACAGGGCACGTCAGGTCGGAGCCCCCCCAGTCTAGAGGCCCATGGGGAGGGGCCTCCCCGTCCGTCCGTCCGTCCGTCCGTCCATCTGTGGCTCTGGGCTCCCCAGGATCAAACACCCTGTGAGTAGCCCCCTCTCTCCCCAGGGACCCCCCAGGCTGGTGGCATCATCACCATGGGGACCCCAGAGCTGCAAGGACTTCCACAGGGACCTGGGACCCCACGACTGCAGGGACTCCCCAGGGACTCCACCACCATGGGGTCCCCGGGACCATCACCCTGCAGGGAGGGGCTCAGCTAGGCCAGACCACCCAACCACACCCTGTCCCCCAGCACAGTAACACCCCCAGCCTGACCTGGGGCAGCATCGTCCCCACGTCACTGCCCTGTCCCCACGTCACTGCCCTGTCCACAGGGGGGATGCTCAGAGCCTGACCCCGAGAGGTGCTGGGGACCCGCAGAACCCCCAGTCTGCCCAGTCCCCCAGGTCTCCCCGCACCAGCTGCTGGGCAGTGAGGGGGGGGGGGGGGTTGTGGGCCAGGTCGGACCCCCAGTCCCGCAGCAGCCTCTGAGCTGGTATTGGGGTCTCCATCACCCCTCAGGGACTGGGGGACCCCCAGTTCTGGCACCCCAGAGCCACGGTCTGCTGGGGCCTGGGCCACGCAGGCCCCCCCCAGTTGGGCTTGTTCCCATCACTTCAAACCCACCTGAGGCCACCGTCCCCCCGGTCCTCCCCACCGCCCGTCCCTTCAGTGTCCCCCAACACTCCCCGGTCGCTCCCGCACCGCCCGTCCCCCCGCGGGTCCCCCCGGCCACGCCCCTCCCGGGTCTCCCCCGCCGACCCCCGGCTCGCCCCGGTCCCCACTCACTCTGCCCCTCGAACTTGCGGATGATGGTGTCCAGGAAGGTGTTCTGGGGGGCGACGTGCCCCCGCCGCACCGGCATCGCGCCGGGCCCATGGGCAGCGCCGGGCGGGGCGAGGGGGCCGCGCCGCGGGGGGTCCCGCTGCCCTTGAGCCAAGGACGCGGCGGCGCGGGGGGCGCGGGGGGCCCGGCCGGGCCCGGCCCCGCCCGGCCGGAGCGGAGCTGGGGGGCCGGGGCCGCGGGGGCCGCGGGGGGCGGCGGGGCCGAGCCCCCCCCGCTACCCGCCCGGTGCGCGCCGCGCCATCGGCCTTATTTAGTCACGGAGCGGCCGGGGGGGACCGAGCCCCCGCCCCGCGCGCTCGGAGCGGCTCGGCCCGGCCCGGCCCGGCCCCGTTCGGAACGGCTCGGCTCGGCCCGACTCGGCTCGGCTTGGCCGGGTTCGGCCCGGTTCGGCTCGGCGGGGTCCGCCCGGCCTGGCCCAGCTCGGCCCGGTTCGGCTGAGATCGGGCGGGCTCGGCCGGCTTCGGCGCGGTTCGTCTGGGCTGGGTTGGCCTGGGCTCGGCTGGACCCGGTGCGGTTCAGCTGCGCTCGGGCGGGTTCGGCTGGACTGGGCTCGGCTCGGGCGGGCTGGGCTGAGTTGGGCTGGGCTGGGCTTGGGCTGGGCTGGGTTGGCCTGGGCTCGGCTCGACCCGGTGCGGTTCAGCTGCGCTCGGGCGGGTTCGGCTCGGCTCGGTTCGGCCCGGCCCGGCCCGGCCCCGGGGGCGCGGCGGGCGCTGCGTGTTGACAGCCGGGCCCGGGGGCGGGGCCAGCGCGGCCGCAGCCAATGGCCGGGGGGGGCCCGGGGACCCCCCGCCCCGGGGGCGCACGGCGGGGCCGCGGCCACGCCCCCCACCCAGACCACGCCCCCGGCCACGCCCCCTCATCCCCCCGACAGGCGGGGACACCCCGAGCCCCGGAGACACCCCGACACCACTGGGGACACCCCGACACCACTGGGGACACCCCGAGCCCCGGAGACACCCCGACCTCCGGCGACACCTCCGCGCGGCCACCCCCTCTGGAGAGAGGCCACACACCTGGACAGGTGGGACATCAGGACATGGGGCACGGGGACATGGGGACACAAGAACGTGGCGACACGGGGGCACTGGGTCACCAGGACATGGGAACACCGGGACATGAGGACACCGGGACATCTGGACATGGGGACACCAAGACACCGGGACATCAGGATACAGGGACAGTGGGACACCAGAACACTGGGACACTGGGATGTGGGGATACTGGGACACCAGGACATGGGGACACTGGAACATGGCCACACGGGGACACCAGGTCACCAGGACATGGGGACACCAGGATATGAGGCCACCAGGACACGAGGACACCGGGACACCTGGACATGGGGACACCAAGACACCGGGACACCAGGATTACAGGGACACTGGGCCACTAGAACACTGGGACACTGGGGTGTGGGGATACTGGGACACCAGGACATGGGGACACCAGGACGCAGGAATGTGGGGACACAGGGACGTGGGGTCAGTGGGGCAGCGGCAGAGCCTCAGACACAGCCCCAGCCAGGTCCTGCCAGGAGCCTCCCAGGCCAAATCCTGCCTTCTCAGCCCAGCCCAGTCCTCTTCCCAGTCTCAGTACCACCCCTTGTCCCAGTCCCAGTCCTGGTCTAATCCCAGTCTCAATCCAATCCTAATTCTAATCCCAGTCCAACCTAGTCCTGGTCCCACTCCTAGTTCTGTCCAGTCCCAATCCCAGTCCCCATCTACTCTCTATCCAGTTCAGGTCTGGTCCCAGTCCCAACCCCGCTCTAGTCCCAGTTTCAGTTCAGTCCAAATCCCAGTCGCAGTTTCAATTCCAGTTCTAGTCCTAGTCCACTCCCAGACCAATCCTGTCCCTTCCCAGTCCAACCAAATTCCATTCCAGTACAAGACCATATGTTGTCCAATCCTGGTCCCAGCTGCAATCAAAGGTCAATTCCAGTCCCAGCCCACTCAGGGTCCCAGTGCTGTCACAGTTCAGCCCAGTCCCAAACCCAGTCATGGTGCTGGTCCCAGTCCAGTCTCGCTCCAGTCCCAGTGCCATTCCAGTCGTGATCTCAGTCCTAGTCTGAGTCCAGTCCAGGCCCAAGCCCCCATGCCAGTTCAGTTCTAATCTCAATCCCAGTTCTAGTCTCAGTTCGCTCCCGGTCCAGTCCTATTGCCGTTTCATCCGAGTCCAGTCTCAGTCCCAGTTCCATCTCCTCCCAGTCCCCTCCCAGTCCCAGTTCCATCCCCTCCCAGTCCCACGGCTCCCGGGCTCTGTCCCAGGTGCTGAATGTGGCTGCACCAGCCCGGCTCTGCCGCTGTGCCGCGACCTCCGGGACCAACCGGAGCCGACCGGACCAACTGGACCCGAATGGACCAACCGAACCAGCTGGACTGACTGGGCTGACTGGAACAACCGGACCCGACCAGACCCGACCAGACCGACAGGATCGACCGGCCCCGACCTGTTTTGAATGCACCCGAACGGCCCCGACTGGATCTGAACACACTGACCTGACCGGATCGGACCCAAATGGACCGACCGGGCCCGGAATGGACCGAGCGGACCAACGGGAGCTCGGCTGAGCCGGGCGGGAGGAGGCTGTGGGGAACGGGGGGGCTGTGAGTGAGAGGGGTCTGTGGGGCAGAGGAGGGGCTGTGGAGGAGAGGAGGTCTGTGAGGGAGGGGGCTGTGGGGCAGAGGGGGGGTCTGTGGGGCAGATGGGGTTCTGTGAGGCAGAGGGGGTTCTGTGGGGGAGAGGAGGAGCTGTGGGGGAGAGGGGGAGCTGTGGGGCAGAAGGGAGGATGTGTGGGGCAGAAGGGGGGACCGTAGGGCAGAGGGGGGTTTGTGAGGGAGAGGAGTCTGAGGGTCAGGGTTCTGCGGGGCAGAGAGGGGTCTGTGGGGCAGAGGGGGGTTCTGTAAGGGATGAGGGGCTGTGGGGCAGAAGGGATGTCTGTGGGACGGAGGGGGGCTGTGGGGCAGAGGGGGGTCTGTGGGGCAGAGGGGGGCTGTGGGGAAGAGAGGAGTCTGTGGGGCAGCAGGGGGGTCTGTGGGCAGAGGGGGGACTGTGAGGGAGGACAAGCCCTCAACCCCACCGGCCCCTCGCCTGCCCCATGGCCGAGTCTCCGCCCCTGGGTAGGGCAGCCCATGGCGTGGATGGCTCTGCCGTGACGGACCGGCCTGCCCGGGGCGGGGGAAGGAACCCGAGACCCTTCCAGCGGGGTGAGCGAACCCCACTCCCCGCGCGGGGCCGGGGCCGCCCCCTCCGTGCCCCCCCCGGGCCGCTCTCCCCGTGTTTCTGCGCCCCCCACGCCCCCCGGTCTCCCCCGCCCCGCAGGAAGGAACCGCCGCTGTGCCGGCACCGGGCGCGGTTTCCCGTCGCTGCGGGAGCCGCGGGCTGAGCCCCCCCGCGAACCTCCGGCGGGACCCCTCCCCGCCGGGCCCCGGGTGACCTCGCACCCCCCGCATCCCTCAGCAGCGCTGCCCCGGGGTCCCCGCCCCCGCCGGGACCCCCGCCCCACTCCAGGGTCACCACGGGGCTCCCCCGCCGACGTCTGCGGTGCCGCCGCCCACCCGCGCTGCTCCCCACGGGGTCCCCCCCGTGACGGTCCGAAGGTGCCCACCCCGCGCAGAACCCCCCCCGGGATGCTTATCCGGGGGTCCCCGGCAGCGCCCGGCACGTCAATGGCCGGAACTGGGTGGAAACGGCGGGAAATGGGGGGGTCCCGCCGGACATCCGCCCCGTGGCGGGGGCTGGGGGGGCCACGGGACCCCCGCGGGGCACCCAAACGTCCGCGTAAAGGGGAGGTCACAATGTCGCACGTGCAGAATGGGGGTCCCTGCCACCACCGCGGCTCCCGAGTGCTGTGCGTGTCCCCTCCAGTGCCATGTCCCTTCCTCTGGGCATCATCACTGTGTCCCTAAGGTGCCATGATCCCCACTGTCATGTGTGTCCCCAAGTGCCATCTATCCTCCCCAGTGCCATGTCCCCGCGAGCGCAGTGTGTGTCCCCCACATCTGCCCCAGTGCCACGTCCCTCTCAGTGCTGTGTCCCTCCCACGTGCCATGCGTGTCCCCAAGTGTCACATATCCCACTCGGTGCCATATCGCCCCAGTGCAGTGTCCCCTGCACCGCAATGCATGTCCCCCATGCCCCGCTCAGTGCCATGTCCCTCTCATGGGTGCTGTGTCTCCCAAATTGGGTGCCATGGCTGCTGCCCCCTTGCCACATGCCCGGGTGCCAGGGGTTAGATTGGGTCCCCCCGGCGGGATCCCGGTGTATCCCACGCCGATGGCAGTGGCTGCGGTCGCGGCAGTGGAGGTGACGTTGATGATAACAGTGGTGACAGTGGCGGTGGCAACGGCTGTGGCGGTGGCAGTGGAGGTGAGGGAGGTGGCAGTGGCGGTGACGGTGGCGGTGCCCATTGTGCGCGGGGCGGGGGCGTCGCGGCCCCGTCACCACTTCCCCGGGCCGGAGGAAGCGGGAAGCGGCCGCTCCCGGCTCAGAGGGGCCGCGATGGGGAACCTGCCGGGGGTCCTGCCCGGGGCCTCCCGCGCCTGCCCTGGCCTCGGCCTCTGCTCGCGACCCCGCGGCCCCACGCCCGAGGACCCTCCTGTCACCGCTGCCACCGCTGCTGTCACCGAGCCCCCCGGGTGGGTGCCCAGGTGGGACGGACAGGGTGGGATGGGGTGGGATGGACAGACGGGGTCCCGCGGCACCGACACCGACTCTGCCGCGGCCCCCGCGGCCCTCGCTCCTGGCTCACGGGGATGTCCCCACGTGGCCGGAGCCCACAGGAGACGTGTCGCCGCTGTTGAGGTGTCCCCACCGCGGACTGGACCCCGGTGGGGCGGCACACTTGGGTCACGGGGCAGGACGCGGTGCCCACCGGCAGCAGAGCTCTGCGCACACTGCCCGTGGCATCACGACAGTGTCCCCTGTCCCACGGCGTGGCCCCGGCAGCCCGTGGAACCCAGTGGGGTGCACTGGGGAGAGTGGGATTTGGGGGGACGGATGGGGACATACGGGGGGGAGTGCATGAGGTTGAGTGCGGATAGAGGCGTGGGGACCCCCAGGAGGTGTGGGGACCCCCCAGCCCAGAGAGGACTTGGATGGGAACAGGACAGGGTGTGTGTCCCCCCCCCTCGGTGGCCCGGAGCCCGCTCTGACTCATGGCCATTGTTCACACTCTCAGGAGGGCCAGGAACGCCCCGCGCCCTCCCCATCCTCTGACCTCCTCAACTCCTGACCCCTCCAGCTCAGCCCCATCTCCTGTTCCCCCATCCCCTCTCCCCCCACCCCCTGATCCCCCCCAGCTCAGTCTCGCCAACCTGACTCCCCAACCGCTGCCCCCTCAGTTCAGCACCCCCATCTGCTGACACTCCCCAGCCCCTGACCCCCCAACCCCTACCCCCCACCCCGACGGAACTCACCTGGAGGCTCAGGACCCCTCCAGCGGCACCAGGGGT
The DNA here is from genome assembly GCF_047495875.1 of Pithys albifrons albifrons. Lineage (NCBI taxonomy): Eukaryota > Metazoa > Chordata > Aves > Passeriformes > Thamnophilidae > Pithys > Pithys albifrons. The sequence continues at coordinate 608,524 of NC_092464.1, read as the reverse complement.
GGGGGAACTCCCCATAACCCCCTTCCACTGGCTATCCACCCCCGTGCCCCCGAGGGTCGCGACCCCCTCGGACAGGTCCCCACACCCCAGGGAGGTCCCGGTGTTAGAACCGCCAGAGCCCTCTGGTCCCCTTGGACCCCGGCTGGGCCTCCCCCGTGCCCGGGCAGGGCTCAGGGGTCTCCCATGTTGCCCCTAGCCCGACGCCTCCACACCCGGCAGAGCCCTCCCGCTTCGCCCGCCTGAAGAACTGGGAGACGGGAAGCATCAGCTACGACACGCTCTGCGCCAGCGCGGGGCAGGTGCGGGAGCGGGGGCGCAGGGGGGCTGCGATGCACGGGAAGGGGGGCGATGGGGCTGGGATGTGGGGCTGGGGGAGTGCCAAGATGGAAGGGGGCGCAGGGGTGGGGGAGCAGGGAGGGGGGACAGACTGGAGGGGCAAAGTGAGGTGGCACGGTTGGGGGGTACAGATTTGGGGGGTGCAGGGCCGGCGGGGGGGTGTGCACGGGGGTTCCGGGACGGAGATCTGTCCCGGGGGTGCGGGTTTGGGGAGTGCCGGGGTGACAGACACAGGCGGAGGGGTGTGGGCGGAGGTGCTGGCATGGGGGTTCTGTCCCGAGGATCCGGGCAGCCCCCCTGAGACAAACCCTCCCCCCAGGAGCTGTCCTGCTCGGGTCAGCGCTGCCTGGGGTCCCTGGTGCTGCCGCGGCCGCTGCCCGCCCCGACCCCCGAGGGGACGCGACCCCCCGAGGAGCTGCTGGAGCTGGCCCGGGACTTCATCACCCAGTACTATCTGTCCCTGCGGCGGTGAGCGGTGAAGGGATCCCAACTGCGGGCACGGCGCACCCCCACAGAGGGCACAGGGCACCCCGTGGCCCCAGAGCACCCCATTGCCTGGACCTGTCCTGCCCCAGATCACCCCACGGCCCCGGGGCACCCACAGCCCAGCCCCAGCCCTGCCCGGGGCACCCCATGGCTCCATCTCCAACCTAGGGCACCCCACTGCCTAGACCTGCCCTACCCCGGGGCACCCCACATCCCCAGGGCACCCCGTAGCCCTATCCCTGCCCCGAAGTACCCCAAACCCCCACCTCTGCCCCAAAGTACCCCCATATCCCTATCCCTTTACTAGGACACCCCAAAAAACCACCCCTGTCCCAAAGTACCTGCAGTTCATCTCTGCCCAGAGTAATTCACACCACCTTCTGCACCCCAGGGTACCCCCATAGCTAAAGACATGCCCTTGGGTGCCCCATATCCCCACCCCTGCCCCAAAGCACCCCCATATCCCCACCCCTGCCCTGGGACACCCCCATATCCGCACCCCTGCCCCAAAGCACCCCCATATCCCCCCCCTGCCCTGGGACACCCCCATATCCGCACCCCTGCCCCAAAGCACCCCCATATCCCCCCCCTGCCCTGGGACACCCCCATATCCCCACCCCTGCCTCAAAGCACCCCACATCCCTGTTCCTGCCAGGTCCCTCCAAGCTCCCAGGGTACCAGTGTTCAGGGGTGCTGAGAGGGGAGTCCCTTTCTCTGGGGGCACTGAGGGGAGGGGGGTCCCTGTCTCTGGAGGTGCTGAGGGGGGTTCTTGTGTCTCTGAAGGTGCTGAGAGGGGAGTCCCTGTCTCTGGAGGTGCTGAGCGGGGTGGCCTCTGTCTCTGGAGGTGTTAAGGGGGGTTCCTGTGTCTCTGAGGGCACTGAGGAGAGGGGGGTCTCTGTCTCTGGAGGTGTTAAGGGGGGTTCCTGTGCCTCTGGGGGTGCTGAGGGGGGAGTCCCTGTCTCTGGGGGTGCTGAGGGGGGTTCCTGTGCCTCTGGGGGTGCTGAGGGGGGAGTCCCTGTCTCTGGAGGTGCTGAGGGGGGTTCCTCTGTCTCTGGGGGTGCTGAGGGTCTCCCCTGCAGGGAGAACTCCCCGGCGCACACGCAGCGGCTGCGGGAGGTGGCTGCGGAGATCGAGGCCTCGGGCTCGTACCGGCTGCGGGAGCCCGAGCTGGCGTTCGGTGCCAAACAGGCCTGGCGCAACGCGGCACGTTGTGTCGGCCGCATCCAGTGGAACAAGCTCCAGGTGCCACTCCACCCATGGCACTGCCACTCAACACAACCTGTGGGGACCACGGAGACCACAAACTCATGGGGACATCAATCCACCAAACTCATGGGGACTCCAATGCACAGAGACTTCAAATCCAGGGGAAACCAACACAGAGGGTCCACTGCCCCATTGGGACCCTCGTCAGGGATTGTAAACCATGCAGAGCCCAACACACCTCGCAGGAACTCAGACCCACAGGGACCTCATCCCATGGAAACCCCAGCCATGGGGACCCCTGTCCTACTGGGAGGGAGCCCTGCCCAATGAGATGGGCCTATGGGAACTCCCATGCCATGTGGAACCCAATCCACAGGACCCCACCCCATCTCATGGGGACCCACAGGGACCAACATTCTGTAGTGACCCCCACCCTACAGGGACCCTCATACCATGGTGACCCTGCACAACGGTGACCTCTGTCTCACAGGGACCCCTGTCCCTCAGGGATCCCCATCCCACAGGGACCCCTGCCCTGCGCCTGTGCCATGGGGACCCCCAGCCACAAGGACCCCTGATCCATGGGGACCCGCAGTCCACGGGAAGCCCTGTCCCATGGGGACATTGGTCCCACAGGGAACTCCCGCCCCCATGGAGACCCTCATCCCATGGCGACCCCTGTACCACAGGACTCCCTGCCCTCCAGCTTCCCCATGGGAACCCCTGCCCCACACCTGTGGGGTCCCCCTTAGCCCACCGTGTCCTCCGCACAGGTGTTCGATGCCCGGGACTGCAGGGGGGTGGGGGAGATGTTCAGCCTGCTCTGCTCACACATCCAGTTCGCCACCAACCGCGGCAACATCCGGTGAGTGCACTCCCAGTCCTCTGACTCCCCGAGGCTGGAGGGGGTCTATGACGGCCGCTCCGACCCCCCCAGGTCCGCCATCACCATCTTCCCACCGCGGGCACCGGGACGGGGCGATTTCCGTATCTGGAACTCACAACTGATTCGCTACGCCGGGTACCGGCAGCCCGACGGCTCCGTGCGGGGCGACCCCGCTAACGTGGACATCACCGAGGTGGGGGACTCTGCGACCCCAGACTCGCCTCATCCCCTCTCCATGTCCCCTCTATCACCTCTCCATCCCCCCTCCATCTCCCCTCCTTCCCCTCTCTGTTCCCCCCTCCATGTTTCCTCCACCCCCGCATCCCTTTATCTTCACTCCGTCCTTTCCCCACTCCGCATCTCCTCATCCCACTTCCGTTCTCCCTCATCTCCCCCTCCATCTCCACCCAGCCTCTGCACGCCCCGACCCCTCCCGGTGCTGTTCCCCCCTCAGCTCTGCATCCAGCACGGCTGGACCCCCGGCGGGGGCCGCTTCGACGTGCTGCCGCTGCTGCTGCAGGGCCCCGAGGAGCCCCCTGAGCTCTTCCTGCTCCCCCCAGAGCTGGTCCTCGAGGTGCCGCTCCAGCACCCCACGTGAGTGGGGCTGCGACCCCCTGGGACACCCCAGGGCTGGGGTCCCACGCGGTCACTCCCAGGGAGGGAATGTAGAGGAGATGAGAGGGAATGGATGGGGGATGGAAGTTGGGACCCCCGCTGGGGACGTGGTGTGATCTCACCCCTGATTGGGATACTGGTTTGCTGGTCCCCTCTCAGGCTGGAATACTTGGATACTGGATATACTGTCACTGGTATACTGGTCCATGCATCCTCCGTGGGCGGGATTACTGGGATTCTGGTTGCTGACCTCCTCCCGGGCTGGGATGGGATACCAGGATGCTGATCCTCTCCCTGGCTGGAATGCTGGTCTGCTGGGCCCCTCCGTGGCTGGATACTGGAATACTGGGATGGAGGTTGGGGTGGCTGTGGGTCTGTGGGAGTCCGGACACAGCCCTCCCGTGCCCCCCCAGGCTGGAGTGGTTCTCGGAGCTGGGGCTGCGCTGGCACGCACTGCCAGCCGTGGCCAACCTGCTGCTGGAGATCGGGGGGCTCGAGTTCCCCGCGGCCCCGTTCAACGGGTGGTACATGGGCACCGAGATCGGCTCCCGCAACCTCTGCGACCGCCACCGCTACAACGTGCTGCCCGTGAGACCCGGCACCCTCGGGACCCCTGGCACCCCCGGGACCCCTGGCACCCTCGGGACCCTTGGCACCCCCGGGACCCCCGGGACCCCTGGCACTCCTGGGACCCCCGGCACCCCCGGGACCCCTGGCACTCCTGGGATCCCTGGCACCCTCGGGACCCCCGGGACCCCTGGCACCCTCGGGACCCCCGGCACCCCCGGGACCCCTGGCACCCCCGGGACCCCTGGCACTCCTGGGACCCCCGGCACCCCCGGGACCCCTGGCACTCCCAGGATCCCTGGCACCCCCGGGACCCCTGGCACCCCCGGGACCCCTGGCACCCTCGGGACCCCCGGCACCCCCGGGACCCCTGGCACCCTCGGGACCCTTGGCACCCCCGGGACCCCCGGGACCCCTGGCACTCCTGGGACCCCCGGCACCCCCGGGACCCCTGGCACTCCTGGGATCCCTGGCACCCTCGGGACCACCGGCACCCCTGGCACCCTCGGGACCCCCGGCACCCCTGGGACCCCTGGCACCCTCGGGACCCCTGGCACCCTCGGGACCCCTGGCACTCCCGGGACCCCTGGCACCCACGGGACCCCATAGAGACCTCCCCAGGACCCTCCCTGGCATTGCCCCGTACCCAACCAGGATTCCCTGGCATTCTGCAAGACCCCACTGGGACTGGCCCTGGCTCCCCCCAGCACCTGACCAGGACCCTTCCTGGGACTCCCTGGGACTCTCCAAGGACTCCCCTGGGAACCCATTGGGGACCTCTCGGGATCCCCCAGAACCATCCCCGGACCCTCCAGGATACCTAACCAGGACCTCCACCAGAGCCCCCTGGGACCATTCCAGGACTGCTGGGACCCCCTGGCTGATTCCCTCGGCTGAGCCCCATGTCCATTCCTCCTGCTAACCCCCCCCAACTGCCCCCCACAGGAGGTGGCCCAGCGCATGGGGCTGGACACAGGGACCAGCTCGTCCCTCTGGAAGGACCGGGCAGCCGTGGAGGTGAACGTGGCTGTGCTACACAGCTTCCAGGTGGGACCCCTGCCAGGACCCCCCGAGAGTCAGGAGAGCCCCCACTGCCAGGACCCCCCCCACTGCCCTCAGGACTGTCCCACTGCCACACCAGAGGGACCCCCACACCTCTGAGACACTCCACACCATTTCATGAGGACCCCCCCTCCCCTCCCACTGCCGTGATGCTGAGACCCCCACAACTCTGGGACCCTCACACTGTCATGCCAGGGGGACTCCCACAGCACTGGGACCCCCATCACCATGTCACAGGAACCCTGACACCCCCAGGGCTCCCCTCCACTGCACTGCCACGGGGCACATTGTCCCCTTTCGGTGCCCTCAGCCCCTGCCCCTGCAGTCAGCACAGGTGCCCGTTGCCCCCCTGTCCCTGCAGGTGGCCCAGGTGACCATCGTGGACCACCACGCAGCCACTGAGTCGTTCATGAAGCACCTGGCGGCGGAGGGGCGGGCACGGGGGGGGTGTCCTGCGGACTGGGCCTGGATCGTGCCCCCCCTCTCGGGCAGCCTCACACCGGTCTTCCACCAGGAGATGGTCAACTACCAGCTGCAGCCCACCTTCCGCTACCAGGTGGGACCCCCTCCCCACAGCCCTGCCCCACCTTCCGCTACCAGGTGGGACCCCCTCCCCACAGCCCTGCCCCACCTTCCGCTACCAGGTGGGACCCCCTCCCCACAGCCCTGCCCCACCTTCCGCTACCAGGTGGGACCCCCTCCCCACAGCCCTGCCCCACCTTCCGCTACCAGGTGGGACCCCCTCCCCACAGCCCTGCCCCACCTTCCGCTACCAGGTGTGACCCCCTCCTCACAGCCCTGCCCCACCTTCCACTACCAGGTGGGACACCCTCCCCACAGCCCTGCCCCACCTTCCGCTACCAGGTGGGACCCCCTGCCCCACAGATCCTGCCCTACGGCCCCCCAGCCCCTCTGGCCCCTCCTCCCAGGGCTGGAAGCACCAAGGGCACAGGCTGGTTCTGCAGCCTCAGGCCACTGACACCCTTGGTCAGCCAGTACTGACACCCCCAGGGACTTCCTGGGCACTCCTGATCCCTGTGGGACCCCCAGTCCTCTGTATTACCCTTCACCCACCACTGGCCTCTGCCCCATGCCCCCTTGGGACAACCCCGGTAATCCCCTGAGCACTCTGTGGGATGCCCCCAGCACCCAGCTGAGGGTCTCCCTCAGCCCCCTCATGACACCCTAAACCCACCCTGTCCCCTTCACCCCCTGCACAGCCCCATGACCCCCAGTTCCCCTCATGATCCCCAGCCCACTTTCTGTTACAGCCCTCCAACCTCTTTGCCCTACAGACCCCCAACCTCTCTTCCCCACATCCGACCCCCACCCCCCAAACTCTCTGCCTCATGATCCCACAGCCCTCCAACCCCTTCACCCCACAACTGACCCCCCCCCCCCATGGCCCCTCTGCCCCACAACCGCCCCTCTCCTGCCCACAGCCAGATGCCTGGAAGGTTTATGTGTCCAAAGGCACCACCATTACCCGGAGAAAGACCTTCAAGGAAGTGGCCAAGTAAGTGAATCCCATGATCCTGGGGATCCCACGGGAATTCTGGGGTCCCATGGTGATCCTGGTGTGGTCCCGGGGATCCCACAGTGCCGTCAAGATCTCGGCCAAGCTCATGGGACAAGTGATGGCACGGCGGGTCAAGGCCACCATCCTCTATGCCACTGAGACCGGCAAATCCCGGACTTATGCTTGGAATCTGTGCCAGCTTTTCCGACGGGCATTTGATCCCAAGGTTTGGGGGGAAAAGGGGGAAATTGCAGTGTCTCTGCTCACCCAAACCCTCTCCTGGTGGCCAAAGGCCAACGGGGCTTGGGTGAGGGGAGACACTGGGTGAGGGGATCTCACCATCAGGAATCCTAATCCTGGAATTCCGTGAAGGTGCTGTGCATGGATGAGTATGACGTGGTGGCCTTGGAACACGAGACCCTGGTCCTGGTTGTCACCAGCACATTTGGGAATGGGGACCCTCCGGAATGTGCCGAGGTTGAGATGGGATGGGGCTGAAATTGGATGGGGATGGCGATGGGGTGAGGATGGGACTGGGATGAGGTCTGTACTTGGAGGTGACATTCCACTCTCCTGCAGAGCTTCTCCAAGGCACTGATGGAGATGACGTCACCGTACACTGGCACCTCCCAGTCTGAGCCACCCATGTGAGCACCCCAGGGGGCTTGGGGGGTCTCTGCTGGGGCTGGGGCTGGGGCAGGAGCCCCCAAGCCCCCTTTACCCCCCTGACTCCCCTCACCCCCCAGGAGCTACAAGCTGAGGTTCAACAGCGTCACCCAGTCTGACCAGCTTGTGGCCTCCTGGAAGAAGAAGCGGCGGCAGCTGAGCAACACAGACAGTGCTGGGACCCTGGGAGCCCTGCGGTACCAAGGGCACGGGGATGGGCACAGGATGGGCACGGGATGGGCACAGGATGGGCATGGGGATGGGCATGGGGATGGGCTGGGGATGGGCATGGGGATGGGCACGGGATGGGCACAGGATGGGCATGGGGATGGGCATGGGATGGGCACAGGATGGGCATGGGGATGGGCATGAGGATGGGCACAGGATGGGCACGGGATGGGCATGGGATGGGCACGGGATGGGCATGGGAATGGACATGGGGATGGGCACAGGCATGCTGGGAGCCCTGCAGTACTGGGGCCATGGGGATGGGCACTGGGATGGGCACAGGATCAGCACAGCCACAGGGATGGGGACAGAGCACCCTACCCACATCCCTGAGCATCCCACCCCCTCCTTGGGTCCCCCACCATCCATGCATGTCTCCACCTCTATTCCTGGGTGCCCCTTGCCCCCAGCTCTGAGCATCCCCCGTTCCCCCATCTCTGGGTGTACCTCCCATCCTTGGGCACCCCACCATCGTCTGGTCCTCCTGACATCCCTGGGCATCCCACCCCCGTCCCTGGCTCCCTGAACTGTGGCCCGGGGGCCCCTGACCCCCTCCCTCCCCCCAGGTTCGCAGTGTTTGGGTTGGGGTCCCGAGCGTACCCCCATTTCTGTGCCTTCGCGCGGGCTGTGGACACGCGGCTGGAGGAGCTGGGCGGGGAGCGGGTGCTGCCCCTGGGTGAGGGTGACGAGCTGTGTGCCCAGGAGGAGTCGTTCCGCACCTGGGCACGCCAGGTGTTCCAGGTACAGGGGTCGGGGAGCTGGGGGGGCCCAGAAGGAGTCTTTCTGCACCTGGGCACACCTGGTCCTCCAGGTATGGGGGTTCAGAGACCCCCTCACCAGTCCCACTCCTCTGGTGCCCACTGTCCTCCCCTGTGCCCCCAGGCTGCCTGTGAGACCTTCTGCGTGGGGGACGGGGAGGGAGGGGCAGAGGAGCTGTTTGCCCCACCCCAAGGCTGGAAGCGCCACAGGCACCGGCTGGTGCCACAGCCCCAGACCACCGAGATCCTGGCTGGTACTGACCCCGTGGGACCACCCTGACAGGCCAAGGACCCCCCAACCCTCTACATCACCCTCCACCTCCCACCAGCATCTGCCTCATGGCCGTCCCAGTGCACCCCACAGAACCCCTCAAGAACCCTGTGGGACCCCCTCACACACAACACCTCTGGGGAATCACCCCACAGCCACCCTCCAGGGACCCCTCCAGCCCCTCCATGACCTCCTCAGGACCCCATGGCACCCCCAGCCCTCCTGTCACTCCATAGCTGCCTTCATGTCCACTCATGACCCTACAGCCCCTCTGAATCCCCCCATGTCACCTCAAGACTCCCAGCCCCCCGTGACCCTCCAGTCCCCCTATGACTCCTCAGTCCTCCGTGCCCCCCAGCCCCACATGTCTCCCTGTGTCCCATCATGTCCCTCCAAGCGTCCCCAGCCCCTCCATGCCCTCCTTGCCCCCATAGCCCACTGTGTCTCCCCATGACCAACCAGTCCCTGTATGTCCACCAGCCCCCTGTGTCCTCCCAGCCTCCCGTGCCCCGCCGTGCATCCCCAGCCCCCATGTCCCCCACCTTCCTATGACCCTCCCGGTGCCCCTCAGGACTGTCCCACCTGCACAAGCGGCGAGTGTTCTCCTGCTCAGTGCTGTCTGTGGAGAACCTGCAAAGTGAGGAGTCCAGGTGAGACCTCCCCGCACAGGGACCCCCTCCTCGGGCCCCGCCCGCACCCCTGGGCCCCCCCTACCCTGGGACTCCCCCAACCCTGGACCCCCATTCCGGGAAACCTCCATCCCCGGATCCCCATCCCTGTGACTCCACGATCCTGGAACTGCCCCAACCCCGAGATTCCCCATCTCCAGAACCACCCCAACCCCAGAGCCCCCCATTCCTGGGACCTTCGCCCTCCATGTTTCTCCCCCGCCTCGCTGAGCCCCCTGTGCCCCCCAGCCGGCAGACGCTGCTGGTGCGGGTGGGCTGCGAGGAGCAGGAGGGACTGCGGCACCTGCCCGGGGACCACCTGGGCGTGTTTCCCGCCAACCGCGAGGAGCTGGTGAGGGGGGTCCTGGAGCGCGTGGAAGACCCGCCGCCCCCCGAGCAGCCCCTGGGGCTGGAGAGCCGCGACGGGGACCCCGCAGGTACGGGAAGGGGACACAGGAGGGGCGGGAGATGGTGGGACCGGCAGTACGGACCGAGACGAGGGGGACAGGGGGCACCCCGCGGGTACGAACCAGGGGGAGACGGGAAGGGGCTGAGGCTTGGGGAGGAGGCCGAGAAGGGGCCGGGGAAGAGGAGAAAGAGGAAGAGGAAGGAGATGGGGAAGGGGCTGGGAAGGAGCTGAGGACAGGGCTGGGGAGGAAAAAGAAAGAGAATGGGCTGGTAAGGGACAGCAGGAAGAGGAAGGGGCTGGGGAAGTCGGGAAGGGGACAGGATAGAACTGAGAACCCCAATTACCCCTCACCCCCCAGGCGGGTCCCCCCGCGGGCCGCGCTGGGTGCTGCAGCCGCGGCTGCCCCCCTGCACCCTGGCCCAGGCTCTCACCTTCTACCTGGACGTGGCGGCTCCTCCGACCCCCCAGTTCCTGCAGCTCTTGGGCTCTCTGGCGCGGGACCCTGCAGAGCAGGAGCGGCTCCAGCGCCTGGCACAGGTGAAGGGGGTCACCCCCGAGGACGGGGGTTGGAGGGCAGGGGACTGGGGTACTGGGTTGCTGATCCTGTCCCTGGCTCGATACTGGGATACTGTCCCTGTCACGGGCTGCGTGGTGGAATTCTGATCCCAAGCCCGGCAAGGATACTGGGATGTCACCCTGCCAGGCTGACTGCTGGTCCCTTTGTCTAGGTGCGGGGTGGGGGTCCCAGCCGTGTCCCAGGTGTGGGGTGTTGGGTCCCCAGCCAGGTGCCATGTGCGGGGTGGGGGTCCCACCCAGGTGCCAGCTGTGGGGTGTTGGGTCCCCAGCCGGGTGCCACATGCTGGGTGGGGGTCCCAGCCAGGTGCCGGGTCCCCGATGTCCCAGCCGTGTCCCAAGTGTGGGGGGTTGGGTCCCCAGCTGGGTGCCATGTGCGGGGTGGGGGTCCCAGCCAAGTGCCATGTGCGGGGTGGGGGTCCCAGCCGGGTGCCGGGTCCCCGACGTTCCAGCCCTGTGCCCGCAGGACGCGCGGCTGTACGAGGAGTGGAAGTGGTTCCGCTGCCCGACGCTGCCGGAGGTGTTGGCCGAGTTCCCGTCCGTGGCTCTGCCGGCCGCGCTGCTGCTCTCGCAGCTCCCGCTGCTCCAGCCCCGCTACTACTCCATCAGCTCCGCGCCCGGCGCCCACCCGGGCGAGATCCACCTCACCGTGGCCGTTGTCACCTACCACAGCGAGAGTGAGCGGGGACAGGGGCAGGGACGGGCACGGGGCGGTGGGGGCACCTCCAGGGTCCTCAGGGCACCTCCAGAGCACCTTCAGGGTCCCTCCAAGGAATCCAGAGTACCTCCACAGCCCCCAGGACACTTCCAGGGTACTTCCGAGGCATCTCCAGGTCCTCAGGGCCCTTCCAGGGTTCCCAGAACATACCCAGTGTCCCCAGAGCATCTTCAGCCCCTCTGTCGCCCAGCCCTGCCCGGGGAAGGGAGTGTCCCCAGCCCCTGCGCGGGAGGTCTCTGGAGGGTTGTCCTTTGGGGTGCCGCTGCCGCAGCCCCCTCAGACCCCCTCGGTCCCCACAGACGGGCAGGGCCCGCTCCACTACGGCGTCTGCTCCACGTGGCTGGCGAGGCTGCAGCCGGGGGACACAGTGCCAGCCTTCATCCGGGGGTAAGGGACAGTCCCCCTTGTCCTCCTGACTGCCCGCCCCGCTACCCACTGCCTGCCCTCCCTGTCCTCTTTCTGCTCCCCTGCCTGTCCCCCCACCTGCCCCCATACATGTCCCCTGTCTGCCCCCCCGTCCCCTCCCACCTGTCACCCCAGACTACATTTCCCGGCATCACCGACGGGGGCCGTTCCCGGGTCCGCCCCGGGTCCCGCCGCCGCCCGCTGGGCCGGTCCCCTCCCGGTGACACCTCCCACTCCCACAGGGCCCCCTCGTTCCGTCTGCCGCCCACCCCCGACACCCCCTGCATCCTGGTGGGCCCTGGCACCGGCGTCGCTCCTTTCCGGAGCTTTTGGCAGCACCGGCTGCACCTGCTGCACACCGAGGGTGGGGACAGGGGACTGGGGACATGGGAACAGGGGGACGGGAGGGACAGGGGCTGGCGACAGGGGCCTGGAGGAACAGGAGGACACAAGGACATGTCGGGGGCTGGGGTCAAGGGCGGGCATAGGTGGATGGAGGTGTTGGGGTTGGGGTGCATGGAGATATGGGTGATGAGGGCATGGGGGGACATGGGGAGATGGGAGGGATGTGGGGACAGGGGAACATGGCGACAGGGGCACAGAACACAAGGACATGGTGGCACTGGGATGCAGAACAAAGGGCATGGTGACACTGACCATGGGGTTGGGGATGTGGGGACATGGGGAAGGGGATGGGCACTGAGGACATGGGCATGGGGTGATGTGAGGATGCAGGGATATGGGAGGAGCAGCACTGCAGGGTGTGGGGACACAGGAACTCGGTGTGTGGGAACACGGGGACAGAGCGTGGGGACACAGGGACACTGTCCCTGCAGGTGGGCCCCTGGGCCCCATGGTGCTGGTGTTTGGGTGCCGCTCGTCCGCCCTGGACCACATCTACCGGGAGGAGATGGAGCAGGCGCGGGAGCAGGGGGCCCTCAGCCAGGTGCTCACGGCCTTCTCCCGTCAGCCCGGGACACCCAAGGTGGGACAGGGACGGGGATGGCATGGGGAGAGAAGGGAGTGAGGGTGGAGCTGGGGAGGGGGTGCGATGGGGACAGGGATGGGGACAGAAATGAAGAGGACCCTTGGTCAGGTGCTCCCAGCCTTCTCCCACCAGCCTGGGACCCCCAAGGTGGGACAGGGACAGAATGGAGACAGGAATGGAGCTGATGAGGGGGCTGTGATGGGAACAAAGGATAGAGACAAGGTGAAGACAGAAATGGAGGGGACAGGGCTTGGTGGGGGACACAAAGTCAGGGATGGCGGCGAGGGACTGGGAACAAGGGACAGGGACAGGATGGGACACAAAGCAATGTGGGGAGGGGGCCTGGGGGACATGGACAAGGACAGAGACAGCACACAGTGTCAGGGTGGGTGTGAGGACCTGGGGACAGGTTGGGTGGTGCCAGGTGCCATCGGCTCTGCGGTGTCTCCAGACCTACGTGCAGGATGTGCTGCGGATGCAGCTGGCAGCTGAGGTGCACCAGGTGCTGTGCCAGCACGGAGGCCACATGTACGTGTGTGGGGACGTCACCATGGCCACCGAGGTGCTGCAGACCGTGCAGCACATCCTGGCCCAGGAGGGCGACATGACGCTGGGGCAGGCGGGGGACATCATCAGCGAGCTGAGGGTAAGGGCTGGAACACAGGACACCACGGGGCACACTGGGGGGGACACCACAGGGGTCCCCATCCCCACCCTGACACCTGACCCGCAGGACAAGAATCGCTACCACGAGGACATCTTTGGCCTCACGTTCCGCACGCAGGAGGTGGCCCTGCGCATCCGCAGCCAGTCCTTCTCCCAGCAGGAGCGGCGCCCGCCCGGCCCGGTGCCCTGAGCGGGGGGAGTGGGCAGCACGGGGGCCCTGCAGCTGTGCCCCCCATCCCGCCACCCCCAGTAAAGGATTTTAGTTTTGATACCCCCGGCCCGGCGCTTTGGCTCCCGTGGTGGCACCAGTGGCACTGGGGGGTGGGGGCCGGATTCTGTGGCACCTCTAAGGTCACCTGGCCACACTCAGGACATGAGGGGTGGGAAACGGGGGGTGAGGGGACACAGCCATGCTCTGGCCGTGAGGTGCGAGGGGAAAAGGCTAAAATCCCATGGCTCCAAGGGGTGGGAAAGGATGGGAGGGGGGACATAGCCATGGTCCTGTGGCTCACACCTGTGCAGCTGCAGGTGAGTGGCACCACCTCAGCACCACTCCTGCCATCTGCCCATGCACCCCAGAGTCACCCCCAAAGTGCCATGTCCCTGTCTAGGGCATCGCCCCCCCCGGGCTCCCCCAGCCCACCCCCTCAAGTGCAGCCAGCAGACACAGCTCCCCTGTACACCTTTATTTCAGCTGGTGCCCAGGACACTGTGGGATGCACCAGCCCTGTGCACCCCCCTATACACAGCACCTGGAAGGGCCCCAGCAGCACCCCTGGCCCCACACCACAGCAGGGGCACCAAGGACACCCCAAGGTGGGGGGCTCCCATGGGTAGGACCCCCCCAGCAGCACAGTGGGCATGGCAAGCCCCCCACTGCACCTGCCCCACGCCCACAGCAGCTTCCCCGGCACCTCTGGGGTGTCTCAGCACAACCAGGACCCTGTGGAGGGAATGGGACATCAGCGGGGACCCCAGAGTGGAGACCCCCCAGTGGGGACCCCAGCACACGTGGCAGCCAGACCCCAGTGAACCCCAGCCCCAGGATTCCCTGTGCCCCAGCCCCGGGGTCACCGTATCCCTGTTCTGGAGGTCTCTGTGTTCCAATGCCAGGGGTCTCTCTATACCCAGCACCAGGATCCCCCATTTTCCACCCCCAGGAATCTTTCATGTCCCAGTCCTGGGGTCCCCCATGTCCCCATCCCTGGGGTCACCATGCCCCACCCCAGGGTCTCCCTGTCCCCAGGCCTGGGGCTCCCCACCCCCTCATGCCCCCACCCACCAGAGCCGAGTCCAGCTATGTCATCATCTCCTCTTCTTCCTCCTCCTCCTCCTCCTCGGCCCACCCGCCCAGCGGCATCTCACGGAGCTGCGAGGCCCGGGCAGCCGAGCCTGGGGGTCACAGGGCAGGTCAGGATCCCCAGGATGCCTCCACGGCTCCAGCTCAGGGCTCAGCCCTGCGGGTGGGGGGTAAGAAATGTCCCCCCAGCCCCCTGGGACCCCCCACCTGGCCAGTGCTCACCTGTGGTCACGAAGAAGGGTTTGGGTGCCCCCGTGGTCACCCACCCTGCTGGGGGCTGAGGGCCAGGCCCCTGTGGCTGCTGCTGCTGCTGGTGGAGCTGCAGGGGTGGTGAGAAGGGATCAGAGCCCCCCGGCATAGCAGGGACCCCCATATCAGTGCTCAGAGCCCCTCCAGAGGCAGAGCCCCCCACCTTGCTGCTTAGACCCCCCCACCACAGCACAGCCCCCCCATATTGGTGCTCAGAGCCTGCCCTGTATTGGTGTTCAGAGCCCCCCATGACAAGCTGCCTCCCCATGGGGCAGCAGGGAGGAGGTTCCCCAGCCCAGGACACCCCCTGGCCACGGAAGGAGGGGGCAGAAGGGGCACACGGGTGACACTGGCCACAGGGCCTTGTCCCCAGTGCCCCATCTGGCAGCGGCTATTTGGGGTCAGGGTTCACCCAGTGGGGCAGTGCGAGGGGGCAGCCTGGAATGGGGCTGGGGGACAGGGGACATGGGATGGGGGACAGGGGACATGGGATGGGGGATGTGGGAAAGGTGTCAGGGCCAGGTAGGGGGACACCAGAGGACCCATATCCCGGGGGTGCCGCGGGCAGGGGGACGCCGAGGGACCCCAGGTGACACACCTGGTGCAGATAGATGGCGTGGAGGCTCATCTCGGCCGAGGCCACCTCGGCCAGCAGCGCCGAGCGGCTCAGGCTGCGCAGCCGCGACTCGCTCAGCGCCGGTCTGGGGGCGGGGGGCGACACGGGGGGGACGGCGTGACACCCGCACCACGACACCCCCTCCTCACCGCAACACCCCTGAGTCGTCGTGACAACCCCCTCCCCACCACGACACTCCTTCCCTGCCTCGACATCCACGCCCACCACATTCCTCCCCACCACCCCCTTCCTGCCTTGACTCCTCCACCCCACCATGGCACCCCCGAGTCGCTGTGAAACCCCTCCCTGCCGTGAAACCCCCTCCATGATGCCCTCTCCTGCCCACAACACCCCTGAGCCGTGACACCCGTCTCAGCTGTGACACCCTGAGCCACCGCGACGCCCCCTCCCCACCGTGACAGCCCCTCACCACCGTGACAGCCCCTCCCCTCACCACAACACTCGTCCCCCCCATGACATCCCCTACCCCCTGTGACACACCTCCCCCTGCCGTGATACCCCTCCCCAGAGTCCCCTCCCCACCACGTGCCCCCTCCCCACGCCTGCCCCGTCCCCACCTCTCCTCGGGGCTCAGCTGCTCTCCGGGGCTGTCGGGGGCTCCGCGCCCCTGTCCGGGCAGGGGAGTCCCCGGGGGTATCACCAGGGGGGTCCGCAGGGACGCCAGCAGGCTGGCGGTGGCGCTGGCCGTGCTGCAGGGCTGCCCGAAGCGGGAATCCCGGGCCACCAGCCCGCTGGCCACCAGGACACTGGCCACCAGCCCCTCGCGCTGCGGGGACACACATCAGGAAGGGACCCCAAGACACCCCGCAGGCCCTCCAAACCGCCCGCACTCACCGCCAGGGCCGAGTCCTCGGACAGGAGGGACGCAGGCAGGGGCCCCTCGGCCAGCAGGGCCCGGGAGGGGGGCGCGGTGGCCGCGTCGCGGGTCACCTGGGCGTGCAGGTGGCCGAGGAAGCGCCGGGCGGGCGGCGGGGGCCGCCACCGCGGGTTGCTCAGGGCGAAGCGCATCAGCGACAGCTCCGTCTTCCCGTGCTCCGCTTGGCGCTCCGGGGGGGCATCCGTGTGCCCCCCCGACAGCCACTGCGGGGACAGGGACATGAGACACCCCGACACGGGACCCCTAACCCCACTACGGGGGTCCTCTGTGTGCCCCCCACCCGACACCCACTGCAGAGACAGGGACATGGGACACCCCAACACGGACCCCTCTGCCTCGCGATCCCTCCCTCGGCCGTCCCGGGCCCCCCAAGCCCCGCACCTGCGGGTTGCCGTGGTGCCGCACGTCCAGCTGAGCGAAGGAGCAGATGTCGCCCACCCCCGCCACCTCCACCGTGAAGTTGCGGAAGAAATCGACGATGTCGAGGGCGCGGGGGGGGAACGCGAAGATGAGGATTAGGGGGGTCACGAGGGGGCTCAGCAGCTCCTCCAGGATGAAAACCTGAGTGGGGGGCAGGGACTTTAGGGGGGTCCCGACACGGGGTTGCCGGGATGAGAAGTACTGCGTTGGGAGGTCCAAGGTGGGCATTCCAAGGTGGTGGGTCCTGCGGAGGGGAGCGCAGAGGCAGGGGGGCTCGGGGGGGGGGATCTTATGGCAGTGGGGCCCAGGGTGGGAGATGGTGTGTCCTTGGGTGGGGGGTCCTAGACTAAAGGAAGGGGTCCCAGAGTGGGAGATTCCAAGGCATGGGGAGTCTTGGGGCAGGGGGCAGTCTTGCCACAAGGGATCACAGCGTGGGGGATCCTTGGAAAGGAAGCTCCCAGTCTGTGGGTGTCCTCGGGGTGGAGGATTGTGGCAAGGAGTGCCAGGGCAGTCCCCCGGAGTGCAGGACTCTTGGGACAGGAGGGTCCCAGGTGGGAGATCCTGGGACAAGTAGCTCCCAGTCTGCAGGATCCCAGGAGTGGGGAGGAGGGTCCCAGGGAAGGGGGTCTTGAAGGAGGGCGGTTCTGTGGAGAGGGGGCTGGCTACACCCACCGCCTTGTACTGGAAGAGCTGTGCCATCTCCGCACGCGTCTCGGCACGGCCGGCACGGCCCTGCCAGTGCTCGGGCAGGTAATGGACGTGCGCCAGGACCCGCTGCAGCAGCTGTTCGGGGCACCACACCGAGTGCTCGTCGGGAATGAAGGACCTGGTGGGGGGACAGGCAGCGGTACCACCCGAGTCCCCCCCCGCCCACCCAGCACAGCCTGCAGTGACACAGAGCCCAGCACACCCACTGTGATTGCCAGCCCCGGCACCCACCTGGCCACGGTGACCACCAGCCCCAGCAGCGTGATGGCCGTCAGGATGTGCTGCACCGTCAGCACGTCCTCGTCGTACACGGTGAGGACAATGAGCACGGCCAGCACGGAGCCGGCGAAGAAGCCGACGTGGCGGGCCAGCACGGCCAGCAGCGGGCTGCTGAACGAGTCCATGTACTTGGTGGCCGGCGCGTGGCCGCGGCTCAGCCGCGCCTGCAGCTCGTGGCCCAGCTCGTTGAAGTGGCGCAGGTAGTGGCGGGCGTAGAGTGACCAGCGGCGGGCGCCCAGGCTGCCCGGAGCCCGCTTCAGCCCCTCGGCGTAGCTGAAGAAGGCGAGCAGCAGGCGCCAGCCCAGCACGCAGGGGCACAGCGCCAGGTTGGCCACCCCCAGCAGCACCGCGGCCCGTGCCAGCCCCCGCGCCAGCGCCCGCCGCGTGCCCGCGCGCTTCACCTGCGGCCGCAGGCTCCAGGTGTTCTGGAAGAGCGCGGCCGGGCCCCGGAACAGCAGCAGCTCCAGGTTGAACTGCAGGCCGCGCGTGAGGAAGACGACGGGGCCGAGCAGCGGGAGGTGGAAGCGCACGGGCAGCAGGGACTTGTTGACCATGGCCACGGTGTAGTTGCGGAAGCGCAGGATGCGGTGGTGGATGTCGAGCTCCGTCAGCTCCCGGCGTGGCACACACAGGGGCTGGCGCCGCTGCAGCGCCAGCAGCCGGGCCTGCACCGACTGCCAGCTGTGGTTACACAGCTCATCCTGCGACAATGACATGGACACTGACACTGGCATGGCATGGCACAGCATGGCACGCCACGGCTCAGCACCGACTGCCAGCTGTGGTTACACAGCTCATCCTGCGACAATGACATGGACACTGACACTGGCATGGCATGGTACAGCATGGCACGCCACGGCTCAGCACCGACTGCCAGCTGCGGTTGTTCAGCTCCTCCACTGACAATGACACAGGGATTGGCACTGGCACCCCATAGCAGAGCTCAGCACGGCACAGCACCCCATGGCACTGGTTAGCACCGTGCAGCACAGCATGGCACGGCTCTACACAGCACAGCTCAGCACTGCATGACTCAAGTCAGCACGGCACAGCTCAGCACCTCACAGCACTGGCATGGGTCAGAGTGAAATGGCATGTCCCAGGACCATATGTCAATGGCACAGCTCAGCACCACAGGGCATCACTCAGCATGGCATGGCACAGCACAGCATGGTACGGCTTGGCTCAGCACTGCACAGCCCAGCACCATGCAGCATGGCATGGCACAGCTCAGCATGGCATGGCTCAGCACTGCACAGCCCAGCACCATGCAGCATGGCATGGCACAGCTCAGCATGGCATGGCACAGCTCAGCATGGCATGGCTCAGCCCTGCATAGCCCAGCACCATGCAGCATGGCATGGCACAGCTCAGCATGGAATGGCTCAGCACTGCACAGCCCAGCACCATGCAGCATGGCATGGCACAGCTCAGCATGGCATGGCTCAGCCCTGCATAGCCCAGCACCATGCAGCATGGCATGGCACAGCTCAGCATGGAATGGCTCAGCACTGCACAGCCCAGCACCATGCAGCATGGCATGGCACAGCTCAGCATGGAATGGCTCAGCACTGCACAGCCCAGCACCATGCAGCATAGCATGGCACAGCTCAGCATGGCATGGCACAGCTCAGCATGGCATGGCACAGCTCAGCATGGGATGGCTCAGCCCTGCATAGCCCAGCACCATGCAGCATGGCATGGCACAGCTCAGCATGGAATGGCTCAGCACTGCACAGCCCAGCACCATGCAGCATGGCATGGCACAGCTCAGCATGGGATGGCTCAGCACTGCACAGCCCAGCACCATGCAGCATGGCATGGCACCACATCACCACATGGCACAGCCCTGACCCCAGACCCCTGCCCCTGCCCTCCCTGGCCCTTCCCAGACCCTTCAGCCCTCACTCACGGCAGGAATGCCGAGGGCTTGGATGTAGAACCTGCGGATCTCCCAGTAGCCCACGAGACGCCGGAGTGCCGTGACCAGGCGACACAGCCACACCATGCCCGCCAGCACCAGCAGGAACAGCAGCCACCCGCTGCCACGGAGCCTGCAGCAACACAGGTGTCACCAGTGCCACTAGGACCCCCTATGGCCACCTGCTGCCATGGAGCCTGCAGGGACACAGGTATCACCAGTGTCACCAACTCCTCCACAGTCATCCGCTGCCAGGGAGTCTGTGGGGGACAGCACCAGAACTGTATGTGGCCACACCAGTGGCACTGGAACCCCCACATGGTCACACACTGGTGGCACTGGGACACCCATGTGGCCACACCACCAATGCTAGAAGGGACAGCAGCCACCCGAGGGCACTGAGCCCGTGAGGGCACAAGTGTCACCCAGAGTGCTGGGAGCCCACACCTCACCCCCAGCACTGGGACCCTGTGCAGCCACCCCAGTGTCCCTGCACACCTGCGGGCACACTGCGGGGCGGGCAGCACGGCATCGGGCAGTGTCACCTTGCTGTGCTCGGGGACGTGGCTCTGGTTGAGGGGGCGGGTGGCGAACAGGACATCATAGTCAACACAGCACAGCAGGAACGTGCTGAAGGTGACGACGAACAGGAACTGCCTGGGGGGCAGGAGGGGTCAGTGCGATCCTCGTGTCACATCCACGTGGCACAGTGTGGTGACAACGTGGTGTCACTTACACCAGCTCGAGGACATCTGAGAGCACAACGCAGGCGAAGCCATTCCTCTGATGGAAGTGGTAGATGTACGGGAGGGTTAAGGAACTTGTGAGAGTGTGATGGACCCTCCTGTGCCATCCCCCCATCCTCGGGGTTCTCCCATGTACCCCTGTGTTCCCCCACAGAGCCTCCAGGGGCCATGCTAGGATATCTTGGTGAAGAAACTGTCCAGGTCCTTGATGTGGTGCCACGAATCTGGGGGGAAACACATGGTGGGGTCAGGTGGGAATGAGGTATGGACTCCCCTCCCGGCTGGGACTCCAAATCCCCACCTGGGACTGCTCCACTGAGATCCACAACCCCCACTTGGGACCACAAACCCCCTCACCTGGGACTCTAACTCTCCCACCTGGGACCCCCAGATGGCCCACAGGGACCCCCAGTACCCCTGCTAGGTAAGACCCCAGTACCCGTCGGCCCCTCGGTGACGTGCAGCAGCAGCTCCTCCTCATCCTCGCCGGGCGGTGAGTCCTCCTCGCAGTCCTCCAGCCGCTGGTATTCCTGGTATTCCCGGTACTCCAGGTCCTTCTCTCCCTGCTCTGCCATCACCTGCCGGGGACACCTGTCGGCACCTGCTGCCGCGGCGGGGCGGCCGTGGGGCGGGACGGGCAGGTTTGGGGCACCGGAAATGCCGCTCAGATCCCGCAGCGTCACCTGCATGCCCCAAATTCGGGTGGCCTGAGCTGGCCCCGGCCTCGGGCAGGTGACACTACGGTGACACCGCAGGTACCACCAGCCCATCCTGTCCCACCGGCTGGGCCAGCACCAGCGCCCGCCGTGACCCTGCGGGGCTCCCCGGGACAGACCCTCCTGCCCGGCCCCAGGGACCCCAACTGACCCCCCCAGCTTCCCCTGGGCCAAGCTGTGCTTCCCCCCCGGTCCGAGTGTGGGGACTCCTCTCCCTATGGAGCCCCGTACCCACAGCCCCCCCATCCCTCCGCTCCATAAATGCCCTTGCCATGGACTCCTGTACCCACAGAACCCCCACCCCACAGAACCCCCACGCAGAGCGAAGGGACCGCCGCCGGGAGCAGGACCAGCTCTGTGCCCCGGTGGCCTCTCAGTGCCCTGGGGGATCCCCTGCCTGGAGAAGGACGAGACACACACACACACACACACACACGCCGCTGGGGCAGGGCAGGACACCAAACCCTCAGGACAGGACCATTCCCCAGGGCAGGGGGACCCCCACCTTCCCAGGGGAGGATAGGACCCCAAACCCTCGGACGGGACCGTCACTCCCTGGGGCAGGATGGGACCTCCTCCCCTCGGCACAGGATGGGACTCCCACCCCTGAAGCAGGACAGGACCCTCAACTCCAGAGCACGACAGGCCCCCCCGCGCCTCCGCTCCTCCTTTTACCGCCGCCGGCCGGTGCCCCCGCAGCCCTGCGCGACACCTGCGTCCCCCGCGGTGGCCACAGCCGGTGTTCGGCAGGGCCGGTGGCCGCAGGTGACACCGTCCGGCCCCTCCTGTCCGGGGATGACTCACGGCGCGCGGCCGCGGGGCTGGTGCGACAGCAGGAGGAACGCGACCCCCACTTGTGCAAGTCCCCGTTGGGGACAGCGGCCGCGTCCCCCGGGATCGAGTGTCCCGGCGGGTGACACCGGCACGGCCCGTCCCGTCCCGTCCCCCAACGTGCCCCGCACGGGACGGCCAAAAATACTCGCGGGGCCCGAAAATAGCCCGAGAGAGTAAACAGCGGGGGGGCCGGGGGGACCCCCGGGCCGGGCAGCTGGGACCCTCCCGAGGCGAGGGGACAGAGCCCAGGGGACCCGCGGGACACAGCGGCCTCGGGCAATGGCCCCGATGACCCTGCCAGGACATGGGTGTGTCCCCGCAGCGGCACCTGTGTCACACGGGAAGCCCCGCGACCCCGCGTAGGGACACAGCAGGGTCACTGCCCCACGCTGCCACCCCGGTGGTGACACGTGACCCGGTGGTGACACGCGGCTGCCCCGTGGGGACACGGGCGGCGCACCCAGACCCCCCGGAGTGACCCAGACCCCCCGGCGTCACACGTAGGACACGGGCCCCCCACGACCGCCGGGGGACGCGTGTGCTGCGGTGTCCCCGTGTCCCCCGGCGCGGGGGTCCCGGGCAGCGGTCGGGCTGGGGGTCCCCGGGAAGGAGGGGGAGACCCCGCACCGGGGACAGCGGAGCTGTGCGACCCCCGGCACCCCCATCGCTGGCCAGGTGTCCCCAGCCCGGCTCACCTGGCCGCTCAGTGCTGGCTCAGTCCCCGCCGCTGTCCCCGCCGGTGCCGGGCGCTCACGGGGCCCCGGGTCCCACCGCCGGACATGGCAGCGGGCCCGGGGGGCAGCGGGGCTTCCCGGTGCGGGGTCACGGTACGGGTGCGGGGGGTCCGGAGGCGGCCCCGGGGAGGGCGGGAGTGCGGGGACCAGGGATTCGAGGGGTCGGGGTGAGGAGCCCGGGGAGGGGCCCGAGGCGCCGGTGCGAGGCCGGTGCGGGTCGGGGGCCGGGCCGCGGTGTTTGGGGCTCCGCCCGCCCGGGGCCGCCCCTCCCGCCCCGGTCCCTGCCCGGTCCCTCTCTGTACCGCCCCCGGGACAGCCCCCTTGCCCCGTGCCACCTCTCCCTCCGGTGCTGCCCCTTCGCTCGGTCCCTCCCCAGTGCCGCCCCCGGTGACGCCTCCTGTTCGGTGACACTCGCCGCCCGGTCCCTGCCCGGTCCCTGCCCGGTCCCGGCCCCCGCCCGGTCCCTCCCCGTCCCTCGCCCAGTCTCTCCCCGGTTCGTTCTCGGTGCCGCCCCGGTGCCCCCGGTGCCGCCCCCGGTTCCGCCCCGGTCCCTCCCGGGTGCCGGCCCCGGTGCCGCCCCCCGTGCCGCCCCCGGTCCCTCCCCGGTCCCGCCCCGGTCCCTCCCCGGTCCCGCCCCGGTCCCTCCCCGGTGCCGCCCCCGGTGCCGCCCCCGGCGCCGCCATGCCGCTGCCGGTGCTGCTGCTGCGAGCGGCAGGCGCTTGGACCCGGCTCCGCCCGCCCTCCGCCGCGGGGCGCAGGTACCGGGGCGGTGCGGGGGGACCGCGGGGGTCCTGGACTGTCGCGTCCCTTGAGTGGGAGGGGAAAGAACCCAAACTCTGGGGGGTGGAGTCTGGACTGCGGGGTCCCAGGGGAGTGTGGGGGACTCGGGGAATCCCGGGTGGTCCCGGGGGATTGGGGGGGGCTCGAGGTCCCGGACTCTTGGGTCCCTTGGGTGGGGGAGGAACCCCGATTGTTGCTGGGGGGCGTCCGGACTTTGAGGTCCCGGGGAGCAGGAAGGCTGCGGGGTGGTCGGGGCTCCCGGGGGGCTCAGGGGTGGGTTGGTGTCCCGGGGGAGCAGAAGGGCTGCGGGGTGGTCAGGGCTCCCGGGGGGCTCAGGGGTGGGTGGGTGTCCCGGGGCAGTGGGGCAGAGCTTGGGGTGGGGGCGCCGACACAGAGGCCAGTACTGGGGAGCCCTGGAGACGTCCCGGACCCTTGGTGGGGTGGGGTGTGGTGGGGGACCCCGGACTCTGCAGTCCTGGGGTGTCCTGGGGCTTCCAGACTCAGGTTCCTTGGGTGATGGGAGTAGCGAGGGGACCCCAACAGTTGGTGGGGGTGTGGTGGAGGAATTGGGACTCTGGGATCTTGGGGGGACTCCCGGTGGGGGCCCAGACTCCTGCGTCCCTTGAGGGGGGAACCCCAGCTCTTGGTGGGGTGTAGTGGGAGGGCATCTGGGCTTGGGTTCCAGAGGGTCCTGAAGAAGTCCTGGACTCCTGGGTCCCTTGGCAGATGGGCGGAGCTGGGACTGGTGTCTCAGGGGGTCTCTGGTGGTCTGTGGGGGCTGTGGGGAGGTCGGGGCTCCCAGGACACCAGGAGTGGGGACAGGGGGAGCATCAGGACAGGGGTGGGGGTTTCCCTGTGCCAGACAGCCCCGGGCAGTTGGGTGGTCTCTGGGGTCTACTGGGGATCCCTGGGCTCCCCCTCGAGCTCACTTCTCTCCCCAGTTTCAGGTATGGGTGGGGGCGCCTGGATCTGGCCAAGCCCCCCCGGCTGCCCCCCGTGGCCCCTGCCCCCGTGGCCACCCGGCGCCTGCTCCTGGCTGGCTCAGCCACGGGCTGTGTGGTGCTGGGGCTGCTGGGCACGGCTGCATGCTGCCAGGAGGCCACTGTCCCCCCTGTCCCCACGGTCCCCTCCGGTGTCCCCGAGGCTGCAGAGCCCCCGCTGGAGCCCCTCTTCAACTGGCCACTATTCTGGACCTTCCTGCGCCCACAGCTCCTGGCGCTCTCGGCTGCCATCGTGGTGAGCAGGGGCGGGCAGGTGGCCACAGTACCCTCATCCCCACTGTCCCCGTGTCACAGCTGCTCTGTGGGGCGACACGAGCTCTCCCAGTGCCACAGAACAACAGCCACTGCCTTAGTGCTGGGGCATGATGGCCATTGTCCCATTGCCATGGTGTGACACCTGCTGTCCCAGTGTCATGGCATGACAGTCACTGTCCCACTGCCACATCATGATGGCCATGGTCCTTGTGCAGTGGCATTGCACCTGCTGTCCCCATGCCATGGTGTGACAGCCACTGTCTTGGTGCTATGGTGTAACAGCCATTGTCCCAAGTGCCATGGCATGACACCCAGTGTCCCCATGCCACGGTGTGGCACCCTCTGTCCTGGTGCCATGCTGTGATACCTGCTGTCCCAGTGCCATGACCTGACACCCACTGTCCCCATCCACGTCCCCACAGCTGGCACTGGGTGCAGCCCTGCTCAACGTGCGCATTCCGGTGCTGCTGGGGCAGCTGGTGAACGTGGTGGCCCAGTGTGCCCGTGGCCACATCCCCACGTACCTGCGGGAGGTGCGGCGCCCGGCCCTGCGCCTCCTTGCCGTCTACTGCCTGCAGGTGGGTGCTGACCTCCCTAAAGGGCAGGTGCCGGGGGGTCCCTGGGGTGCCCCCACCCCTCCTGACCCCCCCTCCAACAGGGGCTGCTGACCTTCGGGTACATTGCGCTGCTGGCGCGTGTCGGTGAGCAGGTGGCCGGCAACATGCGCAAGGCGCTCTTCACCACCCTGCTCAGGTAACCCGGGGGGACGGGGGCACGGGTGGAACGGGGGCAGCAGGGACCCCCACGCACTGCTGCCCCGGCAGGCAGGACGTGGCCTTCTTTGATGCCACACGCACGGGGCAGCTGGTGACACGGCTGACAGCCGACATCCAGGAGTTCAAGTCCTCCTTCAAGCTGGCCATCTCCCAGGTGAGGTCAGGCATGTCCTGGGTGAGCCTGGCGGCCCCCCTGGCCCACAACAACCCCACCCACCGTGCCCCCCACCCCAGGGCCTGCGCAGTGGCACCCAGACCGCCGGCTGCTTCGTGTCGCTGTACCTGCTCTCGCCCAAGCTCACGGGGCTCCTGCTCGTGGCGCTGCCGGCGCTGGTGGGCGCTGGAGCCTTCATCGGCGCCTTCCTCCGCAGCCTCTCCCGCCAGGCACAGGAGCAGGTAACCCGCCCCCGCCACCTCAGCCCTGCCATCCCCCGGAGCCACACCCAGGGGTGTTCCCACTGTCCCCCCTCTCCCTGCAGGTGGCCAAGGCCACTGTGGTGGCCGACGAGGCGCTGGGGAATGTGAGGACCGTGCGCGCCTTTGCCATGGAGGAGCAACAAGCGAGGTAAGGGTGAGGGTGGGAGGCTCAGGAGTGGTGGGGGGCAGTGGGGGCAGTGGGGACCCCAGCCTGTCCCTGCCCCAGGCTGTTCTGTGCTGAGGTGGACCACTCTGGCCAGCTGAGTGAGCGGCTGGGGCTCGGCATCGCTGCCTTCCAGGGGCTTTCCAACCTGGCACTCAATGGTGAGTGCGGTCTGTGGGGTGGGACCCCACGGGGCTGTGGAGCAGAACCCCTTCCAAACACCACCTCTGCCCCCATCCCACAGGCATTGTGTTGGGAACCATCTTCGTCGGTGGCTCCCTGATGGCTGGGGATGAGCTCTCACCAGGTGACCTCATGTCCTTCCTGGTGGCCTCCCAGACAGTACAAAGGTCAGGGCAGGGCCTGGTTTTACCCCTGGGACCCTCAGTATCCCCCCCACACTCCCCATTCCCCACAGCCTGCCCTGGCACAGCCCTGAGTGTGGCCTCTCCCCTTGTGCACCTCAGGTCCTTGGCCAACATCTCCATCCTGATGGGGCAGGTAGGTGGGGCAGAGGGAACTGGCACCCCCAGGGATGGGGGTCTGGGGATGGGGGTGCCACTGCCCACTGGGAGTCCATGGGGTGCTTCCACCACTCTCCCCAGAGGTGGTGCAAGGTCTGAGTGCTGGTGCAAGCAGGGGCTGGTGGTCCAGAGCTGGGGGTCTGAGGCTGCTCCTGCTGCTCCCAGGGTCGAGGGTCTGAGGGTGCTCCTGCCACCCTTCTTACAGGTGGTACAGGGTCTGAGTGTCAGTGAGGCAGAGTCTGGAGGTCTGGGGTCCAGAGGTGCTCCTGCTGTCCCCACAGCTGGGGGTCTCAGTCTGGGGGGGTTCTGAGGGTGGCGGCACTGTCCCCCTGCAGGTGGTGCGGGGTCTGAGTGCCGGTGCCCGTGTCTTCGAGCTGCTGACACTGGAGCCCCTTGTGCCTCTGCAGGGGGGGGTCTCCATTCCTGCCCACTCCCTGCGCGGCCGCATCTGCTTCCACCACGTCTCCTTCAGGTGAGCCCCCCCAACCCCCTGCTCGGCCCTCTGTGGCCCCTGGGCCACCCCGCAGGCTAGAGGGCTGGCACTGTGTCCCCACAGCCCCCCTCTCCTCTCCCTGCAGTTATCCCACCCGGCCTGGCTACCCTGTTCTGCAGGATTTCAGCCTCACTCTGCACCCCTGCCAGACTGTGGCCATCGTGGGACCCTCTGGAGGAGGTACCAGCTCTCCTGGGACTCTCTGGACCCCCATGTCACAGCCCCGTGGGACCTTAGTGTCCCAGGCCTTTGCCTCTCCCTGGGCATGTCCTCCTGCACCCCAGTCCCCTGCCCAGGGCGCCCAGTGTGTGCCAGGGACTGGGACCCCTGCATTGCTGCTGCAGTGGGGGCTGAGCAGTTCCCTCTGTAGGGAAGTCGACGGTGGCGGCGCTGCTGGAGCGGTTCTATGAGCCCACAGCAGGAACCATCACCCTGGATGGGCACGATATCGCCAGCCTGGACCCCTCCTGGCTGCGGGGGCAGGTCATTGGCTTCATCAGTCAGGTGGGGACAGGAGGGACAGATGAGGGGGTGGCTATCCCTGAGGCTCAGCGCTGAGGGCCTGGATGCTGCCACAGGAGCCCGTGCTGTTTGCAACGACTATCATGGAGAACATCCGTTTTGGGAAGCCGGGAGCCTCCGACGCTGAGGTGTACGAGGCAGCCCGGCTGGCCAATGCTGACGGCTTCATCCGCAGCTTCCCCGAGGGCTACGACACTGTCGTGGGTATGGCTGGGGTGGGAGGGGAATGGGCAAGTGTGGGACGCTGGCAGGGGTGACCCCGGTCCCGTGGGGACACCGTCTGCTGGTTGGTCACTGCCGGTGCTCAGCTGTACCAGAGGGAGCCGGGCTCTGGACAGGCGGGATGGGATTTGGATGCAGAGGGTCCCTGGCTCTGGGTTGGAGGGGCTCCCCTGGCTGATGTGACACTGGCATTCCTGAGCATTCCCTGGCTCTGGGTTGGGGGTTCTCCCAGCATGGTGCAGCAGCAGCTGTCCCCTGTCCTCATGGGTGTCTCCCCCCACCCCCACAGTTGTCCCCCATCCCGTGCTGTCTCCCCCACGCCCGAGGTGTCCCCATGGTTTTCCCCCCATCCTGCACTGTCCCCTCATGCCCATGCTGTTCCCCCATCCTGCAGTGTCCCCACGGTGTCCCCCCATGCCCATGGTGTGCCCATGGTGTCCCCGCAGTGTGCCCCATGCCTCTGTTGTCCCCATGTGTCCCCATCCCCGCGGTGTCCCGCAGGCGAGCGTGGCGCGGCGCTGTCGGGGGGGCAGAAGCAGCGCATCGCGATAGCCCGGGCGCTGCTCAAGGACCCCGCCGTGCTCATCCTGGACGAGGCCACGAGCGCGCTGGACGCTCAGGCGGAGCGGGCGGTGCAAGAGGCGCTGGACCGGGCGGCCTCGGGCCGCACCGTGCTGCTCATCGCCCACCGCCTCAGCACCATCCGCGCCGCGCACCTCATCGCAGTGCTGGCCCGCGGCCGCGTGGCCGAGGTGAGACCGCGCCGGGGCGGGCACCGGGGCGGGCACCGGGGCGGGCACCGGGGCGGGCACCGGGGCGGGCACCGGGGCGGGCACCGGGGCGTGACGCCGTCCCTGCTGTCCCCGCAGGCAGGGACCCACGAGGAGCTGCTGCGACGAGGGGGACTCTACGCCGAGCTCATCCGACAGCAGACCAAGGAGGAGTCCTAAGGGAGTCCCCCCGCTGTTCCCCAATAAACAGGGATGGAAGGCGGATGGGGGGCTCTGCTCTGCTCTCCCTTGCCCTGGTGGGACGCCGCGAAGGGTCCTCCGGGCCGCTCGGGAGCGCCCTTGGCACCGGGAGGGGACGGGATATCGGAGGGGCGGGGTCTGTGCTGAGGGACGTTGGGTTTGTGGGCGCGGCTGGCCCTGGTGGCACTGCCCTTTCCCCCCGCCGCGCTGCTCACGGGGCCGGGGGGTCCCCTGTGTCACCCCCTTCTTCCTGTGAGCCTCCAACCGAGATAGGGGGGCCCCTGTGTGGCCCTTCTGGAGTGGGGGACCCCCTGCACCACCCCTGGGATAGGGGGACCCCTGCGTGACCCCCGGGGTAGGGGGGAGTGGGGGGCCCCTCTGTCACCCTCGGAGTGAGGGCACCCCCCTCCGGTGGGGGAGCTCCTGTGTCACCCCTGAGATGAGGAGCGTCTGTGTCACCCCCTGGGCTAGGGGGTCCCACGTATCACCTTCGGCGTGAAGGTCCCCTGTGTGACCTCTGGGGTGGGGAGACCCCTGTGTGACCCGCGCTGGGGTGGGACAGTCACCTGTGTCCCTCCAGAGTGGAGGACCCAGTACCATCCCTGGCGTGGAGGGACCCTGTGTCGTGTTCCTTGGGTGGGAGACCCTGGTGAAGGAACCCCTGCATGACGCCGGGATTGGGGACCCCTGGAATAGGGGATCCCCCTGTGTGGCCCAGGGGCTGCAGGATCCCCTGTGTCGCCCCTCAGGGTGGGGGACCCCTGTGTCACCCCTCAGGCTCGGGGAACACCTGTGACCCTCTGGGGTAGGATCAGCCCCGCGTGACCCTCCCGGGGTGGGGGTGTGTCCTGTGTCAGCCTTGGGATGTGGGACCCCTGTGTCACCCCCGGAGTAGGGGGTCCCCTTGACGTCCCCTTGATCGCCCCCGGCGTGCGGGAACCTCTGCGTGACCCCGGGATGGAGGGGACCCCTGTGTGACCCGCGGGGTGGGTGCCCCCGGGCCGCCCGATGAAGGAGCGCTGCTGACCCCTCCTTGCCGGGGGGTCTCAGCCCACCCCCTGCCCCAGCGCCGTGGCCGCCGGCGGGGGCGGCGGGTGGAGCCGAGCGGGAGGGGCGGGGGCGGCGGGACCGGCGGCGGCGGCGGCGGCTGCGCCGCGGCGGGAGCGGAGCTGGGACAGGGGCCGGGGCTGGGACCAGGGCCGGGATCGGGATCGTGGCTGGAACCAGAATCGGATCCGAGACCGGAGCTGAGACCGGGACCGGGGCTGAGGCTGAGGCTGAGGCTGGGGCTGGGACCGGCATCGGGACTGGGACCGGGGCTGCGCTGCCGGCAGCTCCGCGGCACCGCTCGGGCGGCACCGGCACCGGCAGCACGGGGAAGCGGAGCGGCCGGTCCTGCCCTCCCATTCCCTGCCTTCCTCTGCCCTGCCCACCCTCCTCCTTCCCGGTGCCCTCCCCGCCGGCAGCGCCCTGAGCCCGGCGCGGCGATGGGCTGAGGGTGCCGGGCACGGCAGGGGCCCGGCGGCGGCAGGATGAGGAGGGGCTCGGAGGGCAGCGGGGAGGGCGAGGGGCTCTCGAGCCTGCGGGCCTTCGCCCACAGCTCCTCGCTGCACGGCATCAGCCACGTCTTCGCCTACGGGGCCGTGTCCCTGCGCCGCGTGCTCTGGGGCGGCTTCTTCCTGGGCTCGCTGGGGCTGCTGCTGCTCGTGTGCGCCGAGCGCGTCGCCTACTTCCTCACCTACCCCCACGTCACCAAGCTGGACGAGGTGGCCGCCCGCAACCTCACCTTCCCGGCCATCACCATCTGCAACCTCAACGAGTTCCGCTTCTCCAAAATCACCCGCAACGACATGTACCACGTGGGCGAGCTGCTGGCGCTGCTCAACGAGCGCTACGAGATCAGCAACCCGCAGCTGGCCGAGCCCCACGTCCTGGCCGCGCTGCGCGACAAGGCCAACTTCAAGAACTTCAAGGCGAAACCCTTCAGCATGGCCGAGTTCTACAACCGCACGGGCCACGACCTGGCCGAAATGCTGCTGCAGTGCTCCTTCCGCGGCACCGGCTGCACTGCCCGCAACTTCACCGTGGTGAGTACCCAGAGGGCGGGGAGGGGCCCCCGTGTGCTCCCGGGGCTGTGCAGGGACACAGGTGTCCTGCCAGGATCGGCCACCCATGGGTGAGCCTCTTCTCCCATCCTACTGCCCATGGGCATGGTGAGGACCGGGAGGGGACTCGCTGTGTGTCCCTGGGGCTGTGCAGGGATGCAGGTGTCCTGCCAGGGTTGGGCACTGGCAGGTGAGTCCCTTCTGCCATCCCACTTCTGCCTCTCATCACCCACAGTACCCTGAGCCCTTGCCTGCCTTCCTGGACACTGCAGAGGGACCTACGTGTCCTGCCAAGGTCGGGCATCTGTGGGCAAGCCCCTTCTCTGGCTGACCAGTGCATCCCATCACCCACAGCAGCATCAGCCCCTGCCCACCCCTCTGGGCACAGCGGCTGCCAGCCAGAGGTGTCCCCGCCCTGCACACCACAGGAGTGTCAGGTGGCTGGGAACTGTGCCCAGGCTGGAGCAGGGCTCTATGCTGGGCTGGGGACTCTATGCTGGGCTGGGGGCTCTGCTGGCATGCAGACACTCAGATGGGGTGGCAGTGGGCACGAAATGTGCACTGGTATGGAGTGCCCACAGGTATGGGGTGCTCACAGGTGTGGGGTGCTCAGAGGTACAGGCTGCTCAAGAGTACAGCGTGCCCATGGGTACAGGATGCTCACATTTATGGGGTGCTTGTGTTTCTGGAGTGCTCACAGGTGTGGGTTGCTCACCTGTACAGGGTGCCCACAGGTACCGCCCCCAGCTCCACTCCCCTGTGCCAGCTCCAGGTGCCACCTGGGCATTGTCAGCAGCCGCTGTTGCCCTGACTGTTGGCACAGAGGTTCTCAGGGGCAGCTCCTCTACATCTGGTGTGTGTGTGGGTCCCTATGCCAGCACTGGCTCCCCTGGGCCGTGGGCACCTGGCCACACCACTGCCCCCAGAACAGAGCAGGGACGGTGGTACTAGCGGGGATCATGGCATGTGTATGACAGAGAGGGATGGCTGGCACAGGCAGGGATGGTGGCACAGACAGGACGGGCAGTGATGGTGGCATGGGCAGGATGAGTACATCCCTCATGCTGCAAGAGTATGCTGCAGGTGCTGAGCAGCCAGTGCCTGCTGTGCCAGCTCTGCCCAGTCCTCGTCTCTGTCCCCAGCAATTACTGTCACCTTAATGCTCTTAGAGCATTAATTAATTCTCTGTGGAGCTCAGTGATGAGCTGCCCTTTGGCAGCTTTGTGCCCTCCCTGTGGCTCACTGTGCACCCTGTGCCCCCATACCCTTGCCCAAACCGCTCTGCTGGTGTCCCTGCAGCAGGACCAGGCTACAGCAGTGGCCCCTGGGCTCGAGGGCCAGGATGTGTGGTGGGAGGGCTGAGGGTCCCCAGAACAGGACTTGGGGTGGCACTTGTATGGCTGAGCCACAGGGCCCTGTCTCTGCATGTCCATCTGGGCTCAGTTCTGGATTGGGATCCTCTGCCCTGGGCTGCAGTAATGAGCTCTGGCACTGTCTCCTTACACATTGTCCCAGCCCTGTCATCAGGGTCCCTGAGGTACCTGCGCACGTGGTGACGGCCCAAGGGCCACTGGGGCAGGCTGTGCCCACTTCTTGCCTCCCCCAGGGCTGTTGGGATGGGGCAGGACAGCACTGTGGGCACATGGGTCCAGGGGTGGAAGAGCAGAGAGTGGGAACAGCATGTCCCCAGGGTGCAGGGCTGGGGGACCCTGGGTGACCCAGCTGTGGGAAGCAGGAGGGCTGGCAGTGCTGTGGCCATGTCCCCATCCCTGTCCCCATCCATGCCCCACCCAGGCATCCCCATGCTGGGCAGCCGTTGCCATGACACCCGCCCCCCCCTTTCCTCCTTGGGCACCGTGTTGCCATGGCAACGGGTCCCCACTTTGGGAGCAGCTCGTTGCCACAGCAACGCCCCCCCCATGGGACACCACCCCCGAGGGGGGCACCCATAGCAGATGGGGCTGTGACCCCATGGGACTGTATGGCAGGACTAGGGGGCCACAGGGCCAGTCCTGGGGGCTCTGGGTCACCCCAGGAGCCCTCGCTGTGGGTGGGGCTCAAGGTCACCCTGGGCTCCCTGGCTGGCGATGCAGGTCCCCAGGCTCTCAGGTTTTGAGGGGACACGGTGGCCTCTGCCACTGTGACTAGGGTGTCCCAGTCCCCATCACTGTTCTGGCATGTGCCCTCCCTGCTCAAGTGTCCCCACGTGTCCTCTGGAGCCTCGCTGAAACCCAATATCCCTGCAGAGCCACGGCAGCCCAGGCACTGTCCTGGCCTTGTTCTGGGCACAGGGGGGCTCTGGGATCGTGCCCCAAGACACTGGGATCCTGCACTGGGTCCTGTGGGGTGCTGGGATGCTGCCCCAGGGGCACTAAGATCCCCATTCCTGTGTCTCCCATCTGTGACCCTGTGTCCCCACAGGGTCCCTGCAGTGTCACTGAGGGCCCCATCCCCATGTCCTGTGTGTCCCCCGTGTCCCCCCAGATCTTCACACGCCTGGGGAAGTGCTACACATTCAACCCTGGGGGGCCAGGGCGTGAGGTCCTGACCACGCTGCAGGGAGGCTCCGGCAACGGCCTCGAGCTCATGCTCAACGTGCAGCAGGAGGAGTATCTGCCTGTCTGGGGGGACACAGGTGAGACCCCTGCCTGTCTGGGGACACAGGTGAGCCCCCCTGCCTGTCTGGGAACACAGGTGAGTGCCCCTGCCCAGCTCCTGACCCCTGCCCCCCTGCCCTGCAGACGAGACATCATTTGAGGTGGGGGTGAAAGTGCAGATCCACAGCCAGGAGGAGCCACCCTTCATCGACCAGTTGGGCTTTGGTGTCGCCCCTGGCTTCCAGACCTTTGTCTCCTGCCAGCAGCAGCGGGTATCCAGGCATGGCACCTGGGGCTGGGCATGGACCCCCAGGGAATCAGGATGTACCCCCAAAGAGATTGGGATGTGCCTCCAAAGGGCTTGAGACAGCCTGGTGTGAACATACTGGGACATCCCAAGCCATAGGGGCATCGCAAACCCTGTCATGGGTACCACAGCCATCCCTGCAGAGACATCCCATGCCAAGCTGTGCCATGGGCACAGTGCCACTGTGCTGGCTGGGAGCAGCACATGGTGTGGGGCAGCCCCACACCACAACCACGAGGCCTCTCCACAGGCACCAGCTCCGGCAGCGACCCCCTGGCTCCTGCAGAACAGCCGCCGGGGGGGTGGCAGCACCCGGCCCCCGCAGCCAGACACCTAAATTTAGGTGCCTCGGGTGGGTGTCACCACGTGTGCCAGTGCGCGTGGCGCAGGCGGCAGGAGCGCGGCAGCAGCAGGAGCGTGGCCCTGGCACCCACGGGTGGGGGTGCTGGGTCCCTCGCCAGGCACGATCCCTGCACACCCGGCTCCCGTGTGCTCTCAGGTGCCATGTGCCAGCCCTCACCGGCTCCTTCCCTCCCACTGTGGCATCTGCTGCAGGTGACACTGTCTGCAACACCTGTCCTGTGCCCAGCAGGGAGGGACAGCGTGGGATGAGGGCACGGGGGGTGCAGGACTGGGAGCCCTCCCAGCACTGGCTGCGCAGGACGAGCCCCGCCCTGCCAGCACCACACACCGAGGGGAGCGTGGGGGTCTGTACCAACCCCCCGCCTGGCACGTCTGCCTCCCGTGTGCTCCCAGGTGGCACATGGCAGCCCTCACTGTGGCACCTGGTAGATGTGACACTGCCTACACCTGTCCCCATGTCCAGAAAGGAGGGGACAGGGTGGAACAGGGGCTCTGGGGTGGTGGGCACTGGCTGTGCAGAACGAACTCTGCCTGTGATGGGCTGGGAGGTGGCAGCGTGCCCAGGGATGACACCAGGAATGACACTGGGGACCCCAGAATGCCGCGTTTTCCTTAGCGGGCGCCTGGCAGCTGGTGTACCTGCCCCCCCCGTGGGGGGACTGCAAGGCCACCCCCATCGAGTCCGACTTCTTCACCAACTACAGCCTGACCGCGTGCCGCCTGGACTGCGAGACGCGCTACCTGGCCGAGAACTGCAACTGCCGCATGGTGCACATGCCGGGTGAGCGGGGGGGCGGCCGGGGGGCTGCGGGGGCTGCCGGGACCCCCCCCCACCCCTGCGACCGCCGCCTCCCCCGCAGGCAACGCCAACGTCTGCACCCCGGAGCAGTACAAGGAGTGTGCTGACCCCGCGCTGGGTACGTACCCCCGGCCCCACAACGGCCCCAGGCACCCCTGGGGCCCCTCACCCCCACTGTGCTCCTATTGCAGTGAGCATGGCTCTTGTGTCCCTGGGCCTTCCGTGTCCCTGTTACTGCGAGTGCAGCTCTGGTGTCCCTGTGCCCCCCTCAGTGCAACCATGGCTTCAATGTCCCCGTGCCCTCACCAGGGTGGGGGTCACCACTGTCCCCAGAAAAGCAAGGCTGGGTTCCTCCCATGTGGCCCTGGCTCTGTCCCCGAGCATCCCCCTCATGGGCAGGGGTCCTTGGGGTCCCCATCCCACCCGCGCCCCCCTAGACTTCCTGGTGACGAAGGACAGCGAGTACTGTGCGTGCCGCACGCCCTGTGCCATGGTGCGCTACGGCAAAGAGCTCTCCATGGTGAAGATCCCCAGCAAGGCCTCGGCAAAGTACCTGGCCAAGAAGTTCAACAAGACAGAGCAGTACATCGCGTGAGTGACACTGCTGCCCCTGCCACTGTGGTGTCACCCTCTGCCTGCCAGCACACTGCATGGCACAGCGTGATGGTGTGACATGGCACAGCACAGCCACATGGCATCCCCAGCGTGTGAACTGGTGTGACATGGCATGGCCTGACAGTGTGACATGGCACAGCCACATGGCATCCCCAGCGTGTGAACTGGTGTGATGTGACAGGGCATGATGTGTGACACGGCACAGCCACATGGCATCCCCAGCGTGTGAACTGGTGTGACATGGCATGGCCTGACAGTGTGACACGGCACAGCCACATGGCATCCCCAGCATGTGAACTGGTGTGACATGGCATGGCCTGACAGTGTGACATGGCACAGCCACATGGCATCCCCAGCGTGTGAACTGGTGTGACATGGCACAGCCACATGGCATCCCCAGCATGTGAACTGGTGTGACGTGACAGGGCATGGTGTGTGACACGGCACGGCCGCACAGCATGACACAGGTGGTGCAATACACCATCCTCACCAGCCATGGACTGGCACAGCCACAGGGTGTCCCCCAGCACACACGAAGTGGCAAAGCACGATGTGGCAGTGTGGTACAGCACACCGTGTCCCCCAGCACACATGCACTGGTGTGACATGGCACAGCCACATGGCCTTCCCAGCACTGTAAACTGACACAGCATGGTGTGATGGGGGGACACAGCATGGCTCAGCCACATGGCATTGCCAGGATCCCTGAACTGGCGTGGTTTGATGGTGTGACAAGACGCAGCCACATGTCCCCAGCACACATGAACTGGCACAGCACAGCCTCCCCTATACAAATCTGCCCCAGAAAAGGGAAAAAGATGTGGCCCTGCATGGCACAGCCCAACATACCGTGGCACAGATGGCACAGCCAGCACGGCACAGCACCCCAGAGTACAGCCCAGCACATCCTTGTCTCCCCCAGCTCCAGGCAGACCCCTCTGCCCAGCCCCCTGTAGCCCATGGCATGGCCCAGCCTGCCTGGCACGGTCTCCTATGCCTGGCACGGCCCCCCATGCCTGATGCTGTCCCCTCATCTCCTGTGTCCCCCGTGTGCCCCCAGGGACAATGTGCTGGTCCTGGACATCTTCTTCGAGGCGCTGAACTATGAGATGATCGAGCAGAAGAAGGCATACGAGGTGGCAGGGCTGCTGGGTGAGGGCCGGGAGGGGCTGGAGGGGATTGGGTGGGTGCCGGGGGGTCGTAGTGGGCCAGTGAGTTCTGAGGGGTGTGCCCTCTTTGACACCGCCCCCCATCCAGGTGACATCGGGGGGCAGATGGGGCTTTTCATCGGCGCCAGCCTCCTCACCATTCTGGAGATCTTCGATTACCTGTACGAGGTGAGGCCCCGCTGGCCCCTCCAACGCCCACCCCCGCCCGGGGGTCTCGGGGGTAGGGGGGGCTCTGACCTGCACCCCCCAGGTGTTCCGGGACAAACTCCTGAGCCTGTACAAGGAGAAGAAGCGGAACCCCCGGAGCGACAGCGGCACCCTGGTAACCCTCCCGCGCCCCTCGCCCCCAGACCCCGCCCGGGGGTGTCCCACCTCATCCCCGCCCACCCCGCTCACCGCTCTCTGGTCCCTCCATGTGCCCGTCCAGGAGCACCCGGCGGTCCCGGGCAGCCCCGCGGCCCCGCGCCCACCCAGGTACACGCGGGGAGGCAGCCGGAGCCCCCCGGGGCTGGCACTGGTCGGGAGGGACCATTCCCTGCAGAACCCCCATTCCCTGCAGAACCCCCATTCCCTGCAGAACCCCCATTCCCTGCAGAAGTCCCCCTGCCCCCGCATCCCGCCCCGTCCTCACGATCTCCAGCACCCTGTCCCGGAGTCGCCCATGCCCCGGGACCACCCCCATCCAGGCTGGGATCCCCCAGCCTCCCTCCTGGGACAGGGTGGGGCAGAAAAGGGGACTGCTTGGGGACGGAGGGCCAGCCTGGCTCCACAACGGCTGCACGGCGGTCCCTCAAAGCTGGGGGACTCCCGGGGGGCACTTGGGCTGAGTCCCCCAGCACGGCGGGGCGCAGGGGGAGAGGGACAGTGGGGAGAGCCGACCCCCCGACTCTGCCTGACACCCCAACCCTCTCGCAGAGCGCCCGGCCCCCCCTGCGTGGCCCCACGCCCCGTCTCGGCGTCGCCCCGAACCTGCTACCTCGTCACCCGGCTCTAGGGCCCCCCGCACCCGTCCGCGGGGCCCAGCCCACCCCCCCCGCTGGCCGGGGGCGTGGGGGGCACCCCCGGCCCACGGGGCAGCCTCCGGGCCCCCCCCGCCCCCTGAGGGGGTATCGGGGGGCTGGGGGCGAGGGGCCCCCCCAGCCCCACTCCCCTGACCCTGCATGCACTGCCTGTGCCTCCCCCGCGCTGGACATGCGACCCCGCAGCACCCCTGAATAAAGAGGTGCCCCAGACCCGGCTCCGGGCTGCTGGGGGGACACGGCTGCTCCAGCAAGGACAGGGCAGCGCTGGGGGCTCACGGGGGTGGGCTGGGGGTGCTGTGGGGCTTGTCTATCATGTGGTGGGGGGCGAGTCCCTGACACCCCAGGAAGGAGAAGGCGGCACAGGGCGGGGGGGGAAGCTCTTTATGGGGTACCAAATGCACATCGTTCATGTACAGCGGCGCCCTAGAAAAGAAATGGGGTCCTCCCCTGCCCCCCACAGGGGGGCTGCACCCAGAACTCCCCCTCGGCAGGGAAGGGGCTGGCGTGGAGCAGGGACAGAGGGGGGTGGGGGGTCCCACCCCCCCAGGGTCCCCATGCCTGGTCCCAGAGGGTTCTGTCCCTCCACCAGCACTGTGGCCCCATGTCCTGGGGGGTCTCATGCCCTGGAAGGGTCCCTTGCCCCCAGGGCGGGTCCTGTACACGCAGGGGAGTCTGAGTCCCCTCAGCCCCCTCCAGGCCTAGGGGTTCCAGGGGGACTGTGCCAGCCTCCCGCAGCTGGGGCAGGACCTAATAAATACCGGGGGGGAGGGCTGTGGTTTGGGGGGCTGGCACAGGCTGGCACCTGGCTGAGAGGGCCTGGGGGCTACCCCCCCTTAGGGGTGGCCCACAGGAGGTTGGGGGCCCTAGGGGGGACAGAAGTCGGTGAAGTAGGGGTGCTGCAGGGCCTCCTCTGCCGAGATCCGCTGCACCGGGTTGCACTTGAGCAGGTTCTGGAGGGAGCACAGGAGGGTTGAGGGGGGAGAACACAGACCCCTCCCCATCCCACAGCCCTCCCATCCCACTGCCTGTCTCAAACGGGCAGGGGGCTGCAAGGCAAGAGGGCAACAATCCCTGGGAGCCAGAGCCCCTGTGGCGTGGGCAGGTGGACAGGTAGGAGAGAGACACAGGTCAGGGGGTGCACAGGTTGGAGGGGGGCATGGGTGGGGTCTTACC
The DNA here is from genome assembly GCF_047495875.1 of Pithys albifrons albifrons. Lineage (NCBI taxonomy): Eukaryota > Metazoa > Chordata > Aves > Passeriformes > Thamnophilidae > Pithys > Pithys albifrons. The sequence goes on along the minus strand of NC_092464.1, from coordinate 569,802 downwards.
TGCAGCAGGTCCCGGCCAGTTGCGTTCAGCTTGGGCACCACGTTGACCAGGGAGGTGGTAGCCGGGTACATGGGGTAGGGCTGGGGACACACAGGTGACCCACGGCCCCCCAGCACTTCCTCCAGCCCCCCCGGCCCCCCACTCACCTTGTAGTCCGGCAGCTTGGCCATAGCTGGCCACTGCTCCTCCGTGGGGGTCCCCAGCAGCGTGGGGATGGTCAAGGGCCACCACGGGGGCACCTGGCACCCGACTCCCCCAGTCCCCTGCCCAGCCGAGGGGGGTCCCCATGCCCAGGGGTCTCCATTACCACAGGGCTTCCCATTCACCAGGTTCTCCATTCCCAGGGGTCCACATTCCGGGGGGCTCCCTGTTCCTGGGGGTTCCTCATTCCCAGGGGTCCCCATTCCTTGGGTTTCTTATTCCCATGAGTCCCCGTTCTGCAGGGCTCCACATTCCCAGGAGGTTCCCCATTCCCCATTGGGACGCCCATTCCAAAGCAGGATTCCCTATTCCAAGGGGATCCCCTGTGCTGGACCTCCTTGTTCTCCCTTTCCCAAGGATATCGGAAGATCCTCTTCAGCTGGTCATCCACGTCATTCCCTGGGAAGAGGGGCCGCCCCGCATTGGCCAGCTCTGGGGAGACAGGGGGTGAGTGCCGGAGCCCCCCGGCCCCCCCGGCCCCGGCCCCCCAGCGCACCTGCAAAGATGCACCCGGCTGACCACATGTCGATGGAGGTGGAGTAGAGTTTGGCACCAAAGAGAACGTCGGGGGGCCGGTACCAGAGAGTGACCACCTGGGAGGGACAGGACCCTCAGACAGGGACAGGGACACTCAGAGCACAGGGCAGGCAGGACCCCGAGCCCCTCACCTCAGCCGAGTAGCAGCGCACGGGGATGCCGAAGGCCCGGGCCAGCCCAAAATCTGCCAGTTTGAGCTCCCCATTCTGGGGGGACAGGTGCAGTCAGTGTGGGGGGCCCCACCTGTGCCCCCATACCCCGGGGGGGTTGTTCTGGTACCCCACCCACCCCGGGGCTGGCGGTGGCCGCTGCTCCGGCCCCATCAGTCTTTCCCATCACCAGAAACACAGGAGAGATGGAGCTGCAGTCACAGTTGGACTGACCCCAGATGTGAACCCCCAGAGGGACAGATGGACAGCTCCCAGCTGTGGTTCTCCCCACATGACAAACAGACAGACAGCCCCCAGGTGTGACAACCAACAGACAGACAGCCCCCAGCTCCCAGATGTGGTCCCCCCCCAGAGAGACTGACAGCCCCCAGGTGTGACAACTGACAGACAGACAGACAGACAGCCCCCAGGTGTGACAACTGACAGACAGACAGACAGCCCCCAGGTGTGACAACTGACAGACAGACAGACAGACAGCCCCCAGGTGTGACAACTGACAGACAGACAGACAGCCCCCAGGTGTGACAACCGACAGACAGACAGACAGACAGCCCCCAGGTGTGACAACTGACAGACAGACAGACAGCCCCCAGGTGTGACAACTGACAGACAGACAGACAGACAGCCCCCAGGTGTGACAACTGACAGACAGACAGACAGCCCCCAGGTGTGACAACCGACAGACAGACAGACAGACAGCCCCCAGGTGTGACAACTGACAGACAGACAGACAGACAGACAGCCCCCAGGTGTGACAACTGACAGTCAGACAGACAGCCCCCAGGTGTGACAACCGACAGACAGACAGACAGACAGCCCCCAGGTGTGACAACTGACAGACAGACAGACAGACAGACAGCCCCCAGGTGTGACAACTGACAGTCAGATGGACAGCCCCCAGGTGTGACAACCAACCGACAGACAGACAGACAGCCCCCAGGTGTGATAACCAACAGACAGACAGACAGACAGCCCCCAGGTGTGACAACTGACAGACAGACAGACAGCCAGCCCCCAGGTGTGACAACTGACAGACAGACAGACAGCCCCCAGGTGTGACAACTGACAGACAGACAGACAGACAGACAGACAGCCCCCAGGTGTGACAACTGACAGTCAGATGGACAGCCCCCAGGTGTGACAACCAACCGACAGACAGACAGCCCCCAGCTCCCAGATGTGGTCCCCCCCCCCAGAGAGACTGACAGCCCCCAGGTGTGACAACTGACAGACAGACAGACAGCCCCCACCTCCCAGGTGTGACTCACCCAACACAGCACCCCACTCCCGGGTCTGCCCCCTCTGTGCCCTCCCCGGTGATGAGCAGGTTCTGGGCTTTCAGGTCCCCCCGTGCCCCTCGGTGTGCCCCCTGTACCCACCCTGTTGATGAGCAGGTTCTGGGGTTTCAGGTCCCCCCGTGCCCCTCGGTGTGCCCCCTGTACCCACCCTGTTGATGAGCAGGTTCTGGGGTTTCAGGTCCCCCCGTGCCCCTCGGTGTGCCCCCTGTACCCACCCTGTTGGTGAGCAGGTTCTGGGGTTTCAGGTCCCCCCGTGCCCCTCGGTGTGCCCCCTGTACCCACCCTGTTGGTGAGCAGGTTCTGGGGTTTCAGGTCCCCCCGTGCCCCTCGGTGTGCCCCCTGTACCCACCCTGTTGATGAGCAGGTTCTGGGGTTTCAGGTCCCGGTGCAGGACGTTGCGGCTGTGGCAGAACGCGAGGCCCTTCAGGAGCTGGTACATGAAGGACTGTGGGGGACACATGGAGGTCTGTCAGCTCGACACCAGAGCTCCCTGTGGGGCCAAGCTCCTGGGGACCCCCAGACCCACCTTGACAATCTCAGGGTCTAGGTCCCCATTGCAGCTGTCAAAGTATTTCTTCAGGTCCTGGGGGGGGAGCAAGAGGGGGCTGCACTGAGGGGGGCTGGGAGTGGGGACCCCCAGGGACCCCCCGTGCCCCCGGCGCTCACCTGGTCACAGAACTCAAAGACAAGGGTCAGCTTCTTGTCGCTGTGCAGGACGTCGTGGAGCCTGTGGGGGGTGGTCCCTGAGCCCCCCGGGCCCTGCCCAGCCCGTGGCGCCGGGCAGGGGTCCCTGAGCCCCCCCGGGCAGGGGTCCCTGAGCCCCCCCGGGCAGGGGTCCCTGAGCCCCCCCCCCCCCCCCCAGCAGGAGTTCCTGAGCCCCCCCGGGCAGGGGTCCCTGAGCCCCCCCCCCTAGCAGGAGTTCCTGAGCCCCCCCGGGCAGGAGTCCCTGAGCCCCCCCGGGCAGGGGTCCCTGAGCCCCCCCGGGCAGGAGTCCCTGAGCCCCCCCCCCCCCCCAGCAGGAGTTCCTGAGCCCCCCCCCACCCCCCGGGTAGGGGTCCCTGAGCCCCCCCTCCGGTGCCACAGCCCCCCCCGGCCCGGGAGCAGCCCGGCCCCGCCGCCCGTCCTGGAGCGGCCGCGCCGGTACCTGACGATGTTCTTGTGCTTGAGCTCCTTGAGCAGGCAGATCTCGCGCAGCGCCGAGCTCGGCACCCCCTGCGGGACACGGCGGGTTGGGCGGGCCGGGGGCGCCCGGGGGGCCCGGGGGGGCCCGGCCCCGCCTCACCTCATCGTCGTCGTCCAGCCGCACCCGCTTCAGCGCCACGATCTCGTGCGTCTCCCGGTTCTTGGCCTTGAACACGGTCCCGTAGGTGCCTGCGGGGCGCGGGGAGGGCGTCACGGCGTGGGCTCCGGTACCGGCCCCCACAGCCCCCTGGCACGGCACGGCACGGCCAGGCCCAGCCGCACCTTCCCCGATCTTCTCCAGCTTCTCATATTTCTGCATCGCGCCGCGATCGCGGCCCGGCCCCGACCCCGGTCCCGGTCCCGGCCCCGCCGCCGTCCCGGCAGCCCCCGCGCGCCGCCCCGGCCCCGCCCCTCCCGGTGGCCCCGCCCCTCCCGGCAGCGTCCCGGTCCGGCCCCGCCCCTCCCGGCCCCGCCCCTCCCGGCAGCCCCCGGTCCCGCCGCGCCCCGCCCCGCCCCGCCCCGCCCCGCCCGGTCCCGCCCACGCGTTCCGGGTTCGAGCCCCGGCGCCGCCCGCCCGGTGCTGCCGCGTCCCCCGCCCGCCCTCCCGTGACACCGGCTGCGGAGCGCTCCCTGCGAGGATCCCCTGCGGGCACGGTGTCCGCGCCCGCCGGGGACGGGCCCGGGAGCTGTGCGGACCCGCCGGGTGCCGCCCCGCCCCGGCGCGCTCCCGCTCCTCCGTCCCGCGGGGACGCGCAGACCCGCCCGGCGCGGCCGGACTGTCCGGTAAGCGGCGGCACCGGGACCTGCACCGCGAGGGAGGCGGCGGGGCTGGAGGGCCGTGGCACGGCCAGTCCGGTCCCGTCCCGTCCCGATCCCGGTCCGGTCCCGGTGCCCCCACCCGCCCAGTGCCGCCCGTCCCGCCGGTGTTGTCCCCGCTCCTGCCCCGTGCGTCCCGCACGCTGCTTTCCCCGGGCCCCGCCGTTCCGCTCTCTGCGCTCCCCTCCCCTCCCTTCCCGTCCCTCTCCGCCCGCCCGTGGCAGCCCCGCTCCCGGTCCCGGCGCCCCCGCCATGGCAGCCCCAAGTCCGACGCGGCCGCGGCTCCGCTTCCCCCGCTGCCCCCCTGGGACCCCCAGCCGTGGTGGGTGGGTCGGCGGAGCTGTGCCGTGTCCCGGGGCACCGGCGCCCCACATTCTCCAGGACATGCTCTGTGTCTCCTTTGGCCGGGGGAGAGCAGCACCCGGTCCCGGCCATTCCGAGAGACGCCTCCGGACCGCTCCCGGACACCCCAGGAGCCCCCGGCTCCCCCAGGACTCCCCGGGACCCCCATCCTCCCAGCCAGTGGCGATGCCACCCGGGGCACCGAATCTCGGTCCCCCCCGCCACCACCGGAGCCACGTGCAGGGTGGTCTCAGATGACCCCAGACCCCGCTCTGGGGATGCCGGTGGGCCCCGGACCCCGCAGGAGTGCGGGAACCGGGACCCTTCACCCCTCATCACCCTCTCTCTTGCAGCGAGGCCGCTCCATGCGCTTGTCCCCCGGCGCCTGAGCCCGGCGGCCCTCGGCAGGTGAGGGGCGCGGGGCCGGGGAGGGATCCGTGTGTGTCCCTGTCACCAAACCGCAGCCGCGTGCCCCTGAGCACGGGGGGCCGAGGGGTCCGTGGGCTGGTGAGGGGCCCAGGGGCGTGTCCCTGTCATTGGGCTGAAGCCAGTGACAGTGGTGTCCCGCACCCACTGGCTCCCTCAGAGTGGAGGGTCCGAGGGGTCCACGGGACCAGGGAGGAGACTGGGGTCACCCCAAGCAGAGGGTCTGGGGGGGGGTCAGGGAAGGGACTGGGGTCACCTGGCCGGAGCCACGCCCCAGTCAGCAGCTTCCCCCGAGCAGAGGGGTCTGAGAGGTCCGCAGGACTCTGGAGGGCACTGTGATCACCCAGCCCGCTGCCACCGTCCTGCTCCCCAGTGGGGCCCGAGGGTCCCGGGGGGTCGGTGCCCGCACGGCGCCCACCGGGAGCCGCCATGTGCCGGTGCCGGGTGCCGGGTGGCTCTGCCCCTTGCGAAACCACCCGGGGTTGAGCAACGCCGGGCACGGCTCCAGCCCGGGGCTCTCCCACGGAGCGTGGGCTCCCACGGCTGCAGAGCGTGTCCCCGGGAGGGGCAGTTGCTTATGGGGGTAGGAGCAGGTTTTGGGGGACGTGCCGCCTGTGACTGCCCCCCTTTCCGCGACGGTAAAGACTCCCGTGGCCTCCGATCCGGTGTCAGGAGTTGGGATTGCTCCACGGTGGAATTATGTTGGCAGCTCTCGGTGCTGCGAGGAGGCCTCTGTGCCCCTCCTGTACCTCCACGAGGGGGCCTCCGGTGGAGACCCCGCTGTCGAGCCTTTCGGGGTCGCTGCACCGCTTCAAGCGGCTGCCAAAAATCCCGGGATTTGATCGTCCTAACGATCCGCTGGCATGGGCGCCTGCACCTCCCCGCCGACAGCCCTTCCGCCCGCACTCCCGTGGGCTCGGGGGCCGGGAGCGGGGCTGGCCCCGTGCCCAGGTAGGGCTGTACCTTGTTTGTCACCTGTCCTGGGCGGGCAGCGACGCTGCAGGAGACAGAAGGTGGCAGGAGGGTCCAAAGGACAGGTTAGGGGAACCCTCCTGCCACCTCCCGCCCCCTGCGAAGGGCTGGGGGTGACCCAGGTGCCCCCCTGCCCGCGGATGCCATCCCCGCCGGCGGAAGGGAGGGACCGTGGGAGCCGTGTCCCTGCGGTGTCCCCATCGCAGCCCCCACATTCACAGCCTGTCATTAGAGGGGATGTGGTGGCCTCAGGGGCCGGGCTGGCTGCCCGAGGACGGCGCACTGGGGCATCCCAGGGGCGCGAGGCCACGGGGGTGGGCACAGCCCTTGCCCGAGGTGGGACCCTGAGCTCATGGAGGGGGCTGTGTCCCCTGTGTCCCCAGAGACGTGCAGGGCAGGAGCGGGATCGCCACGGGAGCCGCGGCGAGGTGGGGCTGCCCGAGGAGCCGTCGGGACTTGGCACGGTCGCGCTGTTTGAATCCGGGGCTGCTCCACGAACAAAACCTCGCACTCCTGCCGCTGCTCCCGCGGTTTGTTTTCCTCCTGAGCCGGTATAAAACTCCTGGCAGAGCTCGGCAACTCCCGACACAGCGCGGCTGCTCCGGCCACGCTCCAGACGGGCCCCGCCGTCCCACGTCGTCCTCGCTGGGGCAGGACCCGGTCCCCGGGAGCCGCTGGAGCCGTGGGCTCACCGGGTCGGCGGGCGATGGGGTGAGCGTGGCCGAGCCCGTGCTGGGCCCGGGCGGTGCCATAGCCGGGGTGACACCTCCCCCGGTGGGAGGGTTGGAGGGCGGATGGCCCCCAGCGCTGCCGCGGGTGACGCTGTGGCTGTCCTTGAGGCCAGACCCTCCAGCTCCCCATGGGGGTTCCATCTTCCCAGGGACCGAGGAGTGAGTGCCAGTACACCGGATTGTGGGGGATGGCTCTGCCTGTCCCCTCCCGGGGCTTGGATGGGGACAGTGGTGGGGACCACCGATGGTGATGGCAAGAGTCACGAGGGTCCGGTGTCTCTCCAAAGTGGCAGTGAGGTGGCGGGGGGTCCTGGTGTGTTGGTAACAGTGGTGGTGACAGTGATGGTGGCAGTGACATCATGTGGGTGCAGAGCTGTGATTCATCTCCAGATCTGGTGGTTTCAAGGTTGTGGGCTGAGGGGTGCAGGGGGTGCAGGAAATGGGGCTGGATGTTTTTGGTGTTGGTTTCCAAAGTTTGATTGGGTGAAGCTCTGCTGGTCAGGAACTGGTGGTGTCCGGCCCAGCTCCATCCCACAGTGTCCCCTACAGTGATGAAGGGGTACAGGACCCAAACCCCCTCTGCCAGGTGGGATCTAGGGGGCACTTGAGGTGCCAAGATCTCCCAGGTGTCTCTTGGAGCAGCCAGGTGAGCTGGGCTGGGAAGTGAGAGGCTGCAGGGGACTCCTGCTCTTAGGGGTGGGCAGAGTGCTGGGGCACCCACCAGGCCTCCTCTGTTTCAGGGTGCAGGGAACTGGGGGTCTCCTGGCTCCCCCCTTCCTTGGGCATGTCCTCCTGGGTCCTGGGCATGGCCTGGGCCATGCTGGGCTTGCCCCAGCCATCCCTCCCACCTGGAAAGTGGGGACATGCCATGCCTGGGGGGCTGCCAGTGGAGGGGCTGCAAGAGATACGTCATGTTCCTTGTCACCACAGAGGCAGCCCAGTGTCATCTCCAGCACTGGGGAACATGGCACAGAGGTCACTGTCAGCCTTGCCACCAGTGTGGGCACAAGCGTGGGTGGTGTGTGTGTGTGCCCTGAGCCCGTGCCAGGGATCTGCTGGGTGACCTGGTGGTGGCAGGACACACAGTGGCAGGAGTCACAGTGTGGAGATGTTCCTGTGGCACCGGCACAGGGGAGTGGGCAGGGGGGCACTGGCAGTCCTGGGGCTCCCCCACTCCCAGTCCCATCCCTCCTCATGGGATTTTGGGTCCATGCTGTGTAAATGGCTGTCCCGGTGTGGACATGGTTGTCCTGATATGGAGGGGCTGCCCAGGATGTGATTGTCCTAGGCTGGACATGGGCATCCTGGTGTGGACAGGCTGCCCAGGACTTGGTGTCCCACTGTGGATATGCTGTCTGGAATGTGGGTGCTTGGCACTGTTGTCCCACTTCCCGCCACTCTCAGCGTGCCGTCCCAGTGCTGGTGGTGCCAGCGGTGGGTCCTGCCTCAGGAGGGGTCCAGGAGCTCGTGTGCCCCGTGGGGCAGCCCCACGGCAGCATGGGGCTGGGGCCGAGCCCTCTAATCGCCTCAGCGGCTCAGGCAGGCTGGGACTGGTCCCAGGAATGCGACTCCGGCGGCGCGGGAGTGGCCGTGGCAGCGGCCCTGGGCGCCCATGGCAGCGGCCGGTCATTCCCGGCGTGGCTGGCGCTGGCAGCTCCCGGGATCGCGGCCCTGCCCCGCTTATCGGGGCGGCCCGTCCTCGCACAAGGGGCCATTGTGCTGTGGGGCCGCGCGCGGGGCGGGGCTGGTGGCGATGCCAGCCCTGCCAACATCACGGTCTCGCCGCCGCCACTGCCACAGGCGCGCTCCCCGCCCCTCCTGCTCAAGAGCAGGGCAAGGGGATGGCACAACAGCCGTGTGGTGACAGCGCCACCGTCCTGGGGTGTCCCCACTGGACCTGGCCCCCATCCCAGGGTGTTGGAGCACCCTGGGAACAGGGTCAGCCAGGGTTTCGATCCGGGCTGGCCCCAGCCCCGCTCTGCAGGGGTGGCGCGAGCGCTGAGCTGTTCGTGGCCGCTGCCTCCCTGTGACTCAGCCACCCCTGCGGAAAGCAGAAGTGTCCCCCTGCCCCCCCGGCTGCTGTCACCCTTTCCACTTGGGGTCATGCCCCTGGCTCCCAGGCACTGCATGTCCCCTGTGCCACTGTGCTGCTGGGTGTCTGTGGTGGCACCTGGGAGTCAGGGGGCAGGACCCCCTTTTTGGGCATTTTGGTGAGAGCACGGTGTTCCTGAGAACAATCCCAGTGTGTTCCCAAACTAATCCTGAGCTGCCCATAGGATTAAACCCAAAAAGCTGCTTAGCACTGGGAGCAGTGATGCCATCCTGTGCCAGCACCCTGGCACCCACTGCAGTTGTGGCCCAGCACCGTGTCCCCCCCGTGGGAGGGTCTCATCCTGAATTTGGAGGGGGTTTTGAATGCTGGCGGCGGCTTGGCGGGCGCCCCGGGAGAGCGGCGTGGCAGGGCGGATAATCTGCTCGCTGGAATGTGGATGTGCTGGCTCTGGCCCCGGACGGGAGCAGGGATTAGGGAGCAGCCGGGGCAGGGTAGCACCGTATTTTGGGAAAAGGTGGGATCCAAGGGCATGGTGAAGCTTGAGAAGCTGCAGCTGTGGCAAACGCTGAGGCCTCGACTCCTCAAGCCTCACCGTGGCCACCGTGCTGGCATCCCAGCAGTGACGGTGACGAGGGCGGTGATGCCACCCATGTGAGACGCAGTCATCCATCACCACCCTCCCCAGTCCCCACTGTCACGTGGGGCCACCTCCCGCGGCAATAAACCGGGCACGCCGGTGCTGGAGGGGTCAGCACGGGGCCCAGGAAGCTGCCGGGAGGCAAGTGTAGGGTGAAGTTGGGTTTGGCAGGGCAATTGTGGGGTTTTGGGGGGGTCAGGCACTGCTGTGGCCCCCCTGGGTCTGGCACCCTGCCCGCACCCCGCGGGGTTGGGTGCTTGCCCGGGGTCCCGCTGCCCCGGCTCCTCTCCCCTCCCGGCGTTTGTCTTGGCCGCGGCTCTCCCATTCCAGCCAGTGGCCAAGACAAACCAGGCTGGAGCCAGCACAGCCCGAGGAGGGGCAGCCCCGGCCCCTGCCTGCGGCGCTGCCCTGAGGGCACCCCTGAGCTCCCTCTGTGCCTCCAGGTTATGCTGCCCCGACAGCGACCCCTGAGCCCCCGCGAGAAGGAGAAGGGCTAAGCCGGCTGTGCCGGGGGCCGCACTGGCGCCATGACCCACTCCCAGGTGTCCTCCGAGCTCCACCACATCGTCTCCACGGCCTTCCAGAGTGTAAGTGCCACCACAACAGCGGGCACAGCCCCTTGGCTGGGGGGGTCGGGGGGGGGCTGCACCCTCTAATGCTGCCTGGAGGGATGAGGAATGGCATGGCACGGCCCCATCCCTGGGCTGTTGGATGCTGGAAGTGACCCGTGGCACCTGCCCCATTGCTCAGGTGTGCACAGGGCTGTGGGGTGCTGGCAGGGCTGTGTGGCACCTGTCCCGCTGCTCAGTTTTCGGGTGCCAGCTGTGCCCTGTGCCACCTGCCCCATTGCTCAGCCGAGTCTGGCTTGGCCACAGGGCAGAGCTGTGCCTGACAGCAGCCTCCCAGGGCAGTCCAGGCCAGCCGTGCCGGTGCGGTGGGTGCCCTTGGGCTGGGCACAGTGCCGGTGCCACCGGTGCCGCCGCTGTGGCAATGCCCTCGGTGCCCGTGGTGCCAGCGCGGCCCCGGCCGTGGGTCCCAGGCTGAGTTAATGATTGATCCCCGCGTCGAGTCGGGGCTGCCCGTGCCGTTGGCAAGTCCTGTCGCGTGCACGTGACCGGGGATGGGACCGGCCCCGGCCTCATGGAGTTCCTCCGGGGCTCCCCGGTAAGCCGCGGCCTCAGGAGGCCGCAGGGCCCCCCTGCGCGGTGCCCACCCGGGGCACCGTCCCCATCTGGGCCAGGGTGTCGCCGGGCGTGGGAGCGTGTCAGGCACTGCCGGGGCGCGGGATGGAGCCCCGCGGGATCGGGGGCGCGGGGTCATGGCCAGAGGGGCCGTGGGGCATCAAAAGGGTCACGGGAAAGGTGGAAGGGGCGTGGGAGGAGCAGGGGGGGATACAGGTGCAGGGTGTGTCTTGACGCCACCGCGGCTGTCACGTGGCAGCCTCGGTGTGCCAGGGTGGGGGGTGTGATGGGGCGGCCTGGGTCACCCCCGGGTCACCCCCCTCGGGGGGCTCTGGGGGGACACGGATGGGACACCATGGCTGTGTCCAAACGTGACGTCTGTGCTGAGGGTCGGGCGGGGGGTTCGGGGCACAGCCCCGGATGGGGAAGTGCTTTATGTGCCCACACCAGTTGCCCCCGGGGCCCCCCCTCCGCTGCTGGGGGTGTCCCTGCGGGCAGATCCCCGTTCCCGGCCCCACCCGCTGCCTCCCCCATCCCAGCGCTCCATCCCCACGTCCCCCACCCCGGATCCGACACAAGCCTCGTCCCGGGGCCACCGGGGGGCCGTGGCGGGGGGCGCCTTACCGGGGCGAGGGGTGATTTACCGGGGCGGGGCGGGCGTGCATCAGTGGGGGTCGGAGCTCCGCCGGGGGGGGTCGCTGCGTTCGGGGGGGCATCTGAACTGGGCAAGGGGGGCCGGTTGTTCCGGGGGTCCGGGGCTCGACGCGGGGGCTGCTGCGTTCCGGAGTGTCGGCGCGTCCCGAGGGGTCGGAGTTCGCGGGGGGGCTGGTGCGTCCCGGGGGGATCGATGCATCCCGGGGGTCCCGGTGCGTCCCGGAGGGTTCCAGTGTATCCCGGAGGGTTCCGGAGCATCCCGGAGGGTCGGTGCATCCCGGGAGAGCCGGTGTACCGGGGGGGGCCGGTCGCTCCGGGGCCGCCGCCGGTGCCGCGGTGCCGCCGGTGCCCTCTGCGTTCGCCGTCACCTTGAGGCGGGCGCGGGGCGGCTCCGTCAATATTTGGCGAGGCCGGGACGGAGCCGCCGCCCCCCCGGTTCCCTCCCCGGCTCCCCCCCGCCCGGCCCCATCCCCGGCCGGTCCCGCCGCTCCGATAAAGCGCTGCGGGAGCTGCGGCGAGAGCGTCTCCGCCATGACTCAGGTAGGACCGGCCGGGGACGCGCCCCCCGCAGCCCCCCCAGCCCCGCAGCCCCCGTACCCGCCCCCCAGCTCTGCACCTCTCCGCATGCCTTCCCCCCCCAGTCCCGCACTCCTCGCACCCCCGTGACCCGCCCCCCCCGCATCCCCCAGTCCTGCACTTCCCCACATCCCCCCCAGCCCCGCATTCCCCCCCACATTTCTCCCTGCATCCCCCCAGCCCTGTCCCCCAGCCCCGCCCCCCTGCACCCGCAGCCCCTCCCCCCCGAGCCCACCCCTTGCCCCCCAGCACCCACGGCTTGGGGGGGACACAGGGCCGGGGCTCTGCAGGTGCAGGGACTGGGGGACAGGTGTGGTACGGCACTGGTAGCGTTTGTGGGAGTACAGCACCAGGGCACAGCACCGGCTGCTGAGGGGGTAGTACAGGGGCACAGCACCAGGGCACAGCACCGGCTGCTGAGGGGGTAGTACAGGGGCACAGCACCAGGGCACAGCACCGGCTGCTGAGGGGGTAGTACAGGGGCACAGCACCAGGGCACAGCACTGGAGGTGCGGGGGGTCACGACACGGGCTGCTGGGTCCCAGGTGAGTGGGGGGCGTGGCACTGAGGTGCTGGGGTGTGTGGGGGGAGTGCACCTTCGGGGGTACCCCGGGGGTACAGTACTGTGCCATGGTGCAGGGAGTGCACGGGCAGGCACAGCCTGGGGATGCCCAGTTCTGGCTGACAGGCAAGCAGGTGCTGGGGTCGCACAGGGGTGTGCGTGGCACCGGGACATGGCACTGGCGGTGCCGAGGCACATGGGGTGGAGGCAGCACTGGAGTGTAGTGCTGAGGCTGGGGGTGTGAGGCGTGCAGGGGATGTGTGGGGTGTATGGAGTGTTAATGAGGGTGTGTGGGGTGTGCAGGGGATGTGTGGGGTGTGCAGGGGATGTGTGGGGTGTGTGGGGTGTTAATGAGGGTGCATGGGGTGTGCAGGAGATGTGTGGGGTGTGCAGGGGATGTGTGGGGTGTGGGGGGTGTTAATGAGGGTGTGTGGGGTGTGCAGGGGATGTGTGGGGTGTGCAGGGGATGTGTGGGGTGTGTGGGGTGTTAATGAGGGTGCATGGGGTGTGCAGGAGATGTGTGGGGTGTGCAGGGGATGTGTGGGGTGTGGGGGGTGTTAATGAGGAGTGTTAATGAGGATGTGCAGGGGATGTGTGGGGTGTGGGGGGTGTTAATGAGAGTGTGTGGGGTGTGTGGGGTGCGAATGCTGCAGTGGGTGCTCAGCCCAGGGGCCCAGGAGGTGCACAGCCCCTGGGTGCCTTTGGGGACCCCCGACAGCCCCTGGGTGCCTTTGGGTGCCCATCCTGCATGGGGCTGTGTGCCTGGGGCGCGCTGTGGGCTGGTGGTGTGGCGGTGGCAGTGCCAGCAGTGCCGGTGCCTGCTCAGCCCCAGTGCTGGCCTGCAGCCTGAGCAGGAGGTGCTGGGCGCCGGCTCACCTGTCTTCGGGGAGGAGGAGGAGGAGAAGGACCTGAACAAGGCCCTGGGTGTGGAGCGCTTCGAGGAGATCCTGAGCGACACACACCCCCGAAATGCTGAGGAGGCCGGACGCAGCTACGGCGAGGAGGATTTCGAGTGTGAGCTGGGCCGAGAGCGGGCACGGAGCAGGGAATGGGAAGGGAATGGGCAGGGGACAAGTAGGGAGTGGGGAACGGGCAGAGAACAGGGCACCAACCTCCCCATTCCTCCAGATCACCGCCAGTCGTCCCTCCACATCCACCACCCGCTCTCCACGCACCTGCCCCCCGATGCCCGCCGGAAGAAGGCAGTCCCAAAAAAGGGCAAGAAGAAGGCCCGGCGTGCCTCTGTCCCTGGAGAGACCCCCACCATTGAGGAGGCTGAAGAGGATGAGGATGACGTGTGTGACACTGAGGCAGAGCGGCTGGCGGAGGAGCTGCCGCAGCCTGGGCCGGCTGAGGCGGTGCAGGTGAGGGTGGGGCTGGGGTGGGGCTGTGCCCCCGTGTCTCGGGATGTCTGGACATGGCCAGGGCACAGCGGGGCTGGAGTCAGTGGTGCCCACAGCCAGGGGACATGGCTCCCCAGCAGCTGGCTCACCCTTTGCCCTCCAGTTCTTCCTGCAGGAGGATGAGGTGGCTGATCGCCAGGCAGAGGAACCCGGGGTCCCCTCAGCACTGCCCAGCTCCCCAGTGGAGCCTCGGGGTGCCACGACCCCTAAGGATGCCCGGGCGGGCAGGTGAGCCAGGGTTGGGAGACTCTGAGGCTCTCTGGGGGTGGGCAACCTCGTCTGGCCACTCATGGCAGAGCTGGTGGGCAGCATCCCCCTCCAGTCCCCCACAGCAGGGCTGGGGTGCAGAGCAGGGCTCAGTGCTGAGCTGGGCTCCTGCCTTGCAGCCCTGATGTGGAGCAGGGGGCTACAGGAGAGGCTGTGGCCACCGAGGCCGGGTCCCCGGGTCGCCCCACAGCCAAGTCACAGCCGGGGCACCGGAGCTACAACCTGCATGAGCGGCGGTGCATCGGCAGCATGACAGCTGCCGAGCAGGACCGGTACCAGAAGATGCCCACAGACGAGTCGGAGGCACAGACACTGGCCTCAGCTGACCTGGACTACATGAAGAGTGAGTGGGGGACTCCCTGTGCCCAGGGTTGCACTGGGGGTGACCATGGGCTATGTGAGTGGGGCTGGGACAGTGGGTCGGGCTGTGCTGTGGGAGCACAGCTGGAGGTGGTGGATCTGGGATGGTGGGTCTTGCAGTGCAGGATGAGGCCCTCTGAGATGGTGGGTCTGGGCCACAGGGTCTGGCAGTGTCAGGTTGCCCCATGGCTGCAGCCAAGCTGGGCTGGGCACAGGTGCTGACCCCACTCCCAGCACTGGGCACAGCAACAGGGGACCCATCCCAGGTACCAGGGCTGGGTCAGGTTCCTGTGGAGCACTTCTAGGAGCTGTGCCCAGGGTGGCTGGAGCCAGTGACAGTGGTGGCAGTGACAGTGGCTCCCTTGGGTGCTTGCCAGCCCCCAGGATCTGGAGCTCAGGGGCTCCCAGGGTGGCGGGTGACACTTTTTCCTTGGAGCTCCCAGCGTAGTGTGGCCATGGCAGAGCTCTGTGCCAGCAGGCACATACAGGCCTTGGCAGTGGTGACACCCTCGGTGCTGCAACGCTTGCCTCCACCACTGGGATGGTCCTTCTCCCCTGAGATGTCGTGGGCAGGATGTAACAGCTCCATGGCCCCCTGTGCCCTGCATGCCAGGGCTCAGTGCTCTGCATACTGGAGCTATGGCCCCATTCTGGGGCTCGGGGTGCAGGACTGTGAGCCCCAAAGGTTGCCCATGCCCCACCATCACTGACCCGCCCATCAGGTCACCGCTTTGAGGATGTGCCGGGGGTGCGCCGGCACCTGGTGCGGAAAAGCGCCAAGGCACAGGTGGTCCATGTCAGCAAGGACCACAAGGAGCCCAGCACGCGGCAGCGCAAGCAGGACCGGCAGCCCCACGAGGTGAGGGGCCCAGGGGTAAGGGCAGGCAGGGACGGGGGCCTGGGGGCCCTAGTTCTGACCCGGCTGTGCCACAGGTGTTCGTGGAGCTGAACGAGCTGGTGGTGGACAAGAACCAGGAGCTGCAGTGGAAGGAGACGGCACGCTGGATCAAGTTCGAGGAGGATGTGGAGGAGGAGACGGATCGCTGGGGCAAACCGCACGTGGCCTCCCTCTCGTTCCGCAGCCTCCTGGAGCTCCGCAAAACCCTGGCCCACGGTAGGGAGGCAGAGACCACCCCGTGGGGCCCGCAGTCAGGGGGGTCCCGTCCCCGCTGGCCTCAGCTCCCCGTCCCTTGCCAGGGGCCGTGCTCCTGGATCTGGACCAGAAGACGCTGCCGGGTGTGGCTCACCAGGTGGTGGAGCAGATGGTCATCACGGACCAGATCCGGGCTGAGGACCGTGCCAACGTGTTGCGGGCGCTGCTGCTCAAGCACAGGTGGGCACAGGGCACAGGAACGCAGCCCCTCTCCCCTGGGCTCTGCCCCCCGGGCCCCAGGGCCAGCGCTGCCCCCAGGATCCTGGTGATGGCTGTACCATCGGGCCACCACGGACACACCTGGCTCTGTCCCACAGCCACCCCAGCGATGAGAAGGAGTTCTCCTTCCCACGGAACATCTCGGCGGGCAGCCTGGGCTCCCTGCTCGTGCATCACCACAGCACCAACCACGTGGCTGAGGGCACCGAGCCAGCTGTCACTGAGCCCCTCATTGCCGGCCATGCTGCCGAGCAAGACACACGTGTCGATGTGGAGCGAGAGGTGGGTGCCATGGCCCCCCAGGCCTGCCTGTGCCCTCGAGAGGAGCCTGACCCCAGCCCCTCGCTCTGTCCCTGCAGAGGGAGGTCCTCACCCCCACACCCCCGGCTGGCATCACTCGCTCCAAGTCCAAGCATGAGCTGAAGCTCCTGGAGAAGATCCCAGACAATGCAGAGGCCACGGTGGTGCTTGTGGGTATGGAGGGGTGGGCAGGGCAGGGGGGTGGGGACGGTGTGCAGGGCCTTCTGCTGACCCCCATGCCCCCTGTGCCCCCCCAGGCTGTGTGGAGTTCCTGGACCAGCCCACCATGGCCTTTGTGCGGCTACAGGAGGCTGTGGAGCTGGACGCGGTGCTGGAGGTGCCCGTGCCCGTGCGGTTCCTCTTCGTGCTGCTGGGCCCCAGCAGCACCCACATGGACTATCACGAGATAGGACGCTCCATCTCCACCCTCATGTCCGACAAGGTCCGTGGAGTGTTGGGGTCGGGGGTTCATGACTGTACTGGGGTGGGGGCTCGGGACAGGGATGGGATGGGTTGGGGGGCTCAGATTGTGCCAGGGCCAGGGTTTCAGAACCATTCCAGGTTCGGGGCTGGGTGTCCTGTTGGGATGAGAGCTTGGGGCTGTGTCAGAGTGGGGGTCTCAGGGATATGCTGGTGGGGGGCACTCAGGGCCATGCCAGGGCCAGGGGCTTGGGACTGTGCTGGCTGTGCCAGAATGGGGATTCAGGGCTGGACCAGGGCTGGGGGCTTGGGACTCTGCCAGCTGGGATTCTCAAGGCTATTCTGGGGTTGGGTGATCAGGGCCATGCTGGGGCTGTGGGCTTGGGCCAGGGGTCTTGGGACACTGCAGTGCTGTGGGGTGGGCCCTGACGCAGCCATCGTCCCCCAGCAATTCCACGAGGCCGCGTACCTGGCCGACGACCGGCACGACCTGCTGAATGCCATCAACGAGTTCCTGGACTGCAGCGTGGTGCTGCCGCCGAGCGAGGTGCAGGGCGAGGAGCTGCTGCGCAGCGTCGCCCACTTCCAGCGAGAGATGCTGAAGAAGAGGATGGAGCAGGAGCGGAGGCTGCTGCTGGAGCCCAAGTCCCCTGAGGAGAAAGGTACCGGGAGCAGGGTTGGGGCAGGGTTTGCGTGGCGGGACTCAGCTTTTGGGGTCTCACTGTCCACCCATCTGTGTGTCCTCCCCCAGCGCTGCTGAAGCTGAAGGTGGTGGAGGACGAGGCTGAAGAGGACGACGACCCCCTCAGGCGCACGGGGCGTCCCTTCGGGGGGCTGATCCGGGACGTGCGTCGGAGATACCCCCACTATCTGAGCGACTTCCGTGACGCGCTGGACCCCCAGTGCATCGCCGCCGTCATCTTCATCTACTTCGCTGCACTGTCACCAGCCATCACCTTCGGGGGGCTGCTGGGTGAGTGCAGCGGGGTGCTGGTGGAGGTGGGTCTGTGGCGGGCTGGGAGGGGTGGTGGAGTCACAGGGGGCTGCAGAGGTGCTGAGTGCTGCCCAGCGTGTGCTGCAGGAGGGAGCAGTTGGGGCCCTGGGGCGGGGCCAAGGGGCCAGTCCTGCCGGTGTGCCTGAGCCTGTCCTGCCACAGGGGAGAAGACAAAGGACCTGATCGGTGTGTCAGAGCTGATCATCTCCACATCGCTGCAGGGCGTCCTCTTTTGCCTGCTGGGTGCTCAGCCCCTTCTTGTCATCGGCTTCTCGGGGCCGCTGCTTGTCTTCGAGGAGGCTTTCTTCACGGTGAGGGGCTGTAGGGGCTGCCCGGGGCCCAGGGGGGAGCATCGCCCCTGGCCCCACTGTCTGTGGCAGACATCCCACCCAGTCCCACTGCTGGGGCTCTGCCCAGCCCCGTGGCCATCCTGACACCTGTCTGTTCGTCTGTCTGTCCCCACGACTGGGCAGTTCTGCACGTCCAATGAGCTGGAGTACCTGGTGGGGCGTGTCTGGATTGGATTCTGGCTCATCCTCATCGTGCTGGTCATGGTGGCCTTCGAGGGCAGCTTCCTGGTGCGCTTTGTCTCCCGCTTCACCCAGGAGATCTTTGCCTTCCTCATTTCCCTCATCTTCATCTATGAGACCTTCTCCAAGCTGGCCAAGGTGAGCTGGGGGGGGTCCGGGGGGCTGGGCAGGATGTGGTGCTGAGTGTCCCATCCCATCTTTCTGCTGCAGATCTTCCAGGAGCACCCACTTCATGGCTGCCTGCCCACCAACGGCTCGGCCGAGGCCTGGGGCAATGGCAGCGTAACCACCACCAATGGCACCGCTCTGGCCACCCACACGGCCCCGGCCACTGGCCCAGCCACCTACGGCGCTGCCAAGGTCACAGGGCAGCCCAACACGGCGCTGCTCTCTCTGGTGCTCATGGCTGGCACCTTCTTCATTGCCTTCTTCCTGCGCAAGTTCAAGAACAGCCGCTTCTTCCCGGGACGGGTGTGTGAGACTGGTGGGGTGTCTGTGGGGCTGGGGGTGTGGCCGGGGAGCTGGTGGGGTGTCTGTGGGGCTGGTGGGGTGTCTGTGGGGCTGGTGGGGTGTGGCCGGGGAGCTGGTGGGGTGTCTGTGGGGCTGGTGGGGTGTCTGTGGGGCTGGTGGGGTGTGGCCGGGGAGCTGGTGGGGTGTCTGTGGGGCTGGTGGGGTGTCTGTGGGGCTGGTGGGGTGGCTGGGGAGCTGGGAGGGTGTCTGTGGGGCTGGAGGGGTGGCCATGGGTCTGCTGGGGTGTCTGTGGGGGTGCTGGGGTGTCTGTGGGGCTGGTGAGGTGGCCATGGGGATTGGGGAGAACCGGGGGGAGCCAGGCAGGAGGCTGAGACTGGGCTGCTTCCCTAGATCCGGCGACTCATTGGGGACTTCGGGGTGCCCATCGCCATCCTGGTGATGGTGCTAGTGGACTACAGCATCCAGGACACCTACACACAGGTCAGCACCCCCCCCACACCCCTCAGACAGGACCACCCCTTCCCTCCCACCCTCCTTCAGGGTCCCTGTATTCTCTCCCACTGTCCTGAGTGTGCGTCAGTCGCTTTATCTGTCACCATGGCTGCACCCACTCGAGTTGCCTCCACCTCCCGGCGTCTCGCCTGCCCTCTCTTTTCAAGTACAACTGCTGTGGGTGGTGACCCTGTGGCCCCCTCACTTTGGGGGACACAGCCAGCACCTCCACCCAGCGTCTCTCTCCCTACCCCACAGAAGCTGAGTGTGCCCAGCGGGTTCTCAGTCACGGCCCCAGACAAGCGGGGCTGGGTGATCAACCCCCTAGGGGAGAACGGTAACTTCCCTGTGTGGATGATGGTGGCGAGCGGCCTCCCTGCCGTCCTTGTCTTCATCCTCATCTTCATGGAGACTCAGATCACCACGTGAGTGCAGTGGGGCCAGGCAGGGCATCAGTGTGGTCAGGGAGGCTGTGCCAACTGTCTGCCCTTGTGCCCAGGCTGATCATCAGCAAGAAGGAGCGGATGCTGCAGAAGGGCTCTGGGTTCCACCTCGACCTCCTGCTCATCGTGGCCATGGGTGGCTTCTTTGCACTCTTTGGGCTGCCCTGGCTCGCCGCAGCCACCGTGCGCTCAGTGACCCACGCCAATGCCCTCACCGTCATGAGCAAGGCTGTGGCACCCGGGGACAAGCCCAAGATCCAGGAGGTGAAGGAGCAGCGGGTCACTGGGCTGCTGGTGGCTGTGCTCGTTGGTAGGTCTGGCCCTGGCAGGGGGCTGGGGCGCTGTGGTGGTGTGAGGGCAGTGTGGGCAGTGGAACTAAGACACCCTGAGCCCCGGCAAAATGGTCATGGCCATCCTGTTCCCTGTGGGCACAGGAATGTGGGACCCTCTCCATGTGATTGGGGTGAGCAGGGAGTGGGGAGTGGGGCTGGGGGGCTGTGTTGAGCCCCCTCCCCAGGCTGACCCTGCTCCGGCCCAGGGCTGTCCATCGTCATCGGGGACCTGCTGCGGCAGATCCCTCTGGCCGTGCTCTTCGGCATCTTCCTCTACATGGGCGTCACCTCCCTCAACGGCATCCAGTTCTATGAGCGCCTGCAGCTGCTGCTGATGCCCCCCAAGCACCACCCTGACGTCACCTATGTCAAAAAGGTGGGGAGAGGGCCTCAGGAGACTTGTTGGGGGCAAGACCCTTGGCTGGGGCACCCTTGGGTGGGGGCACTGGACATCTGCAAGGCAGGCTCTGGCAGAGCCTTGCTTAGGGGGCGGGGGGGGCAGGGCAGTTCCTTGGGGGGGCAGCCGGACCCCAGCAGGGCTTGGGGGCCATGTTGGGGGGTGTGGGTACCCCTGGGCAGGCTGTTCCTGCAGTGGGAGGGGGATGCGGGGCCCAGCTGGTGCCGCCAGCACTGACACCTGTCTGTGCCTGTGCCCAGGTGCGTACGCTGCGCATGCACCTGTTCACCGGGCTGCAGCTGGCCTGCCTGGCCGTGCTCTGGGCTGTCATGTCCACCGTGGCCTCCCTGGCCTTCCCCTTCATCCTCATCCTCACCGTGCCACTCCGCATGTGCCTGCTGAGCCGCATCTTCACTGACCGGGAGATGAAGTGTGTAAGTGGCCACATCCCTGGGGGCAGTGGGGGCTGGACCCCTGGGATTGTAGGGCCAGGGGGGCCCTGCTGCTCCTCAGGGGGCAGTGGGAGCTGGACCCCTGGGATTGTAGGGCCAGGGGGGCCCTGCTGCTCCTCAGGGGGCAGTGGGAGCTGGACCCCTGGGATTGTAGGGCCAGGGGGGCCCTGCTGCTCCTCAACCGCTGTGTCCCACAGCTGGACGCGGCGGAGGCCGAGCCCATCCTGGACGAGCGGGAAGGTGTGGATGAGTACAACGAGATGCCGATGCCAGTGTGATGCTGCCAGCGGTGAGCGGCCCAGGATGGGGACCAGGCCTGGCCAGACCCCCGTGCCATGGGACTGGGGCCAGCGGCTGTGCCCCTGGGGGACAAACCCCCACGCTCCCTGGGCACTCGGGGGGCACCTGCCAGACACCAGCCCCAGGCCTGCCCTGCCAGGGCCCCTGACCCCTCTTGCGGTACAGCCCTCTTGGGCATCCCCTGCCCACACCATGGGGCAGAGGCCCCCGGCCCCCCAGCAGTGTTGCAGGTTCCCCTACAGCCCCCCAGCTCCCACCCAACACCCAGGTGACTCCTGAGCCCCCTCAGGGCTTACAGAACAGAAATTCAAAGGCAATAAACAGCTTTATCCCCAGCACAGGGCTGAGGCCGGAGCTGGAGGGGGGTGACCCTGTGCCCCCCACCGGGGTCCTGCTCTGGGTGGTGCCCAGGTGGCTGCCCCGCGTTGGCCCCAGCCTGGGGGGCCCGGGACCCCCTGCTGCCTTCCACTAATAAAGAGACCGGAATTTGCACATTTTTTCACCAGTTTTATTGGAAAGTTCCCCATTCCCAAAGCACCCCCCTCCTCCTGGCCCTGGCCCTGGGAACAGCCCCCCGTGCACACCCGCTCCTGGCCCTGCGTGGACTCTGCTGCAGCCCCTCAGCGCCCCAGCGAGGGGTCAGGCCCAAAGCCCCTCCCAGCAGCCCTGGTGGGGGCACAAGGGCACCCCCAGCATCAAGAGGAGCCCCAGCTTGGCCCCGAAGTGGCAAGCAGGGTTGGGGTACAGAGCCAGGGCAGGGGAGTCACATGGGTCCTTCCCCCCACCCCCAGACCAAACCCCATCCCCATACCCCTCAAGTCACACCCTGGCCCCCCATAACAGCAATAAATAATCTCACACTCCCCCAGCCCCGCAGTGGGAACAGGTGCCCACGGCCTGGGCCCACAGCCCGGCCCCCCAGGATGGGAGGCAGCTTCATATCCCCCTGGCCCCCCAGGACAGGGGGGGCAGCTCCATATCCCCCTGCCCCAGGGAAAGGGCTGGCAGCACCCACCTGGCCCCCCACAGCCCACCCCCAGTCCATCCCTCAGAAGCGCAGCTCCCTCAGCTTCTGCCGCAGGTAGTGCTTGGCCTCCTCGATGCCACTCACCTTCTCCAGCTCCGTGTAGGGCAGCTGTGAGGGGACAGGGACAATGTCAGAGCAGCGACACCACCTCCAGCACCACCTGAACCCGCAGTACCACCAGCCCCCAGCCCACTTCAGCTGTCAGGGGTGGTAGGAAAAGAACCAGGATGCAGGACCCTCCCCCTGGAGGAGGCCAGTGCTGTTCCTGCCGAGGGCATGGAGGGCACAGGAAGCACGGACAAGCCCCAGCTCCAAGTTTGTCCAGCCTCAGCTCAGCCCTGGACAGGGTGCAGGGTGGGGGAGGCCCAGGGAGTACCCATAGCCTCAGTTCCACAGCCAGGACAAGCCTGGCACACACAGGGAGGTGCCTCACCCCCTTGAGATCCGGTCTCCAGCCTCCATGAGGGGTGATGGTGTATTGGGAGGATTGGAAGCTCTGCTGGCCCAACAGCCCTGAGGGCACCACCAGTGCTCATGGAGAAGGAATGAGGGGTGCTGGGACTTGCACTCCAGCAACCAGCAACACAGAGGAGGGATAGGGACACAGCATCAGGAAGGCTTGGAGGGCTGGAGTCCTTCAAACCACAGATGAGAGCTAGGGGTATTCACCTGGAGAAGAGAAGGCTCCAGGGAGACCTGAGAGCCCTTTCCAGTGCCTAAAGGGGCTCCAGGAGAGCTGGAGAGGGACTTGGGACATGAGATGGAGAGACAGGCCAAAGGGGAATGGCTTTCCACTGCCAGAAGGGAGGGATAGATAGGGTATTGGGAAGAAATTCTCCACTGTGAGGGTGTGGGCAGGCCCTGGCACAGGTTGCCCAGATCAGCTGTGAGTGCCTCATCCCTGGAAGTGTCCAAGGCCGAGTTGGACAGGGCTTGGAGGAACCTGGGCTAGTGGAAGGTGTCCCTGCCCATGGCAGGGGGTTGAATGAGATGAGCTTTAAGGTTCCTTAAAGTGGGTCCCTGCTGTGCTTTCCACAGCCAAGGGTGTCCTGGAGAGCCTGTGGCACTGGCTGGAGGCGACAGCGGGCACTGGGAATCCTTCTTGGTGTGAGAGGGGCTTGGCCCCACTGCTGCTCCAGGGCCATGGCCAGCCCTGGCCAGCCAGGCCCAAATGCTGGACCAGGGGAGAGCTGGCCCTGCTCCCCTCTCAGGCCATGCTTCAGTGGAATCACAGCACTCGAGCTCTGCACAAACAAGGGGCTCTGGGCTGTGGAATGAGGAGGAGCTGGTGTTGGCATGGCCTGGCAGCGGTGCGGGGTGAAGGGCTTTGGGAATGGCTGTGGGACAGCTTTTGGGAATAGCTGTAATTCCAGTCACCTCTACAGTGCAGGAGTGAACAGGACTGAGGGCTCACTTCTGAGCCATTTTCCTCAGGAAGATCCATCCTCAGGCTAAAACCACCCACAAACAAGTGTGTGTGAAGCTGTAGACCCTAAACCAACACCTGGAGTTTCCTGAGGGACCTGCAGACACCTGTGAGGGCTGCACTGGAGCCCGAGGGCTTCTCTAGACCCAGTGCTCTGCACAGAGCAGCCGGGGCTGGAACCAGGGAGGGCACCAGGGTGGGCAGCACCCAACCTCCTTCTCTTCCCCAGCACATGGATCGCAGGTCACAGCACAGACACCCATGTTCCCACCTGATTTCACCTTGAGGCCCTGCAGCCAAAGCTGCCACTGCATCTGCTGGCTCAGGTAGAACCCCCTTCCCTTCCCCTTCCCATTCTCCTCCCTTGGGTCTGATCTCGCCTCCCAGGACGGACCGTCCTGTGTCCCTGCTTTCCATCAGGTTGGTGTCACCAGCCAGCCATGGAAAAAGTCCTGGGTGGGGTGGGGGAGGGCGAGGAGCCGTGAGGATGAGTCATCCCTGCTTCCCCTCACAGGGACCTGAGCGTTTACAGTAGGGATGCCAGCTCTGACCCAGGCCATCCATGGGGATGGCAGCTCCAGGCCCCTCCTTCCATAAGGCGCCAGCGCTCAGGTCCGGGACCATCAGATGCCAGCTCTGAGCTCTCAGCCCCTGGCCCCAGCACTTACCTGCACCAGACAGTACCCCAGCAGCCGCAGGTGCCGGTCCCTCATGGCCCGGGAGCCCACCAGGATGTCAGAGTTCTGGCAGTAGTGCCACTTGTCATTGACTGACAGCACCACCCTGCACGGGGGACAGCAGGAATGGCACTGTCACCCCACAGCATCACTCCACACCACAGTGTCACCCCATGCCCCAGTGCCACCCCACCCCACAGACCGTCTTCCCAGAACCATGACAGATGAAGGGCAGCACTCCAAGACACCCAGACCCCGCTGGTGGCAGGGGCAGCTGTTTCCAGCACCCTGGGGCAGTGCGGACAGGAGGCTGTGCGTGCCCCACAGCGCTGAGCAGGAGGGAGCTGAGCCCGAGTGGTGCAGAGGCAGGAGCCAAAGGGCAGTGCCAGAAGGGACCGGGGACAGGGCCCTGCTCTGTACCTCTGGATGTCCTCGGTGCCCTGTGGCCCCTCGCCTGGCCCCCGCTTGGGGCTGGGCCGGCACGGGGAGGGCGGGGGGCCAGCGTCGTCGCTGCCGGGGGGGCTCCGCTCCTCGGGCTCCTCCGGGGCCTGCTCCCCCTGGAAGCAGCCGTGCTCGTGGCCAGGGCAGCCGGCAGCCTCCTCCTCCTCCTCCAGGATCTTGCCGATGGGGAACTGGAAGAGGGAGGCAGCAGAGGCGCGGGGGGAGCAGTCCGGGGTGCCCGGCTGCACCGCCGAGAGGCACTCGGAGGGGCTGCTGAGCGTGGAGCTGCCCGGGCTGCCCAGGGACGGCTCCTTGCTCAGCCCGCAGTAGTAGTCCGAGGGGGGCTGGAAGCAGGGCCCCCCTGGGGCTGGGCACAGCGCGGGCAGGAACCGCCCGGCCCGGCCGCTCTCCCGCGGGCCCGGGGGGCTGCTGGGCGTCTCTGCAGCAAACGGGGCAAAGTCCTGCAAGTCTGCCGTGAGGGCCAGGACGCTGGAGCGCAGGGACAGGGGGGCTGGGGATGTGGCCAGGGGAGCCTTGGAAGCTGCTGGAACACGGGAGAGGGGCAGCACCGTGCCGGAGCGGTTGATCCACAGCAGGAAATCTGTGCAGAGGGAACAGGGATCAGCAAGGCCTCAGGACCTCCTGACTAATGGGACACGGGCTCAGGGCTCCTGTGGCCCAGCTGGGACTCTGTTCCAGCAGACAGGCACAGGAGAACCCTCCTTCCTGCACCAGAGGGGCTCAGGAAGTTCTGTCCCAAAGCACCAGGGAAGGCAACAATATAGGGAAGGGGGTGATAAAAAAAGCCAGAACATGTTCTGCACTGAATAACCTCCCAGATCGGGCCCGCCTCCCACAGCCCCAGCCCCGAGCTGGCAGCCCCCTCCCCAGGGCCCAGGTTACCTGTGCAGTACCCCGGGGGCAGCACCTCGTCCTGTCGGTAGCACTCCTCCCCCACCAGCTGGCGCAGCGCCTCAGCCACCAGCCCCTTGTAGCTGTGGGGAGAGGGGACAGTCAGGGGGCACTGTGGGGGCCGGCATGTCCCCCAGCACAGCCGGCACATCTTCCTGCTGAGCACACCCACGTGGAGATGGGAACCCCCAGGAGCGGGAAGAGAAGAGCAGGAGCTTTGGGCTCTGCTCTTGCAGGGCAAGAGGGGACAGGCTCTGGCAGTTTCAGCAAAAAAGCTCCTCCTGATATCAGGACACCAACAGCCCCTCAAAACAGCTGCCCAGCCCTGGCACCACTACCCAGGGCAGGGGAGAGTCCCAGTTCTGGAGGAATGTAACAGCGGTGTGAATGTTGCACTTGGGGACGTGGTCAGTGCTGGCATATGGGTGGGCTCAGGGTTCTGAGATGCCTTTTCCAACCCAAACAACTCTGCAATTCCAAATGACTGTGATTCTACACTGCTCCCCCCAGGCTGCAGAGCAGCTGCAGGGTCCTTTACCCCAGCACCACCCGTGATCCTGCCAGGACAGGTGACAGAGCCCAGGCCCCCCGTGAGGGACAGCGGAGGGCACTCCTCCCCCCCTCCCTGGTCACCTGTACTTCCTGTTGGCCTCATCAGCAGTCAGGGCGTGCTCGAACATGAGGACCCGGTAGCGCGGGTCGAGCCGGGGCCCACTGTACTCGCGGAACTCCAGCTCCACCGCCGCGTCCAGCAGCGACAGGTACCGGCGCACGATCAGCGCGTAGGGGCTGCCTGGGGGGGAGCAGGATGGAGCCCACCGGGATGGGAGGCCTCACTCACCCCCCAGCCCAGCCCAGCCCAGGTTCTGCGGGCTGGGAGCCGCCAGAGAAGGCCCCACATACTCATGACGTTGGTGATGAAGGCTGGGGAGAAGACCTGGTGCAGGACGGTCTGGGGGAAGTGACTGAGCTGGAACATGGACATGAGGATGTTGACGGTGGCCAGTGGTGAGCTGCCAGCTTTCTGCTCCAGGATGGCCTCCAGCTTGGGGAAGAGCTCCCCATGGTTGGAGGGTCGGTAGTTCATCCGGCTGAAGGGGAACACCAGCTTCTGGATCACCTGTGGCAGCAGGACAGAGAGCAGGGACAGGGCACAGGTCAGGGCCACCTACCCAGCACTGGGCTGAGACAGGAGCTCAGAGCCCAACAGGATCAGAGCACAGCCCCCAATCCCCTGGAACGCCTGACTGTGCTGGGAGAGCAGGGCCATGGCTCCCCCAGCCCAGGAGTGCCCCCAGTGCAGAGCTCACCTTGCTGTCCAGCTGCTCTCCACGCTTCAGGAGGAAGTTGGCGATGGTGTCGAGCAGACGCGGCTCACGCAGCCGGTGCCGCGCCACGTACTTGGCGATGAGGGCCATGGTGTAGGGGGTGAGGTTCTCTGCCTTCCGGGGCAGCCACTCTGCAGAGGCAACACAGCGCGGGCACCATCACGGGGCTGGCTCTGTCCCCACCACAGGTTCAGGGCGGGCAAGGGGAACAAGACCTGACAGCAGCACCAGCCCTTCCAAAACCCAGGCAGCTCCCCAAACCCCTCAGGTATGGGCTGGGTGACAGGCTCTGGCAGACTCGTGTCACACACAGCCAGAGCACAGCTGGAGCACGGCCGAAAAATGCACAGGGTGGGATCCTTCTGTAAAACCCCACTGAAATTGCACTGTTCCCAGCCTGGAGGCATGGTGGGAAACCAGCCCCTGGAGGAACTGGGGGTCCCAGTGCCTGGAAGGGCTTGGTTGGGCAGCAGCTGAAAGGGTGGCCATGACACACAGTTCTGTTCTGGGGCTCAGCAGGGCCCCAACTGGGGCTGTCACCACTCCAACATCCTGGGGGCCTGGGAAGGTGGCTGCAAAGCCCAGCCAGAGCCCTCCATGCTCCCACCCAGCCAGAGCCCCGCGCCCCCTGCGCACACAGCAATGCTGGGAGCCCACCTGGGCACCCCTCACCTGCCATGCTGCGGATGAAGCGCTCCTGCCGGTTCTCATAGAAGAGCTGGGAGCTGAAGATGGCCTCCAGGGCCTTGTTGTTGGCCTCCTGGGCACACAGGGCCAGCATCTCATCCAGCAGCGCCAGCTCGTGCTCCCGCATGGCGCTCACCTGGCCCAGCGTGTGCCGCACCAGCCGCAGGATCTTGCGGTTATTGATGAGCTGCTGGTCGGAGGCCGCGTGGCCCTGCAGCGCCTGCGCACGCAGCCGGTAGTAGGAGAGGAGCAGAAACAGGGTCTGGGGGTGCCGCTCCTTCTCCAGGTGCCGCTCCAGGCTGCTGAGGCAGGACTCCACCAGGGGGTGCGGGCTGGAGGGGTGCAGCCGCATCACGCTGCTGAACACCATCGACACGTCCTTCTGGTTGAAGCGGCCCAGGCGGCTGCGCGACTCGTCCTCCAGCACCCGCACGAGCGGAGACTCCCCGGGCAGCCCTGCAGGGACACGGGCACGGATCAGATCCCGGGCACAGCTCAGCGCCACAGACACGGCTCAGTCCACACCCAGCCCCACGGCACAACTGTCTCCAGGGCTCAGGCACGAGGCCACTGCAGGGGCAGTGCCCAAACAGACGAGGAGCAGGGGAAGGAAGGCAAAGCCTGGCCGGAATATCAGTGCCATCTGCATCATGGGAAATGCCATGTGGAGCTGTGGGGTCATTCCCACCCACTCCACCAGAACAGGAGCCCTGCAGCTCATAAGCAGAAGCAAGGTTCATTTCCTAACTCTCAAACATCTTCAAGACAAGTAAGTCATAGAATCTCAGACTGGTTTGGGTTGGAACTTAAATCCCATCCAGTTCCACCCCCTGCCATGGGCAAGGACACCTTCCACAAGGCCAGGTTGCTTCAAGCCCTGTCCAACACAGCCTTGAACAATTCCAGGGATGATGCAGCCACAGCTGCTCTGGGCAACCAAAAAACTCACCTCAGAAAGTTTTTAGAAAAAGTTGTGGTTGAAAAAAAACACTTCCCACGTGACTAAATTAAACCCTGTTTGTTCCGGCAGGGACTAATCCTTTGGCTTTTCTGACCTTCTCCCATTTCCCAGCTCAGCTTTAGCCTGTCCAACCTGGCTGCCAGGGAAACACTTCCCTGCAGCTCAGGAGGTGTTATCCAGCCCTCGGCTGTCAGAAGGGATCTCCTCAGCAGAGGCACGGAGTGCTGGGGGGCCCTGGAGGCCCCGGGGCTGGGCTGGCACAGGGCAGGCACTGTGGGTTCTGGTTAATCACAGCGCAGGAGGGGGACGTGCAGAATTGGTCAGAGCAGCCGCTTTGTTCTGTAGAAAGGCCTCAGAAGGCAGTTGAGGTTTGTGTTAATGAGTGGCGAGGGGGCAGAACGAAGTGGGGGGCACAGCAGCCCTCGGGGCCCAGCACTGGGGCTCTGGCGAGGGCAGCCCCGGCTCAGCGTCAACAAACAGCCGGCGCCGCCCCCCGGCAGGGGCTCGAGTTACTGCGGCAACCGCGGCGGGGCCGGAACGAGAAGGGGCTGCGGGAACCCGGATGGGAGGGCAGGCACCCGGCAGAGCATGGAATCCTGGAATCGTGTGGGTTGGAAGGGCCCTTAAAGCTCAACCTATTCCGTCCTCCGTCATGGGCAGGGACACCTCCCACCAGCCCAGGTTCCTCCAAGCCCCGTCCAACCTGGCCTTGGACATTCCCAGGGATGGGGCAGCCACAGCTGCTCTGCCCAACCTGTGCCAGGGCCTGCCCACCCTCACAGTTAATAATTTCTTACCAGTATCCATCTATCCCTGCCCTCTGTGTCTGCATCCTGTCCCTCCCTCCCTTGTCCCCAGTCCCTCTCCAGCTCTCCTGGAGTCCCTTCAGGCCCTGCCAGGGGCTCTCAGGTGTCCCTGGAGCCTTCTCTTCTCCAGGTGACCCCCCCAGCTCTCCCAGCCTGGCTCCAGCCCAGAGGGGCTCCAGCCCTGGGGCATCATCGGGGCCTCCTCTGGGCTCTCCAGCAGCTCCACGTCCTTGTGCTGTTGTCCCCCAGAGCTGGAAGCTGCTCTGCAGGTAGGGCCTCACCTCAGTGGGGCAGAACTACCTCCTGCCCTGCTGCCCACTCCTCTTTTACGCAGACCCCAGTCCCCTCCTTGTGTCAGGAGACTCTGCAGGGTCTCCTGGGTGCAGTGAAGGGGGAGCCCCTGGGACATGGCCCTGCTCTGTGATGTCCAGAGGCAGCCCACAGGAACCCAAACACCTCAGAGATTCTGCCCTGTGGTTACGTGGGGCTTGGGCCCTGCAAGGGCTCAGCCAAGGCCTCGGTCCCCCCTGTCAGTGCTCAGGTGTTCCCTGCTTTTCAGGGCCTGGACTCAGCTCCTGGGGCAGCTGATCTGCACCGGGCAGGCAGCAGTGACAGCACTGCCCAGTGCCACAGCTCCCATTGGCTCCAGCCCCTGGGGCAGCTGTGGGGACCCAGCCCTCCTGCCCCACAAGCAGAACTCTCAGAGCAGAGTTTGTCAGAGCAGCCTGTGCCCCTCGAAGGGCAGAGCTCCATGTGCCCCAAGCGCACACGGCCCGGCCCGGTTCCCGCTGCGGAGCCTCCCCCGTCCCGCCCCCGGGGCGGCTCACCCAGCGCGGCCGCCGCGTACAGGCAGTTGACGATGCTGAAGTTGTCGAACTTGGCGCAGCCGCTGACGATGGCCTGGCAGAGCGCGTGGAACTCGGGCTGCTCCAGCACCTGCCCCGCGGGCCCGCGCCCGTCCCCGGCCCCCGCGGGCGGCCCCGGCTGCTGCTGCAGGAGCTGCCCCAGCTTGTGCAGCGCGATGGGGTAATGGCTGGCCGACACCTTGCCCGGGTTCTGCGTGACCCAGCGCAGCACCTCGCCCACGCTGCGGGAGCGCTCGATCAGCCGCTTCATGGTGAAGAACGTGTCGTAGCTCATCTTCTCGTGGATGAAGTTCCAGCTCTTCCTCTTGCCGTGGGCCCGGCCCCGGCCGCCGTCCGGGGGCACGGGGGGCAGCAGCCCATGGCCGTACGGGTCCAGCGGCAGCAGCAGCCGCGGCCTGGCCTTGCCGGCGCAGCAGCAGGCGGGGAACATCGCGGCGCCGCGGCGCTCACGGGCGGCCGGGCCCCGCGGGCCTGCCCGGGTCAGAGCGCGCAGCCATGGGCACAGCAGCGGGCACAGCATGGCGGGGGCGGCGCGGCGCGGGGGGCTGCGCGGCTCCGGGGGACCCTGCGGGACACACCGGGGCTGCGGGACGGCCGGGGGCACTCGGGGCTGCCCGACCGGCCAGGGGATCCCCCGACCTGTCAGGCCCCCCCAGCTCGTGGCGATCCCAATCCACAGGGACCCCCCATCTACGGGGACCCTCCCATCTACAGGGACCCCCATCCCCGGGGACCTCCCCATTCCCAGGGACCCCCATCCACGGGGACCCTCCCATCTACAGGGACCCCCATCCACAGGGACCCCCCCATCCCCAGGGACCTCCCCATCCACAGGGACCCCCATCCACAGGGACCCCCATCCCCAGGGACCTCCCCATCCACGGGGACCCTCCCATCTACAGGGACCCCCATCCACGGGGACCCCCATCCACAGGGCCCTCAATCTACAGGGACCCCCCCATCCACAGGGACCCCCCCAACCCCAGGGACCTCCCCGTCCACAGGGACCCGCATCCACGGGGACTTCCCCATCCACGGGGACCCCCATCCACGGGGACCCCCATCCACAGGGCCCTCAATCTACAGGGACCTCCCCATCCATAGGGACCCCCCCAACCCCAGGGACCCCCATCTACACGGACCCCCATCTACACAGACCCCCCCCACCCTCAGGGATCCCCGCCCCTCTCAGCCCCGCTTCCAGGTCCCCCTGCCCGCACGACCCCCCGCCACCGGGGCCGCCGCCCTGCCCGGGTCCCCATCCCGTCCAGCTCCGTGGTCCCGGAATCCCCGACCCGTCCGGTGTCCCCTAACCCACAGTCCCCTCCCCTCTCCCGGGCACACCCCCGGCCGGTAACGGCCCCTCCTGGGCCCTCCGGCGGAATGCCCCGTTCCCTTGCAGGCCCGTCGCGGGCGTACATGGCGCTGACGGCCGCTCGGTCCCGCCGCCGCCGCTCAGCGCCGCCGGGACGCGGGCAGGGACCGGGAGCTCGGCCCCGCCGCCATCTTCCCCGGCCCCGCCCCGCGCGCGGCACTTCCGGGGCGGGGCCGGCGCGCTCCGTATGCAAATCGCCCCTGCGCCTCCGCCAATGAGGGAGCGCCTCACGGAAGGGGCGGAGCGGGGGCGCCGGCGCAGGCGCATTGCGGGGCGCGCGGCTGGGGCGCAGGCTCCGCCCCCCGGTCCCGGTTCCCGGTCCTCCCATTCCCCCCATTCCCCCCATTCCCGGTGCCCCCGTTCCCTCCGCCACCCTCTTCCCGCTCGTTCCCTCCCCGCTCCGCGGCGGCGCAGCAGACCCGGGACGCCGCGGCCGGTCACAGTCCTTTGCTTTAATCATAACGGCGGCGAGGGGCGGGATGCCCCCGCAGAGCACCGGGACAGCGAGGCGCGCATCCTGCCCGGCACCGAGACCCCCCGGGGGCGCGTTCCTCGCCCAAGCAGAGGGACCCTGGCACGCCGGGAGCGCATTCCCGCTGGGACCAGCACCCTGGGGATCTCCGGAGCGCACCCCACCGGGCACAGGACCCCCAGCACCGCAGGGACCGTGTCCCTCCCGGCACCGGGACGGCAAGAGCAGCCCCGGGGAGGGGGCGGCCCGTACCCCCGCGGGGAGGAGCGCCGGGGGCATGGCCACCCGTGGAGTGGCCGGGGGACGCCCCATGCAGGGCCGCGAGGCACCGAGACCCCCCCGAGGTAGCTGAGCCTCTGCTCCGGTAACAGCCCCGGCCGCGGTGCCCCAGCACGCGGGCAGGGCAGGGCCGGCACCCACCGGGAGCCCCGGGCCTGCACCCCGGGGGACACGGCCCCGCTGGCTCAGCAGTGTCGGGTGAGCTGACCCGGAGCTCCCGCTGTCCCTGCGGGGCGGGGCGGGGCCGTGCCCGGAGCGGCCCGGGCCGCGCTATCTGCGGTACATGGCAAAGGCCACGAAGGTGACGAGCAGGGTGAGCCCGGCCAGGCAGGTGGTGGCGGTGGCGGTGAAGACGTGTCGGTGCTGCAGCTGCAGGTACCAGAGCAGGGCCAGCAGCAGCACGAAGAGCGGCAGCGCCAGGCTGCCCACGCCCAGCGCGGCGGGCCCGGGGCTGCGGGGGCCGGGGGGCCCGGCGGCGGCCGGGGCGGCGCTGGGCGGGGACAGGTGGCAGTGCAGGACGCTCAGGTGGCCCAGGTGTAGCCCCGCCAGGCTCTGGGCATCGTCGCGCAGCAGCTGCCCCTGGTAGATGAGCCGCACCTGCTGCTCCTGCCCGGGGAAGTAGGTCCTGGGGAGGACAGGGGTGACACCGCTGACAGGACAGGCCCCTCCGCCCCCCGTGCACAGGTGCCCACCCCGACCTGCCGCCCCACCCGCACACCCGAGCCCGTGTGTCCCCAAACCCCCCCAGGTGTCACCTGCCAGGACAGTCCCCTCCGTCCCGCTCCTACGGACGTGCCCACCATGACCCTCCGCCCCGCCCTGCACTCTTGTGTGTCCCCCAGCCGCCACCTGCCAGGGCACTCCCCCCTGTCCCCGTCGTGCCCCCCTGCCCGCGGGCTCACCCCCGCACACCGGTGCCCGCACATCCCGCTCACCCAGCCCAGGACAGGAGTCACCACCAGCACGGGCTGTGCACCCGGGCAAAGGCCACCTGCACTGGGCACCGCTGTCCCCTCCCGGGCGCCCCCGGGCCGGGACAAGTCTCTGCCGCCTGTCCCCTCACCTCTTGAGCGCCCCGACGGTGTCCCCGGGGCGCACCCGCGCCAGGCGCTCCGTGTCGTTCAGGAACTTGAGCCGCAGCATCAGCGTGGGCTCGGCGGGGCCCTCGGGGGCGGCCGCGGGCGTGTCCCGGTGCCGCAGCCCCGCCGCCTCCTCGGGGGCCGCCGCTCCCTCGGCCGGGGCCGGGCCCGGGGCCTTGCGCTCGGCGGGGGCCGCGCTCGGACCCGCCTCGGGAGGCGGCGCCGCGGGCTCGGGGGCGCGCGTGGAGGCCCAAGCGAGCCCCAGCACAGCAGCCGCCAGCAGCAGCGCGAACAGCACCGTCACCTCGTCGCCGACGCCCTCGATGAGCGCCATGGCGGCGGCGGGACCGGCGGGCGCGGCCTCAGCCCGCGGGGCCGCGGGAAACCGGGGCCGGGCCCGCACCGGGCCGGGCTGGCGCCGCCATCGCGCCGCTTCCGGCCGGGCGCGGGGGCCGATGGGACCTGTAGTCCCGCGCCATGTGGGGTGTGCGGGCGCGGGGCACGCCGGGAATTGTAGTCCTATCGGCGGGCGACATGGCGGGGGCACCGCGCGGGGCACGCCGGGAGTTGTGGATCCCTCCCGCGAGGAACGCCGGGAATTGTAGTTCAACCCCTTCGCTGCGCTCCGGCCCTCCCAGGGCTTCATCCTGGTCCCTTCCAGTCAGAGGTTTGCTGCTCCCAGCGTGGTCCCAGTTACTCCTGGTCACCCTCGGTAGGGCTTCAGTCACTCCCAGTATGAACCCAATCACTTCCAGTCACTCCAAGTATGATCCCAGTCTGTCCTAGATATTCCCAGTATTGCTTCGGTAATTCCCAGTATGATCCTGGTTGCTCCCAGTATGATCTCAGTATTACCCCAGCATGGGCCTAGCTGCTCTCAGTATGATCCGAGTTGTCCCCAGTCTGGTTCCAGTTGCCCCCAGCATGGTCCCAGTTGCTCCCAGTTGCCCCCAATATGGCTCCTGTCACTCCCAGTATTATACCAGTCACTGCCAGTATGATCTCAGTCCATTCTAAATACTCCCAGTATTATTCCAGTAACTCCCAGGATGAAACCAGTCACAAACTAGGATAAAACCAGGAGGCAGCAGCTGCAAGGGCAGCCCCTTCCTGAGGGGGAATTCAGGGGGTTCCCACAGGGAATTCATGATTTCCCTTCTGGGATCCTGTGTGGGAGCTGCCTCTGGCTGAGGATCCCCATTCCAGATAAGGATTCCCTGCTCCAGGTGAGGGTTCCCACTCCAGGTGAGGGTCCCCATTCCAGGTGAGGGTCCCCATTCCAGATGAGGGTTCCCACTCCAGGTGAGGGTCCCCATTCCAGGTGAGGGTCCCCATTTCAGATGGGGATTCCCATTCCAGGTGAGGATCCCCATTCCAGGTGAGGGTCCCCATTCCAGATAAGGATTCCCTGCTCCAGGTGAGGGTCCCCATTCCAGGTGAGGGTCCCCATTCCAGGTGAGGGTCCCCACTCCAGGTGAGGGTTCCCATTCTAGGTGAGGATCCCCACTCCAGGTGAGGGTCCCCACTCCAGGTGAGGGTCCCCACTCCAGGTGAGGATCCCCACTCCAGGTGAGGGTCCCCACTCCAGGTGAGGGTCCCCACTCCAGGTGAGGGTCCCCACTCCAGGTGAGGGTTCCCACTCCAGGTGAGGCACAGCCCACCTCTCCTGGTGCTGGCGGGCCCTGGGGCTGTCGGAGTGATGGATGTGACAGCAGCAGCAGCAGCAGCAGCAGCAGCAGGAGATTTAAACCACGACTGATCTGTGTGGCAGAGAGCTGGGATTTATCCCTTCCCGATGTCAGAATGAGCCCAAACATGCCATCAGAGGGGTTGTGGCTGCTCAGATTTGAGGGTTTATCCAGCAGTTCATTCCCTCCCTGATAAATCCAGTGTCTGGTTGTCACTGTGGATTTGTCTGGCTTCAGCTCCCAAAGGTTGAGACTTTTCCATCCTCCCAGCCTTTATTAAGGAGCCATTTAATATTCCCATGCAAGTACATCCAGTCACCCCTCAATTTCCCAGGAAAGCTGAGCAAATCCTGCACCTTAAATCCTCTGCTGAGGGACCATGGAGCCCTCAACTTGTCCTGCCTGGGGCTGCTCTGGATCCCTTGGATTTTTTTATGTTCTCCTAAAATATTGATGATATAAAGCAGTGACGAGTTCTGGAGCTGCTGCTTCAGAAGTGGAATCCCCCTGCCCTGCCCTGCCCTGCCCTGCCCTGCCCTGCCCTGCCCTGCCCTGCCCTGCCCAGGCTCTCCATCAGGTGGAATCCCCCTGCCCTGCCCTGCCCTGCCCTGCCCTGCCCAGGCTCTCTGTCAGGTGGAATCCCCCTGCCCTGCCCTGCCCTGCCCAGGCTCTCTGTCAGGTGGAATCCCCCTGCCCTGCCCTGCCCTGCCCTGCCCTGCCCTGCCCTGCCCTGCCCAGGCTCTCTGTCAGGTGGAATCCCCCTGCCCTGCCCTGCCCAGGCTCTCCGTCAGGTGGAATCCCCCTGCCCTGCCCTGCCCTGCCCTGCCCAGGCTCTCTGTCAGGTGGAATCCCCCTGCCCTGCCCTGCCCTGCCCTGCCCTGCCCTGCCCAGGCTCTCTGTCAGGTGGAATCCCCCTGCCCTGCCCGGGCTCCCTGAGTGGCAGTGAGGTGGTCCTGGGTACCCCTGGACAGCAGCACCCAAAGGTGCCCCAGCCCCTTCCTGCAGGTCTGCTCTCACTGGGGCTGTGGGAAGATCAGCCAGGGGGCTCTGGCCTCTCCAACACAGCAGAAAACAATGTGGGCACAGACACAGGGCAGTGCCTGTCCCTAGTGCTGGCACTGCTTAGGCCCCACCTTGAGTCCTGGGGTGGTTTGGGGTCCCTCAACAAGACATTGAGGGGCTGGAGTGTGTGCAGAGCAGGGAACGGAGCTGGGAAGGGGCTGGAGCAGCAGGAGGGGCTGAGGGAGCTGGGGGGGCTCAGCTGGAGAAAAGGAGGCTCAGGGGGGACCTTCTGGCTCTGCAATCCCTGCCAGGATGGGGGGGGTTGGGCCCCACTCCCATGGAACAAGGGACAGGAGGAGAGGAAACAGCCTCTAGTTGTGGCAGGGGACGTTCAGGTTGGATATTGGGAGAACATTTTCATGAGAAAAGCTGCCTCATTGTGGAAGGGCTGCCCCATTGTGTTTCTGTCTTTAATCTGTCAGAGCTCATGGTCCCCTCCCTCCATTTCCTCTTACTCCCCAGTTCTCCTCTCCTCAGTGTTTCTCCCTGCAGGCAGACACGGAGACTGAGCCCCTTCCTGCCCTGCTGGCCTTGCCAGGCTCACTGGCCCTATGCCCTGGCTGGGCCCCCCACGGTGCCCAGGGAAGTTTAATCCACCTTGCTCCATTTTCAGTTTCTTTTCCCCACAGCCCGTGTGCCTGCATGGTGTGGGTCCTGTGAGCTGAGACCTGTGACCAGAGAGGGGCTGCAGAGAGATCCTGCCCTCAGCTCCTGAAACCAGCCCAGCCCAGCCCAGCCCAGCCCAGCAGAGGATCCAGGGGTGCTGCACCTGGACACCTATGGGGGCAGGACATGTCTCAGCTGTCACTGAGCCTCAGGGTGGCCTGGGGTAGCTGATGGTGTCGCAGTGGGTCACAGCAAAGGACACAGACAATTGTAGTCCTGCAAACTGAGGTCACCTCACCAGTCCAGTGGCCACCTTGTGCCCTTGGCACAGCAAGGGGATGCACCCGGGGCTGCCTGGGAAGCTCTGGGCAGCTCTGGGTGTGCTCCTCTCTGCTCCACAGCAGAGTGCCCAGAGTCTCATGGGGAGGGACACAGAGGAATGATGTGACCGGGGATGGATTTTGGATTTGCCGCTTGACAGCTGTATGGTGCGGATCCAGGTGGGATTAACAGTGGAGCTGGTACCTCCACACTCCACAGCGAGATTAAAGAGCTGCAGCTATTCTGGGGAAAGTTCCTGGCTGTTCTCTGGCTGGAGAGAACGGTCCCTGTCACCAGAGAGTGACATTAAACAGCTCCTTCCCACTGAGCTGCTGCTGCCATGCAGCCAGAGGCCAACGGGTTTGGGAACAGGAGCTGCTGCTGCGTGGGGTGTGTGGGAGCCTCGAGGGGCAGCCCCGGCACCCCCGGGAGGGATGGGACTCCTACTGCCCTTGATTGAAGGAAGACGAGCAGTGTACCCCAGCAGTGTCCCCAAACAGTGTCCCCCAGCAGTGTCCCCCAGCAGTGTCCATCAGGACAGTCCCCCAGCAATGTCCCCCAGCAGTGTCCCCAAACAGTGTCCCCCAGCAGTGTCCATCAGACCAGTTCCCCAGCAGTGTCCATCAGGGCAGTCCCCCAGCAGTGTCCATCAGCAATGTCCATCAGGACAGTCCCCCAGGAATGTCCCCCAGCAGTGTCCATCAGGGCAGTCCCCCAGAGGAGGTCTCAGCTCTCCTGACAAAGATGTACTCACAGAGATGAAGCCCCAGTTCTTACTGTGAGTGTAATCACAGACCTCAAGGCCTCCAGTGCACCGAGCAGCTCTAAAACCCTGGAGAGCCCTCCAGGACTTCTTTTCTGCCCATGGGGCTCTGACACCCACTGCAGCTCAGTTCTGGGCCTTGGCCTCCCCTTGGCTCTGTTCTGAGGGTGCTGCTGCCCAGCCCTGCACCCTGGGTGGGCACTGGGGGTCTGCAGTGGGACCCTCCTGTTGCCCCGCCCAGGCTCTGGCACTGGCTGAGGTCACGGAATGGTTTGGGTGGGAAGGGACCTTCAAGCCCATCCCATTCCACCCCACTGCCACAGGCAGGGACACCAGAGGTGCTGGAGCGGCTGGTCTGGGGGTGGGAGCCGCGGCAGGAGGAGGAGGAGGAGGAATGGGAGAAGGAGGAGGAGGAGGAGGAATGGGAGAAGGAGGAGGAGGAGGAGGAGGAGGAGGAGGAGGAGGTGGCATCGCTCCTCTTGGCAGCGGCACCGTTTGAGGCACTCACGAATGGCAGCATCAGATGGAAGTGCTGCAGATGGAACTGAGAAAGTTGAGGATCTGAACATGAAATCCACCCTAAAAAGCAGTTTCCAACTCCACGTGTTCCCTGTGCACAGGGAGAGGCCGACTGGCCATCCTTGAAGGAATGTTTGCTCCCAATAGCCCCTGCTGGTCCTCACCTGCTCCCGCCTTTGAACTTTTCTCCTGGTTTTCCATTGAAGTTCCTTCCTGCTTTTTTCTGATCCCTGTGCTAAGTCCCAGCTCCACCTGTTTGCTCTGCTCCTCTGTGACCTCTCTGAGTTCATTCTTCAGTGCCAGCCCCAGCGCTGACTGGGGGATGCTGTTCCACAAGATCCCCTCAGCCCCTGCACAGGCTTTGGCCAGGGGATGCTCTATCTTAGTGTCTGCTCTGCCTGATCCCATCCCTGTGCCCTGTATCCTGCAGGGCCCCCAGTGCTGGGGGACACTGGTGGCCCAAAGGGACACAAGGTGTAGTCTCAGGGTGGTCTGTGAACACCCACACAGGGGGCAAGAGGCCAGGACTGCAGGGGGACATTCCATGTCTCTGCTGGACAATGTCCCATCTCTCCCCAGGAAGAAATCTCAGAATCTCTCTGTGAGGAGGATGTGCAGAGGGGGCTGCAAGCATGTGGAGTGTCCAGACATTCATAAGGGTTGAGATGGAGGTGATTTATAAATGTTTATGTGTTAAACTGACAGAGGGTAGGGTTAGATGGGGTACTGGGGAGAAATTCTTCCATGTGACGTGATAAGGCCCTGGCACAGGTCACCCAGAGAAGCTGTGGCTGTCTCCTCCCTGGAAGTGTTCCAGGCCAGGTTGGACGGGACTTGGAGCAGCCTGGGCTGGTGGGAGGTGTCCCTGCCCATGGCAGGGGCTTGGAATGGGATGAGCTTCCCACAAAAACTATTCTGGGATGATGATGATGATGATGATAATGGCAGAAGAGCAAGAAAAAGGCTGTGAGCAAGGACAGAAAGACCCAAATGAAAATCAGGCTGCAGAAAGGCCAGGGCATGGCTGGGCACTGCTGTGCCAGGACGGTTCTGCGGAGCCCACATAGGCATGAACCCATCAGGGAAGGGCCAGCCTGGCTCCTGCTGAGCAGAGCTGTGACTCACAGAGCCATTAGAGACCCTTGCAAGCCTCAGTGAGTGTGCAGGTCAAGGGAAAGTGCAGGTGAGTGAGTGTGCAGGTGAGTGGGTGTGAGGTGAGTGGAGCTGGGTGCTGTAACAGACGGATTTTCCAAAAGCTTTCAACAAAACCCTTGTAAAAGCTGTTTTATAATAAACCCCTTCTCAAGGCAGCCAGGATGCACTCGAGGAATTCTGGCAGGGCACAGAAGGGAGACAGGGAGTGCAGGGAGGTGCTTCTCCCACCCACACACGCCAGCACCCACTGCCACATCCCAGAGAATTCCAGAGCTGGGAGGCATTTAGAAACCTCCCAGAGATCTCTACTCCTTCCTCTCTGTTGTCCGCCTGCTTGTCTTCATCCTCCTCCTCCCACCCTTACCAACATCACCTGGAGAAGGGTGGAGGGTGGGAGCCAGCCCCCAGCTGCCCCCCGAGCCCCACTGGATCTGGAGCACTGCTGCCCACTGTGACACTGGTCCCACTGGGTCAAGGGGGCAATCCGTTGGAATCTTGGCTCTCAGCTGCCTGCTTTTCCATTCCTTCCTCCTCTTCCAAATTCCACTTTCTCATTTAATGTGCCAGGGCCTATGATCCCATTTTTAAACATTTCTTAGCCTTTTCAAAGATGCCAGCTCGTCCCCAGTGAGCTCCTCTGGCTCCTGTGGTGCTGCTGGGGCTGTAAGCCCAGAGCCTGGGCAGAGCCTTTCTGTGCTTCTGGTTACCCCTCGCAGGCTGTTTCAGGGGTGGGCACAGTGTGGGGGGTGTTGTTGCCCCCTGCCCAACAGGTATCCCCCGAGATGGTTCTTGTATGGTTTCATCACCACGATGGACCCCCAGACAGTCCCATTCCTGCACCAGACCGTGAGCAGCCTGTGCTGAGCACCTGAGCGAGGGAACAGCAGCAGGTCCTGTGGGCAGGGGCTGCCCAGGGAGGGGACCCCGCCACGGTGGGGCAGCAGCTGGTGGGCACCCAAGAACCTTTGGGACTGCCCGTGTTCCACAGCTTCATTAAAGACCTTGGGGGGATTACCCATGAAATCACCTCCAAAAGACAGCTGGGAGGGAGGGCTGGCACGGAGGGTCCCCGGGCTGGCAGGGAGGGTCCCTGGGCGGGCACAGGGGACCCCAGTCGTGCCCCACGGGGCTGGCAGAGGGGTCTGGGGGAGGCGCGTGCAGGGGCGGCAGCACAGCAGCGGCTGAGCCGTCGGGACGGGCCCGCTGGGTGCCGAGGGAGCGGAGCCGTGACCCGGGCAGCGGGGGGATGCCCGTGGGGCAGGGCCGGCCAGTGACTGCCCCACTCGCGGTGCCTCCGCCCTGGCTCCCCGTTCCCCGTTCAACCCCGCCCGTTCCCCCCGCCCCGGCTCCCCGTTCCCCGCTCCCCCCTCCCGCCCGGCGCGGGGCCGGTCCCGGTGACGCGGGCGGGGCGGGGCGCGGCGGGGCGGAGCGGGCTCGGGGCGGGCGGGGGCGGCGGCAGAGCCCGGCGGAGCCGCGGCAGTCGCGGATGGCCATGCAGGCGCTGCCCGGAGCCCGCTGACCGGCCCCGCCGCCGCCGCCGCCATGAACTTCCCGGGCGGCGCCGGGCAGAGCCCCGGGCAGCAGCAGAGCCTGGCGGCGCCGGGCGGGCCGGTGCCCGTGCCCGTGCCCGGGCCCTCGGGGCCGCAGCCCGGCGGGCCGCCCCCGCCTCAGTTCGGGCTCTCCAACTCGGCCGCGATCCGCGCCGAGATCGGGCGCTTCGAGTCCGTGCACCCCAATATCTACGCCATCTACGACCTCATCGAGCGCGTGGAGGACCTGGCGCTGCAGAGCCAGATCCGCGAGCACGTCATCTCCATCGAGGGTGAGCACCGGGCACCGGGCACGGGGCACCGAACCGGGCACGGGGCACCGGGACCGACCCGAGAGACGGGCACTGGGAACCGGGCACGGAGGCGGGCACCAGGAATCGGGCACCGGGCCTCGAGCACCGAACCGATCCCCGATCCTCGAACCGGGCCCCGAGCACCGAACCGGGCCGGCCGCGCCGCCGCCTTTGTCCCCGCCGCCGCTGCACCTGCGCCCGCTGCCGCCTGCGGGGCCCGGCGGAGCCCGGCCCGGCCCTGCCCGCGGGGCGGCATCGCCATCGGGCCGGGCCGGGCCCTGCAGCGGCGGGGCGGGGGGCGAGGGGGCCGGGCGCGGCCGGGGCCTGCGGGCGCTCCCCCCGCCGGCGGCAGCGGGGCCGGGCCGGGGCTGCGGGGGCCGGCAGGGCCGGGGGGAGCGGGGGGGACGCGCTCGGCAGCCGCCCCCGCCCCGGGCCGGCCCCGCCGCCGTGGTGGTCGCGGCCGGGCCTGCGCAGCACCGGGGGCTCCGCCCGCGGCCTCTGCCGGGAGCGGCGCGCGGGGCCGGGCGGGGGTCCCGCACCGAGCGGGCCCCGGCACCGAGAGGGCTCCGGCCGCGGCATCGGCGGCGAGCGGGATGTGCCCATGGCCGTTAGCGTTAGAAATGCAGAGAACTGCAGCCCGGGAACCGCCAGCGAGGGGAGGGGACGGGGCCGCGGAACTGCAGTGGGGCCGAGGGGCTGCAATGGAACAGGGAGGCCGGGATGGGTGAGGGACTGCAGTGGAGCGGGGGGACCGGGATGGAGCCGGGGAACCGGCGTGGGTGAGGGGTTGCAGTGGAGCCGAGGGGAAGGTTCACCGTGCCGTGCTGAGGCCCACAGTGGACCAGGAGGCTCTTGCAGCTCCCCACGTGAAAGGC
Source organism: Pithys albifrons albifrons (assembly GCF_047495875.1). Classification (NCBI taxonomy): domain Eukaryota; kingdom Metazoa; phylum Chordata; class Aves; order Passeriformes; family Thamnophilidae; genus Pithys; species Pithys albifrons. Next base: position 527,763 of record NC_092464.1, on the reverse strand, counting down.
CCCGGTGCCCTCGGTGTGCCCAAAGCTCCAGGTGTCCGCGGCCGGCAATGCCCCGGCACAGAAAGCCGCAGGGCTGCGGGTGCCGCGGGTCTCCCATGAGCAGTTCCGCTCTGGCTCGGTGCTCGCCAGGCACTGCCGTTTCCCTGCCGTGGGTTTTGTTGTCTCTGCAGTATGGGCAGCATGCTCAGCTCTGCTCCTGCTGCCTCGCACCAGGGATGTCACTGCAGGGGCACCCCGGTGGTTTGGGGAGTGGTGACCCTGCTGTGGAGGTTCCGGCAGGAGCGGTGGCGCTGCAGGGGGCACAGCCTGGGCACCTCTCCAGAGGTCTGCACCCTATTTCAGTCCTTGGGGATTTCTGTGGAAAGGAGAGAAGGAAGAAGGACCTTAACAAAGGGCTAAAAGGTTGTGTGGTCCAGGGAACGTAAATCCCAGAATTTCTTTCATCGGCCTCGTGGTGCAAGGACAAAGGACGCTTGGTGAGGTCAGGACAGGACGGATGTAAAACTCATCAGAGGAAGGGGCTTTGGCACCTCCGTGGAGTTCTCCAGCCAGGGAAAGCTGTTGAACTGATGGAATTTGAGGAGAGGAGGGAAGGGACTTGGCCAGAGATGGTGGGAGTGCAGGCCTGGCACAGGCCACGGCAGTGGCTCTGCTGGCGTGGCTGATCCTCACAGTCCCTCTGGAGGTTCGGGGTGGGCTGGTGGGGGAGGACCATTCTTGGTCCATTTCCCTGGGACTCCTGCAGCTCTCCCTTGTTTGTGCCTGCGGTGGTGGCTGCGGTGGGAGCCCTGAGGTCACTGGTGACATGGGCTGATGCTACGTGTGATTCCCACACCGTGGGGCAGAGAAGCTGCCCGCGGGCCCCCACCTGAGGTGCTCACGGGGTCACTCGGTGGGCAGAGCCCTCCCAGACACGGTATTTGTGCTCGTTGTCCCCCTGTGGGGACGCCGAGCCGCCCCGGTGCTGGCGCGTCCCTGCCTGCGCCCCCGGCTGCGGGAGGGGGTGCTGGGCACGTTGGCGGGAGGCAAGTGCGTCTCTTAGCAACTCCTCTGGTGCGTGGATGCTCCTGCTGCTGGGGAAGGTGTGAACACACACACACGGCTCTCGTCACTGCTCAGGCGCTCGGGGCTCCCCAGAGCACCCAGGGGGCCCGAAGGGGGTGCCCAGTGCCTGGCCATGGCATGGCTTGTCCGGTGTCCACAGGGACACGGGATGAGGCTGGAGGCTGTGTGTCCTTGGGGGCTTTGCTTGCTCCAGCCACGGCTCTGTCTTGTCTCCCCTGGGCTTTTTCTGTGGATTTGGATCAGGAATCCGACAGATTATCTGGGCTGCATTCCCTAATTACCCCCCAGCACTGGGATAAATCCTGATCCCGGTGAAACGTGCACTGTGATTACACAGTTACCTGCAACCTGTTACCAGGTGTGTGTGAGTGAGTTAGCGGGATAATTAACAGCTGGAAGAGCCTTACTGGAGATGTTATCATTCCCTGGAGCACCTGGATCTGGAGGAGAATTTCCTTCTAAACTGTGGGTTTGGGGCTTGACGCAGAAATGTCTGTAAGAGGGATTTGTTTGTTGATGTTCCAGATCTGAAGATCAGACTCAGTGACCGGAACGATGGCTCATGGTCCAAAAATCTGACGGAAGTTGCCAGTGAAATCTCAAATTCAACTTCCTAAAACTGAGCTCTGGGTCTTGCAGGACTTGCTTATGTCCTCGTGCCAGATTGTTTTCCTGGAGGCAATTCCTTCATTTTTGAAAAGCAAAAGGCAGGGCAGTGCTGTACTGCAGTGGGGATGGTGGGAATGAGCTGCCCACCCCTTGCCGGGGCTGGAACTGCTGGTGTCACCCGTGGGGGTGTGACTGTGGGGGTGTTAGTGGGGAGGTGTCACCGTCACAGCCGTGCCGGCGGCAGAGCCAGAGGCATTGGCAGAGCTGTACAGAGCCCAGGGGGGCTGTGTCTGTGTCTGTGTGGTGCTGCCAGGGAGGGAGGTGGAGCGGGTGTTGAGGGGCTGCTGCAGCCAGAGCCCTGCCAGCCCCCTGGGCTTGGGAGACTGAGCCTTTTGTGAGGAATTTGGAGCCCAAGATGGGTCAAGAGCCATCTGTGACTGCTCACGGGTTGGCCTTAGTGGTGTTGCCATGGGAGGAAAGGGAAAAGGGAAACTGCTCGGTTTTGGTCTCCTCCTTGAGCTGGAGCTTTGGTTGGAGGTGATGGGGGCAGAGGGGCTGTGGGGAACTGGGGCTGGGAGATGCATTGGGAACAGAGGCACTGTGGGAAATGGGGAGTGGGGGAGGCATTGGGGGCAGAGCAGCTGTGGGGCACTGGGGCTGGCTGTGGTGATGGGGCACTGGGACTGGCTGTGGTGATGGGGGCACTGGGACTGGCTGTGGTGATGGGGGCACTGGGGCTGGCTGTGGTGATGGGGGCACTGGGACTGGCTGTGGTGATGGGGGCACTGGGGCTGGCTGTGGTGATGGGGGCACTGGGACTGGCTGTGGTGATGGGGGCACTGGGACTGGCTGTGGTGATGGGGGCACTGGGGCTGGCTGTGGTGATGGGGGCACTGGGACTGGCTGTGGTGATGGGGGCACTGGGACTGGCTGTGGTGATGGGGGCACTGGGACTGGCTGTGGTGATGGGGGCACTGGGGCTGGCTGTGGTGATGGGGGCACTGGGACTGGCTGTGGTGATGGGGGCACTGGGACTGGCTGTGGTGATGGGGGCACTGGGACTGGCTGTGGTGATGGGGGCACTGGGACTGGCTGTGGTGATGGGACAGAGGGGCTGGCTGTGGTGATGGGGGCACTGGGGCTGGCTGTGGTGATGGGGGCACTGGGACTGGCTGTGGTGATGGGGGCACTGGGGCTGGCTGTGGTGATGGGGGCACTGGGGCTGGCTGTGGTGATGGGGGCACTGGGACTGGCTGTGGTGATGGGGGCACTGGGACTGGCTGTGGTGATGGGGGCACTGGGGCTGGCTGTGGTGATGGGGGCACTGGGACTGGCTGTGGTGATGGGGGCACTGGGACTGGCTGTGGTGATGGGGCACTGGGACTGGCTGTAGTGATGGAGGCACTGGGACTGGCTGTGGTGATGGAGGCACTGGGACTGGCTGTGGTGATGGAGGCACTGGGACTGGCTGTAGTGATGGAGGCACTGGGGCTGGTTGTGGTGGTGGGGCAGAGGGGCTGGATGTGGGGCTGGGACAGAGGGGCTGTGGGGCATCAGGATGGGGCGGTGGGTCAGGCTGGTCACCAGCGTCAGCGTCAGCTGCGTCGCCAGCAGCACCTGGAGGTTTTCAGTATTTCTAACCACCAAATTTGGACAGATTTTCAGGGGGTTTGCAAAAAAGCCATTCCCTCATCCCAGGCTGCTTCCTTTGCCGAATCTCAGAGACTGCTGCAAGCTGCTGAGCTCCATCAAAGATTTCATATCTGCATAAAGCAAAATGATACCATCCTGGGGCTGGTGCAGGTCCTGCTCACAATAAATGTGACCTCAAACACTGTGACTCTGTGACAGGCTACAGCAGAACCGTGTTAATAGAGTTTGTAACTAAAACAGTAATTGCACAGTGCTTAATTTCTTAGCTAGAAGTGAACTTTGAGCAGTGCCCAGAACATGGGTTCGAGGAGGGCAAGTGATGCCCCCGTGCAGGGCGTTACCTGAGGGACACACAGGACAGGCTGCAGGAGCCAGCACAAGGTGATGGACAGACAGGGAAGAGAGCACTGGGAAGGTGGAACAGAGAAAGAGGATCATGGCGCAGTGCTGAGAAGATGGTTTTACAGAAATCTTCTGGGTATGTGAAGCAGTGAAAGCAGGAGGGAGAGGTGGAAGGGAGATGATAAGTTGGTGAGATTCCCTCAACAGACCTTTTGCCAGGTCATGGGAATTGTTTCCTGATGGTCATGGTTGTGCACATGCCTTGCAGCCCACCTAAAGCTCAGCTCCCTTGGGAGATCTTGGAGAGGGCTTGAGCCATGGTGAGGACTTGGTAGCCAGGGAATAGGAATCTCTGTCGTCAGAGTTTTACCCAGTGTGTTTTTCTCTTCATTGTCCTTCCACACTCCTCCCACACGCCTCTAAACCCGTGTGGGTTCCTTTCTGCAGTGGAAGAAGGAGGGTTACTTTGGGGAAGCATTCCTCTACAGTTTCCAGCTCTTGCTGCTCTGGCAGAGGCTGGGGCTGAGGGAAACCCTGGAGAATGTCTGTGGTAGCTTGGAGCAGCCTGGCTCTCCAAGAGCTCCACATCTGCCCTGCTGGGCAGGGGCTGTACCAGTGCTGGCTCTGCATCACTCCAGGGCCTGGCTCTGGCTGGGTGTGAGACGAGTGTGGGCTGTTGGGTCACTTGGTGTAAAGTCCATCCCAGAATTTTGGTGTGAACACTTCGTGTCAGGGTTTTAGCCTTAAACATAAGGCCTCTCTGAGGTACAGGCACAGCCCTGGGCTGCCTCAGGAGTTTTTCTCCATCATTACTCATCCTGCTGTCAATAAGTGGCATCACTCTTCCAATTGGCATCTCCAACATCCTGGCTATTTTTTGTGTTTTTCTCTGAGGAAGGACTCCTTTAATACTTGGTATTTTTACATTTAAAGCTGCTTGTACCAGTTAATGAGGTCACTTTGCTGTCTCTCTTTCTGATGTTACACTACCTGAACCTCAACATTCTGTTCAGTTCTGGCACAGGTCTTTCAACTCCATGCTCCATCCTTTCTCAACATCTTTTCAAACTGGCTCCTGATGTGCTGATTCACAAAGCAAACTTGTAGGCAGGAGTTGCCACTGATGCAGGATCCTCTGGAAGAAGGTGAGGAGCATCCTCCTGGCTGGAGCCCCCCACGTTCCCGGCCACACGCAGGGCTGGCCATGTCCTCACGCCGCTGAATCAGCCTGGAGTAAATTACACCCTTTGGGAAGGAGAGCGTTCTGCTTAGCCAGCTTTTTCCTGCTAATTCCATGACCTCTGCAGAATTGCCCTGTTTATGTGTTCCTGTGAGTTCCCCAGGGCTGGGAAACTGCAGGGCCCAGTGCTGGGGTGCTGTGGAGGGGGAGCTGTGAGCTCCAGAGCCTTTGGCACATCCCTGCTCCACAGCTGGGCATTCCGGGCAGCTGCACAGCTCTGATGGTGCTGCCCCTCTGTGTGCAGGGCAGGCCAGGGCTGCTCTGGCACTGGGGTCTCCAGATTTGCTGGAGATTAAGTGCTGTGATGGTTAAAAGTAGATTGGGCAAATTGTAGAACCACAGAATGGTTTGGGTTACAGATCATCTCATTCCATCCCGCTGCCATGGTCGGGGCATCCTCCACTGTCCCAGGTTACTCCAAGCCCTGTCCAACCTGGTCTTGGACACTTCCAGGGATGGGGCAGCCACAGCTGCTCTGGGAAACCTGTGCTAGGGCCTCCCCACTCTCACAGCCAAGGATTTCTTCCCAATATCCCATCTACCCCTGCCCTCTGGCAATGGGAAGCCATTTCCCCTTGTCCTGTCCATGCAGGTTCTTGTCCATAGTCCCTCTCCAGCATTCCTGGAGCCCCTTTAGGCCCTGGAAGGGGCTTTCAGGTCTCCCTGGAGCCTTCTCTTCTCCAAGTGAACACTTCCAGCTCTCCAGAGTAGAGGGGCTCCAGCCCTTGGTCCGTCTCCTGTTCTGTTCACATCATCTCTGTTGCTTGGGTGGGGAGTGCTACAGTCCTGGGGCAAAGACTCCATGGAGAAATTCCTGAGGGCAGTGGGAAATGCTTTCTGAGCTGCCATACCTGCTGGCAAGGGAGAGCCCTGGGTCCTGCACCCCTGTGTGTGTCCTTGCCTGGCTGAGTTGTTGGCAGGGCTGGCGCTGCTCAGTGTGAGTGGCATAAGCAGAAGGATCTTCCTGGGAAGAGTCCTGGAGCTGGTACTAGTGTGATGGGAGACCTTGGCCCCCTGGGAATGCGGGACAGAGGCAAAGCTGGCTGGAGTAGCACAGTTGGACAAATACATCTCCTGTTTTTATGGAGTTTTATGTTGTAGCCCAGTTCATCTGGAGGCACCTTTGCCAGGGGCAGCTCTCACCTCACTGAGCTTACAGCTGGAGCACCTGGTTTTTGGTAAGAGTCAGAATGGACCTGGGCTGTGCTGGTCCGAGCTGTGTGGGAGCTGACAGCAAAGCTCCATGTGCTGGATCTCCTGACCGTGGGAGCAACACAGTCAGTGCCTGGGGAGGAGCTGGGTCCTGGTGCCTGTTCCAGGACACTCTCCGGGTGTTTGGCCAGACGTTGGTTGGTGTCCTTGCACTGACTGTGGGTCAGTGTGATGTCAGTCCTTGGCGGCTCTCTGCCCTCCCTTGTCCCACCATAAACTCCCAATTTCTCAGGAGTTTCACAGTTTGGTTGCAAAGAGCCCTTTCCAGCTTAGGGACTCTGCACTGACTGGCACTCTGGGCAGTGTTGTCCCACTGATGTGGGCCTCTACTGGACCAGGGACAGTGGTGTCCCTGTCCCCGGACCTGCCTCTGCTTTGGTTGTGGGGTGATCCCTCGTGCATTCCTGCTGTGCCTGGGGTGGAGTGACTGGGCTCTGCCCGGGAGCACCCAATGGGAGCAGTCTGAGTGGGGCCAGCCTTGGGCACTCACTGATCTTCCATCGCTTCCAGGAGCTTTCCCCGAGCTCCTGACGGAGCGTGCCTGCTTTCTGCACAGAGACCTTTGAGTATTTGTATGGGTGGCCAAATTAGATTTAAATTATGTCTGATCTGGCCCTAGATTGTGTTTCCAGCTAGGCTGGCTGTCATGGAATTGTCCCACCTGGGGAATATTGGGTTCTCTCGTGCCCAGGGCAGTGGGGTGCAGTCCTTGGGCTGAAATCCCCTCTTGGTTGGTGTGGACATGAGGAGGATGTGGGCAGTGGCCAGGGGGTCTGGAGAACCAACTACCCATGAGCTGAAGGGCTGACACAAAAGTCTGGCTGCTGGGAACTGGAAATTGAGAGCTGTCCCAGCTTGTGACCAGAGCTCTGCACCTTGATGGTCACCTTGGCAGTGACATGATGCTCTGATTGCACACCTCCCTTTTCTCCTCCTATTCCACCTTCCTGCATTGGCATCTTAATTTTTTTTTTTTAATCTTCCTCCAAGACTTCCTGCAAGTAATTTCCTCCAATGACTTGTGTTGCTGCCTGCAGTGTCCTGCATGGAAGAGGCACCTGTGGTCTCACTCCTGCTGCCACCTGCAGCTCCAGGCAGCACTGGGAGCATGAAGCCTGTGCATGCTTATTCAGGTGGATTTCCTGAAGTGTTTGTAGTGACAGCAAGGAATCTTCTGGGGCAGGAAAGCTAAAAATCAAGATTATTTTAGCTGCTTCCTTACTGGAAGGATGTTTGTGTGATTAAGACCTGTTGTGTATCTGCTTACCTCTCCTGCCCCAGTGACTTTCAGACCTGCTGTCCAGTTCCAGTCAAACCCTGCTGCTCTGAATTCCCACAAATCCCAAGGAAATAGATATCCAGACAGAACAGAGTGCCCCAGCTCGTGGCACATGGAGGGCAAGGGATGTTTCCATCTGTGCCGTGTGTCTGGCTGCTGTGGGGCTGCATCTCTGCTCTGGCAGTCCTGGCTGTGGTCACTGGGGAATTCCTGCTTGGGCTCATGTGTGACTTCTGGTTCTGGCCACGTGATCTGCAGTGATGAAATCCACTCTGGCCTTGAGGCTCTGCGCCTCACTCCCAGCTGCCGTGTCTGAAATCCTGGCTGGGTCCTGCTGCTGCTGCTGGAATCCTGGGGTTGGGAGCTGCCAAATCAAGATTGCCATGATGGCCAGCCCACTGTGGCCAGCATGGGCTGTCTGCCCCACACTCGCTCTCACACCAGGCTTGGTGTGCACTGACTCCTGCTCTCAGTTTGGGGCACCTTTGGGTATTTATCCAGCAGTGACTCCTGTTGTAGTGAAAAGGGGTTTGGCCTTCAGTGGGGCATTCTGGACATGGCCCTGGAGTGAAGGAGAAGGGGGAATGGCTTCCCACTGCCAGTGGTGGGAAACTGGGGAGAAATCCCTCCCTGTGAGGGTGGGCAGGCCCTGGCACAGGTTGCCCAGAGCAGCTGTGGCTGCCCCATCCTTGGATGTGTCCAAGACCAGGTTGGATGGGACTTGAAGCAACATGGTCTAGTGGAAGGTGTCCCTGCCCATGGCAGGGGGTGGAACTGGATGAGTTTTAAGGTCCTTTCCCACACAAACCATTCCATGACTCTACGATCAGACTCTGGCGAGTGCCGTCCCTGCCTGGTCTCCAGATGGATGGGCAGAGCTGGAGGAGCACACACATCCATGCAGGATGCTGTGCTGGAGGAGCACACACACCCATGCAGGATGCTGTGCTGGAGGAGCACACACACCCATGCAGGATGCTGTGCTGGAGGAGCACACACACACAGATCCATGCAGGATGCTGTGCTGGAGGAGCACACACACAGATCCATGCAGGATGTTGTGCTGGAGGAGCACACACACAGATCCATGCAGGATGCTGTGCTGGAGGAGCACACACACAGATCCATGCAGGATGCTGTGCTGGAGGAGCACACACACAGATCCATGCAGGATGCTGTGCTGGAGGAGCACACACACACAGGTCCATGCAGGATGCTGTGCTGGAGGAGCACACACACAGATCCATGCAGGATGCTGTGCTGGAGGAGCACACACACAGATCCATGCAGGATGCTGTGCTGGAGGAGCACACACACACAGGTCCATGCAGGATGCTGTGCTGGAGGAGCACACACACACATCCATGCAGGATGCTGTGCTGGAGGAGCACACACACCCATGCAGGATGCTGTGCTGGAGGAGCACACACACACACCCATGCAGGATGCTGTGCTGGAGGAGCACACACACACATCCATGCAGGATGCTGTGCTGGAGGAGCACACAGATCCATGCAGGATGCTGTGCTGGTAGAACACACATCCATGCAGGATGCTGTGCTGGAGGAGCACACACACCCATGCAGGATGCTGTGCTGGAGGAGCACACACACACAGATCCATGCAGGATGCTGTGCTGGAGGAGCACACACACCCATGCAGGATGCTGTGCCTCTGGTGGGTGCCTGAGGCTTCTGCTGTCCCTGGCAGGGGCTGCAGGGCTGGCAGTGCAGTGCCCCTTCTGCTTGGAAGTGATTCGGTGTCTGAGGTGCTGCTCCCGTTCCTGGTTTTTCACTGTGGTTGCCTCTTGGAGCCTCACCTGGTTGGGTCCCTCCTGCAGAAGGTGCTGTGGGAGCACAGGGCAGGGCCAGCCCTGCCATGGGGACTTGGAGCTGATTTAAAGGTGAGAGGCAGGTGCTGATGAGCACGTGGGGAGCACAGAGATCATGGCACAGTGGGGGCTGTGTTGGGACGTGGTCCTCCCAGGGCAGCCACCTCACCTGGGGTGGTGTGGGTGTTCTGGTGGGCACAGAGCTTGGGAGAGCTTTGAAGAGCTCTTTGGAAGAGGAGAATAAAGTGGTTTCAGTGGTTTACAGAGAGCTTTTCCAGCACGAAGCACTAACGGGAGGAAGCAGGGAGGTGTTTGCTGGAATTCAGCAGCTGGGAATTGGAGCTTCTGCCAGGTTTGGGAGGGAGACAGTGGAGGAAGGACGGTTGTTATGGAGTGAGGCGTTTGGGAGGGGGAAGACATGCAGCTCATGGTTGACGTGACAGGAGAGGAGGACCTGGAGGGGGATTCAGAGGGAGTGCTGGCCTGCTGAAGAGAGAGGTTGGGAAATGATTCCAACAGCATCAGTGTTCTGGCTGAGTAGGGATGAGACCGTATTGTATGGTTTATAGGCTAATTTTGGGCAAAGGGGTGACAATGGTCAATGCAGAGTGACATTGGGGGCCTTTGGCTGCATGGCCAGGGCACAAGGCATGTTCCAGGGTACTGGAGCTTGTGGTGCTCTGCAGGGGTTTAGGGACAGCCAGCATGAGGAGAACAGAGGAGAGAGAGAGAGAGAGAGGAAGATCCATGACCTCTTACTGTCTGAGTCATGTCCTCAAGTCCCAGACAGGATCTGAGCGGTGTCCCCGGGCCCCGAGCAGCGAGGGCTTGAGGGGAGAGGGGACAAAGCTGGGATTAGCACCAGCTCTCTTTAATCATGTGTACCTCGGGCTTGTGGGTGCACACTTGAAATGCTGGAGGGGAAAAGAAGCTGAGACTTCATTTTGGACAGGAGACAGTCCAGGAATAGAAAGGCAGAACTATGAATCATCACCCAGAGCTGAGGGCTGGTGTTAAATGAAAGCATGAGGCTGGCTGGAGGAAGTGTGGAGGGAGAAGAGAAGGTGCTATGGGCACAGCCATGTGAGACTCCTGAAAAACAGCAACACTGAAGGCGGACAGTGAGGATGGTCTGTCTGAGGCTGGTGAAAGAAGCTGTAGAGAACCAGGAGGAGAACAAGGAGGACAGAAGAATTGCTGGAGTCAGCGAGTACAAGGCATTGTGGGCAGTTTGGTTCCTGGGGGAGGAGCAGCAGGGTCCAGAAGAGCCCAGAATCTGTAGGTGGGGCAGGAGCAACCTTGTGCAGTCCCCTGGTGAGATGGGAAAGCGCAGTGGGAGATCCTGGGATTGGGATGTCTGTCCTGGGAAATGAAGGACCAGCTTTTAAAGGCCTGTCAGTGACACTGGACACTTTCCCAGAATACTGCAGAGAATTTGGAGAGAGGTGGATTTGGTTGGTGCACTGTTGGGTGGGTGAGAAATTGGCTGGATACATCCAAAGTGTTATGGTCAGGGGTCAAATGGAAACCAGTAATGAGTGCTGTCCCTCTTGGGTCCATACTGAGACCAGTACCTTGATTAATGACACAGACAGTGGCACTGAGTGCACCCTTGGCATGTTTGCAGGTGACAGCAGTTTGAGGGATGCAGGTGACAGGCTGGAGGGCAGGGATGGCATCCAGAGGGACCCTGACAGGCTGGAGGAGAAGGCCTGTGGGACCCTCATGAAGTGCAGCAAGGCCAAGTGCAAGGTCTTGCACCTGATTCGGAGCAATTGCTTGTCCCAGTACAGGACCAGGTTGCTCAAAGCCCTGTCCAACCTGACCTTGGACCCTTCCAGGGATGGAACAGCCACAGATTCTCTGGGCAACCTGTGCCAGGGCCTCACCACCCTCACAGGGAACAATTTCATCCTATTATCTAACCAAAATCTTCCCTTTTTGTTTAAACCATCACCTGTTTCCTGGTCCCACCTACCCATGTAAAACACCTGACACTGTATTTTTTACTGGAAACTTCGGTGTGTTCTTTGGGCTCTGCCTCTACTGGCCTCCTATTTGCTCTTTGTGGCGGAGACTTGGACAAAAAGGCTTGAACCTCCCAGTCCTTCGTGTCCTTTCTCAGTGGCTTCTCTGTCCCCTGTGGAACAGGCCAAGCTTTCCTATGCTCTTCCATTGGTTCCTGGTGTACCCAGGACTTGCCTCTGGTCTTTGCTGTTTGTTGCTGGTCTCCTCTCACTCCATGTGTAGCTGCTCTGGGCTCAGGCTGGGCTGCCACTCCTTTGTCTCTATCATTACTAATCTGACCTCAATTCCAGTTTCTTTGTGTGTGCCTTCCCATGCCAAGCCCAGTATGGAGCTCGAGTGAGCCAAGTTGGTTTCCTACCCCATTGGTTACCTCTGCACTGGGGTGATTTCAGTGTGTGCCACCAGCACTGCTGCTCTGGGGACACAACACCTTTCTTTAGTCTCCTTTTGTTTTCTCTTTGTCTTTTTTCCCTGTGGATTTGCCTCCAATATGGAGTTTGATAAGCATAGAATCATTGAATGGTTTGTGTTGGAAAGGACCTCAAAGCCCATCCAGTCCTGCCCCTGCCATGGGCATGGACAGCTCCCACTGTCCCAAGCTGATCCAAGCTCCATCCAACCTGGCGTTGGACACTTCCAGGGCTGGGTAATCCACAGCCCCTCTGGGCAGTGCCTGCCTTGGTGGAGTTTCTGCAATATGCTGTCCTTCCTCCCAGACATCCTAAGAAGGTCACTCTTCCTGCTCTTCCTCCTCATGACAGCTTCTCTCAGAGGATTGGCTGAAGGATGCTTTGGCCGACTGTGAGATGTGGAAATTGAATTGGAGAAAGTCTGTGAGAAAATTGAGGACAATATGGCACATGACCTGGTGCAAGGGACAAATGGGCATGGGAAGAGGTGCCCAGCCCCTTCTCGGGGCTGGAGTGAGTTGTTGGGGAGGGGATTGCACAAGGCAGTGTGGTGTTCTGTGAGCTGTGGTGCTGAGAGGCAAGGGGGGAGACCAAAATATTCCTCTTGGAGGAGAAAATGAACTAGTAAATGGTGTCATCACCCTTCTATTCAGCTTAACAGATTGTTTGGCTGAAGCATTTCTTGGACAAATGTGTAGTTCAGCCTGAAAACCATCAGAAGCTGGAGAAGGGCTGACCCTTCCTGGTGAAGGGACCGTGGGAGGTCTCAATGCAACATCCTGCTCCCCTGAGGTCAGCATTGCCATCCAGGCAGGTTAGGAAGGACTTTGTCTGTCTGGAAAGGTGTTGGATCCCGCGTTTCTGGAGGTCTTTACACCCGTCCTGGGCAATACATTGGACAGAGCCCAACCACTGCTGCTTCTGTCAGTTGTTCCAGGCATTTATTCCTCCAGCTGCTGAGATTTCCCTTTTAATTCCCAATTTGCACTCATCTGGTTTAAAGTTCCATTTTCTCAGTTGTTTCTTTAGATTGGACTAAAGAAGACTGTTACCTGAATGTTATTCCCTGAGAAGTTTACTGTCACTTAATCATCACTTATCTTTTGATGTTCTTTTTAGGAAGTTTATCGCATAATGGTCGTTGAAAGTCTCTTTGGGATTTCATTTCCTGTGGTCTTCAAAGAATTTTTATGGCTCTTCCTTACCCACTGTTCTTAAAATGAAAAACATCAGGTTATAGGCAGTGTGCTCCCACTTGACCCAGCCACAGTTCTGTGGACTGTAAATCCAGCTCCTTCCTCCTGACTGCTCTTTTTCCTGGAATCCCAGAGTGGTTTGGGCTGGGAGGGATCTCACAGGTCATCTTGTCCCACCCCCATGGTCTGTGTGCGTTGGAGCTCTGTTGTCTGGCACACCCAGCTGCCCCTCCTGATGGTGGGGAATCCACGCCAGTGGTTCCTGGTCATGCCCTTGTTGGTCCTGTGCTGGGAATGGCCCCAAGAGGGTGCAGTCTGTGGTCTGGGGCTGGGAGATGTGGCTGTCCCAGTGTTCCCAACATTGCTACTTTGCCTGTCTCAGACCTTGCATAGCAAGAGCGTTTTCCCAGTTGTGTGGAGCTTCCCACCATCACTGAGATGGCTCCAGGTGTCACTGAAATCCTCTTGCATGTTGGCCTGGATCTCTGGCTGTTCTGAGCCTTGTCCTGTAGCCAGTTCCTGCTGTGTTTATTGTCAATGACTTTGCAAAGTGTTGGTTGATAGAGAGAATGTTGTATGGGAATGAGTCACATGGTCATGAAAACATGAATAGAGTTGTCTGTGTCATGGAACCATGGGGCATTTTGGGCTGCAGGGACCTTCAAGGTCACTCAGCTCAAACCCATGTCAGCAACACCCGAACCACCTGGAGGAGTGGGATCAGCTGTAACATGAATTATTATTTAAAACATCCAGTTCCATTGACTCTGACTCCTTGCCAGGGGCTGGTGTTGGCTGCTGTTCACCCTGGGGATGAGTGGAACATGAGGTCATTTGCTCTGCTCCAGCCATTCCTGAAGATTTCCATTCTTTTAAGGAGCGTGAACTTGCCCTTCCTCGCACCTTTGCATTCAGGTTGTTTGTGTCCTGAAATTCAAGTTACATTGTTTTAGTGACATTTTTAAAATTGTCTTTTCTAATGCTTTTGCCATTCAGTGTTAGTCTGTGTTTGCTGTTCCCCAGTCTTGGTGTGAGTCCTGGCAGGCCCCAGACCCCGGAGGGAGCTGTGCCCCCCTGTGGGGTCCGTGCTCAGCTCAGCCGCTTCCTGCTGCTCTCAGCATTGTTACAGACTCATTTTCCTGAAGGCTTCAGCTTCCTACACCATTTTTGATACTTCCTGCCTTCAAGATCACATTGACATCTGTTTCCTCCTCTTTCTTCCCACTTCTTACCCTTTTTTGGGCAGATTAGATGTCACTCACCTCCAACCTTGTTCAAGGCTTTTGGCAGAATTATTGTCCTGGTGTTTTCATGGAGTGTTGGGATTTGGGCTGTCTGATAAATTATTGTAGAAATGTAAGGAAAAAAACCACAACAAAAGCCCCAGATCCCATTTTAGAACCATGGAATGGTTTGGGTTGGAAGGGACTTTAAATCCCATCCTCTTCCACCCCCTGCCATGGGCCGGGACACCTTCCACCAGCCCAGGTTGCTCCAACCTGGCCCTGGACAGTTGCAGGGATGGGGCAGCCACAGCTGCTCTGGGAAAACCCAGGTTGTCCCTGCTTTCCTCCCGGAGTGTGGGGTCCTGCTGCTGCTCCTGTGTTGTCCCTGGTTCTCACCAGGCTCTCAGTGCTGGCCCGACCCAACGTCCCCTCCTCTCCTTGAGCTAATTCTGCCGGTCCCAGAGCACATCAGTGCTGCCAGATTTAGGTGTCACACTAAATTAAATGCAGTCAGTGAGAATTTGGGTTACTTTATTGCTGAAGTAGGTGGTGGGCAGCTTCCTCCAGGTGAGGAGGGCACAGTGGTCAGAGGAGCCAGGCAGGTCTGGTCCCCTTGATCCCCCTGCACTGAGGGGCACATCCCTGTCCCCTGGCTCTGCCAGCTGCCTGGACCAGGGAATATGCTCTGGACAAGAGGAAACGACCTCCAGTTGCACCAGGGGAGGTTTAGTTTGGATATTGGGAAAATTTCTTCATTGAAAGGGCTGTCCAGCCCTGGCACAGGTTGTCCAGGGCAGTGGCAGAGTTCCCATCCTTGGAGGGATTGAAAAGCTGTGTGGATATGGCATGTGGAGACATTGGCACCACAGTGGGTGGTCTTGGCAGTGCTGGGGGAGCAGTTGGATTCCATTGTCTCTGAAGGCTCTTCTGCCCTTAATGACTCTGTGATTCCACAATTCCATGACAGGCCATGCTCCTGGCACATCCTGGCCATCGTTTGCCCCATGTCCAGGGCAGGGGGTGTTGGGGCTGAGGAGCAGGTGGGTGTGTGGGGCACAGGCTGAGCCCCAGATGGGGCCCTGGAGGCAGCAGGAGGTGGCAGGTGTGCTCAGGCTGAGGGCTCACCTGCTCTGCCGTGGTGAGGGATCCTCAGCAGGGCCAGGCGCAGTCTGGGACAGGCATGGTGCCCGGGTTCAGTGTGTCTGGAGCACTGCTGGCAGCCTGGGAGAGCCCTGCCCATAGCACTGCGGGGTCAGTGCTCTGCCTGGTGCCGGGGCCTCTGGGAGCCACTGGCAGCAGCATGGCCGGGAGTAAACCTGCACCTGGAGCTGCCACAGCCTCATGTGCTGCTGCATGGCCACGTTCGTTGGCCCTGCAACGCGGTGTCCGAGGTGAGTCACCGCCACCGGCCACGCTGTGACTCAGCTGGAGACTCCCCCGAGCTGCTGGCTCTGGTGCCTGAGTCACTGCGCTGCCAGGAGGGCTGAGCGCCCGCTGCTGCCCTGGCCCTGGGGAGGGGTGTCAGCCCCCCTTCCTGGACAAGCAGGCTGCAGGCAGGTTTGGGGAGGATGGAGAAGGAGCCCAGCCTTGCCCCATTTGCTGGAGCTGTGGAGTAGGGAGCCCCAGTCTGGGCATGGGGTGAGGCCTCGATCGGTGTGATCTTGCAGGGTGGTCTGGCAGTGTGTCCTGACAGCATGTCCCCTCTGCAGCACCTCCCCTGTCCCCCCGTGTGTGGTGTGGTGGGGCTGCCTGTGTGACACGAGGATCCTGGGGCGGGGAGTGCAGGACTCGAGGTGCTCACAGGCTCCGTGTGCGGAGCAGCAGGATGGACCGGAGGTCACAGCGGTGCTTCCCTGCCTGTGTGTGTCTGTGCAGGCAGTCTGGGTGGGCAGGTGTGCGGCTGTACCCTGGGGAATTCTCTCCAGGGGCTGGAGGATAGTCTGGCCTGGAGCACACCCAGCTTTCACGGGAAATCAGCTGTAGACATAGTTTTAGCCCTGGAGCTTTGCCAGCCCGAGGGTGGGGATGGCTCCACACGAGCTCCTGCTGGAGCAGCCCCTTGCTGTGTCCCACAGCCTCCAGCATAGAAGATTTCCCTGCAGCTTCCCCACGTCTGAACTCTCAGGGCAGGGCTGCAATTTCTGTGGGTGGAAAGTGGCTCTTCTCAAGGATGGACATCAGTGTCCTGATCCCCAGGAAGGACTTCAGGAGTGTGGCTGTAATCGTGGCAGGAGTGTGGCTCATGCACAGGTCTCCAGTGTCTCCCAGGCATGGGCAAGGCAGCGGAATGCACATGCCATTGAAGACTCCTCTCTATCAGCATGTTGCCAGTTGGTTGGTGTGGTGGTACATGATCGGAGCTGGGATGAGCAATTTCAGTCCTTGGATTGGGTGTAATGTCTGGGAGAGGCTCCTTGTGCAGGACTCCCTGGCCCTGTCAGCTGAAGGTCCTCTGACCACAGCAGGGCCAAGGCGTGGAGCACCCAGAGCTGATTTTGGGGCAGTGATGTCTCAGTGGTTTCCTGGCTGGGCAGAAGGCAGAGGGGCAGCTCTTCTGCTCTGTTTTGGGAGATGTGTTCATGTTACCCTAGAGCTTTCTGGGCACAGAGAGCTCCCCATATCTGCCTCAACATCCTTGGTGATGCTCCCATCATGGCAGCTTTCGTCGTGGTGTTCTGCAGACCCAACATATATATCTTGGGAGGCTTGTGGTGCTGCCAGGTCCTTCCCAGCTTTGCCTTCAGGAAAGGCTCATGGCTGCATGGTGGAGTGATGACAATAGGGTGGGACAGGGTACCCTGTGCCAGTGATGGTTATTATCACCTCAGCTCTGCACTGTTGTTGGGCTGACCAGAACCACTGTGGTGCTTTGCTGTGTCAGTGGAAGGGGAGGCCCTGGCTGGTGCTTTCCATAGTGCCTGGAGCCATCCCATAACTCCCTGGGTGACTCAGGAGCACATAAAGCCTTTTCCTGCTGCTGAGACACCAGGGAAGCCTTGGTCAGCAGGATCGCTGAGCGTCCTCCAGGATCAGCTGCCGGTGGACAAGCCAGCACTCGACTGAGCCACCATCAGTTGGGAGCTTCCATCTCCTGATGCGCTGACATGAGAGATACTGGAAGCCCAAGTGGCTGGTGAGGGAAGCAGGAGCAAACACCTGAGTGTGACTGGGAGCCGGGTGGTGGTGTGGGCAAGCACCATCTCCTCTCCTGGCACTGAGAATGGGAGTGTGATGGGTTTAACAGTTAAATTCCTGATGTGGGTAATTGTCATTACACCGAAGTCTCTAATTCTGCTGTTTCCATGGAAATAGAACGATCTTGTGATTAAGATGTGAGGCTGAGGTGGCAGCACTCTGGTCCTTCAGAGCTGCAGGCCCTTGTTCACTCCCAGGATCGTGTCTGTCTGTGAGGGGAGACACATGCCTGCATTTACACAGGAATCTGGGTACCTGCCCTCAGAAAGGCATCCAGAATCCCTTGCGTCACCTCAAGGATCCTGGCAGAACCCACTCAGGTGTGTACCCTGAGGGATGGCATGGGTTGTGCCGTGTCAGCTGAGCAGGCAGTCGCCAGCAGGAGCTGTGGGATCCATAGGCTGGAGAAGTTGGCTATCACAGTGTCAGGTGGCTGGGATGGAGGTGACACCACCCAAGTCAGCTCCCCCGGGATCCTCGTCATCGGTCTCAGGCTGAAGTAGGAGTGAGAAGTAGGTTGGGTGACTTGGGCACTGAAAGTGCTGATTTTTCTCCATGCTGTGGGAGGGCCGAGGGTGCTGGATCAGATGCAGAGCTGTTAAACCACAGATGGTTGCAGTTCAGCTTGAGAGGAGGAGGAGGAGGAAGAGTTGTTAGGGGACCCACTTTAATTCTGGCAGCCTCCTGCATGGGGTAGTTGTGCCGAGGGGACACAGGGCTGGTGGGGCTCAGCAGAGCCTCTTCCTGCAGAGCTGCCCAGGGAAACCAACTTCTGCAGAGCAGATCCATTCTTGGGGGGCTGAGGGAGCAGGGACCTGCAGCCCAGCTCTCCCAGGTCCCCCAGCTGCCTTACCTGGCTGAGTGGCCTTGGTGTTTCTCCTGCTTCACTGTCTCAGGTAATGCCTTGGACTGGCACGGAGGACACTGCAGCTTGTGTGGTCAAAGAACTCAGAATGATTTGGGTTGGAAGGGACCTTAAATCTCTTCCAGTTCCACCCCCTGCCATGGGCAGGGACACCTTTCATGTGCTCCAAGCCCTGTCCAACCTGGCCTTGGATGCTTCAGGGATGGGGCAGCCACAGCTGCTCTGAGCAACCTGTGCCAGTTCCTCACCACCCTCAATGCCAAGAATTCCTCCCCAATATCCCATCTAACCCAGCTCTCTGTGGGAAGCCATTCCAACTTGTTCTGTCCCTCCATGCCTTGTCCCAAGCCCCTCTCCAGCTCTCCTGGAGCCTCTTTAGGCACTGGAAGGGGCTCTCAGGTCTCCCAGGAGCCTTCTCTTCTCCAGTCTGAACACCTCCAGCTCTCCCAGCCGACTCCAGCCCTTGGAGCATCACCTCAGTGGTCTGCAGGGGATAGAGGTGGATTCAGCCCCACAAAAAGCAAATATCTGAGTCCTCTGGTCTGTTTGCTGTCTTGGGAGAGATATGTTGGGCTGGTGGGTTCAGTCAGAGCATCTCGCTGATTTTGGGGTGCATGTCGTAGTGGAAGGTCAGCAGGGAATAGGATTCCATCCTGTCCTGGGACCCGCTCCTGTGGCTTCGGGCACTGAGGCACCACACAGGTATAGGGAGTGTAACAGCTGTGTGAGCTGTTCCTGTGAACCCTTGTTCCCCTGTTCTTTGTCCATATTTCTGCCTTTTCCTGGCTTTCCTGTCAGAGGAAGGTGCATTTGAGTTCGGTGGTTTCAGGTTGCACAGCATCCCAGTTCAGACTGGGCAGCACTCCAGTTCAGAGGTTGGAGAATGATGGTGAACTGTGGGGCAGAGTCCACAGCTCCATGGATTCATCTCGGAAGGGCTCATTTCTGGTGGAGGGACCTTGCTGTGGAAGTGCTGGGGCTGGAGATGCAGGAAACACTTGCTGGGCCCTGAGCAGAGCCCGCTGTGGCTGGGCAGATCAAAGTGTGGAACGCTGGGCTCCAGCCCAGAGCGGGAGGTCGATCAGCTCTTCAATCCCTCGCTCAAAGCTGGAAAAATGTACAGCTTTGGCCGAGCTGCCGTGTTTTTCCCTAACCTCATTTTGGAAGTGTCTGAATTGCTTTTGCTGGAACTTCTATAAATACCAGCCCAATGCAGCGGGAGAGCATGGAAAATGTCGGTGGGAATGTGGATTTGGCAGGGATGGTGTGACAGCCCCAACCACGGCACTGCTGGTGGCTTGATGTGTGCACGTGGGGGGCGCGGGAAGAAGGGGCAGGGGGAGCCCCCTCCTCTGCCACTGCTGAAGGGGCTGCAGGGACTCCTCTGCCCCCAGCCCGGCCTCTGCTGCTGTCCCACTCCCCCAGGCTGGGCTGAGCCTTTCCTGCTCCCAGCACAGAAGTGTTCTCAAGCCCAAAGCTGCATCTTGTGTTTCTGTAGCCTCGCACGGAGCTTTTGTCCTTGGCTTTGGCCAGTTGTCCTCTGAGTGCCTCCACAGCCCCGCCGAGGTGTTTCACAGCAATGTTTTATGTGGAGAAACCTCCTGCTTTGGACCTGCCTAATTGGCTGTGATGTCCCCAGGTTTCTGCTTCGGAAGGAACAGTGAACAAATTGTTCCCTGGTGGCCCCTTCCTTTCTTCTCCCAGCACGGAAGGCTTCACTCCCCCTCTGCCATCTTCCTTTCCTGGCTCCCTGTGCAGAAGCTGTTCCATCCTGTCAGTCATCTCCAGCCCCGGTCAGCACTTTTTCAAGTTTGCTCCTGCATGTTTTGGAGACCCAGGTCAGAAGTACCAGGGAGGGTGAGGACTGTGGGTCACGGTGAGAGCATCAGAGCATTCCCTGTTGTGTTCTCCATCCTTTCCCTAATCATGGCTGGTACCCCCTTTGGTCTTTGATTGCTGTTGAACAGTGAACCGGCACTCACAGAATGTGGAGCCGTGGAAGGTTTGGGGCTAGAAGGAACCTTAAAACCCATCCAGTCCCACCCCCTGCCATGGGCAGGCACATCTTCCACTAGACCGGATTGCTCCAAGTGCTGTCCAGCCTGGCCTTGAACATTTTCTGGGATGGGGCAGCCACAGCTGCTTTGGAAAATGTTTTCATGGAGTTGTAGAGAATAACGGCAGTATTTCTTCTGACTGGTGAGAAATTGCAGCTTGTTCTTGCAGATATAAAGTCAGAATTGTTTGTTTCTGATGATCCCACTTCTCATTGGTCACCTGCTGCTCTGTCACCTGGACACTCAGGATTTTAAGGTCCCTTTGCAAAGGCTCTGTAATTTCCTGCCCTGGAGCTCTGGGGCCAGGGGTGCCGGTGAGAGGGGTCACTGGCCGGGGGCCACCGGCCCTGCTGCTGACAAGAGATGTGCACCCAGTCAGCAGGCAGAGCTCCCCATGAGCCCAGGCCTTGGTCTGAGCCCTGTTGGATCTGTCCCTTCTCCCAGGCTCCTTCCAGCCAACCGGCTGTTCCCTGCATGTCCCCGGCCTGGGCAGGTTTCCTGTTTGCTGATCTTCTGGCAGCGCAGCAGAGTTGTGCAGGTGCCTCTGCTGGGGACAGTGCTCTCCCAGGGAGGGAGGCCATGGTCCTGTGCTCCTGGGGAGCACAGTGTGGTCCTGGGGAGCACAGTGTGGTTGTGGGATACATGGAGTGGTCCTGGGTATCCTGTTGTGGTCCTGGGGTGCACACCGTGGTCCTGGGGTGCACACCATGGTCCTGGGGAGCACAGGGTGGTCCTGAAATGCACAGTGTGGCCCTGGGGAGCATGTTATGCTCCCTGGTAGCCCTCCCTCTGTGGTGGCTCAGTGTCATTCATTCCCACCTTCTCTCCAGCACAGCACAGGAGCAGCTGCACCTAAGGAGTCCTGGTGAGGTGTGAGCCCCACGGCCCTGCCTGGGGCTTGCCCAGGCACTGCTCAGGTGCCCTGACTGTGCTGCAGATTTTGAGGTGAGCAGCATCACACAGTGAATGCCAGAGTTACTGGGACGGGTATCGTGGTGTTACCAGTGGTACCAGTCTGGTGCCAGCCCTGGGCATCCCCAGGGAAGTTCCCAGCAACATTACACTCTCATCAAGGTGATCTCTTGGGAGCCATCCCAGCCCCTTCCTCAGCACGGGATCACCTGTGGATGGGTGAGGAGGGCAGGATGTTCCCTGTCCCTCATAGCCCCTGTAGCACCTCTGCTCTCTCCTGGAAAGCTGGAGCAGCAGTGCTGTTCCTGGGGACAGTGTTTGGGTGACACTCACCCGTTGCTGTTCCATTTTGGAAGTTGGTGTCACTAAAGCCAAAAGACCAATAAAATGATGAGCTGCAAGACTTGGGAGAGAGAACACAAATAGCAAATGCAGTAATTTCAAAGAATGTTGTGTTTGTGCCCAAACCACCCAAGCCCTGTTAATGAGGGAGGCTGTGCCAACAGCCAGCCTGGAACATGGTGGGGGTGGTGCATCCAAACAGTGGGACTGGCACAGGATTGATCCTGAACAGGGGAAGAGTTGGTGTTACAGAACACAGATCAAGAGTGGAAGTGAGCAAAGGGAAGGGCCGAGACACGAGTGGCTGTTGGCATCCAGCTGGACATGGGAACTGGGAGGTTTATTTAGAACAGGGGTGGTTTTAGCTATGACGTTTATCTGTGCTGGCTGAAACACAGGGTGTGGGTTGCTCTGCAGCATGAGCATCTCCATCCCTGCTTGGGGAGATGGAATCCTTTCTCTGGATTTGTTTGTCAGGGCTGAACTGCAGCTGCCAAAAGCAGGTGCTTTCAGATTCCTGGCTTTGGGCAGCTGGCACCCGGAGCCCTGGGAGCTGGCTGTGAGAGGAGGAGCAAGGCTGGAATGGGCTGACTCTGTGCCAACCTTCAACAGGATCCGTGGATGACTCAGGTATTTAGGATATAGTTAGGCTGATATTGATCCCTGGGAAAGCAGTGGAGTGCCTGACATAATCCAAATTAGTGGAGAGTTAGAGAAGAGAAGTGAGTGCTGAGTGATGTGGTTTGATGGGATCTGCTTTCCATGACACTGAGAACAGCTTCTGAGCAGAGGGATTAGTGAAAGGTATTAATGATTAAATAACATTTTGGGGCAGCTTTGTGGTATTTGGGTTGGGCCAAAGTGACCTGAGGAAGAAACTGGAAGAGTCAATGGTCAACATGAGATGTGTGAAGTGAAGTAAGAATTGAGGCCTCACTGTGTAGCTGTGAACACAAACTGCACCGAGGCAGGTTTGGGTGAGTTCCGGGGATCTGTCCTCACCTGAGAGCATTTAGTGTTTGTATTGGTTCCTGGAAAAATTGTCAAGAATGATTCTCTCTGCTGGATCCAGGGTGGTGTGAGGTGCCCCAAACCATCCCCTTCTGCCCCAACCACATGGGAAGTTGGTGTTGGTGCTGGTGGGGAGCTGAAGTTTCCCTCAGTGCTCTCTGGGGTCAGATCAGGCAGGGGCACTGCTGGGACTCAGTCAGGGGCTGGGATCCTTTGGGCCTTGCTGTGACTGAGTCAGGCAGCTGGGACCCCTTGGGTCCTGTTGGGTCTTGGGGTTGGTGGGGACATACAAAGTGAGGGTCAGCGAGGCCAAGAGTGTGGGCTGGGCAGAGCAACGCGGGGACTGGTCCCTCCTGGGTCCCTGGGGTGGGACATGGCACCCATTCCCATTCAGGGGGATGAGCCCACGGAGGCCAAGGCACATGTGGCAGCAGCAGGAGCCTCGGGGATGGTGAGAACCGAGAGCCAGGTGTGAGACCAGCATCTTCCGTCCCACCTTCCGGCTGTGGCTTGTGGCTTTCGGTTTCTGGGTTTTTCTGCTGCCTGTAGTTGGCAGTTGGTTTCTGTGCAGAGGCCTCGGGGAGGAACCCAAAATGCCCCGGTTTGCCAGAGCTCGGCTCACCAGTGGTGGGGTCTGCAAAGGTGAGCACTGCTGGAGAGGGCACGGGGAGGCTGCTCTGGGGCTCTCTGTTCCACAGCATGGGGCTGCACCAGGGCTCAGAGCTGGAACCCTCAGGCCAAGGTGGAAGAGGGAGCAGGAGGAAACACCAAACCCTCAGCCAGCCTGGAGCAGGGGCTGTGGCTCAGGACTCACGTGGACTGGGGCTGGCTCCAGCTCCCCCCAGACCCTTGGGCAGCACCTACTGTGTGGGTGGGTTCATTGAAATGGATGTTCTAACCCACAGCGTTTGTTGAGAAGGTCAGTTTCTCGTGCCAGGTGACATCTACATTCTTTAACATCCCAAGAAGGATATTTCCTTCTCTTAATCTATTATTCGTGAGCACTGAAGCTCTGTCTTGGGGTCTGGGGTCTGTCTGCAGGGAGGAAGCTGGTTTGGGTTTCCTGGAGAAGGTTGTCAGTGGCTGGAGTGCTGCAATCCCCCCTCTCCAGGTGGGATACACGGGGATTACTAATGCTGTTCTCACCGCTGACTCCCATTGTTTGTGGCAAAACAGTCTCTGCCGTGTGTGGATGCCGTGAGTCACCATGCTCGCCTCAGAGGGTGGCGGGGTGGGAGCAGCACTAACACAGCATTTGGTGGGGTGCTCAGGTCCATGTGAACATCTGGTGGTGTTGTCACTCTTGGTAGCTATTTAGCTGGTGTTTGGAAAATACTTCCTTTGCCTTCTCTGTTGTTTCTGAGCAGGTGCCTGAGGGAACGGGGTGGAAGGACAGGACCTTTTTGTGGCTTTGATTGTTTTGCATGTTTTCCAGGGAGGGAGAAGTGACCTCAGAGAGTTTTGGGAAGCACTGTTGAGAACATCCCTTTGGGCCCCTGGGCTTCTCCCCTTTCTGTGAGCTCAATGCTTCTCCAGCCCTACCTTTTCCTGGGGGTCTGTTCTTCCCAAAATTCTTGTGTGTGTTGTTGGTGTCTGTGATGCCACATGTGCAGGGCCAGAAGGACCCAAGGACAGATGATCTGTCTGGTCAGTGCAGACTTGATCTGAGGGTCCTGGGCTCCATGCACTGCTGGGGTGGGTCAGAGGGTTTGCACATGGGTGCAGGAATGTCCTGTGTGCTCTGGGTGTGTGAGTGTGACTGTGTCGTGGTCACATCTGACAGAGCTCCACAGCCACGTGTACAGGACAGCTCCATGACCATCTTTCACAGGCTGTTGTGGGGTATCTGCCTTCCTGTGGAGTTAGAAGAGATTTTTCAGCCTCCTTCATCTCCTGCTCAGGGGCTGTGTTCTCCTTCCAGCCTGCCTTGTCCTCTGAGTTCCATTGCTACACCATTCACCTCCCAGTTTCGCTGCATTGTTGGTTTTTTTTGGTCATTTCTCCTTTCTTCCCCTGCTTTTGGAATAAGCTAGAGGGTTTTCACTGTTTAAATGATCATTCTGGGAGGGATTTTAAAGCCAGAGTGAGTCTCAAGGACCAGAGGAGGTCTGCCTTAGTCCTCTGACCAAACTTTCACATGGCCTTTTGTCTTTGGATTTCAAAATACCAAGATTTCACAATGTCTGACCTAATCATACTGAGGCTGCTTGTACCTGCAGCCACTGCTGGAGTATCACTGGTGAGGAGTTTGGGAATTAGGAACGTCCTGGTGCCTGGGGACAGACCAGTTCCATGGGAACGTCCCTGTACCTGGAAACAGCCCAGTGCCTGGGGGTAACTGGTGCCTGGGGACAGCCAAGTGCCTGGGAACATCCTGGTTCCTCTGAACATTCCGGTGCCTGGAGCATTCCAGTGCCGGGGACAGCCCAGTGCGTGGCTGACAGCATGGCAGGGCTGCCCATGCCCCAGAGTGCAGGTACCAGACTACCTGCAGGTTTAGTCAGGGTTCTTGTCTGAATGTTCCTGTGCACAGAAGGGCCTGGAGGTGGCTTAAGGACCAGAAGTGATGGTTGCTGCCTTGATCTTGTATTACCTTCCAGGGCTTCCCCGTGGCACTGGGGGTCTGGAATGGCTTAGGAAGCATCATCCCTGCATGTGTCTTGCCGTGCACAGGTGCAGGATCTGCGGAACGGCTGCCCTCACAGGATTTGTGGCACTGCTGCCCTCTCACAGGACCCACGGCACAGCTGCCCTCCCAGGACCCATGGCACAGCTGCCCTCACAGGATTTGTGGCACTGCTGCCCTCACAGGATTTGTTGCACTGCTGCCCTCTCACAGGACCCATGGCACAGCTGCCCTTCCGGGGTCCATGGCACAGCTGCCCTCACAGGATTTGTGGCACAGCTGCCCTCACAGGACCCATGGCACAGCTGCCCTCACAGGATTTGTGGCACAGCTGCCCTCACAGGATTTGTGGCACAGCTGCCCTCACAGGACCCATGGCACAGCTGCCCTCACAGGATTTGTGGCACAGCTGCCCTCACAGGACCCATGGCACAGCTGCCCTCACAGGATTTGTGGCACTGCTGCCCTCACAGGACCCGTGGCACTGCTGCCCTCCCAGGACCCATGGCACAGCTGCCCTCACAGGGTCCATGGCACAGCTGCCCTCACAGGGTCCATGGCACAGCTTGCCCTCACAGGACCCATGGCACAGCTTGCCCTCACAGGACCCATGGCACTGCTGCCCTCCCAGGACCCATGGCACAGCTGCCCTCACAGGACCCATGGCACGGCTGCCCTCACAGGACCCATGGCACAGCTGCCAATGCCACAGGGCTGGCAGTGATTCGGTGCTCGATTTTTGTCCTTGGTGGGCAAGGACGTGGCCACCTGTGCCACGAGGCCATGCCCTGTTTGGGTGACATGGGCTTGACCCCATGTGTGGGAGGGAGGCATTTGCTTCAGCGCTGCATCCCGGGGTGGGGAAAAGGCAGCAGTTTCCTCGTCAGCAGCTCGAGGTTTGCAGCAGGACCCGAGCTGGGGGTGCAGTGTGGGAGGAGGGAGGGAGCTGGTGCTGGAGTCGGGCTCCTCTGTGCCTGCTGTTTGCTTCCTGGCTGGTGTTAACTCTCTGATGTCTGGGCCTGTTCCTCCTCTCCATGGAAACTGTAGGGAACAACCTGTTCTGAGGCACCTCTTGCCTTGGAAAGTCAGTCAGCCTGTCAGGTGTCAAACTGCGCTTTGCACTGAGAAAGGGCATGGGCAACGAGCAGGGCAGGGCATGGTGGCCCAGCTGGCAGTGAGGGCCTGTGCTGGAGCTCAGACTGGAGCAGAGCTGGCTGTGCTGGAGCTCAGACTGGAGCAGAGCTGGCTGTGGTGGAGCTCAGACTGGAGCCATACTGGCTGTGCTGGAGCTCAAACTGGAGTTGTGCTGGCTGTGCTGGAGCTCAGACTGGAGCTGTTCTGGCTGTGCTGGAGCTCAGACTGGAGCTGTTCTGGCTGTGCTGAAGCTCAGACTGGGAGCTCCTGTCTGTGTCCTGAGACCCTGGGGATGTACAGGGGCTGCGGGATGGGTGGGGGTTTGTCAGTGGAGAGTGTTGAGGACGTTGTCTCTTGAGAACGGGGTTGTTGGGGTGGTTGGGGTGACTAGGAAGGGTTACCACAGCGGAACTGTGTGGTGTGTGATGCTGCATCCCATGGCAATGCTGGCTGTGTGGGGTGCTGAGCCCCATGGCAGTGCTGGCTGTGTGGGGTGCTGAGCCCCATGGCAGTGCTGGCTGTATGGGGTGCTGAGCCCCATGGCAATGCTGGCTGTATGGGGTGCTGAGCCCCATGGCAGTGCTGGCTGTGTGGGGTGCTGAGCCCCATGGCAGTGCTGGCTGTGTGGGGTGCTGAGCCCCATGGCAGTGCTGGCTGTGTGCGATGCTGCATCCCATGGCAATGCTGGCTGTATGGGGTGCTGAGCCCCATGGCAGTGCTGGCTGTGTGGGGTGCTGAGCCCCATGGCAGTGCTGGCTGTGTGGGGTGCTGAGCCCCATAACTGAGCCCAGAGCCTGTGGTGGGACTCAGCGTGAACGTGTCCCCCAGCTCAGGGTCAGGGGACGCCTCCGTCTCCTTCTCCCTCCTGCTGGGCCGAGGATGGCTCTGTCCTGGCCTCTCGGGGCAGCAGGCAGGGCCTGGCCCCGCCACCGCCCCCGAGTGACGGTGTTGCTGACGCGGTGGCAGCGTGGGCTGTGACGTGGGACTGCGGGGTCTGTGGCGCTGCCCCCCGTGGCTGGGCCGCCGAGCCTGCGCCCCCGGACGCTCTGCTTTGGCACAGCCTCATCTGTATTCCTGGTGCATGGCCTAGCCGGCTGGAGCTGGTCTGCGGAGCCTGGCAGCCCCGGCGCCATCCTGGCACAGCACTCGGGGTCCTCCTGTGGCTGCGGGGGCTCAGCCACCATCCATGGCATTGTGCAGAGCCCTCCTGCTCCGCTGCTCCAGCTGGATGGCCTGTGCTGGGGGTCCTGGGTGCCCCACAGCCTGCCCATGTGGTGTGTTCACCTGTTCTGCACCGTGTCCTCCCTGGTTTTGTCCCTGGCTGTGATGCTTAGCCTGGTCCCCTGCGCACAATCCCACCGCTGGCACGCTCTGCGCAGGGCTCTCATCCTCGGGCACTCACAGTCCCGGTGGCACGTGGGGCCCAAGTGTGGCTGGTATCTGTCATGTGCTCCTGGTCTGCTTCTGCCCACTGCCAGGGCACTGGGAACCTGCGGGGCCATCCATGCTGGGAACCTCATCCCTCATCCCCAGATGCCGAGGCAGTGCCAGTCCCTTGTTCACACTGGATGTGTGGGGCCGCAGGGGTTCTCCCAGACTTGGGCTCCCCTGCAGAGGGACAGAGGGACAAAAAAGGGACAACACCTTCAAAGCCAGGAGGGATGGTGCGTGCAGGTGTCCCATTACCAGCTGGACATCTCCTGCCAACACAATCTTCATACCTGCAGACCTCCAAAGCAGCAATACCCAGTACCTCTTGGGTCTGTGGAAGCAGTGATACCAGTGCATTGGGTCTGGGAGAGCACAGGAACACCAGTGCATTGGGTCTGGGAGAGCACAGGAGCACCAGTGCATTGGGTCTGGGAGAGCACAGGAGCACCAGTGCTGTGGGGTCTGGGAGAGCACAGGAACACCAGTGCTGTGGGGTCTGGGAGAGCACAGGAGCACCAGTGCATTGGGTCTGGGAGAGCACAGGAACACCAGTGCATTGGGTCTGGGAGAGCACAGGAGCACCAGTGCATTGGGTCTGGGAGAGCACAGGAGCACCAGTGCTGTGGGGTCTGGGAGAGCACAGGAGCACCAGTGCATTGGGTCTGGGAGAGCACAGGAACACCAGTGCATTGGGTCTGGGAGAGCACAGGAGCACCAGTGCTGTGGGGTCTGGGAGAGCACAGGAGCACCAGTGCTGTGGGGTCTGGGAGAGCACAGGAACACCAGTGCATTGGGTCTGGGAGAGCACAGGAACACCAGTGCATTGGGTCTGGGAGAGCACAGGAACACCAGTGCATTGGGTCTGGGAGAGCACAGGAGCACCAGTGCATTGGGTCTGGGAGAGCACAGTGGAGCTTTTGATCATGGTTCAGACTCCTTTTCACTTTCGAGGCTGCACTCTGACTGTCCCACCAGGGCCAGCCAGCACTGGAAAGTTCTCTGTCTCTTGGACTCTTCCTGTGCAGCTGTTGTTGAGCCTTTCATGGATTATGTTAATTTGAGCCAGATGTTCATGGCCATAATATTTGTACCATGCTTGTAACTCACAGAAGTGCTGATAAGAGACCAACTTGCTTCTGTCCCCAGGCACCAACCATGGGTCAGATTGCCAAAGCCTGATGTCCCTGTTACTTCCTGGCTCTTGGAGATGCTTCTGGAGCCCTGTGTGGTGCCAGGAACTCTGGCTGAGCCGCTGCCCACGGGGTGGGTGAGCTGTCACCTGCCATTTGCGTTACACACGCATACAGCACCAGTCCAACCCAGTGTGGTCATGGCATGAACTGTGGCCAGAGAAGAGATGTGTAAAGGCGTGTGGGGCGTTTCAGTGGTGGCTGTCCCCAGACACTGGTGGCCTCTGGTCTCGTTCTCAGTAGTTCCTCCATTGGTGGAGGGCTGGGACAGCCAGAGCCAAGACCTGGCGGGGTTTGAGCCCATCCGTGGGTGCAAGTGTCCTGCAGTCCTTGACCTCAGATCTTGGAATGGGGCTCTGTTTTAGATTATTTCAGATGTAGGAATAATGTCAAAGGAATCATATCAATGCACATATCAGTGCACAGAGTGTATGAAAACCTTTGCCTCAAAACAGCCTAGTTAGGTAAAGACACCATTATGCCGTTACTGTGGTAAAGACCAGTGTCTTACTGGGATGCAGCAGGACAGCTGTTGTACCTGTATGTCTCTTGGGATGCTGGAGGCCCCGGCTGAGTGTTGTGCCTTCATTCTGGCTCTGTGTTTAAGAAAGATGGTGACAAACTGCAGAGAATTGAGGGGCTGCATTAAAAACAGAAATACGGTCCCTAGTGGGGTAGGGAAGGGGACGTCATCAGCTGAGGGGAACTCTGTGTTTCTCAGTAGGTTTTAAGGGAGATTTGAAGGAGGTCACTGGAGCAGGAAAAGCTGGAGCAGGAAGGAGGGCACAGGGCTGGAGAAGGGGGGCTTGGGGAGGCCGTAGGGGTGAGTCAGACAGACCCAGCATGGCCGGTCCCACCTCAGTGAGCAGTGTGTGCTGCGTTGCCTCTCCAGCAGACAGTCTGTGCTTCAGCGACACCTCACAGCCAGAACCTGCCAGAATATTTTAAAAAGCTGAGACTCGTATGGAAGGGGAACCATCTGGTGCTGTCGGAGCACGCGTTAAATGCAGGATTTGGGAAGGGATGGATATAGACAGTTCTGTCTTCCTATAGGAACAACTTTGCATCCTTGGGAGCACAGAGCTGTGCCAGGCATGGTGTTAAGGAGCTCGGGAGGCTGCTGCCCTGGTTCCCTGCCCAGGGGCAGGTACATGTTCCTAAGGTGTCCCTGACAGGTTGGCCCTTACAGCCCAGTCCCTGTAGCCAGCCCCGTCTGGTGTTCACCACTTTGGAAGACATTCCCTTGTAATTGCTTCCTGCAGAATTCCTCATCCTCGCTGCAGTGCGGCAGCTCCGGGAGACGGGACGGCAGATGCTGTGGATGCGAGTTGGATCCAGTCTGGCAGCTCGTGTGTTCCTGTGACCTTGGCACAGATGGCAGAGGCAGCTCTGGCGGGTTGTCAGGCGCCTTCTGCTCGGTCACAGGTACCGGTGCCCATTGGCTTGGGAGGGAGGGGAGCGGCGTGTCCATCGCCTGCCCACCGCATGGCCATGGTGTGGGGAGGGGCAGCGCTGAGCTGCTGCTCCGTGTGGCTGGCAGTGGGTACTGGGGCGAGGAACTGCCGGGGTAGAGCTGGAACTGTCTGACAGGTGTGAACACCCAGGGGAAGAGCAGAATGTGCATCCTTGGGAGGAGTTCTGGGTGGGAACTCTGCTCTCATGCACCGGGATGGGGGTCTGTGGTACTGACAGGGGGCGAAGGCAGAGGGTGGGAACTGTGGGCTGGGGAGAGGATAAAGAAGGGAGGGGAAGGGGCTTGGCTGAGGTGCTGGCTGTGCTGTGGGGAGGGGAAGGACTGAAGATGAGGTTTTGCTGTGTCCCAGAGCTAGGTGCCTCCAGAGAACTGGAAATGGGCCTGACCGTGGAGGAGGATGAGGGATCAAAGAGAGAACAAAGTCCAACAAGGTGATGCGATTTCCAGAGTCGAGGCAGCAGAGTCAAAAACTCCTGTGTGACGAGGGGGTAAAAGAGGTGCTGATGTTAAGGTGTTCCCTGAAGAGACCTGGAGAGGCAGAGGACCTGGGTTGGGTCCGCAGCTGGGGCTTTCAGAAAGGTAAAAATAGTTTAAGGGGGAGTCAAGCATCTTTTTTTCTCCCCAGAGAGAGCACAGATCATGCTGGAACAGCGAAGAAGGAAAGCCAGGGAGAGGAAAAAGGTGTTGGGAAAAAGGAGGAGGGCCCTGGGGCGGTGCTGGAGACGGTCTGCAGGCAGTAATGGGGATTGCTGGGGAAGAGGTGGAGGACGTGCTGCAGTGAGTACTCTGGAAGAAGCGGCCTGGAAGGAGGGTCAGCGTTTAGCAATGGTAGGTTTGATGGAGGAAATGGACTTTGCTGTGGAAGGAGACAGGAGCTCTGTCGGCGGTGGTTACACTGGTCCCGGTGTCCTGTGCCCTGGCCACTCTCTGTGGGAGGCTGCGGGTCGGGAGGGCTCTGCGGGTCGGTGTTCCAGGGTGCGGGTGCTCCGGGGTGCCAGTGCTCCCGGAGATCCGTACTGAGGCTTCCCAGGTGTCCCTGAGCACTGCGCGGCTCTTCGGCTTCGGGCAGCTGCTGGGGCGTTCGCTGGCACGGCACAAGGTTAGGAAGGGTGAGAAGACGGCAGGCACGGCTGGGTCTGGGTGCAGGGACGGTGCGGACGGGTCGGGAGTCTGTGCGCCCGGAGCGGGGGAACCCGGCGGGAGAGGGGGCAGCCGGGGGCGCGGGGCCACCGCGAGGGGCGGGACGGGACGGGACGGAGCCGCCGCAGGGATGCGTGTGCGTGTGTGCTGGTGCGCGGATCCCGGGGCCGGCCCTGCGGGGATCCCGGGGCCGCTCTCAGTGCCGGCCCTGCTGGGATCCCGGGGCCGCTCCCGGGGCAGCAGCGGCGAGCGGGAGCGCAGCGCCCCCTGGCGGGCACGGCCGGCCCGTTCCCGTTCCTGATCCCGCGCTCGGCGCTGCCCCGGCGGGGCTTGGGCCGTTCCTGATCCCGGCGCTCGGCGCTGTCCCGGCGGGGCTTGGGCCGTTCCTGATCCCGGCGCTCGGCGCTGCCCCGGCGGGGCTCGGGCCGTTCCTGATCCCGGGGCTCGGCGCTGCCCCGGCGGGGCTCGGACCGTTCCTGATCCCGGGGCTCGGCGCTGCCCCGGCGGGGCTCGGACCGTTCCTGATCCCGGGGCTCGGCGCTGCCCCGGCGGGTCTGGGCTGCCCTTGTCCCGGTGAGCGTCCCGCCCCGGCGGGTCTGGGCTGGCCAGGCAGCGCCGTCGCTCCCCGGTGCGGGCTGTCCCACGGGCACCAGCGCGGCCAGGCGGTGACAGGGACCGGCCGTGCTCTGCCCCGGGGCCGCAGCCCTGGGACGGGTCCGCCGCTCCTCCCCGCTCTCGGTGCCGTCGGGGCTCGCGGAGGGCGCGGCGGGCGGGGCGGCCCCGGCCCCCGCCCCATCCCCACCGCGGCCCCGGCCCGTTCCGGGGCGGGTCGGCCCAGCCCCGCGCTGGCGGCGCCGAGCACGGCCCGGACATGCGGGCGCGCCGTGGGAGCCCCGCGCCGGCGGCGGAGAGCGGCGGGCGCGGGGCCATGGGGCAGCCCCGCCGCTGAGCATGGCCGAGGGCTGGCGCTGGGCCGGGCCGGGCCGGGGCGCTCCGCGACCGAGCCCCCGCCGCGCCGTCAGCGTCTGCGAGTCGCTGGACCTGCAGGGCGTCCCCGCCGTCCAGGCCGCGCTCGGCGCCGCGCAGCAGCAGCGCCGGCGGCCCAAGAGCTTTTGCGCGGCGGGGAACGGACTGTCCGGGGCGCTGCTGCCGCCGCCGCCCCCCGCCCGCGCCCGCGCCGGCCTCCTGGACCTGCTCCGGCTGCGCTCGCCCCGCAGGCAGAGCCCCGAGGGCGACAGCGACGGCCCCGACGGGGCGCAGCGCCCGCGCCCCAGCAGCATGACCTTCCTGCCCACCGCCCGCCCGTCGCAGCCCGCCGAGAGCCCCGGGTTCCTCCGGGGGGGCTCCCTCTGGGGCAGCCGCCGCTGGAACCTTTTTGGGGGCAGCAGCTGGAGCGGCTCCAGCCCCAGGAAGAACTTCAGCTCCCTGCGGAAAAGCTTCAGCTTCCGCCTGCGCCGGGGACACGAGCTGCGGCGCTCCGAGTCCGGGGGGCTCCTGCGCCCTGCTCGCCTGCGGACCAAGAGCGAGGGGGACGCCAGCTCCCTGCACACCTGCCCCAGCAAGCGGGACCTGCTCTACCCGGAGCTGGCCAGGGTCGGGGGCCGGCTGCACACTGATCCTGCACAAACTGGGGGATTCTGGAAACTCCTCACCAGCCGCTTCCGAAGGCGGGAGCGCAGCAGCACTGGCAGCACGTGCCACAAGGACCCCCACGATGCTGTCGAGCCCATCCTCCTGGGCGGGGTTCCGCTGCGGGTGCTGGGTAAGTGGGCACAGGAGCGATGCTGAGCTGGTGAGAACCCCTTGCACCTGCAGAGCCTGTGGGGACAGATGGCTGCAGCCTCTCACAGCCGAGGTCTTGGGCTGGGCATGGGCACTCGGTTCTGTCCCACTGCCCTGGGGTTTGTGCTCAGCTGTGGTGAGGTCATATGAGTGTTCCCAAGGCTGTGTCGTGCTCCAGTTCCCAGTGCTGTGGGCACTGCCCTGGCTGGCGGTGCCAGAGCAGCCACGCTGTGGCAGGCTCGGAGGAAGGAGGTGCTCTGGGGTCTGGTTCCCCTGCCGGCCACACACGTGGGAGCTGAGCACATGTGTCCCATGCCCTGCTTGACTCCGTGCTGTTCCAGCAAGGGCAGGAGGGCTGAGCCTCGTGCAGTGGTGTTGGGGGAGTGAAGGCTTGGTGGGAGGGCAAGTGGAGTGCTGTTGGTGGGCTCCTGAGCAAGTGGGGCTGTTGGGGAGGTTGCCAGAGCGGAGGTGCAGAGCAGCACGGGGGCTCAAGGAGCACAGAAATAGGCGTGGGCACCCCTCCTGCGGGCAGCTCTCTGGTGCCAGGCCCCATCCAGACGGTGCTTTCCTGGGATCGTCCTCTAGGCCGAGCAGAGCCAAGGTGGTTTGGAGTGTGGGATGCCCTCTGGCTGTGGGACAGCTTCTGGGGAACAGAACAGGGGTGGCATCCCCAGTGATGAGACAGGGGGACAGGACCACCAGGGGCGCTGGACACTCGATGGGGACTGGCAGCTGAAGCAGCTCTCGGGTGCTCAATCCCAGTGTCTAGTGGGGGGTTCTCCAGCGCCGGGGCTGTGTGGGGCCTCAGCAGGCACTGCATGGGCTGTGCCTCTGTGCCCTGTCCCCTTCCAAGCGCAG
The DNA here is from genome assembly GCF_047495875.1 of Pithys albifrons albifrons. Classification (NCBI taxonomy): domain Eukaryota; kingdom Metazoa; phylum Chordata; class Aves; order Passeriformes; family Thamnophilidae; genus Pithys; species Pithys albifrons. Next base: position 493,655 of record NC_092464.1, on the reverse strand, counting down.
CGGAAGGAGCTGCGGGCGAGCCCTGCGGCCTGGCAGGGCTGGGAGACGAGAGCAGCAGCCACAGCTTTTTAAGGCATGGAACGCTGAAGCTGGGGCTGGGCCGGGCCCCGCTGTCCGCTCCCGGTGGGGCCTCCTTGCGTTCCATCGCTCTGCTCTGTGTCCGGGCGTTGTGGAGGCGGTTCCCACTTGGCTCCTGGTGGAGGGACGGCTGGGGGCTGGCAGGCTCCCCAGGGAGCACGCACCCTCCCGAGGAACCAGCGCACTCACTCCTGAGCCAGTGGTTGCCCAGGGTGGCGTCGTACCCAGGCCACTCCAGGAGGGCGGGTCTGCAGGGACCAGAACAAGGGAGCAGCTCTGTTGCTGCCCAGAGTGCTCAGGGGCTCCTTTAGCCAGCCCCTCGTGTCCCTGGGGCTTGCTGTGCCCCAGGGGAGGGATTCAGAGTCCCGGTGGGTGCGAGGGCTGCCCATGTGCTGCCACGGGGCAAAGGGCCAGGGATGCTCTGTGCTGGCAGGGCACCCCGGCTGGGTGCTGGCTGGGTGGCGGGAGGTTCCCAGGCGAGGGGAGGCTGCGCTCATGGCTGGGGAATGTGGGTGTATGCGGGCAGGGAGGGCCGAGCCCTGCCCCTGCAGCGGGGGCCTGTTCCTGCTTGCCAGTGGCTTCCAGCGGAGGCTGCGCCAGCAGCCGGCCCGGCGGCCACGTTCCCAGGGGAGCAGCTGAGGCTGAGCACTCGGCTGGTGTCCTCACCCTCACTTCGCTGCTCCGTGGGGTGGGTGGGGGCTCCTGTAGGACCCATCTGCAGGAGACCCTGCAGAGGATTCCATGCGGAGCACTGTGGGATGCTTGGGTCCCCTCCAGCCGTGACCAGCCAGCTCATGCAGGACCACTGCTTGTCACAAGGATTAGTGTTTGCTACCGTAGCTCGTGCTAGAGGCAAAGGCTCAGGGATGACCTTTGCAGGCTGCCCCTGGCACTCCGGCTCGTTGTGTCAGAGTGAGCCCTTTCCTGGGGCTACAGAGCTCACCCTGGGTTTGGTCGAACTGAGAACACCATTCATTACCTACCTTGTACCTGCACAGCCCTGGTAGCCGCCAGACTTGTGTCCTTCTGGGGACTGTGAGGTGTGAAGAGGCAGCTGTGAAGTCTGCAGAGCAAAGGACCTGCTGCTTGTCCTTTCTCATGCCGTGCCTTCCCTTGTCTCTCCGCTCAGCACGTTGGTCCATGCGCCGTGGCTCGCTCCGGTGGGAGCTGAGCTGTGGGCCCCTGAGCCTGGGCTGGAGGACAACAGCCTTAGTGCTGCTCTGGCAGAGCTGCTCAGGAGGTCTCATCTCTGCCTCATCCCTGTTCCAGCCTTGCAGGTCAGTGGCGTTCCAAACACCCTCTTGACATCCCACAGACTTTGATGCTGCCCACCTTGCCCTGGGAAGGGAGCTGGTGGAGCCCCAGCTCGTCCTCCCAGGGGGTGCAGCTGCAGCTGCGGTTATCAGTGCTTGGAAAAGCTGGATGTAGGAGTCCCGGCAGAGAGCCAAGCCAGCACTCTCCCTGTTTCCAGAACCTGGAGTGGTTTGTTTACGGCACGCTGTGATACCCACCCAGCACTGTGCTCTGCATCCAAACATACCCACAGAGAGCTGGGGGATGCTCTGAGTGCTGCTCCCAGGCCTGGGGGGACTTGGCTGGGACTGAGCACAGGGAGGGGTGATGGGGGATTTTTAGGGTTTGTTACCCCAAAAAGATATAAAGGGCTGGTCCTTGTGTAACAGGCAAAGGAGGGCAAGAGCCCTTGGGACTAGAGAGCAAAGTCAACACAGAGTCTGCCCAGCTTGGACTGATCCAGGTGGTCATGGCTGGTGGTTCAGAGGAACATTTCTAGGTAGCCAGGTGTTGGCTGGTGCTGTTCCATAGAGGCTCTTTAATAGGTATGGGCTTGGGAAAACTGGACTAGTTGGGGATTGGAGTTGTCCCTGTGCGTGAGGGACTGTGTGATGAGCACAGCATCTCTCATGGCTCAGGAAGCATTCCTCACCAAAGGGAATGACCTGAAGTTGTGTCAGGGAGGTCTAGGTTAGATATTAGGAAAATATTCCTTCCCCTAGGGAGTGGTTGGGCACTGAACAGGCTCCCGAGGGCAGTGGTCATGACCCCAGGGCTGCCAGAGCTCAGGGAGTGTTTGGACAGTGCTCTCAGGCACATGGTGGGATTTTTGGGGTGTCCTGTGTGGGGCTGAGTTGGACTTGGTGATCCTTGGGGGTCCTTCCCAGCTCAGGATATTCTGTGATCACAGCCATGTGCCCTCTTCCAGAGAGCCTTAGCCTGCTTTTTGAGGTGCCTTCCTTTACTCTCCTGTGTGGAGAACTGATGTGCAGGGCAAGTGAGGGAAAGCTCCTGGGAGAAGAGGAGGGTGTTTTCTCATGGATCAGGTGAAGTTTGCATAGTGAGTTGGGTAGGTCATGATAAGTATCACCTCGTGTTGGTACCTGCCTCGACTGAGCTGGGAGCGTTGGTGGGGCTGGAAATGCCTCCGATGCTGAGGCCAGAATGGTGCCTGTGCTTCAGAAATGCTTGGGAGGTCTAGAAGGTTGTCAGGGAAGGAGTTGTTTGGACAATGCTCTGTAAGACCCAGCTCTCTGGATGAGGTCAGAGTGTGCAGTGGGTACAGAGGTGTCTGACTGCAGTTACAGGCAGCCCTAGGGAGAGGGAACTCCAAACCCAGCTCCTTCAGTGTTCATCTACTGGCACTTGTGGGGTTGCAGAGCTGGATCTGAGCTCGGGCACTTTGGGAACAGGTTTTTTGCTGGCGAGGTGCATCCTGTGCTGGGCAGCAGAGAGTTGCCTGTCTCTCTGTGTCACCCTGCTTGATTCTCCCTTCTGCCCTTCTGTCCTGCCATCGCAGCAGGGTTTTGTTTGGGTCTTTGCTCTGCCAGTATTTGGACAGGGACTGGAAAGCATTAGGTGCTGAGAGGTTGAAATAGCTGGATCTTCCTGAGTCCACACTGACAGCAGAGCCTCGTGACAGCAACTCCTGCTGCATGTGGAATGGTGATGGAGCAAGGGTGGCAATTCTTAATTGTGCCCTGTTTCACTGGGAAACATGGAATTGTCTCCTTTCACTGCTGCAGAGTATTCAGAGCTCTGGTGAGATAATCCGTGCTGAGATCATATCCAATAGCAGGTTTTTGCACTGGCTCAGCGCTGGCTGGAACACTGGCCATGCCTGTGCTGTTCCTCAGCCTAGAGAAATCCCTCTCCTGCCAGCATTGCCAGGGCTGAGGTTTTATCAGCCTGGCCCAGGAAGGGTGGCTGTGCCCAGGAAGGGTGGCTGTGCCCAAGCACACTGCCTCTGTTGCCCTTTCATCTGCGGGTGTGGGCAGGTGGGTCTCTTGGATATGATTTGTGTGGCCTCTGCCGTGTTTGCGCAGCCTCTGACCTGGTTTCAAGCCTGGGTTTAGTGTCCAGAGTTGCAGTGTCCAAGGGAGTTCCACTGTGGCTTGGATAATGAGTTGGTTAATTATTAGTTGCTGCGTGGGAGACCAGATGTGTCTGGCACTGGCGCTTCTGGAGCTCAGGGTAGATGAACCTGCTGCGCATCCTCCTGTGGAGGGAGCAGTCGGAGTGAGAAGCTGGGCTTTGCCCCTCCAGCCCCTTCCTCCTCCTAGTTTTCCTGCAGCAAGTGGCTGTGGGTCTGTGGCTGAACCCCCTCTGAGTTGTCTGCAGGGCATGGGGAGCTGCAGTGTCCAGGCTGTGCCATGGAGGTGCTGGTTGTGCCTCCCTGGTATGTGACACCCTGTCCTGCAGCTGGGGCCTGATCTGTAGGTCCTGATGGTGTCCAGGATAACTGACTGACTGAGGGACATCAGCTACAGGGACTCTGCTTTATGTCCCTGGCTGCTCTTCTGCATGGCAGGGGATCTGTCCACCCTACTTTCCAAATTTCCATCTTCTGCAACAGAGCCACCTACACTGGGAAACCTCCATCAGCAGAAGATTCTGGACATAAGAGAATTAGCCTGAGTCTCCTTTTCCCAGGCTAGGCCAGACTGATCTCTCGTGTGGTTGTGTCGTGGAGCCAAGGACACTGTTGGACTGTGCTGAGGCTCTTGTGTAACTGTGGTGCCCTGAGCCCAGTGCTTCTTTTGGATACCCCTGGGGAAGGTGTTGAACTGCAGCACTGACAGTCTGGTCCCCTCTGTGTCATTAAAGAACAAAGGGGAGAGGGAGGCAGAGTGACCAGGTGTGCTTTTATATGGAATACCAGGATATGCAGCCAGTCCAGCAGTGAAGCTGATCCAGTAAATCGTGACTCCTTGATGCCACATGAACGCCAGTGCTGATGGGGAGGACAGTCTCTGGAGGTGTCACCTGCTGCAGGCAATCCCTGCTGAGCGACCTGGCACCAGGGACCATGGGGAAGGTGCTCACACCCACCTGCCTGCTGGGATTTGGGCTGGTGCCTTTGCTCCAGTCAGGTCACCAATAGCTCACTGAGTGCATTCATGTGGTTACTGCTTCATCCAGCAGATGATGGGGATCTTGTGTCTGTTTCAGTAGGGAATGGTGCCTGAGGGCTGGGCACCCCTGCACCCCCTCAGCATGGCACGTGGCTGGGGAGGGTCTGGCCACCCTGGAGGGAATGGTGCTGTTTGTGCAGAGCTCCCACACCCAAATTACCCTCCTGCAGCTGCAGACTCAGACCTTCCCTGTACTGCTCTGACATGTAACAGCTGTGTGGCACATGGGGTGTGTAATGTCACACCAGCAGGATTCGTAGCCGTGAGTGTAGGGGATTGCCACATGCTGCAGTTTGGAAGCAAAGGATCAACATTGGAGGGACAGAGCTGACAGCTGGGTCGTGTCACTGGTTTTCGGCTACCGAGTGCTTGACCTGTTGCTGTTTTGGGTTGAGAAGCTGCTCCTGAGGTGCCCTTTGACAACTGTGGTACCATCCATGTCTGCCCACACACGCAGCTGCTGGAGCCACCAGCGGAGGAGGGAAGTGAGCGTTAGAAATTGGGGTGGGGACTCCATGCTGGGAGGTATCTGAGGTCCGGAGCCGTCCCTGTGAGTGTGGGTGCAGGACACAGGGCACAGGGGACGTGAAAGATGAGTGATGAGGTGACTTGGGGCCTGCAGATTTGGACAGGTGTGGGTTCCCCAGGTGCTGGGGGGTTGTGCACATGTGTATGTCCTGTGCGTGGTGAGAGGGGGGGTAGTTGGTGTGTCCTGGGGCAGAGCAGCTCTTGTAAAAAGGACCAGGCTGGCATTTGCCGTGAACAGACTCAGTTGTGGTGTGGGCCCCACCCTGACATGTGGCAGTGGATTGTGCTCCAAACCCTCAGACCTTCCCAGACTGGCTGATCATCACAGAACCACAGAATCGCTGCAGTTGGAAGAGGCCTCTTCGACCATCGAGTCCAGCCATTCCCCAGCACTGCCAAGGCCACCACTGACCCATGTCCCCAAGTGCCACATCCACAGGGCTTTTAAATACCTCTGGCGATAGGGACTCCACCCCTGCCCTGGGCAGCTGTGCCAGGGCTGGACAGCTGTTTCAGAGAAGTTTTCCCCAATAGCCAACCTCAACCTTCCTTGGCACAGCTTGAAGCTGTTTCCTTTTGTCCTGTCAGGTCTTGATGGCTTTGTACCTTGTCCAGGTGGTAGATAGGAGGCTTCCCTTTGGGGTGCAGGCAGAGGGCACGTCTCTGCAGACACATACACCTTTCTCAGCTCCCAGGCACTGCCATCTTCATCTCTGATCCCTGCAGGAGGGAGCACCTTGAGCAGCTCCATGTGCTCAGCTAACGGGGCAGGAGAGCAGGTTAGGGCAGTGTGAGGAGTGAGTGGTGCTCTAGACAGGCCATTCAGAGTTAGCTCGGGATGTCCACCTGGGCAAGAGATGTTTGTTCACAGGGAAGTTTCACAGTGGAGGGGTTGGTGTTGGTGTGTGTGGGTCTGGCCCAGAGTGGCAGGGGCACACAGGGGACTTCTGCTCCTGACACCTGTCACCTTGGCTTCAGAGGGGGCTGCAGAGGGAACTTGCTTTCCAAGTTCTGTGTCTCATTAGTTTTTCCAGGCGATTGAGAAGGAATGGGGACTCCAGAGCACTGCTGGCACCCTGGCACGGTGCTGAGCAGAGACAGTGTGGGTGCAGGCAGTGTGCTGGGGCCCCTGGGCTGTGCTGGGACCCCTGGGCTGCTGATGCCTTACGTGCTGGGTAGGTCACATTCAAACCTGGCAGACGCTGGGAACAGGTGGGCTGAAGTGCAGGCTGTGCCTGGTGTTCCAGGTTAAGTGTGCTAACGGTAGTGAGGAGTTGGGGGTGTGTGTGAGCACAGTCCTGTTGGCCTCATGTCACCAGCACTTGCTTTGTTAAGGTTTACTCAGAGGCCTTTGCAGCAAGTCAAAAATCAAAGTGTTGAGAACAAACTCCTGAACCCGGGTTAAAAAGCAACCAAGGATCTGTTGGGACAGTTGGCACAGGAGGCCAGTGACAACAGTCAGGGCAGTCTGTCCTGGGAACAGTCGGAATAGTTTGTCCTGGGCACCTGTGAGCAGATCCAGAGAGCCCAGCCTGTCCCCTCCAGGGCTCTCCCTCCCTCTCCTTTTTCCCAAGGCCAGTCGCTGAGTGTGTGTGTCTTGTGGTCTACTCAGAACCCCTCAACAACCTGCTGTGTATGGTGAAACAGTGTGGGGTGTGCTGCCTGGTCCCCTCAGGGAGTGCTGGGAAGGAGGAGGCCTGGATGGTGCTTCGTCTGTCTCCTTACCTGTCAAAGGGACTCTGTCACAGAAGTCCCAAATGAAGGTGACTTTTTTTTTAGACCCAGTGATGCAGCTGGAAACACAGGTGTGCTGTTACCTTTTGGAAAGGGCTCAAGAATGTATCATATTCTGACTGATGGGTTGTTTTAATAAAAAATTTACCTCCGCCTAAAAAAAGAAAGGGCAAGTGAAAGACACCGTAGAGAAATGATTCCTCCTCAAAATCCTCAGGATGGCTATAAATGACCTTGTGTTCCTGCAGCAGACCTGGGCATTGTTTGTCTGTAGCTCCTGGAAAGGAGTGTTCCTAAATCAGCCATGGAAGGTAAACTCCAGGTATGAGCACCATGTTCTCACAGAGGGATGCCCAGCGGCCCACAGGGCCTGGTGGCTGCACAAAGCCGGGATGAAGGCACAGTGCTGGGTCATCAGGTCACTGTCCCCTCATGGCCATTGGGCAGCTGTGGGCCAGGAAGGGCAGAGCCCACACAACCCTCCTCCCCACGGCTTTGAGCTGCGTTGTCTTCCACCAGTGCCCAGTGAGGTGGAAGAGGTGAGATGAGACTTCAGCCTGGAGATGGAGAAAGGGCTGGAGCTGTTGAGTGTCCAGCCTCCCCTCAGGAGTTCCAAGGGCCAGAGCATGACCCGGGGAGAGGACAGGCACTGGGGGCTCTGGGAGGGCTGCGGAGCCAGCGCTGCCCGCTGCATAAGAAAGACATTGACCTGTTGGAGCAAGTCCAGAGGAGGCCATGGACAAACTCCAAGGGCTGGAGCCCCTCTGCTCTGGAGCCAGGCTGGAAGAGCTGGAGGTGTTCACTTGGAGAAGAGAAGCTTTTTGGGAGACCTTAGAGCCCCTTCCAGAGCCTAAAGGGGCTCCAAGAGAGCTGTAGAGGGACTCGGGACAGGGGGCTGGAGGGACAGGACAAGGGGGAATGGCTTTCCACTGCCAAAGGGCAGAGCTGAGTGGGATATTGGGAAGAAATTCTTGGCATTGAGAGTGGGGAGGCCCTGGCACAGGTTTCCCAGAGCAGCTGTGGCTGCCTCATCCTCAGAAATGTTCAGGGCCAGGTTGAATGGGGCTCGGAGCAACCTGGGCTAGTGGAAGGTGTCCCTGCCCATGGCAGGGGTTGAGACTGGGTGAGCTTGAAGGTCCTTTCAACCCAAAGAAGTCTGGGATTCTATGGTTCCAGCCAGTGGTGCTGGGCACAGCCCCAGATGGACATCTGTGGCAGAGACCTGCTGCTGCTGGTGGGCCCAGAGGGTTTGGGGAGTGCCAGAGCGGCATCGGAGCGCGGAGATGGGGTTGGGGCTGCTGGGATGGGGCAGCAGGGCTGGTCAGACCCATGGCCTTGGGAGATGCTGGAGCAGCTGCAGTGGCCGTGCCACTGTGTCCGACTGCTGCCCGTGATTAGGTCTGGTGGATTCACCCCTTCCTTTGTGAGTCCAGCTGAGATTCCCATTCCTGCAATAGTCCGTGGACACAGATCTCAGCAGGTTCCTTACGGGCTCCTGGAGTTGCAGAGCTCCCACAGGTTTTCAGTCTCCAAAAATCCTTTCTGTTCATCCATGGTGAACATCCGGCCAGTGCTGCTCTTTTGGGCCCTGCCCTGGAGAGGGCCTTGAATGGAGGGTCCAGCCTCACCAAAGCAAATGAGGGACATGTGATTGTCAGGAGGGACTGCTGCTGCTCCTGGTGCTCAGGGTGTTCTCCAGACTGCTGCTCCTCCTCCAGTGAGTCTAGTTCCATTTGGGGAGTCTGTCTGAATAGCTTCTGGAGCTGGTTGGGTTGTACCTGGAGCTCTGTGACACAACCAGGGTGTTTCCTGTGCCGTTCAAGCTGTGCCTTATTGTCACAGCCTTGGTAAGCCTGTAGCAGTGTGCTGCCAATTTCATAACATGCAATAATTAATTGTGTTTGCATTCAGTTAGAAATGTGAATGGTATCCTGCCATCAGCTCCTTACCCACACAGCTTGCAGCATGTCAGGTTCAGAGTTGGGGTGCTGGCATGTGCCCTCGGTTCTGGGGTCCTGTGCAGCCTGTGCTCCCCAAAAGAGCCCCCTGTGCAAGGGATGCTGAAGGGGTTTTTGTGCTCCTGCAGGGCAGGAGGGAGGGTCCCAGCCGGTGGTGCCAGGGCTTTGGGCTGCCACGCTGCCCTCAGCTTGGCCACTGCCTCCTCCCCATCCAGGGCTCTGGCTGCCGAGCCCCCAGGCACAGGCAGTGTCAGGGCCTCATGCAGCTTTGCCTCTGGATGAGGTGGAAGAGAGGGAAGAGTGAGAGCATGGCAAAATCCTTGTCGGGATCTTGAGGGCAACCATGGTGACCTTGTGCTTTCTCCTCTCTGTCTGTAGATTCGTTTGTGAACAGCCAGGAATGGACCCTGAGTCGCTCGGTGCCTGAGCTGAAGGTGGTGAGTACTTGCAGCTCATGCCTCGGATTCCCCTGGTTCCCCAAATCCTGTGGGATGTGGTCTCTGCTCAGTGGCTGCCTCTGTGCCCCCTGCCCCAGCACAGCCCCCGGGGTTGGGACAAGGTCAGTACAAGGCACTGGGGTGGCCTGGAGGGGATGTCGGCGTGGGCAGGATGCTGCAGGTGCTTCTCACTTGTGTCTGTTCTCAGAGCCCTCAGCGATCTGTTCACCTGCTCTGCTCTTCCCATGCTCTCTGTTCCAGCCCTCAGCTCCTTTGCAGCCTTGTGGTGTGTCTCCTTCTGCCCTTTCTCCCTTTGGCCCTTTCTCCCTTCAGCCTTTGCAAGATCAACTTTTTTCAATATTACTCCAAGAAACAAAAGACCAAAATTGTTTTTGCAAAGCATTTGAGCACCGTCCTGCCACAGTGGCTCTTACCTGAGTGTAGGGAAAACTCAAAACAAACTTTGAATATGCATGTGTTAGTTTGCCTGTGAAATGTGTTTCCAGAAACATTCCTGCAGCTGTTCCATGTGACATTAGGGCTCTAGAGGCTGTGAAGCTGTGCTGCCAGCTAAACCATCCCAAAGCTTTTAGTTCTTCCTCAAGTAGCACAGCCCTTTTCCCTTGTTTCCATTGACCTCTGGGGATCTCTGTTGCTCCAGGGCTTCATTTGGCCAATGCAGCTCTTCTAAAAGCCTGGAGGCCTTTCACAGTCCTGGTTGAATCACAGAATCATTTGGATTGGAAAAGCCCTCTAAAATCATCAAGTTCACGTGTTCCCCCAGCACTGCCAAGGCCACCACTGACCATGTCCCCAGGTGCCACATCCACACAGCTTTTAAATCTGTCCAGGCATGGGGACTCCACCTCTGCCCTGGGTAGTCTGTGCCTGGGCTAGACAGCTGTTTTAGGGAAGAAATTTTCCCAATATCCAACTTAAACCTCCCCTGGCACAGCTTGAGGCCGTTTCCTCTTGTCCTGTCCTTTGTTCCGTGAGAGCAGAGCCCAACTGCCTCCTCAGCTCCCCTGTCCTGTGGGAGGGACAGAGGACATGGAGCTGCTTGAAAACTGGAAGAGAGTGAAGCCTGAGAACTTTTCTTGCGGGAATCCATGTTGGGCCCCACACTGTGAGAAGGACATTGAGGGGCTGGAGCATGTCCAGGGCAGGGAACGGAGCTGGGAAGGGGCTGGAGCAGCAGGAGCAGCTGAGGGAGCTGGGGGGGCTCAGCTTGGAGAAAAGGAGGCTCAGGGGGGACCTTCTGGCTCTGCAATCCCTGCCAGGAGCAGGGAGCCACAGGGATGGGTCGGACATCAATGGTGCTGCTGGCAGGACTCATCCCCTGGACCTGGCATGGGGCAGTGCCAGCTCAGTGCCAGCTGCATTCCCTCCTTCTCCCAACAGTCATGGAACAGAGGTCCCCATAGTGCCTCCACACCTAATTTGGCTCTGGTTTGCTGCCTCTCAGGGGCTCTGTTCCTCAGGGCTGTCAGTTCTAGGGGGGCTGGTTTGTAGCTTCAGGTAAGCCTGAGGTCAGAACAGGGCAGAGCAGAGCAGAGCAGCAGAATTTCAGTGAAATGCAGGTTGGGGTTTGGACTGTGTGCAGAAAAAGTAACTGCAGCCTCCATCCAAGTTTTAGAGCTGAATGCCATTGGAATGTTTATCTCTGGCGTGATGTGGGGCTGACGCTGCCAGGTGGCCTTGGGAGCTGCTCCATTGGTAGAAGTGGCCCCAGGGACTGGAGCCATGGCCAGCCTGGCACTGAGCCCCTGAGCTGCCCACCTGGAACAGACCTGCGTCAATACTCCCATCTGGAGTGCTGTGTCCAGGTCAGAGGCCCCCAACACAAGAAAGACATTGACCTGTTGGAGCCAGTCTGGAGGAGGCCATGGAGATGGTCCAAGGACTGGAGCCCCTCTGCTCTGGAGCCATACTGGGAGAGCTGAGGGTGTTCACCTGGAGAAGAGAAGGTTCCAGGCAGACCTTAGAGCCCCTGCCAGTGCCAAAAGGGGCTTCAAGAGAGCAGGAGAGGGACTTCAGACAAGGGGGAATGGCTTTTCACTGCCAAAGGGCAGAGTTAGGTGGGATGTTTGGAAGAAATTCTTGGCACAGGTTGCCCAGAGCAGCTGTGGCTGCCCCATCCCTTCGGGACTGGATGAGCTTTAAGCTCCCTTCTGACCCAGAGCATTCTATGATTATGTGATTCTGTGATTCTGTGATTGTCTCTGGTTAGATCTGAGCAGCAGGAGGGAGGGCTTGGCCTCAGGATGGGCTGTTGCTGTTGTCCATAACACGGGTGCGGTGTTGGTGCAGCCCTCGGGTCTGCACAGGCTCCCTGGCTCTGGAGACTCGTGTTGCAGGATGGGAAGGGTGGCACTCCAGCCATTGTTCTCAGTGTTCTCACCTGCCTGAACGTGCTGTCAGGGATCTGTGATTGCCGTGGCAGGTGACAGACCTGGCAGCAGTGCCTGCAGCCTGGGCATGCCCCTGAGAGCAGGCTGGTCTGTGCTCCCTTGTTCTGCTGTGTGCTGGTACCACAGGCACAGGAGGAATCGGCACATGGAATGGTGTCCTGTACTGGTCTGTGCTGTTGGAATGCTGGCTGCTGCTGGGCTGTTGGTTCTGCCTCTCACTGAGAGCATGCAGGTGGCCCAGGGCAGGACCCAGGGCAGGACCCAGAGCAGTGGAAGTGTTCAGGCACCTGGATGAGAGCTGGAGAACCTGCCTGGTGGTGACTCACCTGCTGAGCTCATCCCGGTGCCTGGAAAAGTTTGACTGTAAACTTCCTTTTGATGGCAGAGGCAGCTTTAGTGTTCCCAGCTGCTCCTCACCTCACATTTCTCACTGTGTGAGCGCAGCCATGTGAGTGCAGTTGTACAGGATCACAGAACCTCTGAAGTTGGAAAAGCCCTCTAGGATCACCAAGTTCAACCCTCAACCAGCACCACTACCATGTTCACCACTAAACCATGTTCTCAAGTTCCACATCCACACATTTCTTGAACACTTCCAGGGATGGAGACTCCACCCCTGCCATGGGCAGCCTGTGCCAGGGATGGACAGCCTCTTCCATGAAAATGTTTTCCTAATACTCAGCCTAAACCTGCCCTGGCACAACTCAAGGCTGTTTCCCCTCATCCTGTCCCTTGTTCCTTGGGAGCAGAGCCTGACCCCCATCTGGCTTTCCCCTCCTGTCAGGGAGTTGTGTAGAGCAAAAGGTCCCTCCTGAGCCTCCTTTTCTCCAGGCTGAGTCCCCACAGCTGCCTCAGCTGCTCCTCATCAGAGTTGTGCTCCAGACCCTTCACCACAGACCTGCTCCCACAACTAAGTGGCTTTAAGCTATTGGGAAGACGCTGACCCCGGGCAGAGCTGGGCTCTCTGGCTGACCCATCCTGGGACACCCACCTGCATTTCATAGCAAATCTGAGGTGCTGCACTGGTGGTGTCACATCACACGGGTGGCTTTGTGTAGAGGGAAATGTGCTGGGCACACCAGGTCATATGTGCCTCTGTTCCAGGGCATCGTGGGGAACCTGTCCAGTGGCAAGTCAGCCCTGGTGCACCGTTACCTGACCGGCACCTACGTGCAGGAAGAGTCTCCAGAGGGTAAGGTCTGGTACTCAGGCTGCCTGGGGATGAGTTGGGTCCTCACTTCTCTCCCCAGTGCTGAAGGTGACCCCCATCCTGCACCTCCTCTGCTGCTGCCACAGGGCTCTGCAGCTCCCCTGGCCTTTGTTTGGGGTGTCCTGGGCCCCCATTGCTGACCAGTGGCTTTGCTCTTCTCCCAAGGTGGCCGGTTTAAGAAGGAGATTGTGGTGGATGGTCAGAGCTACTTGTTGCTGATTCGAGACGAAGGGGGCCCTCCTGAACTCCAGGTAGGAGACCTGTCCCTCCCCACCCTGTCCTGGGGAGGCACCTGCCAAGCCTCCTCCTGGGCTCCAGCCGTGGGGGTGCCCTCGCTGGCAGCTCTGGGCCCAGGGCTTGGCTGAGCTGTAATCCCTGTAATCCTGCTGTGTCTCCCCAGTTCGCTGCCTGGGTCGATGCTGTGGTGTTTGTCTTCAGCCTGGAGGATGAGATCAGCTTCCAGACAGTCTACAACTACTACCTGCGGCTCTGCAGCTACCGGAACACGGCAGAGGTGCCAATGGTGCTGGTGGGCACACAGGGTGAGAGCGGGGCCCAGGCTTTCCCCCACACCCCTGCCCTTGGGCTGGAGCACTGGTGATGTGTCCCTCTTGGCCCCCTTGGGGTGCCAGCCCTGTGAGCACATCAGGGAATCCTGGACTGTGAGCTCTGTGTGGCGTTGAGGGATGCTGAGGCCCCAGCCCAAAGTGCCCAAGACCCTGAGGAGGAGACTCCTGCTCAGACCATCTCAGCTTTCCCACAGGGAGCTGCCTCACTCCATGGAGTCATTTTCCTCATGGAAATGCCCGGATCTCCTGGTGCTGCCTCATTTGACTGCCAGCAAGGGCAGGAGGGAGCTTGGGGCTGCAGAGTTGTCTATATGACAGCAGAGAGAGGGAACAGGGCATGGATGTGAGGAAAAACTGTCCTAGCAGGGCCCAGTTCCTAAACAGTGTTACCTCTTCCTGGGCAGGAAAAAGCTCTGAGGCCAGGAAGACAGGCAGCGACAGCAGTGGGAAGGCACAGGAGATCTGCTCCAGACCCTGGATTGAGAGTAGAACAAAGTTGTTCAACTTTGGATATTTAAGGATTGTGGAATGAATTTTAGGACAGAGCAATCTTGGCTCAGGACAGGACTGGGGAGGCACCATGTGCTGTGGAGGTGCAGGAGGTTCTGTGGCTGTTGTTGTCCCAGACATAGAGCCAGGTGAGGTGTCACAGCCTTGGTACAGTCACATAACCCTCTGGAGAGTCCGAGGAGAGGCTCCTCACAGTGTGGTCCCAGTGCTCCTTTGGCCCTTCCTGAGAGGATTTGTTTGCAGCCCCCTCTTGTCCTGGCTTGTCTTCAAGGAGCTGGATTTGTCTTGGGAAGGAAGTTTTTTCTAAACAGGCAAGCACTTGGCAGCCTACTGGAATACAAACTGAGCCTGTATTTTAGAGCTGTCCACCAAGGCCTCGGCTGTGAGGACATCCCAGCAGAGCCAACTTCCCCATTAACCCAAGAGGATTTCTCCCTTGGATTCTTTAACATAGAAGGTTTGGCCATGAGCCCTAAAATGATAGAGACTGACAAATCCAACTCCCTGGCCTTGTGCCCCACACGTCCCACGGGGTTTTTCCTCTGTCTCTGAAACCTCGGTGGCTGTGTAGTTCAGGGAGTTAAATCAGGTTCATGGAGAGATTTACCATTTTTCTACAAACAAGGGACTTTATGATCTCAGACATTTACAGAAGTGTCCTATGGAGGTGTTTCCTCTGTGTGAAGAGAGGGAGGGAGGCCAGGAGACCTGGAACCTGTGAACTTGTGGATAAGTGGGGTAGGTGGGACACAGGTCCCTGTTCTTTAACCCCCTGTCCTCCTGGTTTGCAGATGCCATCAGTGCCACCAACCCCCGGGTCATCGACGACTCCCGGGCGCGGAAACTCTCCAATGATCTGAAGCGCTGCACGTACTACGAGACCTGTGCTACCTACGGCCTGAACGTGGAGAGGGTCTTCCAGGACGGTAACTGCAGCCAGGGCACGTTGTTGAGGCAGGACAGGGCAGCAGGGCAGTTCCACGGAGGGGCTTAGGCTGCCCCGGGCTCACGTGTGGTGCTGCTGCTTTGCACACACAGACCCAGTGCAAGGGGCAGGGCATGCTCTGTGTACAGGGTATGTAAGGACCACAGAGTGGGCCTGGGCAGCACCTTCTGCCCCTCTTACAGGGGCTGCCCCATGTGTGGGTGCTTGTTCCAGAGAGCAGAGAGGCTGCAGGGGACAGTTGGATCCCCATGGGGCAGTACAGCAGTCCCTGAACCTGTGGGGACTTGGGAGGCTGCAGAGAGGGGTTTGGTGGCCTTGCATGGGGGAGAGGAGGAGTCACAGCAGGACCTAGAGGTGTTGGAGTAGGGGAGCAGCACCTGAATGGCCAGATGGGCCAGCTGTTCCTTATGGGAACAGTGTGGGAGAGCATTCCTGCTTAGGCTTGGGGTGGGTTCTACAAGAAAGGTGCTGAGGAGGAATGGGAAACCTGCACCATCTTCTGGGTGTTGGCAAAATGCTTAAATAAACCAGGACCCTGCCCTAAATGGGACTATGTGTTCCCTCTAGTGAGAGGACAATGGGGAGTGGCCTTAAACTGAAAGCAAGTAGATTTAGAGGAGAGATTGGGAAGAAATTCTTCCCTGTGAAGGTGATGAGGTCCTGGCACAGGTTTCCCAGAGAAGCTGTGGCTTCTCCATCCCTAGAAGTGTTCAGAGCCAGATTGGGTGGGACTTGGAGCATCCTGGTCTAGTGAGAGGTGTCCCTGCCCATGGTAGGGAGTGGGACTGGATGAACTTTAAGGTCCCTTCTGACCCAAACCATTCTATGATTCTTCACCTCCTTGTCTTCTGGTAGCACGGCTGGGGATCTCTGTTCAGCACATGAGAAAGGGCCTGTGCAGACCTGAAGAGCAGGCAGGGTCTGTGTTCCAGGGCAGGGTCTGTGTGGAGCTGAAGGCTGTGCAAACAAAGCTGCTTTTGGACAGGAGAGCTGTGCTGGTGGTGTTTGCAGGTGGAGCAGGCACGTGAAGAAGGGTTGGAAATTCTAATGTCTGAAGGCAGGAATCCAGGTGGAGTCACTGCAGCACAGCAAGACAGACTGAGGGCAGACACAGGACTGATCCTGTCACTGGCCTCAGATGGCTGCAAGCCAGAGCTGGTGACCCTCCTTCCCCAGCCTGAGCCTGTGCCCTTCAGATGGTCTCCAGCTGGCACTGAGGGTCACAGTCACAGTGCTGATTCCTTGCACAGAAACGTGGAGATGTTCCTACTGCTGGTCCCACTCTGGATCCATCTGAGGGGTCAGCCCAGAGACCCACTTTCCAAGCTGTCCCACCTGGCAGGGACCCTCAACATCCAGCACCCTCTGCACCAGTTTGATATTACTGGGGAAACTGAGGTGAATCCATTGGGCAGGTTTGTTATGAGTCCCACCTTCCGCCTCCTCTTCCTTCTGAGTAATGGAGGAGCAGTGGAAAGGAGCAGTGGGAATAGCTGAGGACAGTGAGCTGGTGGGGAGGAGCTGCCAAACCTATTGGGATGTTTGCAGAGCAAATCTGGGGAGAGCAGCAGCATCAGGGCTGTGAGCATGGCTGATCCTGGGTGCTCATGGTTGATCCTGGCTCTGGAGAGCGTTTGGTACTGGCTGTCCACAGGTCTGCTCAGCTTGTTCCTCCATCTGGTTCTGTTGTGCCCAGTCTCTGAAGGGCAGCACAGCAAGGAGCAGTAGCCAGAAGGGCTGGGAAGGTGATGCAGTGTCAGGAGTGGCTGTTGGATGCTGCTCATCCTTTTCCATCTTAAGATGGAATGAACTGTGCTCTGGGGTTATTTCTCCCTCTCTTGATCCTGTAGCACAAACAGCAACTTCAGCAGTGCGATGTATGAGATGGACTTGGCTCCCAGTGCCAGCGCTGCACCCCGGGCGTGGTGGGAGACCTGGAGTTGCTGCCTGAGGGCTCAGGAGTGAACACCTGCAAGGTGCTGGGCTTCATCCCTGCCTGGACTCAGCCACGGGCCGTTTGTGGGGTCAGGGAGGAGACAAGGAAGTGGGATTGTCCCTGTGAGGAGCTATGAGGCTGAGGAGACCCAGGAGTGTGGCAATCTGCTCACACAAACCTCTTGTTGGTCTGGGCAGAGGCTGGTGCTGGGTGAGCAAGGAGTGGGGGCAGCTGTGATGGAAGGGTGAGGCTGTCCCTGGCAGAGGAAGCCTCCATATGGGTCAGCAGGAGGAGATGCTGAAGGCTGTTCAAACCTGGATGTCAGCACTTCCAAAGGATGCAGAGAGACCGAGAAAACTAAAAAAAGGCTACAAAAATTAATCAAAAGCTAGAAAAAATACCTGGTATGAGACACTATAAGAGCCATCCATTCAGGAAATCAAGAAGCTTGAGAGAGGACTTGATTATAGGAGTAACTGTGTACCCATCAATATGGGGAGAGGGCCTAGATGGGAGACTGCAGGCTGAGACGGAGCTTGTGCTAAAAGCCCCAGCCAGATGAATTCGAATTCTAAAGAGTTCTTACTGATTTCATTAATTTTATTCATTAGCTTTTGGGAAAATGCACGAGGAGGTACGTACCATATCCTGCATCCCTTTGTGCTTTTTCCAAAGCAGGTCTAGTCCCTCAGTGAGAGAGTCTTGCTATGTGCTCCAGTGGCTGGTGCCATGGTGTCTGTGCCCTTGCCAAGTGCTCTTGGAGCTCTGGAGAGAGCTGTCTGGGAGCTGGGAGCTGGGAGGGGAGCAGAGGGACACACTGTCTCTTAGGAGATCTGGGCAAAGCCCAGATACTTATTACTCTCCCCTTCCTGATCCACTGCAGGACCAGAGAGCTGCTCCTGAGCACAACTGTGGGATGGGGAGGGAAAGGGGCAGGAACTGAGGGCAGCAAAGCTTGATAGCTTGGCTATCACTGACATCTGGGAACTCTTCAGGGATTTCCAGGGTCTCATTCAGGGTGAAGCTGACTGATAGGATGAGATGTTTCTGGAGTGGGTAAGTAGCTTTTCCTAGTGAGCACCGTTTTGGGATCTGATAGATCTTGGTGCAGCTGATTTGGGGTCTGGGGGAGTGCTGGTAGTCATGGACTGTGTGAGGACCTTTCCTCACATGGTGGTCCAGTTTCCATCAGAACATGTCTTTATATGTCTTCTTCCACACAAGTTGCTCATCCCAGATGCTGGCAGACCTGCCCTAGCCAGGCTTGGGTGGATGTTGACTTTACACAGCAGAGCAGGAAGAGTTCCTTAAGCTCTTTGCTTTCAGTGCTGGGGTCACTCCCTTGCTCATGCTGTGTGGAGCATGTGCTGCATCTCTGCTCTCAGACAGCCCTTCCCTGCCACTGTCCTGTGTCACAAGAAGCAGCCACAGACCTTTTTGAGGAGCAGGTCAGTGTGCTCATCTGGCACAACAGCTTGAGGAAGTGACCACCCTGCCCTCAGTGTTCATGGATGGTCCTTCCCACGCCTGGTGCTGAGTGTCGGGGGTGCTCCAAGAGGGAGAAACTGGAATCTCCACCTTCTCCAGCTGCTCAGGGGTTCTCCAAGTACTGGGTGGCCCTGGCTGTTGTGGTGCTACCACAGCTCAGGCAGAAGCAGCAGAGACCCTCCTCCTCACAGCAGGTCCCAGTTGTCCAGTCTGGAGCCTGGAGCTGTGTATGGTGGTTCTGTGCTGGGTCTGGGATGAGCATGTTCCAGCGTTGGTGGTGAGGCTGTTGGTGTGGCAGATCCTGTGTCTGGGCAGTCAGGCTGCCAGAGGTCACCATGACAAGGACACATGTCAGGAGGATGAGGTCACTTCCTCCTTGCTGGTTTCTCATGTCCTGGCAGAATTCTCCCTGGAGATGCCGCTCACTGTGTGGGAACTGCACTCTTCCATCCTTCCCAAATTCCCACATGTCATAGTGACTGTTGTGGTTGAGAGGATGGGACAGTGCTCGTGGCTTCAGTATCATCAGGAGATGGCCTTGGCACAAGCAGGGACAGTGTTCCAGGCCAGGCTGTATCCTGCAGTGTCCAGTGCCACTTCAGGACTGCCTGAGGGTGAGCCTGCCCTGGGGGTGATCAGTGTGGTGCCCTCATGGCAGAGCTCCTGCTGAGGTCTGAGCTGGCGTGGAACATGCCTTCCACCCTCTTTGCTTTGGAGAGGTTCAGTTAAAGAGCTTTCTTCCCAGGATTACCTTTGCAATTCCTGAGTGTAGAAATCTCCTGGGGTTCAGCAGGTACCAGGACAGTTGGAAGAAGCCCTTGAATGGGGGGGAGGTGGGGGACTCAGCTCTTAGGCTTTATTTTAAAGATATTTATGTACCAAGCAAAGGTCAGGGAGCAGTTTGTCAAGAGCCCCTTGTCCATGATCACCTCAGCCTCCTGTTAATTTTCTGAACACCTGGAGGCCACAAGGGTCGCAGGGGCCCAGACTGATGGAGGTGGCATTACCTGGGCTGTTCAGTACCTGGCTCCTGGGGCTGCCATCAGAGGTGACTGGCCAAGGCATCTATCTCCTGCAGCAGCCCGGGGCTTGGGATGTCTCCGTGGTGTCCATGTGAAGTCACTGCTCTGTGTGACACCCAAGAGGGCAAGTGGCCTCTGGGGACTCAGCCTGGGTAGCACAGACAGCCTTCCATGCACCTGTCCCTGGGGATGGCAGGGATCCCGTGTGGCAATGGAAGTGAGGGTTTGGTGTTCTACAGAATCACCCCCATGAGTACTGGGGGGCACAGTTTGAACCCCAGGTGTTGGCCTCAGTCAGGGGAAGGGCCCAGGTCTCCCTGAAGCCCTCCAGAAATCCATGGGTGAAAAAAGCCACTTTCTGGACTCTGACCTGTCCCTTTCTCCCGTTTCAGTGGCTCAGAAGGTGGTGGCTCTCCGCAAGAAGCATCAGCTGTCCATTGGCCCCTGCAAGTCCCTGCCCAACTCACCCAGCCATTCGTCTGTCTCCGCAGCCTCCATTCCTTCTGTCCACATCAACCAGGTGGGGAACAGGAACGGGGAAAGCCAGAAACCCCTCATGCTCTTCACACCCCTCAGCTCTCAGTACCCAACATGTTCTGCCTTGGGCTCATCTGCTGCCCTGGGGTGGCTCTTGGGAAGAGCAGAGTGGTGTCAACCCGGTGCTTCTGTTTGTAGCCCTGAGAGGCTGTAGCTGCCCCATCCCTGGAAGTGTCCAAGGCCAGGCTGGACAGGAATTGGAGCATCCTGGGATAGTGGAAGGTCTCCGGTGCATGGCAGGGATGGAACTGGATGGGCTTTACAGTCCCTTTCATCCCAAATGATTCCATGATTCAATGATTCTGTGACGGTTTGACGCTTGCCCCGAGGTCAAGTTTTGTGTCTGTATCTTTAGGTCTGGTTCATGATCCCCAGACCATGTCATGCTTCTGCAGACACAGAGAAAAGTTGCGAGGGGTCTTCAGGGACCTCCTGGACAGCACAAGGGATCTTTGAGAGGGTCTTGCTCCGCTGCCCCAGCCAGGCAGGCACAGCTGCCCATGGTCCTGTTCCTGCCATGGTCCTGCTCCTGCCACGGTCCTGCAGGGAGGCTCCTGGGCAGCACAGGATGTTCATGAGAGGGTCCTACTCCAGCTGCCCTGGCCAGGTGGGCACAGCTGCCCACAGCTCTGTTCCCCTCCAGACTCAGGAAGCTGATGGTCTTGATGCAGATGCTGGTGGCTTATGAGGGCATGTACCTGTGGGAGAGGCCAGTTCAGTAGTGAGCTGAAGGAGTAGCACAGAGAAGGAAGTCTCCTCCCCTCTGCCAAAGGAAGGACTCTGTGCTGTTGATAGGGGCTGCCAAGGTCTCTGTGCCAGGATGGCAATGCTGTAGGTGTTTGTTCTATGACTCTGAAGCAGAGTTGAGGCAAGAGAGACATGTCAGAAAGGAGGGTGGGCTCCATGGTGAGGGGCTGGGAAAGGAGATCCCTGGGGCAGCTGCCTCACTGCATTTGGGCTTTGCTGCACTCCCAGTGCCCACAGAAATGCTTCTGGCTCAGCCGAAATAATGGTTTTGAAAATGGCCACTGCTTGTCTGTTCTGTCAGTTGGGCCAGTCCAGCACCGTTACTGGGAGAGGAGGAACCACCCCAGAAGACCCTGGTGATTTTGTCACCTATCTGTCTAAAGGGCTCCTTTCCTCTGGGGCAGCAGTGCTGTGGAGGTGTCCTGGTATCCTTGCACAGCGGATGTTGTTCTTGAGAATCAGCCAAAGGCCCTGGTTTCATTTCTGCCTTTGGGAGTCTGGGACTTTTTGCTTTTATTCTGCTGTGGTGCCCACTGCCTAGAGGGCACTGTTCCATCTGTGGGGAGGGAAGGGTGCTGCAGGAGCAGGTCAGCCTGGTCAGGGTTTTCCACTAGCTCTCTCACAAGTCAGCAGAAGTGCATGGTGGGTCCTGATCCCGAGTTCCGTGTTCAGCACCTGCCTGGTCCTCTGATGTGGCAGGAGCCAAGGCTGACCCCACAGTCCTGTGCTCCCTCAGGGACACGGGTCTGTCCCTCAGGCCTTCCCAGCAGCTTGTTGGTTGTGGATCTGCACCCATTGGAGCAGGCACCGTGGATTCCCTGGAACCCTGCAGCCCCAGGGAGAGCTCTTGCCTGCTGCCTTGGGCTCTACTCTCTGTGTCCTGCCCACACCTGTCTCTGGGTGAGCAGGTTGGGTGGGTTTAGGAGCCCCATTCCTCACGTGGCCTTGACTCCCACCCTGCTCCCTCCTGGCAGCTCCTGGTCCTCGCCTGCAGGGAGGGGGTGGGAGTTTCTTGGACCAGTAGCTGCTTGCAGCACCTGCAGAGTTGTTCCACCTGATCTCCTCACTGTTGCTGCCCCATTCTAAGTCTTTCTTCAGGGCCTCCAGGATGCCTAGGGGAGTTCCCCAGGCTGTGGGTGAGTCACAGTTGCATTTGCTGTGGGATGGTAGTTGGTCTTTCTGCCAGGCAACTGGTTCCCAGCAGCTGCTAGGAGGTAACACAGGTACCCCACGTGGGTACCTGGCAGGGAAGTGGGTGCTCCCCTGGGCATTGGGAGCTGCAGCTCTGGCAGGAGCTCAGACTCTGCCTCCTCTACTGAACCAGGTCCTCCCCACAGTCACAGCATCATGAGTGTGGTGTCAAGATTACTGAGAGGCACCAAGCATGGCCAGGAACCCACCTCAGAGGGGTCCAGGGCTTTGGGCAGTCATGCCTGGCTCACTATTCTGCATGGTACATTCTCTGTGCTGCAGCATCTGCCTTCTCTTCCCTCACACTTGGGACTATTTCTTTTACCTGGTTCAGACATGACACATCAGTTAAACACTGACTACATACATGTTGTTATGCCTGATCCAAAACTTGAGCTGTCTCAGCAAATCCTCTCCTACTTGATGGCCCTGGCTTTCTGCAGTGCTTATTTCATCACAGTACCTGCAGAACTCCTGTGAGTGTTGAACCTGTGGTTCACAGGAGCTCTCTCTGTTGAAGGCTCTAGCAAGAAGTCACTGGCAGAAGAGGTCTTTTCTTAAGAGAGGAGAGTTCTTTTGTGGGTCTTCTCCCATTTCCATTGTCAAAGATGAGAGGATCCATGGCTTGGGTAAAGGTTGCACCTCTCTCTGAGGGTGGGCTGTGCCTGTGTTGCTGCCTGGGCTGTTGATGTCACCAGTCTGTGAGTGTGGGAGCTGAGAGGAGGTGGGCTGCCCCTGCTGGGCTGCTGGAGCTGTCCTACCCTTCTTGGGGCACCTCTTCCATGTGTTTCTGAGTTACTGTTCCAGAGCTTCCAGGGAGCTTGGGCTGCCAT
Source organism: Pithys albifrons albifrons (assembly GCF_047495875.1). NCBI lineage: Eukaryota > Metazoa > Chordata > Aves > Passeriformes > Thamnophilidae > Pithys > Pithys albifrons. Next base: position 471,093 of record NC_092464.1, on the reverse strand, counting down.
GTGCCATGTTGTATTGAGACATCCTGGCCTGAAGATCTGAAATGCTTCTGTGCAGGTGTTGCTCCTGGGACCTTCCTAAGCTCCTGTCCAGGTGGCTGGCCCGAGAACTGGCAGGGGCAGAGTGGGAGTGAGCAGCCTTGTCTGGAGATGTGTTGCTGGCATGGGTGCACAGCTACATGGCTGGATCTTCCCCTTGCCATGAAGTCCAGGGAGGTGTTAGTGATGACCCAGGGTGTTGTCCCATGTCTACCCAGACACGGGCCACTGCAGCCAAGGCCACAGTGGTCTGCAGGCAGGGGAGGTGTGTGCCAGCCTTGGGGCCTGCTTGGATAAACCTCCAGACCAGCAGCAGGGATGGGGTTCACATGGAGCATGAGCTTGGGGTGTGGCACCCTGTGCTTCAGGACACTGCAAAGGCAAAGGCTGAAGTCCTGGGGACACACATCCCCACTGGCATCACAGCTGTCTTCCTGTGACAGGGAAGGGACAGGTGGGACTTGGAGCCATGGGAGGCTCTGGGCTGCTTCACAGCCTCGTGTCTGATGGGCTCAGTGGAGGGAAGAGCTCTCACTGTCCAAGGGGAGCGACCCCAGTACCCTGGAATGTTCTCTCCAAATGTAGGAGCACATGGAGATGCCCCAGCCATGCCCCTCTACTGGACAGGGCTGCTTTGGGCCCCTGCTGCCTCTGGCCTTGCTCCACACCTGTGTCTGGAAAGGCTTCAGCCAGGTCTCTCTGGCCATTTGCTCTTCACGGTCAGTTTCAGAACTTGAACATTGTACTGCTGGAAAAACTAGAGCAAAAGGACGGGAAGGGCTTTTCTGAGCCCCACCATCAGGCAGCAGCAGTGCTTGGTGTGGGATGTCTCTCTGTTGCTCAGAGAGGTTGTGGACTCCCCATCCCTGGAAATGTTCAAGGCCAGATTGGATGGTACTTGGAGCAACCTGGTCTAGTTGAAGGTGTTCTTGCCCATGGCAGGGGGTTGGAACTAAATGGTCTTTAAGGTCCCTTCCAGCACAGTATGTTCTGGGATTCTGTGATTCTACAGATGTCACCCCATCCCAGTCCTGTGCTGCACTCCCTGCCCTGGCACGTGGGCGGACAGTGTTCCTGCAGTTGTGCCTCCAGGCAGCCTCTGACCATCCCCTCTCCTTCTGCCCTAGGCCACCAATGGTGGAGGAGCCTTCAGTGACTATTCCTCCTCCGTGCCCTCCACCCCGAGCATCAGCCAGCGGGAGCTGCGGATCGAGACCATTGCTGCCTCCAACACCCCCACCCCTATCCGCAAGCAGTCCAAGCGGCGCTCCAACATCTTCACGGTAAGCAGCACGGGGGCCTGGGACCGCTGGGGTGGGCTTTCATGGGAGGAGAGGGGAAGGAAGTGGGTCACAGCAGCCTGACCCCATGGGCTGTCCTTCACAGTGACCTGTGCAGTGCTGGCAGGAGGGCTGGGTGGTCCGGGGACGAGGAATGTGCGTGTGTGTAGGAGGGACCTTCTGCAGATTCAGGGTCCATAGTGCTGAGAGCTGCTCCTGTCAGGGAGTGCATGCATGGGGAAACACCTGGAAGCAGGACATTCCTTGCACGTGTAGGAGTGTGCATCAGTGCACTCATGTGCGTGTGTACAGTGTGTGTGTGAGCAGAGCTCCTGCTTGTTTATGGGCGAGTGCACCTGTGCGTGCACAGCACTAGTGACTCTGCTCTTCCTCTCCTTGGGGCTTTGTCCCCCAAGCGTGGCACACAGCCCCTGGCTACTGAGGCCCCTGTTTGGTGCCGGTGGTGCTCAGCCCAGTGGTGCCATGCAGAGCCCAGCACCTGGCACGGGGCCCCAGTCGCTCCAGTTCCCGAACCCTGCGTCTGCGTGACTTGAGCAGCACACTGGGAGCTGTGCTGGGCGCTGAGGTGGGGGAGGCAGAGGGGAGGCAGCGAAGCCCCAGGTGGAGCAGGGTATGTTTGCAGCTCTTCCCTGTGCTGGTTGCCTTGCAGCCTGACTCTTCACACGCTCTCACACCATGCACACACCGTCCACGCAGTGTGCACAGTCCTGCCCTCACACTTACCCTCACTGTTAGTGCAGCCATAAGTGTCCCCTCGCTGTAAGCACACATGTGTTCCAGTCCCGTGTCTAGCATAGGTGTAGCCTCTGTTCCCCATGTATGTGTGCAGGCTCTGGCCTCGCTCCTCTCCCCATCTCAATGTGCTTTCCAGCCACCATTGCTCAGCACACTGTGTTTGCTGTCCGTGGAACCAGCCACCACAAAGTCCTTGTACCTGTTGCACTGTGTCACCCTTGTGACCAGACCACACAAATTCAGTGTCCCATGCCCCATCCCTCTCACTGCACCACTGGCATCCCAGATTCCCCAGTCGTCATGCTGGGAGTGTGCCCATCTCCCTTGCCTTATGACATCCTGGAAGTTTCTGTGCTGGTGTCCTGAATGCTCTGTGCACTCCCCTGATTGCACCCCTTGCACGCCCAGCTCTCTGTGCACGCCCTGTCCCTGTGCTGTGGCAGGTGGGCTGTGCCCCACACCTCTCCTGCCAGCGCACACCATCCCTTACAGTGGGTCCTCGCTCCCAGCGCATGGCTGTTGCCTCACTGACCTCACGTCTGTGTGCCCACCCCTGCTGCGGGTGCCCCATCGCTCTTCCGTTGCCATGGCTGTGCCTCCCACTGTCCCCGCCGTTCTCTCGTGCTTGCTGCTGCACCTGGTGTCGGGAGCTCGTGCTGTGCCACCCACTCTGCTGGACTCGCCATCAGCTCGTGCTCGCGCTCTCTGGAGCCCCACGCTCTCTCTTGTGTGGTGGGCACACGCTTGGGGGAGGAGGAGGGCGGCTTGCTGCGGGGCTTACGCTTGTTGGCTGTGGCCGCCATCACCCATCCGGGCTCCCGCGGTCACCCATCCGGGCTCACGCTTGCTCACTGCCGCGGGCGCTCACTCGCCGTGGGGCTGGGGCTCACGTCACCTGCTTGCTCGTGTGCTGCTGCACATCCATGGCTCACGTTGATGTCTTCACCCATATGGTCGTGGCAGCAGCAGCAGCTCCCGACACCTCCTCCTGCAGTGAGATAGGGCAGGGAAGGGAAGGAAAGGGCAGGCTGTTTTCTGCCACTAGCTTTTCCCAGGCAAGCAGTGCAGGTGTAGCCAAGCAACCCCTGTCCCTGTGGGGTCCCCAGGTGGTCACGGGCCTGATTGAGGTGCGGTGCTTGGCTCAGCTCCAGGGGCCACTGCAGCCCCAGTCCTGAGCTGTGCCTGGCTCCTGCACTCCTCTCCTGTCTTCCTGCTCCTCCTCTCCTCCTCCTCCTCTCCTGCTCTCACTCCCTTCCCACTCCTTACTGGATCACGCCACCCTAGTGGGTCCGTGTGCCCCAGAGCTCCAGCTGGAGACAGACTCTGTGCCCACCCGCGCCCCGAGGCGCCCACCTGCACCCAACTCCCCGCCCCGGCCCCGACTGCTGCTGCCGCCGGCGCCTGCTCTGTGGCCTGTCCGTGCTGTCTGCTGGCACCCATCACTGACAGACTTGTGTCCGTGTTCTGAGTATAACTTGCCAAACTCTTTATTCTTTCGATATTTGCAGATATGTGCCACTGTTTCCAACTTTTCATCAACAAAAAGGCCTTTCCAACTCCTTCCAAATTAGAAGATCCAGGTGGTTACACACGGCACCTCTGTACAAATTCTCTCACTTTTCATTGCCTCTCCAGGGCCGGATAAGGGATGGGCACTGGGATTGATCTAAGATTAGAGGCTCGCCCGCCCTCCAGCCAGCATGGGTCCCCCCCTCGGAGACACGCAGGAGCCTTTTAAATCCCCCCAATGTAAAGTCTAGGAAGCACTGAGACGTCCTGCGCCTGCACTTTAAGCTGGGACATTTCTGGGCCTGCTGGATGCTGTCTAGGCACTGCTTGTGCTCGGGGATGCCAGGCGGACGACCCTCCTGGGATGGGAAGACCTGCAGACCCACTGGGACCGGGCGACAGCCGCGCGTGGAGCTGGATGGGCCCAAAGACGCTTTGCTGCTGCCTGCGGGAGCCGCTGCAGCGCCTGCCGCTCGCGCTCCGCTCCTTCCTCCCTCCTGCACCTCTGCAGCCTGCATGGACTCCTGCTCCTCCTCCTCTTCCTCCTCGCAGCCGAGCAGCCATCTGTGTCTCTTTAGTTTTCTTCTCTTTCGATCTCTTTGTTTGGTTCTGGGCCCAAAAGCCGGTGAATCGGTGTCCCAGGCGCGCGGGGCTTGTGTCCCTTTCTGATCCAAAGCACATGGGGCGCTCCCGGACTGAGGGGGTGTGTAGGACGCTCCAGAGAGAAACTGCCGCTGCCTCCTGCCATTGTTGTGATTCTGAATGTATTGGTTGTGCTCCATGCCGTGTATGACTTGGTATTTCCCTCTGTCCTAAGCACTTTGAATGAGTTCTGCTCAACAGACTGTAAATTTCATATTGTATTTATCGGAGTTTGCTCTCCCCGCGGCCCTCAGGCGCCGGCGGGTCCTGCTCTCGCCGCTCTAGACGTGTGGTAGATATTATTGTCCATGCTCTTTTGTAAGGGGCTGGTATCTCTGCCCGGTGACCTGTGCTACTTTGTATGGTGCAAGTGTGTTACCAGAATAAATCTGTTGGATTAGTAGAGGTGTGAGTTCCTTCACTGCCTGAGCCTCTCTTGCTTCCATCCATGCTCCACCTGCATCCCATACCATTTCTGTCTGTCGCCATGTCCTGTGTGCCCGCGGGAGGGGGAGCTGAGGTAGCCCTGCTCTGCCAGGAAGAGGACAGCTCTGCTTGCAGTGGGGGGAGAGGAGAGCTTGCTGGGGGCTGGGCTGGAGTGTCCCAAGTGTCCCTAGAGGGGCCGGGTGAGAGGCCGGCTGCTCCGTGCACTGGGAGAGCTGGCCTGGGTGAGAGCAGAGTGGTCTGGTCTGGAGCCCGCTGGGGACGGGGGGGCCGTTCATTCCGGTCTCCTGTGCCCGTCTCTAACAGACCTGTGTCTCTTCTCTTCCAGTCTCGGAAGGGTGCGGACCTGGAGCGGGACAAGAAGGCGCCGGAGTGTAAAGCAGACAGTATCGGCAGTGGGCGGGCCATTCCCATGAAGCAGGTTCGATGCTCCTCCTTTGCCCCGCGCAGGGTCTGGGGCACGCAGGCCAGGGCACCTTCACTTGGCATGAGTGCTGGGGGGCAGTCCCGCTTGGCCCCGGGGGGCTGCGCACGCTGGGCCCCATAGCAAGTGGGGTGCTGGGGCTGCTGGCATGGACCCCATGCCGTGTGTGGGTGGGGGGCACTGGGTGGGGGCTGCAGCAAGGGCTGGTGGGGGGCTGAGACAGGCCCTGCTGGGGGAACTGCAGAGGGGGGCTGGCAGGGGCTGTGGCAGGGGCCGGTGAGTGGCTGCAAAGGGGGCTATTGGGAGAACTCCACTTGGGGCTGGGGGCAGGCTGGGGGGCTGCTGACCAAACTGCTGTGGGGGCTGGGGGTGGGCTGGGGGGCTGCTGAGCAAACTGCTGTGGGGGCTGGGGGTGGGCTGTGAGGGGTCTGCTGGGGTCTGCTGAGCGAACTCCAGTGGGGGCTGCAGTGACAGCGGCTGCAGAGCGGTTCCAGCAGATGGCATCCACACCCCACGCCCATCGCAGCCCTGCTGCAGCCTCGCGCTGCTTCCTCTCCACTCTTGCTCCTGCTCCGGCTCTGCTGCCTTCCAGCAGGACAGGAGAGGGACTCCCCTCCTCATGGGCTGCTGTAAACACCTGAGAGCACAGGGCTCACACTGCGAACTGCTGGGAAGCCAAGGGAGGCCCCATTTGCTCTGGCAGCAGCGTGTTTGGGGCCTGCCTTTTGGCTTCTAGGGAAGCTCAAGCTGCCTGGAACAGATTCGGAGCATTGCCTGCCCATGTCTGTTGCTGGTGAGCAGCGATAGGTAATGTCCAAGCGACCCAAGTGGTGTGGTTTGGCTGGATAGTGTTTCCACTGGGATTTCCTTGCGCTGTGGACAGGACTAATCCATACGCTGCTTGGCAGTGCCTGTCTGTGTTCCTGCCTTGCACCTCGTGCCCCTCTTGTGGATCCATTTCCCCACCAAGGCCCCACTGGCATCTCGATGCCCCATGTGCCCCCCATGCTGCCAGGGCTGAGCTGTGCTGCATGGGGCCAGTCATGTTGCCTCATCGTGGGAGAGCTGGGCTGTGGGGCAGGAGGGCAAGAGTCTGCATTCCCCAACAGGTTTTGTGTGCATGGTACCATTCCATGCTGAGATTCCCTGGGGAAGGAGGACTTGGTGAGGCCAGGCTGACTGGGGAATTGGAGGGCTGGTTCAGGAGAGAGAGAGACCCTGCTCACTGCTGGAGCTGCCAGAGCTCCTGCCCTTTCAAACCCATGGAATAATCCTGCAGCAGGTGTGCATGGGGCTGTTGGTGCCCTTGGCAGGGGAACATGCTGGAAAGAGTGTGACATTGGGAGGACAGCATTGGGAGGGTTGGCTCTGGTGCCAGAGGGGGCAGTGACAGGGGAAGCAATGCCAGGACAGGGGCTGTGGGGTCTCACACACTGGGGCTCTGTTCCTGGAGTGCCAGGGGTTGGCACTGCTCCAACAGAAAGGGACAGCCAGCTCTCTGCAGCACAGGGCCTGTTGGTGTGCAGTGGGTTGTTGGTGTGCAGTGGGTTGTTGTTGGTGTGCAGTGGCAGTGTACATACAGTCCAGTTTTGGGTCAGCCTGTCCTGGGCATCAGAGAAAGTAGTGTGCAGCTGTTTCATGGTGAGGAAGGGGAGGCTGAGAGAAGAGCACTGAGCCCTCAGTGGGACCTGACTTGGCTCCCCAGAACCTGCTGCTCCCTGCTGGTCCTGGAACCCCTCCTGTGGCCCGGGTTGTCTGGACCTATGGGGTTCCTCTGCCCAGGATCGCCCTTCACTTGTCAGGGCAGGATGCTTCCTTTACCTTGTCCTCTGTCTCTGTGCTGCTGACAGGGCCTGGCTTTGCCTGGTCTGCCAGAGGGTGGGATTGCTGTAGGCAGGACAGTGCTGTTCCTGTGTGGAACAGGGGGGGAACTGGGTCTGACAGAACCCCAGGTGTGCAAACACAGCCTGTATATCCTTTCTGGGTTTTTCAAGAAAGAGATGCCAAACTGCTGCTTGATTCAGGACTAAGTGGAGGGACCAGTTCATGCAGCAGCAGCTCACCAAGACAGCCTGGAGCAAAACGTTCCTGAGGCAGGTCTGTGTCCGTGCCTGGCACCTCCCATAGCCAGAGCTGCAGGAGGTGAATTCAGAGAGATCCTGGAAGTGTTTGTACAGGCACATCCATGGCAGGAAGTGGTGTTGAACAGGTTGATACCAGCTTTGTGCCAGTGGCTCTCTCTCCTTAGGCTCTGGGTTACTCTGTGCTGGAGGTGCTGGCCCTGGGCAGGGTTCAGGCTGCAGAGTACCACTGTGACCTGTCTCCTGGGACACTGTGGCACCTGGAATCGCTGCCCTCCTGCTGTTGGACTTAAACAGTGGTGCTGCAGCAACTTAGGAAGGCATGGAGCTGTGTTCCTCAAGGAGGAAACCAGCCAATATCCACAGCTGGGTTGTGGGGATGGGGTAGGCGTGAAGATGCAGCATGGGGAGTCCAGAGTGATGTCCCTGCTGTGGCCCTTTGCCATGAGGAGTGATGACTTGGTACCAGCAATGGGAAGAGATCAAAGACTCCCAGGAGCTGTAGCTCTGTATCACCAAGATTTGGGACAGGGGATGGTTGCTCTGTTCCCTGGTGTGGCCTTTCCCTTTCTGGTGGATCGTGGAGGTCTCATTGCTTGCTGTCTCTTTGCAGCCTGGTGGTCCTGCCCAGCTGTAAGAGCAGAGAAGCTGGTGGGTGTGGGGCTGTCAGGGGCAAACGTGCAGGATCTTCTGGTTGAGTACGTGTCCAGCACTGGATTACTCTGCTTCCCTTGGTGTAGGCAGCACTGGGCTGGTGGCAGCACAGCTGTGTTCAGTGCTGGGGCCACTGGCAGGTCACCTTGGGAGCAGCCAAGTTCTACTGCTTGGAAGAGCAAGGCTGGTCCATGATTACATTATCAACAAGTGGTTGCAGGCAGTGGGTTGGCTGCCCAGCAGACCACCCTGTGGCACCTGTGCTGGGATCACTGTGACCAATGATCCCTCCCTTGGCTCTGTGGGGACAGAACAAGCTCTGTGAAGTGCTGGGAGCCCCGTCGGTGCACCAGGCATGGGGTTTGCATGGAGTCAGGATGCCAGAAATTGGGCTGGATGCTGGGGAAAGGAGAAACTGGGATGCTGGGAGATTTGGCTGAGGAGGGACATATGCTGCCATGACAGGATGCCTGGCTGTCACTTGTCACTGCCTTCTCTAGCTCAGCACCTCTGGGTGACCTGATCTGTCTCCCTTACAGACACCTGTAAAAGATGCAACTGTGGGTGTTTGGGTTCCTCAGCATGTGGGATAGCACCTCTGCCCCCTCTGGGCTGCAGAGGCATCTGGTGCCTGTGCCAGGGGTGCTCCGCGCTGAGGGCTCGGGGTCCCTGTGCCACAGTGTCCTTTCAGTGATGGTCCTGCAGGGCTAGAAGAGCTCCCTCATGGCCGGACGCTTGTCTCCAAGAAGTGGGTTAATTGGGCCGGGAGACGAAGCTTCCCCAGCCGTTTGTTGCCAGGAATGAACTCCTAATTGCACACCTACCAAATTTTCTGGGAAGGCTGCATGGAGTGTGCCAGCAGCCTGGGGGTCCCTTGGCCCCTGGCCTGGCTCCGCTCGGGCCGTGCACTCCAGCAGGGCCCAGGGCGGGTGACTCCTCCTCCTTGGGAGCTGGGATCATGCTGGGAGCTTAGATTACATTTAAATTGCCATTTGCATTTTCCAATCAATACGCGACTTTACAATTAAGTTTGGTGTTAAAATTCTTAGCAAAAAGTGAGTGGAAGGGAGATTTGTGGAGTAAATGAGTCCTCTGGGGGCCATCACTGCTCCCTGCTTCATTACACTGCATATTGCTGCTGCTGCTTTTACTGTGCACCAGCACAGCCCAGCACGGCACAGCGCGGCGCGGCCCACGGAATGCCGGGAGAGGGAGGAAGTGTGGGGAAGGCAAGAGGGTCGGGCTCTCCTGCCTCTCAGCTCTGGCTGCTCCTTCCCTTCGCACGTGACTTCCATGTGGGAAGAAACTTGTGGAAGTCTTATGTCCTGTAAGTCTTCCCGGGAGGCGCAGAGGGAGGTTGAAGGGCACAGAGGTCTTGCTGGTGTTGGAGCTGTGAGGAGCTCAGCCAGGACCAGAAGAGTGAGGGAACGGCCTTGCCCGTGGGCAGAAAGCCACTGTATTGCATTAGATGTTTACTTACACCGTGTCCTTGCTCCTGGTTTTGGACTCTGTGCCTCATGGCTTGCAAAAATGGGCTGCAGTGCTGGATCCTCCTTTCCAGCTCTGGGTCTGGTTGTGCTTCTTAGTGCTTCTTATTGAGTTCCAGGTTTGAGGCTGAACTAACTGCAGCTGAGCTCTCCTCTGCAGGCAGCACATTTCTGGGGGGCAATGTAGAAGTGTTGAAGTAGGAGTTTTGTAGCACCAAGGTGCATCAGGTAGAAGACACGTCAAGAAGAGGAGAGGAGAGATTTGTTTGAAAGATACCAAACAAACATTGGACACAAGTTTCTCATTTATGACCACTGTTATTCTTAGTGATGGATATGTTTAGAGACCTTGCACATGTCCTTCACTCTGTCCATTGCTGGTTCTATGGATTTTTTACTGCTTATGTTAAAGGGTGTTGCTGCTTAGTTAAAGTCTTGACAGAAAGCTAAAAATGCTGTGTCAGCACAGCCGCTGTTGCCATCAGATAGTGCATCTTACCCCAGGCAGGACCCAGCTCCTCTGCTGTCCCATCTGCACTGACTGGCATTGGCTGATTTGCTCTCCTCTTGTTCTTTTTCTATCACTCCTTGTCATGACTTTTCCATGGACTTGCCCAGTGTGAGTGTCTGGCAGGGATTCTGAGGGTCATTGCTTGTTCCCTGGCAGATCTTGGCAGATCTTTCACTGTCTTGTCCCTGCACGAGCAGGAGGTGGTTCCTTTTCCCACTGTTTTCTCCCCGAGCCCTGAGCTGGAGCAGTCACAGGGTACTTCTGCCTGTTGTGCACCATTTATCTTCAATTTCACGGTCACGTCTGGCAGTGTTGTCCCCCCTGTGTGCGCCAAACCCCACCACTTTGTGCTGGGCCCTTCCACTGTGCGGGTGCAGCAGCCCAGTCTCCAGGCACTGGGACAGGGCTCCCAAATATGCTGAGGCTGGCAGGGCTGAGACTTTCTACCCAGGTTTTTGAGGAGGGGCTGGCCTGGGGCCCAGATTTTTGCCATGATAGGAACAGCCAGTCTGGGTGTCTGTCCAGACAGTGCTTTCCAAGGCCCGACAGTTGGTAGATCCAGCCTTTTTCCCAGACTTTGTTATTCATTCCTACTTTTGTTCCTCCATGCTGCCCTTTCCTCACTACTGGCAGAATGCTTGATGTCTTCTCCCTGCTCCAGAGCCCTTGCTTCTGGTGTCTTGCCCCAGCTTCCTTCTCCCTCTCCAGCTCTGCCCTTACCTGGTACGTGATGGATTGCTGCTGGAGGTAGATATCCTGGGCAGGCAGAAGTAGATGTGGCAAGGATGAGTGTCCAAGTTCTGAGCTTTGGTTCAGATTGATGGAATTGATTCTGGGTTATCCCAGTGGGAAGAGAGAATTCAGAGTATGTGAGTGCAGTAATATCCCAGTCCCGGGAGTGTGCTGTGCCAGAGACTACAGAATGGGTCTCATGTAAAATCCTGATGAGAAAAGTGTGTGAACTGACCCCTCAACTGCCCAGGACCTGCTTTCCCTCCTGGAAAGCTCTGCTTGGTAACTCTCAGAAAGAACTGCAAGAGGACGAGAGAAGGTGCATCCCTTGGGGGACCTGTATTTGCAGTGTTGTCCCTCAGTCGGCCCCCACTTGCCCCCAGTTGTCCCTGCCCTGCCCGTTCCTCTGTGCTGTGGGTAGTAGGAGAAAGTCTGGGGGCCAGCTGTGTTGGTGGTGGGGAGGTTGGCTCCTGACATGTGTGGGCACTGCCTTTTGGCACAGTAAGATTTGCCAAGGAAGTGGTTCAGGACACCAGAGGATGTCATGGGTCCCTCAGAGGACCTGGGTGTCAGTGCTGGCATGTGGAGACCCTCATCCCTCAGAGGGAAGGGGGCTCTCTGTGGGAACTGGGGAGTTGGTGGGGAAAGGGACACAGCCCAGAGAAATGCTGTGGGAAAGCCGACCTAGAAGATGTTTTTAAGTCTGCTCTTTGTGTCCTTTCCAAGACCAGTCTCCAAGGGGCAGTGCTGGAGCAGAGCAGGAGGTGCCTGGACCAAACACAGTGTGAGACTTGACTCTTCTCTTCCAGGGCATTCTCCTCAAGCGCAGTGGCAAGTCCCTCAACAAGGAGTGGAAGAAGAAGTATGTGACGCTGTGTGACAACGGGGTCCTCACCTACCACCCCAGTCTGCACGTGAGTACTGGGCTGGGTAGAGGAGCAGGGTGGGACAGAGAAGTGTCCATCATGCTGTGGCTGCTGCTGTAGGTGCTCTCACAGCAGCCACAGTGACGGAGTGGCTGGGGAAGGGTTTGACGGTGAATGGGAGCCCTGGGCTCTGCCCTGTGCAGCAGTTCAGCTCTGGCAACCTCCAGGGCAGTGTTTTCAGCAGAGCTGGTTTTTACCAGGGTCTGGAGGAGACCCCTTCCCTCTCCTGCAGGTTGGTTGTGCAGTGCCAGGCTGGTGGGAACGGCCGGTGGGAATGCTGTGTGCAGGATTGTGCTGAGGAACTGCAGCTCTCCTGTTCACTTGCTCAGTCCATTAAAGCAGGGGCTTCTGCCACTCCGCAGCAGGGTGAGGAGCAGGTGGAGATCTCTGTGCAGCCACAGCTGATGGTGCTGTTTGGGTGTGCAATAATTTTCCTGGCTGCTAGGTATTGGGTAATGGAGACGAGGTGGCTGTGCAGGGCCTGCCGAGCTGAGCTGCCGTCGGTGCAGGGCTCGGCTCATCCTCCGCACCGCGTGGCTCGGGCGCAGCTGCCGCCCCATCCATCTCTGTCGCCTCCCCACTGTGGGGCTAATGGCTTCTTCCCCGTTCCCTCTTGAGCACAGTTTGCTGCTGCAACAGCAGCCATGGACCGACACACCTGTGACACAGGCCCCAGCACCTCTGAGAGGATGTGCTGCTGCAGGACAGATGGACAGCAGCTGGGGAGCACAGGACAGTTTAGGGGTGCTGGGAGGCTGCAGGGAGAAGGACAAGGTGCTGCAGGTCCTGTGAATACTTGCAGGCCCTCAGTCTGTCACTGATATCCTTGGACATGTGGTGTTGGAGTGCCCTGAGTCTCAGAGTCCTCCTCATTGCTAACTCTGCAGTCCTCACTCCAGGGCTTGCTGTGCTTGGTTGTCCAGTTCCTGAGCCTGTGATCCTCTGGACCCTCCTGTCCTTGCACTGGAGACTCAGCTGTTGCATTCCCTTTGCCTAATTTGTGGGAGCTTTTTCTTGTAGTCCTTGATCCCCATACCATGCTGTGGCCTGCAGTTCCCTAACTTTGTAATGCCATTTTTTTGTCTTTGGAGTCCCAGACTGGGAGGGAGTGGCTGCTGCTGTCTCTGTGTGTGCTCACCCACGTGTGGGTTTATCACATTTCCACCATGGGCTGTTACTACCATCAGCTATAGAGGCAGAGCAATTTCTGGACTGTTGTTTAACTGCTCTCGGATGCTGCTGCTGCTGCTGCACACCAGGTTTCTCTTTTTTACACCACTCCTTCCTCAGGGGGTGATCGAGATTGATGCCACTTGCTTTCCTTCCCGCACTTCTTCAGTGTTTCATTTCATTACTGCATTGCCCCCAGCAGAAATCTGGTTTGCTTCCACCTGGTGCCACTGGTGATCCACAGCCCATATCTGAGGGCAGTACAAGCTGAGCCTGTCTTCATCGGTTTCTGCGGGGAGCTCTGAACCTTGCACCTGAGATAGGTGTCATATCACCTGTCGTGTTTACCCACAGCGAGGGCTCATTATGTGTGGGCACAGAGCATGGGAGTGCCCAGCCTGGCCACGGTAAGGCAGAGCTTCTGTGTGCTTGCCTGTGGCATCACCTCCCTGAGAACTGGGGAAGGGACCTTGGCACCCACCACTGTATTCTGTTCTTTCCTGTGGCTTTGTGTGCAGGAAAGGGGCAGCATGCCATGTGGGTCAGCAAAGGCCCTCTGCCTCCCCTTCCCTCTGGCACTTGGTGCATGACCTGCTCCTCTGTCACTTCATTCTGGCAGCAGCTCCCAAGCCAATGGGTACGTGACAGGAGGACCTGTGGGCTAGAACAAGCCGTAGAGCCTCAGCCAAGGGGACATGCGACATCCTGAAGTTCCTGCCACGGGATGGGCCCCTGCCTGTGCTGCCACATGTCTGGGGGATTGTAGATTTCTGGGTGCAGCACAGGGGTCCTGAGGGCAGGCTGAGCCCTGCAGGAAGAGAGTCTTTCCTTGTCCATTGGGATGTTCAAGCCCCAGAGCATTTCAGTGCTGCTTTTGTGCTCCCAGTGCCTGTTCCTTGGCATGAGTCAGTGCAGTTCCTGCCTTGACTTGTCTTCTGTCTGGGTTACATTCTCTCCCTGTCCCTCCTGGAATGAGTGTCAGAACCACAGGGAGCAGCAGCTCTCATTTCTTTATCCTCATATGCACATCTGCCTCAGATGTGTTTGTGCCCCATCAATAGAGATCAGGGCTCTGGCAGGGCTGATTTTATCAACCAAAGCTTTCTGGTTGGGCTCTTTGTCTGCTTTTGGGTGTTCAGTACTCTGCCTGTTTCTTGGTCTGGATCATGGCAGCTCCAGCCCCACCTGGAAGTTTCCTGACTAGGAACAAGGTGGAAACCATGAGTTTACAGTCAGGGGTTGGAGGAGCTTGTGCTGGTGAGCTGGGCCTGGCCCTGAACCCAGGGATTCTGATTCCCTGATGGAAGTGAATCTACCTTGTCCACCAGCCCAGACCTGTGCTCGGGTCCTGTGGGGCAGTTGGTGTGTTCCTGCCCTGAGGTGCCACCTCTGTCTCTGCTCCAGGGCAGGTGGTGGTTTCAGGGACAAGCAGAACGCTGGAGCTGGAGACAGAAGCGCTGGGGGCCTGATCCCTGGATTCAGCACAGCTTTCCCTGTTGCATCTGTGTTTTTACCTTTCTGTGAGTGTGTTCAGCGACAGGAAAAGAACAAGTTGTGTGAAGAGCCCAGTGTGGTTTCCCATCACTTCCCCAAAGCCTTGGAGAGAGTTGTGCTGCCGGGAAGGCGTGTGGCTGAGCCCAGCCTCGCCGGCCGCGCCGCGCAGAGCTGGGGAAGCAGCTCCCATTTTGCAGCCAGTGGAGCCATTCACACAATCACCTTCTGTTAATTCTATCTGCAACATCAATTAAATTGTTTGTAGAAACTAATTGAATGTGGCTTAATCACACATCTTAATAGCTTTCCACGCTTTGAACTCGTTGTTAATTCCAGTAATAAAATGAAATGAGAGAACTGGCTGGGTAATTAGCGAGGAGGCTTGGGAAGAAATTGCTGTTTTATGGTGGGTAATAAAAGCCGAGCGCCGGTGACCGCTCGCTCCGGCAGGCAGCCGGCGACCGCTGCAGTTGTGCTGAGTGAGGGAAAATCCTCCAGCCCCGCCGAGGGTCCCTGCCCAGGGCTGCCACCAGGTCCCCACCCAGCTGGGAACAGCTTGCAGTGGTGGTTGGTTGGACTGGTGGTCTCAGAGTCACCTGGGGCACTGGAAGGTGAGTGCCAAGGTTGAAGGCCAGGCTGCTCGACCCATGGGAGCACAGGAGGATGTGCCATCCCCAGGCCCCATGCCTGGGTTGTGCTGTGAGGAGGGGATGCCTGCACCAGGTCAGTGGAAAGAGAAGAGTCCCAACCAAGGTGTGGTGTTGCTGTTGGGAGGCTCTGGACCTTGCAAGTAGCTGAGGGCACAGTCAGCCACTGCCACCTGCTCTTGGGGCCAGGATGGGGAGGATGATTGCTCTTAACTGGAGCTCGTTCATGTCTTCATCTTCCTGGATGTGGGAGTGGACAGGGACCAGCTCCGAGTTAATCTTTTGGTGACCTCCTTGTGAACTGGAGCAAGCCTGAGCTCCTCAGAGCAGCCACAGCCTCACCTTGGACAGCTGCGGATCCTCCCAAAGGCAGCGCAGGAGCCCAGGGAGGGTGTCCCCACCTCTCTGTTCTTCCCAGAGCCTCGAGCTCTGCTGTCAGGCCCTGTGTCCTTGGGGCCTGCCCAGGAGCAGGGCACAGCAGTTCCCCTCTGTCATATTGGTTGGGCCTTCCCCTTCTGGGGTCATGAGCTGATGAGTAGCTGGGCCCATCAGAGAGGGCTGGGGGAGAACTGCGGTGCCCTGAGGGGCAGGGAGGGGTGGGAGGCACAGGAAGAGACACAGGGCTTGGGGAAGGCTGCAGTTCTGCACCCTCGTGGCTAGAAGCTGAGATGCTGTGAGGAGGCAGGGCAGGGCGATGGCTGCAGTCTGCATGTGGGGGTTTGGCTGTGTAATAAATTGTCCACCAGACAAAATGGGGGAAGCATCAAGCTTTCAATAACAGGGAGCTCTACAGGTGAATGTGCAAAGAATTACCTGAGTTATGGTGATTTGGGCTTCACTTACCCTGGCTGTGAACTGAGAGAATTTCCAGGTATTCCACTGCTTACACTAATACATATTATATTATATTATATTATATTATATTATATTATATTATATTATATTATATATTTATTATTAGCTATTAGAGCTGAGTGCTGTGATTAAATAAACAAGGGATGACAGGAAGGAGGAACTGCCATCTGCCTGTGTGCCCTTTGCCTCAGTCTGGTCTCTGATGCCCAGCCAGGCTCTCCCAAACGGTGTTGTCCTGTCTTCCAACTGCCCATGGCAGTGTCCAAGTGTT
This sequence comes from Pithys albifrons albifrons, assembly GCF_047495875.1. Classification (NCBI taxonomy): domain Eukaryota; kingdom Metazoa; phylum Chordata; class Aves; order Passeriformes; family Thamnophilidae; genus Pithys; species Pithys albifrons. The sequence continues at coordinate 455,174 of NC_092464.1, read as the reverse complement.
ACTCACACCAGAGCTGTCCTGGGTATTGACAGTGAGACCTGACTTTTCTCCGGAGCCAGTTCCACAGCACCAGCTGGTCCTGGGCAGGTTGGAATCAGGGCTTTGCATTTATGTTGTCAGGAAATGGCTGTGGGCACTGGGGGAATCGTGGGGTCTTTCACCTCTGGCCCACCATGAGTCTTTGGTGTAGTCAAAGAGATACTAGCACATGCTGAGCTCTCAGATCACCTTAAGTCACTGGCTGGCACCTGCCTGTGAACAGTTCCCATGGGGGTGAATGGATCCATGGCTAGTGCTGATGCTGAGAATAGGGGAGCTTGGATCTGGGTTTAGTGCTGATTCTGGAGATATGGGGGAGCAGATGGATCTGGGTTTAGTGTTGGTTCTGTGGATCACAGGGTGGCTGGGCATGTGGGGCCAAGGCAGGGCTGATCCTCAACCCTTCTGCCTCTCTGCTCCAGGACTATATGCAAAATGTCCATGGGAAGGAGATTGACCTGCTGAGAACTACAGTGAAGGTCCCGGGCAAGCGGCTCCCCAGGGCCACGACGGCGGCGGCGCCCAGTGCCAGCCCCAAAGCCAACGGGCTGGCCAAGGAGCGGAGCAGCTCCCAGCTGGCAGGAGGCACAGGTAAGAGCTGGTGTGGGTCACACAGGTAAGAGCTGGTGTGGGAGGCACAGAGCTGGCAGCTGTCCTTGCTTTGGTGTGTCAGCAGTCCTTTGCTTTGCTGAGCTGGAAACAAAACCTCTCCTCAAGTGTCCTGCTTTTGCCGCCCTTGGGGAGTCCCTTCAGTAGGTGTTGGCATTTCTGTGCAGGTCCCAGGTAAGCTCCTGTTGGGATTTTGTGCTGATTGGAGTCCAGAACAGAAGAAAATCAAAGGGTTTAAATGGTGGTGTGAAACCCTGGAGGAGTAAGTCGGGTGATGAGTTGCTGTGTGTGTGGGAAACTGCTGCTCTCTAAACCAAAGGAAGTCCCAACCAGGGATGGCTCTTGATTCCTGGCGAGTTCTTCTTTGTTTCTGTCCCATTTTGTGAACATCTTTCCCTCTTCTCTTTCCCCTGGAGAAATGGTGAGGGGCTGGTGTGGTATCATCACTGTGTGTTCACACTGGAGAGAGGCAGCCGCCCCAGAGTGTGGTGAGGGGAGACCAGGAGACCCTCTGGTCTCAGAGCTCCTGTCACTCTCCTCTCATGGGGTTCCTGCCATGCTCCTCCTCTCGCAGAGTTCTGTCACACTGCTGCTGCTGCTGCTCCTGCCATGGGATATTCTCACCCTAGGGAAGCTTGAGACCTTTCTGCCCACATTTCCCAGAGCTTTTACCTTGTCTTTGGGACTGGTGTCCTGGGCCAGGGTGGGCACTTTCCACCAGCCTCCTTCACAGCCAGCTGTTGGCGCAGTCTGGTTCACAGGGTATGGGAACTGCTCCATTTGAGATGACAAGGGAAGTGCTGGTGGTGCTGCTGATCACAGAAATCCTTCAGAATCTGGTACTTGCACTGAGGATGGGCTTGGGTGACATCCCTGTGCTGTTCTTTCCTGCCCTGCGCCCCAGCCGTGCCCATGTCTGGGGTGATGCTTTGGAGTGTCCTGGGGCCGAGGACATGCAGGGTGGGGGGCAGCTGGGCTGAGTGCTGGGAGCTGCTGGGATTGTTGGCATTGCATACACACGGGGAATGTGGCGCAGTAACATCTCTGTGCTCCCATGGTGCCAAGGGAAGCATAATGAGCCCTTCTGAATCCCAGACTGCTGTCCCTTTCAAGTCAGAACTCATCTGCAGACCAGAGAAACCATCTGTTCTGACCAGGGACGTGCAGCTCTGACTATTCCCTGCCACAGCTCTTCACCTTACACTGTCACTCCTTCACCACCACTGCACACCCTCAGCATGCCCCAGCAAGGGGGCAGTTCCTGCCTCTGGACAGGGACGCTCCTGCACTGGTGGGTCCTGGGTGCCTTGGCTGAGCCCTCACTTAGCAGAGATAGCCAAGCTGGGGGAAGATTCAAATCACAGAAGAGCTTATGCTGATGTCAGACCAACTGCTCATGTAACCCCATATCCTACTTCCAGCAGCCCTCTCAGTCCTGTTGGGCTCACAGGAGCAGGCTGGGATGTGCCTGAATTACTGATCAATGCTGCTGGAAAACTGGCACCGAAGAACGAGCGCAGCATGAGGCCCTTCCGTCTGGGAGACAGAGCTGGAGTAGGCACAGTGCATTGGGGCTGAAGCTAAAGCAGTCCACACAGGAGAGGAGATGCAGTTTCCTGGCAGGGAGGGTAATTAATGCTGGGACAGTTTATCTGGTGGGCGAGTGGACTTAGCACTACCTGAAGCCTCTAGAATGAGATCAGTTCTCTTTTCACAAGATGTGCTTTACTCCATCATGTGAGTGTCACTCTGTGTGTGTATGGAGAGGATGGGACCGGGTGGTACAATGGTCCTTTCCATGTAGGATGTATGGATTTGGGATTCTCTGTTCCCTGTCCTCCCTTGGGCCTTGAGCAGAGCAGTGCTGTGGGCTGCCCAGAGATGGGATCAGCACTAGGACAGCAGTGGTAACCAGATGTGAGTGTCATGTCCTGGCCCTGGGTGTGTCTGCCGTGACAAAGGTTTTTCTCCTGGTACACAATCAGTAAAGCGCCTCCTGAGGAATTTTTTCAACTTGCTCTAATGCCTCCAAGCCTGATTACAGCAGATGCAGACACCAAGTGCCCTGATGGAACACAAGCCCTCAGGGGGCTCATATCCCTCTGCAATGTCTAGAACTGGATTTGTGGCTGATGGAGAATCTACCTGGCTTCAAATTAGCAGCACCCTCACAGTTTTGCTGCCTTTGGGTTTGGGGATGGGGCTGTTCCTGGGTCTGTTGGGCATCTCTCATCTGAGATGTGCTTTTGGCACTGAAGAGAAATCAAAGTTTGCAGTTCTCTGCCAATCACAAGTTAATCTTCAGAGGACATGAGCTTTGCAGACCTGAGGGATTTGCTGTCTTGCCCCAGGAGCCTCTGGGCAAGCCCAGCTGGCCTGTGGTTAGGATTCAGGACAGGGGTCCATGGTTCCTCTGTAACCTGAGCTCTGCCAAGGTAAGAGTGTGCTGGCTGGTGTCCACCACACACAGTCCTTACCTGGGACAAGGAAAACCAGGAACACAGAGGGGAGAAGGAGAAAAAAAATTAAAAGTCTCACCCCGGATGAAATACAGATGCAGCACTCTAGTGAGGATTCAAAATAATGCCAAGTGCAGACAACTCCAAGCTAAATACAATAGGAATGAGGAAGGAGCTTGTGTTTGTGAAACCTGCAGGGACTCTGAACTCAGTTGTGATTGTGCTCTGGTATTTAAACCATTAAAGAAGGTGACTTTACTGTGGTCAGAGTTGGATTTATTTTAGATTGGATGAGTTCCTGTTGTCTAGAGGAAGCTGCTGAGATGCTCTGAGGGCTGGAGCCCCTCTGCTCTGGAGCCAGGCTGGGAGACCTGGGGGTTTCACCTGGAGAAGAGAAGGCTCTGAAAAGACCTAAGAGCCCCTGCCAGGGCCTAAAGGGTCTCCAGGAGAGCTGGAGAGGGGCTTGGGGCAAGGCCTGCAGGGACAGGGCACAGGGAATGGCTTTCCACAGACAGAGCAGGGTTAGATGGGATATTGGGAAGGAATTTTTGTCTGTGAGGGTGGTGCAGCCCTGGGACAGGTTTCCCAGAGCACCTGTGGCTGCCCCATCCCTGGAAGTGTCCAAGGCCAGGATGTCCCTGCCCATGGCAGGAGGGATGGAAATGGAATGGTTGGGCTGGAGAGGGCAGGAATGGGATGAGCAGATCTCCTGCCAGATCTCTCTTGCTGTGGGCTGGTGGCAGGTATTCACTGCAGGTGTAGCAGTACTGGGTCAGGTGTCTCCTCCAGATCCCTGGTGCTCCTCATCTTAAGGAGGGTGTGTTGCTTCTCTTGCCCTCTTTGTCAGGGCTCTGCAGGTACATCCTTTCATGTTCCAGCAGGATCACCCACCCTTGGGCTGCTCTTCATTGTGCTCAGAGTGTGTTTCTGTCTTGAGCAATGAGGGTAGCTCATATTCAAGTGCAGACAGGATGCAAAGGGACTTAAGTGGGGGAAGTCAGATGGCAGCACAAGAAAGTCATGGACAGTGTCAGTCAGCACAAGAGCCTGGCCTCAGCCCAGCTGTGCCCTGGCTTCTTGCTTTGCAGAGGTTTGTAGGGACCTGCTCCAAAGTGTTAGCAAAGGGGAGAGGGGCAGGAAGGTACTAGGGCTGTGGGCTGTGACACCTGTGCAGGTACATACACAGCACTTAACGTGGCCACGCATGGAGCACACAAACTGCTCCCTGGAGCTGCGTCACAGCTGAAGGAGGTCAGAGGATGCTGAGATGAACACTGGAAAACCTGCCCTGGAGTAGGAAGTGAAGTGAAGGAAGAGTCTGCAGTGATGCCAAGACGGTTGTGGTTGTGGGCAGCGACTGGAGAGGGTTCCTGACAGCAGACAGAGATAGGACTGAAGGAAGCAAATGTGGGAAAGCCAGAGCATGGCGTGAGGGGAGCAGACTAAAGGAAAAGCTCTGCCCAGTTCTGGGGGCTCATGAGGGGCTGTCCAGCTTTCTGAGGACCATGATCCTCCCATGGGATGTGCTGCTGAGTGGCGTGGCAGAGCAGAGGTGGCAGCAGCATCCCCAGCTCGGGGGAGGCCGAGCAGGATTGGGCTGGTTGAACTCAGTGCAGGGGTGTGAGCTCAAACTCTGGAAGGTTTTAGGTGGGGAAAGAGCTGTAAGGGGCTGATGCTGCTCAGTTCCCTTCGTCCTGAGGAGCAGTCCACATGGGCTGACGTGTGTCAGGGCTGGTGCAGTGTGAGCCCTCCTCCTCCTGCTCCTCCTCCTGAAGCATCACTCCTGCAGCCCAGGAAGAGCATTTCCCAGAGTGGGTAGTGGTGGGAGGCACTGCTTGGGATGCAGGTCTTGACTGATGCTTGTGTTCCCTCCAAGGTGACAAGAGTCTCTCTGTCCCAAGGCTGAATTCTGTGTGCTGGCACTGACTCTTGGCTTCACAGCACGGGCAGGGGAGCCCTCGGTGCGTGGCATTGTGCCTGTCCCTGGGCCCGTGTGCCAGGAGTGGTGGTGGGAGGGAGCCGGCACCGGCCTCAGCCGCCGTCAAACATCAGGATGACAGGGGATGGTGCTGGCTGTCCAGGCAGCTCGGGGTCTTTGCTGGGTTCCTGCTGTTGCCTGGCAGCTCCGTTGTGGGCTCTGGAGTGGATGGCCAGAGCCGTCTGCACGAGGCGGGCGGGAGGAGAGCACGGAGCCAGTGCTGGGGGAGCAGCGCAGTGGTGGAGCCCCCCTCTGCCAGGCCCGTGCCCCCTGATGCTCTGCCTCTGCAGAGTGAGGGATTGGCTCCCCCAGGCCGGGGTTGCTGAGCCTGCTGTGATCATGTCACGTCGGGCTCCGTCGATGTTAACATCTCATTATCTTTGTTACTGTAATTACATTATCCGCTGCTTTATGCAGAATTATTCTCCGAGGACTAATTGATGGATCCATGTTTAATTCATTAATCATTAGCATCAAATTCGACAATTACAGTGCACACTGATTGTGGAATTTCAAATGTAATGAGGGAAGAATTAACAAAGAAAAGGGAAAACCTGTTTCCCTGGCACACCACTGCTCACCGTGGGGGACAATGACATTGAGGGAAGAAGAGCAGCGAGAACAGGGTGGTGCAGGTCATGGCAGACGGGAGGCTGGTGGATCAGCTCCTGCCTTTCTCCTGGTTGGGGTTGTGCAACAGATTCTTCAGGTCAGAGCAGGGTCATTAATCTATGAAAATGGGAATTTGGGTTCTGAGAAGGGAAAGCTCAGCTCTCACTTAGGGAACAAAGTTGCTTTTCCTGCCAGCACATTGCCCGTGGGTGCTGGAGTAGCTTGTGTCTCCCTGCCCCAGCATGTGTCTGCGGTCAGCCCAAGTTGCACATGCTCCCCACTTAGTAGGGAAAGCCAGGTGGATTTTTCTGCCTCAGGGATTTGCCCATAGTCCTGTGGCTGCTCTGCTCTGTGCATGGTGTGTGGCACCTTCTCTTAAATCCATGTCTGTCGTGCATCATTTCGGTGTGTCCCACCTGGAGAGAGGATCCTGTGCCACTCTGCCCTGGATTGCTGTCCCTGGGAGTTGGGCAGCAGAGCGAAAGCCAGAGCAGGAGCCCCAGTGCTGCCCCCCAGCCCGAGGGCCTGCTCAGGACCAGGGTGGGGGCAGTGCCTGTGCACAACTGGTTTGGTGCCAGGTGTGGGGACCTCCAGCCATGATGTTGGTTCACTTGGCTTTCTGTGGAGTCTGACTGGAAAAGTCCAACGTGAGTCACTTCTGTTCAGCCAAGGGCCAGGGCAAGGGTTAGAACTGGATGATCTTTAAGGTCCCTTTGGACCCAACCCAGTCTGGGATTCTGTAACTTGGACATGGGGAAGCCAAACTGAAAGGAAGAGGGTGAGAGTCTCTGTTTTTCAATGTGGGACCTCTCCCCTCCCAGTAATGTGTTAAAGGGTTGTTTGTAGTCTGAAGACGGAGCCAAGATGAGATCTGCTAAAATTTATCTGTAATTAATATCTTGCATCATGAATCATGTATAAAATACTGAAAATTCATATCTATGTTATAAATATTATACATTTACCATTAGATTCATACAGTAACCTCTTACAAATGTTTATCTGGGTGTCTGAAGAGGGAGGATAAATCAAAATGTGAGGCTGGAGCTATTGGTTCAAGGTTTTGCATTGAGTGGAAACTGGAGATTACCAGGCCTCCATGGGGAGAGGAAGAGTGTGTTGAGGGCCAGGGGGGATGATACTACTCAGGACAGGACCAGCAGTTCTTGGTGCTGGTTCTGGTGCTGGACAGAAGCCTGCAGGGCAGAGATTCTGCTGGATCAGCTTGAGATTTTATTTGCTAGATTAGCTAGAGTTAGGATGAATGTCCTATTTCCAAGCATTGCAATCTGGTTATCTCAGCTGTTATGATTTCTTTCTAAAGAAGGGAAACTGAGGCAAAGAGAAGATGAAGCCAAAAGTGTCAAAAGTATCCTCTAACTCTGTACCCCAGTCTGGAGCCCAAGAATTGCTTTTTATTTCCCATGAACTTGGCCTTTTTTTAGCCCTTTTCACTACTTCTGTCATTCAGTCTGTCCCAGGCACTCGAAGCAGGAGGAACATGTTGGTAGAGGCTGGTTTAGGCAGGAGTTGGTATAAGTGACTTTACCAGTAGTTCTGGGGATTTCGCATTGGTGTCTGTGTTAGATCCCATGCTCCCAAAGTAAACACTCAGCTCTGAGGCCCTTTCAGTTGCTGACACTCATGAGCTGGGGCTGCTCCATTCCTGCAAGTGTCCAAGGCCAGGTTGGATGGGACTTGGAGCATCCTGGTCTAGTGGAAGGTGTCTCTGCTCCATCACTGGGCAAGCACTGTGCCCAGAGGAGTTGTAGGACCTCCTCAGGTCTGTACTCCACTCTGACCTTTTGGGGAGCCTCTGCAGCTCCATCATGCTGCATTGTGCCTCCACATGAGCCCCCCCAGCCCAAGGGCAGGACGCCCCATTGCACGGAGATGCCCAGTAAGTGTGAGTGTCCAGCTGTGCCGGGCCTGCAGTGTCACCAGCCATGACTCTGCTCTCCCCCAGCCTTATCTAGGGCTGTGTGGCCAGGGAGAAGCTCGTGGGAGGGATCAGAGCACAGAGGGAGCTGCCAGTGCTTCCTCCCTCCCCACCCCAGCTCTCCCTGCCCTCCCTGATGGGAAACGAGAGGTTGATTTTCTCTGACCCAACAGTATAATCACTAACCCTAATTAGAGATAATTACTGGGACTTGATACACTTACTCCTTGCCAGAACACTGAAGGAGCTGTGCAGTGCAGGGCTAAGCAGGAAAAAGGCCTCTGAGAAGGGCTGGAGCAGAGGAGCAGGGAGAGAGGAGCACAAGGCAGCAGAGTGCCATGGTGGTCGGAGCCCTGCCCAGGGCTGGTGGAGGTGACAGAAGCAGCCAGGTGGGCACAGGATGATCAGGTGGGCACAAGGCAGTCAGATGGGCATGGGGCAACCAGCCAGGCCCTGTGGCTGCAGCTGTAGCTCTCAGCATCCTGCATTCCAGAACATCTGGCTCAGAGTGCCTTGCACAGGGCACCTGGAAAAGCAGCGAGGGTGTAATTTGTGGCCACCTGTGAAAATCTCAGTATATATAACTTGCCCAGCACTGCCAGGGAAGGCTGGGCTGGAAGGGTCACTGGTGGTCTCTTGAGGTGGACTGAGGAACTTCTCCAACAAACCCAGCTTTCTCCATACAGCCCAGGCTTGTGCTGCAGGAGGAACAGGGGCTGGGGAGCAACTTGTTGTGGGCCACAGACTCCTGTCCTTTGCTGTCACATAGCCCCAGCTCATCTCTGAGTGCAGGCTCCAGCAGTGAGTCCATTCAGACCTGCCTCTGCCATTGGCACATGGGGCTGGTGCTGGGATCTGTGCTCTGCTGGACAGGGAGGGACCCCAGAGGAAAGTACAAAAACCCATTGCTAGCAGGCAAGGGACAGAGCCATCCTGTTCTCCAGACAGAGCAGGGCTTGCTCCATCCCCTTGGAATTGTGCTCCCTGGGAGGTTGTGCTGCCACGAGCCAGGCAGCCTTCATGGGCAAAGCAGGCAGGGGTGGATGAAGCATGGTATGAGTGAGTGTCCTTAGAAACAGGGGCTATGTAGGAAAAATACAATTCCAGCGTCGCTGAATGGGCCTTTCCCAGCTATAGTTAGGAGCTGGGGCAGGGCCTGTTCTCCGTTGGTCACCGCAGTGCTGGTCCTGGTCTGCACTACACAGCAAGCCCAGAAAGTTCTGGCTCTGTTTCCTTCCCTCCTGCAGTTCTGTCTCAGACCTGAATTCCTGCTCTGCCTGTTCATGGAGATGGGAATCCGTGTCGGTGCTGCACAGGATCTGTTCGGAGTTGTGTTTTAGACTGTGTTACTTGCACATTTGCAGCAGCTTACTTTTCCAAGTTTCTGCAGGAACTGTAACACCTTTGGTCACAGTGGCAGACCAGGAGAGTGATCTGGAACACAGACCATGCTTCCCTCATCTACTCCCACTGCTCATTCCCAGCACCTCGGTTTGGGGGCTGCAGAAACATTTCTGTGGTGTTGGAGAGTAAATGGCATTATTGTGGTGGAAGTCACTGAAGGGCTTTGCCAAGTTGCACTAGAGCTTCCTTGGACTTTCTGAAGCCTGAGTGCAAACAGCAGGGCAGCTCCCGTGGGGAATGCTGCCATTACCTCATCTCAGCTGATGGTGGATATAAATCACAAATCCCCAAACCAAATTCAGTATTGGCTTAGGTAAAAGGAACCTGAATGTGTTATGCTGGTGTTCAGGCAGAATAAAATTCAGATCAGAAATAGAGTATTAAACACACACACATGCACAGACACATGCACACAAAAATGTACCAAGCCAATTTCACCAAGCTGGAAGCAATTACATGCCAGATCTTTAGGGAGAAGGAACTTAAACAGGGAAAAAATGTAAAGCATAATTAGAAGTTTTTAAAGAATATTTTACTTGGTACCAGAAAGTTAAAAGAAAGATTGCACTGCTTAAAAATACGTCAGTGTGGGTTGAGAGAAAGCATGAACTGTTCACTCTGTGTCCTGGTAGTGAGAAGGGGCGGGGATGGGCAGAGGGAGCTGCTGTCGTTTGTGCAGCTGTGTCTGTGTGTGTATAAAAGGTGATAAAATTAATGGCAACATGATAAAGTAATGGATAAGTGCTGAGCAGGAGCTGGAAGCTGCACTAGTCAGAGGCTGCTGGCACCGGTGTGGCCTGGCACAGCCAGTTGGAGCCGCGGCGAGGCTCCTGCTGCCATCCAGCCCCGTGCCAGCGCTCCCAGCCCAACATCCGCCGCCGGTGATTAATTGTGAGCAGCCCTCAGAGTGACCCTCCTGGCTTTGTGGGAAACATTCCAGGTCCTGGCGTTCCCAGACTCCCTGTGGCTGTGGCCACACAAAGGGTTGTGTCACAGTTTGCTCTGGGCTCGTGGAGGAGCCTCGCGCTGCCCTGGGCCACGATCCGTGCCTGCCGGATCTGCAGAGGAGGTGAAATGCATTTGGTGAATGATGGTGTTGAGAAACTGAGGAGCAAAGTCATCACTGAGGTAAGAGCAGCAGCACAGCACAGCTGCTGGGGAGAGTCCCCCCCACCTCCTCCCTGTGGACAGGGCTGTCTCAGCTGACACTGACCCTGTGGACACTTCCCAGTTGGGGGATGTCTGCCCAAGTCTGTCAGAATAGGCTGAACAGGAACCAGCAGAGTTACAAACAGGGAAAAGGGTTTTTTCAAATTTATTAGGAACTAACAAATCCTACCCCCAGTGTTCCTTCATTACTCTCTGGGAATAGTAGAATGGTTAATAAGGAAACAAACCAAAGTGCTCAGTGAACACTTGTGTTCATGTCTGGGAAGGGCACGATGATGTATCTCCGCACAGAACGATGAATTCTTCATGTTCCAGCTGTAATTAGGCAGTGAATTAAACAGCAGGTAGGAGATATGGACATGTTGGAATCAGCAAGGCTGAATTACTTAATTCAGGAATTCTAGAAGATGGGGTCAAAGTCTTTTTAATGTGTGGATGGTGACAGCCAGTTTGGGGTATGGAGAGAACTTCCACAGGGCTCAGCTTTGTGGATTCATGTGTCTACAGTATAAGAAGAAAAATGACGGACCTGAAAGAGCTGTAAAAACCAGGAACTGCTCCCAGAATCACCTTGTAGGGAAAGATTTGAGGAGCTCAATTTGTTTAGTTTATCGGAGAAAAGGTTAAGAGATAATTTCAACACCATCTGTAAGTACCTGTATAGGAACAGAAACTTGGTGAGAGCTCTTTATTAGATAAAATGTACCAGGATCCAGTGATGGTGGCAGGAGAAAGATAACTCAGACCAGAAATAAGGCCCAGATTTCAGCAGTGAGGGCAATTAACAACAGGAACCACTTACCCAGAGTGACTGTGGTCTCTCTGGCATGGACAATATTTGAGTCAGGATCAGATTTTGTAACAGATCCATTGTCATTCAGGCAGGAGAGACTTAGAGGCAGACCTGTGGTGTGACTTGGTGCTGTGCAGCCAAGTTCAGGCAGTCTGAGGGCTCCTTTGGCTGCCCCTGGCTCCCAGTCCAGGTGTGTCCTCTCTCTCCCAGTGGACCTGCCTCTTTCCTGACCTCCCTTGGCCTTGGAGCTGCTTGGTGGATGGACATGGGGAGCCTCAGCCTGTTTCATGGGCTCTGCATGGGGGCTTGGTGTGGGAAGAGCTCATGCTGGAGAGGCCAGAGGAGCTGTGGCTGCCTGCAGTTTCTGGGCTGGTGATGTGCTCTCAGTACAGGACTGTGGTGGGCAGTGTCACTGAGGTACCTGTTCCCAGGCTTCTTCAGTTTGCTGGATCTTGTAACTCTTTATGAGGGGTTGTCCATCCTCTGAACCAGAGGTAGGTTGGTGTGTGGGCTGGAGAACTCCTGGCTTATCTCATGTGCCCCAGAGCTTTGGCTGGGAGGCAGGAGGTGTCATGGCCAGCCCAGGCTCTCAGTCCTTCCAGAGGCATCAGCACCACACAGGGCAGAAGTTTGTATCCACCATGGGTCAGCTTTGGTTGGAGCTGGGGTGTCACATAGTCACTTAGCACATGCAGATATCCAAAACGGTGCTCTCTAAAGGCAGCACTGAGAGAGGAGGTGGATTCCCTGTATCAGAGCATCTGCAAGGCCCAGTGCATGGCAATGGCTCCTGCTGTGTGCAAGCTGGCAGATCCTGATGGCCCTGCTATGGAGCTGGGCTGGGAAACCTCAGTCACCCACGGTTCGGATCAGGGATTCCACACAGATCCTCACTGTTGGCAGAGCTGGGAAAGACATCTGTCTGTATGTCACCCCAGAATGTGCCCTGCCATGCCTAGGGGCTGTAGGGGTGCTTGGCCAGCTCCTGAGCAGATCATAGAGGTTGATGTCTTTCAAATGACACATCTCCATCCCTGTGCTCCTGGGGGCCATGGCACATGTTTTGGCCTCATTACTAGTGGGAATTGTTCATGAGGAAGGACCTGACGATGTCCAGGTAAGAGCATGGAATGCTTCTTCACAAACCTGACCTGACGGAGGCTCCTGGCTCCAGAGTGGCTCCGGGGCATGGATGGCTCTGGGAACAGCAGCCACAGGGGCTCCCAGGGCAGCTGCATTTGTGCCATGTCAGCTGCTGGCCCAGTGACAGGGAGGGGTGAGTTATGTCTTCTCCAGCAGGGGTTTCACTGGCGGACAGCTCTACCAGCCTCCTTGGCTCTCACCTCCCCTCAGAAACCGGTTGGTTTTTGGGAGTGGAGGAGTTTCCCACCAGCTGGAGGTGGGTTCCTATCCAGCCCTGTGTGTTGGGGTCCTACGTAGCCATGGCTTTAGGGGAGGCTTTGAGACGTGCTTGGCTGCAGGCACCAGCAGAGCAGTACACTAAGGTGACTCGCAGTAATCCTGGTTCTTCCTGGGAATAAATGACCATCAGTTGGCAACCAGTGCCCTGAAATTTTGGCTGAGGGGCAGCAGTGACTGATGACTCCTTGGGACACCGTTTGGCAGACAGTCAATAGCATTAACCTGCACTGTGCTGTTGGCCTCTGCAGTACCAGAGAAAACAGGGTTTGCTCCATGCCAAGGTATCCTCACCCTGTCCTGGAACACCTCCATCACCATTTCGTGCCTCGTGCTGACAGCCCCTCTGTGCTGTGGTGCAACAGCAGTGTCCTTCCACCTGTGCTGGAGCAGGGCCTGGCACTCCAGAGGAACGGCCTGTCCTGTCCTTGACCATAAACCCATCGGGATCCCCAACTGGTGCCTCTTTAAAATTCACCATAACCCATTCTCCCTGACAAAGCCACGTTCCCCTGTGCTGTAACAGCCTGGAAGCAGCATCCAGCATAATGTCACCAGGAAATTTCACTAGACCCTTTGCATTATTTTGCCAAGTATCTACATTAAAGAAACCCTAAAAAGAGCCTTAAGTGACTCTGCAAATGTTCTCTTTCCCAGCTGATGGTGCCCTTTTGGCTAACTCACCTATATCCTGTTTCCTGGACTGCCACCCCTCAATGAAGAATTGCCAGTTTACTCTGATCCAGGTGTCCAGGCTGCCACATGTCATGCCTGGGAAAAGGCCATTCTGATTTCAGGTCTTTTTCCATCCACTGCCACATCATCAGTTGGGCTGTACTAAAAAGGACTATGGAGGCTTGCCCTCCGGTGAGGTAACACCGATGTGGCCACAAGAGTCTCTTTTGTGGGGTTTGAGGAAACAGTGACTGGAGAGGGACTTGAGGGGCTGTCAGCAGGTTGGGAGTTCAGCCCCTGGAGGTATTGGCTCAGGAGCAGGTGGCATTTGCATGTAACTGTCTATTCACCTGCCACTTGGCTTGCTCAATTTACAAGGAACATATCCAGCAGCAGCCAGGGTGTGCCTTCCAAAGGGACACAATTTCTGTGAGCTCTGGCCCTTCTGGGGCCACCCAGCATCTCCCTGGGACATGCCAGGGTGAGGTCCATGACCTGAGCGAGTGGACAGACTGTAGGGGGGTTTCTGCACAGCTGGGTGGCTCCAGGCAGCTGGAGTGAGGTGCTGGGAGCTCTGAGAGCCTGCAGAGTCTGATGGAAACTGTTTCTTCTTTCAAAATGGAAATCTGGGCATTTGTGGCAGCCTGCCCTGCTTCTCCGGAGGAATGATGGATAGGCACATCCTGGCACACTGGGGCTCCTAGCATGGCTGGGTGAGGGTGCAGGGTGGAGATCTGAGCTCCCTGGAGCCCTGTGGGACTTTCCCCTTTGAGAAATCAGCTTCTCCCAGGCCCTCCTGCTTTCCTCTCTTCACCTTCCTCTCCTCTGTACCTGTGCCTGTGTACCTGGGCTGTATGCCTGGGGGCTTGGGGCTGGCAGGCACAGGCTGAGTGCTGAACAGCCTGTTCCCATCCCGTCCCATCCCAATCCCATCCCAATCCCATCCCATCCCATCCATCCCATCCCATCCCATCCCATCCCATCCCATCCCATCCCATCCCTTCCCATTCTGTCCCATCCCATCCCATCCCATCCCTTCCCATCCCTTCCCATTCTGTCCCATCCCATCCCATCCCATCCCATCCCATCCCATCCCATCCCATCCCATCCCATCCCTTCCCATTCTGTCCCATCCCATCCCATCCCATCCCGTGCCATCCTGTACCAGCACCCAGCCCATCCCGGTCCCAGGAGAGCAGTGTTGTCCGTGCTCCAGCAGCAGCAGGCTCCCTCCCATGAGGAGGCAAGAGGAGATGGATGCAGCAGTCAGGAGCAGAGCGCCAGCTAATTACCCTTCCGAGTGTGTCTTGTAAATTAAGGGCTAATTAGAGGCAAAGTCAGTGTCATGGTTTTACACGTGTTTCTGTGGCGCTGAAGAAGGGGAGGGAGGGGGAGCATGCGGCAATCAGGCTGGAGGCAGCAAGACAGGGGCTCTGCAGGGTCCTGGCATCTTGGATTGCAGGGTGCTGTGGCCCTGGCAGCTTGTGGTGAGAGTCCTGGCAGCTCAGGGTGCAGGGCGCTGTGTCCCAGCGAGCCCCGTGTCAGCACTGCTGGCAGGCAGGATCTGCAGCCCAGGCTCACAGGTGATCCCTGCACAACATGGCAGGGAAAGGGGATTTGGGGTCCAGAGTCAGTACAGGGAAGAGATGGGTGGGAGGCACCTGCCATGCTGGTGATACGAGTGGTGGCAATGATGCTGCTGCTGACGGTGGCTGGCAGACATGACTAGTACAGAGCTGATGGCCACGTTGCCCCTCTGTTCAGCACACGACTTTGGAGGAGAGATTTGGGCTCTGGAGCTGTCCTGTCAGGCACTTGGCAGCCCTGGCTGTACCCAGATACCAGCAGTATCTGAACAGCATCCCTTGGGTTTTCATGGAAACAGCAGGGACCAAAATGTACATTTTATCTACAAACTCTGGGACTCTGCTCTTTGGGGAGGGTGGCCCAGCATGGGGAAAGGTTGCCCAGGGAGGTTGTGCCATCTCCCTCCTCCAAGATGCTCCAAACCTGGTAGACACAGTCTGGGGCCACTGACTCAGGGAGACCCTGCTTGAGCTGGGGCTGGACAGGATGATGCCAGAGCTTCCTTCCACCTCAGCCATGCTGGGGTCCCTGAGAGCCAAGTGGGGCTGGTTTCACGCAGGTGAACTGCCCTGTCTGTAGCAGCTTCCACTGGGAATCCACTCCTGCAGGTGTCCATTTGCTTCTGTGGAAGGCTAACACTTCCATACCAGTCCCATCAAACCTGTGGCTCAGTTCCTTGTAGCCTGGCTTTGTCCTGGCCATGGAGGGGTCGTTGTGCCGGGGCTGGAGCTGTGGATGTGCAGTATGGATGTGCCCATTCCACTGCCCTGCCCTGGGCCATGGCCAGGTAGGATGCAGTGGGAGTCCCAGCTCAGCTCAGCATCTGCGCCTCCGAGCGTGGAAGGAAGAGACTGTAGCTCTGGAACAGGGAAGGTGCCCCTTCACTCCACCCAAAGCTCCCAGAGCACTTCCTCTGCAGTGGCTGGAGCCAAACGCCCTGAGGGGAGCACAAAAAAGGGCTGGCAGTGGGCAGGTGCAGTAGAATCCCTCGGGGCAGTGTCCTCCTCTATGGCAGATTGCCTGCAGGCTGAGCAGGAGGGTGTGTGCTCCCCATCAGAACTGCTCTGCTGTTCTGGAAATATTAGGTTCTTGTAATCCAGAAACACTTGACCCACTTTGAATTACTGATTGAGCTTGTTCTCCGTGACAGCCTCTAATCCCAAAAACACTCCTCTCTCAGGGGTTCAGATTCCTGGGCACAGCCCTAGAGCTTTCCCGTGGGTGGGAAGAGGCATTTCCACCTGCTGTCCCCACCCTACAGATGTCTGTTCCCCTGCTTGTCCCTTTCACACCCGCTGTTTGATTTTCCACTCTCTCCCAGTGCCTCCAGCATAGCTGGATTTCCTGCCAGGGACACACAGGGAGTGAAGTTGAGGGGTGAGGGTGGGCATGCTGGCCATGGAGTGATTTTGGATTTCCCCAGGTGCCAGGGACCATAGTGAAAATCACAAACAGACTGTGAACTCCAGCTGTGGGGAAGCTGCCTGCCAGGATCCCCAGCTATGCATCTTGGGGTGCTGCAGTGCAACCCACCAACTGGGGTCCCTCTGGGAAGTGGGGAGCACTGGGCTCTTCTCTCAACACTTTTGGGGTGATGCACCAGCCCCCCTTGGGAGAGGAGAGACAGAGGGAGCCTGTCCTTATGCAGGGTGACCAGGGCAATGTGGCATCCGGTATGGGACACTTTGCTTTCTCCCAATGTGCTTCAGGGCAGCAGTGGGTCTGCTCTCAGTCCGTGCCTCTCTTGCAGGTGCTCCCCACTCGACCAGCAGCACATCCCTGCACTCCGAGCGCTCCATCAGCGGCATCAACCTGGTGGGCTTCAGCTCCAAGCCGGACGGAATGCACCAGCGCTCCTACTCTGTCTCCAGTGCAGACCAGTGGAACGAGGCTGTGGCTAACCCTGGCAACTGCCCCAACCCCTGTGAGTAGCCCTTCTGGCCCTGTGCCCTTAGCTGTGGCAGGTGGGGGCTCATGTTATCGATGGGGCAGTCCTGAGCTCTGCCAATGGCTGCAAGTCTGGAGTTTGCTCACAGGTGTCACACAGAGCCTCTGAGCCTCCTTGGGGCTGTCCCCCTTGGCGAGGGTTGGCTGGCAGTGTCCCAACCAGGGGAGAAGTTCTTGCTGAGCACAGAGAAGCTCCAGCCAAGGGACGCTGCTCCACAGCAGGATGGCTCTGACCTCTCTGCTCTGACCCCACTCCCAGCTTACCATGCCTGGGGTGTCCGCTGGTTTCCCCGTCTCTGCTCGTTATTGGCACCCGCATTTCCCAGATTTTGGGACAGTTGAACGAATAGGAGTGATTCCTGTCTCTGGAGCACACACTGAGTATGGCCCGCCCCCTCCCCCCACGCTCACTCGGTCTCTGTGATGTTTCAGGACAGTTGAGTGAATTAAAATAATTCATACATTTCCCAACGTAGCCACTTTGCCGAATTGGAAAATAAATGCTTTTGTGCTGCATTCATCACTCCTTCGTTCCTGGCTCTGCCGCCGCACTAAAAAAGCAGTTAAATGCACATCAAGAGTGGAGGAGCCATTTCCATGCCTGCTCGCCCCTTGTAGTTCTCATTAGCGCGGCAGCCGCCCCCCCGCCCGCTCCCAGGGGCTTTCGCAGTTTAAAGGAGCCTCTTTATGATCATTACCGGAGTCCGACTGTGCGGGCGCCATTTGCAGCTGAGGAGGCTCCTCATTTGTAACTGTGAAAAACTATCAATTTCAGCGCGCCTGATGCAGCGGCTCCATCATTGGCCCCATCAGCTCCCTGCTGGAAGCGAATTAATCAGACTGTTACTGCTGATGGGGCAGCGCGGGCGAGGGGAGCGGAAGGGCGCAGCGCTGAGCGGGGATGTGCCGGCAGCCCCCTCGCCTCGGACACGGGGACGGGGGGCAGCCCCTGCCGGAGGGAGCACGGTGCGAGTGGGAACCGGACACGGGGGCATCTCCTTGTCGCGGTGCCAGGAGAGAGGCTCCACCGCAGGCGGCACCGTGCCCTGCCCATGGGACCCGTGAGTGCAGGCGTTGGGAGCCTTTGTGCCCCGGTGTGCACAGCAACGGGTCTGACACCCTCTGCAGCACCACGGCGCACGTAGTACCTTGGCACAGGTGAATTCTGTGGCACAGCCCCTCTGAAGAGCAACTCCCTGCCCCAGTGCCCTCCGGCCTCAGGAGCCCTTGTGGCAGGTCTCGTCCCTCCTCCTGGCAGCCCCACGGCAGAGCTGGGGGCTGGTACGGCCGCGTGGTGCATTGGCCTGCCCTGGCCTGGCCTGAGTACCACAGGAGAGCCAGCCAGCCCCTGCTCCCCGTCCCTCTGCTCCCTGTGCCCCTGCATCCTGTCCCTCTGCCCCCTGTCCCTCTGCCCACCCTGTCCCTCTCCTCCCATCCATGGAGGAGCTGTCCATGCTTGCAGCACCCAGGCCAATCTGCCTCTTCCATGCACAGTAACTCGAGACTGACTAACAGGAGCTGAGCTGCAGGGTCTGTTGTGGCAGGACAAGAAATAGCATTTTTAAACTAAAAGCGGGTGGATTTGGACTAGATATAAGGAAGAGGTTTCTTGCTGAGAGAGTGGTGAGACACAGGCTGCCCAGAGAAGCTGTGGCTGCTCCATCCCTGGAAATGTTCAAGGCCAGGTGGGATGGGACTTGAAGCAACCTGGTTTAGTGGAAAGTGTTCCTCGTGCCCATGGCAGGGGAGTGGGACTGAATGATCTTTGATGCCTTTTAATCCAAGCCATTCTGTGATCCTCTGTTACTGCTGTGATGAGAACGGTGAGATGTCAGCTTGGTGCTAGGCTGTTTTTCCACTCTGGTTCCACTGCACTGTGCTGGACCCAGAGCCCTGTGGTCACTCCTGCCTGGCCATGCAGGCCATGTCTGTGTTAGTGCTCCACAGACAGTAACAGGGCCGGCTGTGCTGGGGGCACCCTTGGCACACAAGAGGCCACTGTCCCAGGGGTTCCAGGCAGCTCCCAGGGCTATGCCCCTGGGCTGTGCTGCCCACAGCCACAACCAGGATAAGTGGATTCTCAGCATCACAAGGAGGAGGGCATTTGCAGGGTGGACAGTGCTTCCCACATGGCTTGGAGTGCCAAGATGAGCAGCACGACCACCGCCCCACTAAGGGGCCAAGCAGTGTGAGGGGGTCCCTGCACCACACCTGAACACCAGCTCTGCCAGGGTCCAAGCTCTCTGCTGTGTTTCTAGCTCTGAATGGCCAGGCAGGTGAATATTCCTCTGCTCAGAGCAGATTTTGGTCACATGCTGAGGGTGTAGGCTGCTTTCCCAGCTCCTGAGGATAGTCTGTCTGCTCCAGCTGTGCCCTGGAGTGCGCACAGGAGACGGATGGGATCGGGATGTACGGTCATGCAAACATGCTCCAGCACATTCTGTGTCTGTCCCTTATGGAGGAGCTCTGTGACTCACTTGGGGTCCCAGGGCCGCGGGTCAGACTGGCTGGTCTGGAGATGGAGCCCAGGAGGTCTCAGGTGTGCCTGTGTGGGGTTCCCATGGTGAAACAGGGACTCGGAAGTTCTTGGGTGGATCAGAGGGGCTCATTTGCCCTGCTGGTGAAGGAGGGAGAGTGAACAATGCCTGATCATGCAGAGGCAACATGTTCCACATGCTGCCCGCACCCCTTTGCCCTCCTGACCCCATCCCACAGAGGCCCTGGAAGCCCCCAGCTCTGGTGCTGGGCAGTAAGAGCAGGAATGTGGATTGTGATCCCTTGAGGATCAGGAGGTGCCGGGCTCGAGGCAGGCTGCAGGAGCATTGTGAGGAGTGCAGAAGTGCAAGCCCTGCTCACTGAGCCTGGAGGGGGGCAGAGTGCTGGCAGCATGAGGTTCAGCCCCAGGGGCATCCTGGTGAGCAGGTGGACAGCAGAGGGAGGCTGGAGGCACCACGTGTAGCCACAGACAGGAAAGTTCAGGTCCCCTGTGACATGTGACTGGGAGCTGAAGGTGCCTCACACCTGGTCTCAGCACAGTCCTGTAACTGGATCAGTAATTTATATTTATAAAATTGGAGTCTGATTTTATTAGATTTATCTCTCTTAATTGTCAAGGGTGAGCTATTTCCCTGTGGATAAATAGCTTCAGAAACACCCTACTAGTGTGTGTCAGTGCAGGAGAAGCCGGAGTTGGGATAGATCCAGTGCTGCAGCCTCTCCCATCCCTGCGAGGGGGACACTGACTGCACCCCAGCCCCTGTCTGGGGCACGTCCTGGGCTGTTCTCCATGTCCCTGTATGCCTCTGTGCCCCTTTCCACCCCACCAGTGGTGTTTGTTAAGACAGACCAAGCCCCACGGAGCCAGCCTGACCAAACTGGGCTGAACTGGGAGAGTAGAGGCTGGGCTGGGGTGGGAAAAGGGCTTGACAGGTCCCTGCAGCCCCACTGCTGGACCTTGAGCCCTTGAGCAACACTGTGTTTCTTTTCTTAATTTCAGATGCCACACAACATGGAAATAAATGGATGGTCAGGGCTTGATCAGAAACACTGGGCTGTGGCAGAAAGGATGGCAAGCTGCCCAGGGCAGAGGAGCTGCCATCTATGCCCTAGGGGTGGGTGGACACTGGAGAGGCAGGAGTGGATTTAGGAGAGGGTTAACAGTGCAGTGAGGGCTCCTGCGCCTCGTTGCCTTCCCCGGAGTCTGCATTTTTATGCTGATTGGAAGCCTGCGCTGTGTGTGCTGCTGAAATTGAATGTCAGGCTTTTGATTTTGTTGCTGGTCTCTAATGAAATTTGACATTTAATGGTGAGTGCAGCGGCAGCGTGTGTGTGTGTGATCGGAGCTTGATTAGCGCACTCTAATTGACAGTAATTAGGCAGCTCCCTGATTGTTTCTAATTCTGCTATTAATTGTAAGGAACAGTATGATTGAGGATAAATTTGGTGCGTTGCTGCTGGGGATGCAGCTTCTTCAGCTCCGTATCGGAAGCCTATTGAGCCCATCATGCTCAGGTTCCTGAGTGCGGCAACCCCAGTCACCTCGTCTGGCAGAGCAGTGCCGGGGGGGCCAGAGCTTCTGCAGAGCTCCTGCCGATCCTGAGTCCTGGATCTGCTCCAGGGGGGCCAAGAGCACCTCCTGGGCCTGTCCCTTCCCAAAACGCTTGTGCAGCCTTGTGAGAATGCTGCTGCTGCTGAGCTGTTCCCCCAGGGACACGCACTGGGGGTGGCACGTCAGGCTGCCTCAGGGATGCCACTGTGTGTGTCCTGTCTGTGTAGATGCCAGCGCTGCCTCTGTGTGATCATCCTGCATGGATCCTGGTGCAGAGCTGGTCCAGCTGGACTCTGCCCAAGTTGCTGCCAGCCATGAGCTGGAGCGAGTGTCAGAGCAGCCCCGTGCCATGGGGCTGAGTGGGTCCTTCCCTGTCTTGTGGGGCCATGTGGGATTGAGCCAGGAGTGTACTGGGGCCAACTCCAGGACACCTGGGTGTCTCTGCAAAGAGCAGACTGTCACTGTCCCACTGTACATGACTTGCCTTATCTTTGTCCCCAGCTAATGGTACCGCTGACTCACTCAGCTCCAGCCCAAACATTTCCAGTGCCGCCAGCCCGAAGCTGGAGCCGCCTCCATCACCACATGCCAATAGGAAGAAGCATCGCAGGAAAAAGAGCACAGGGACAACTCGGCCTGATGGCCCCAGCACGGCAGCAGAAGGTAGGAGGGGTCTGGCAGCACTGCCAGCTTGGAGCACCAGCCATCCAGGGGTCCTGCTGGGTTTGGGGGGGATTTGGGGCTCAGAGTGCTCCTCATCCAAGACTTGATGGGGATCTGGTTCTCAGAGCTCTCCTTGTCCAAGCAGCTTGTGCTGAGGAAGGAAGGAGAAACCAGCCTCTCTGATCTGCCCTTCCCTCTATTTTTCATGTGCAGTGCAGGCAGGACCACCGTGTCATGCCTGTGCCTGCACAGACCCTCAGTCAGTTAAGGTTAAGGTGTGCAGACAGTTTTCACCACAAGAATCTGTTTGTGTTTTGGAGATTGGCCAAACTTTCATAATTTAAAAGACCTGTGAGGGACACCTGCCTCAAGCCAAAGGTCTTCTGGGTGACCAGCTGAAGGCATGTGCACTGCTTATCCGACACTCAAAGTACTGATGGTTTTTGTCTTGAGAAATTCTGATGTCTGGGGTTGCTGAAGAGGAATCCAAAGCTTGGCAGGAGGCTACAAGGCATGGAGAAGCATTCTAGGAAAAGCCACCCAGATTTGTCCAGGTAGAGATGAGCCTGGCAACTGCTTTCTCCAAGGCCTGCATCTGTGATTAGCCTCTGGAAAAAATGGTCCTTGGTGTGAGACTTGACTTTATCCTTTCTCATCCTATCCCACAGCACTCAGTAAGCTTTAGTAGTGAACCAAAGTAAAGATGTAATTCATATGGGAGGAGAGCTCAGTACAAGTGTAGGAAGCTGATGGCTGCTGCAAAACAAACTAGAAAATGTTAGTCTGTACCTGAAGCTGCTGTGGCTGTCCTGGCACCTCGCTTCATCACGGGCCCACCTGCAGCCCATCAGTCCAGGTGTCTCATGGCAGAACAGCTCTCCTCAAGTTCCCTCTCTTGGAAACATTGCAGTGATGATGTGCAAAGTTAGGCAGCCCTGTTGTGTTTTCTTTGCTGTTGTAATTGTCTACATCTGAAATGCACCACGTCTAGGACAGGCTTCCCCTTCACAGTGGTTGACTGAGTCACCTTAAGCATTGTTTGGGTCTGTCATACCCAGTGGTCTCAGGGATAGCAAAGCATGGTGTGGGATTCTCTTTCTTCTTAGCTCTGGGTGTGTGTTGCCTCCTCAGATGGATTGGTTTGCAGTTCTCAGCTGAGTGCCTGGCAAAAGAAGAGACTCATTCTTTGTATGAACAGTGAGATAGCAAAGGGTGGAATGACTTTGCACCCACATCTGAGACTGAGAAAGCAGGTGCTGAAGTACCATGTCCATCCTTCAGTAATACTCTCAGGAGTTGTAAAGAAGGTCCCAAAGCCGCCCTGGGTGTGATGGCTGGGTTTGTGATGCAGACATGAAGGCACTCAGCTAATCACAATGAAAACCAAAAAGTGCAGGACTGATGTGTCAGTGCTTGCAGAGGAAAAGTCTGGTCCTGTGGCTGATCAGTGCAGCTGATGGGATGCAAGAGGTGGATGCTGGGGCCTCAAGTTACACTGAGTGGAATGCAATTTTGTAGTGGAAAAGGTATTTGAACTTGGGAACACTTTTATGAAGCAGTAATATGAACTAACCACTGCTGAAAGTCTTAAAATTTGATTAGTTCCTTTTCCACAACACATGTGGGATTGGCAGAATTCCCAGCCCTCTGCTCCCAGATGCACAGACTGGAAGACTGTCACCCTCCTCCTTGGTGCCCAGGCCCAGAGTCTTTGGGTCATCCCAGTTTTTCTGTCATTTCATAGGCATATCTTTTCAGACATGCTCACTCTCACTGTCCTTCCTGGTATTGTACCATCCCTGAAAGGCGGAGTGACAGAGGTGGAGCACAAGGGCATCCAAGTATTTTCTGTTATTCCCTGCCCGGGTCCATGGCCATGGCAGTGAGCTGGGCAGAGGTCTCTGTTACCTGCGGTGATACAAGGCCTTGTCTTGGCTTGATATGGTTATTTTAGAGCCCTGTCAGTGGTTGGAGTAATGTCACTTTTTCCTACAATGTGCATTCCTTTGCTTTTATCAACATGGAACTATTTGCCAGCAAAGTGTCATTCCCAAACTTCATCCATCATTGCACAGACCTTGCACACCGCGGATCCTCCTGTTGTCAGAGCCTCTGGCACTGGCACTGGGAGCAGGAGGAATCCCTTGGCTGGGATCTGCCATGCAGCTGGTGCCAGGACATGTGGCAATGGGCAGCTGAGCTGCCCCAGTGTGAATTCAGACTTTCCAAACCCCTGTGTCCTCGAAGTGTGAATGGGTACAGCACCTGCCAGCTCAGTGCTGTGCTCGGACAGAGGTGACAGGAACCACTTGCTCCTGGCCCCATCCCAGGGCACAGCAGTGCTATGAGGTGTTGCATGGTGGGTTTCTGCCTTTTGCATTTATTTTTTAAGTAATCTCCTGTTTTAGAAAACTGATCTGATTGCAAAATTGGACTTCCAAAGGCAGGGTCAGTTCTGTTGCGCTCCCAGCTGCATCGGCAGTACCCATTGCTGTGGGTCGAGGGGCTGCTGGCAGTGTCTGTGCCAGCAGAACCCTGCTCCAAGTCCATGAGTGGCCACTTCTGCTGCACATAGAGCTTCCCAGCTCAGTCCTGCTATAGTCAGTTCCAGCAGGAAAAAGCTGTATGCTCCATTTTGGGCAGAGCGCAGCCTCTCTGTCAGGAGAGGGTCTTTGTGCATCCCTGTGCTCAGTACGAATTACAGACTCCTCTTCAGGAGTCTTACACACTCCCCTTCAGGCAGATGATCCCGTGCCTGCCATGCACCTGCTGCCAGGTCTCTTGCCTGTGGTACCTCTGTGGGTGACTTGGTCGGTCTCTCTCCTGCCCACAGCACTGGGACTTCTCCAAGAGCTGACACAGCTCTGGGTTTTATGACAGCTTGTAACCAGGACTGGCACCCCAGGGCAGAGGCAGAGGAGCAAGTGACTCTGGGACCAATGCTCAGGTGGTCACCCCTGGATTACTGTCCTGCATGAGAAGGAGCGACTGGTGCAAGCACAAGGGGGTTCTGAGCCTCCAGATGAGGTTCCATCCTGATGTCTGAATGGATGACAATCAGGTCCAGCTGTGAACCCAGGGCTGGGCATTGCCCCACGTCATGGGCATGGCTGATGATGTACCTCATGGACTGGTGTCCATAAGTATGCCTGATCCCCTCTTGAATCTTTTTTAGCTGCTCTTGAACAGTTCTAGCAGTTTTTTTCAGAGCAGGGTAATCTGAGCTTTTTGCTTTCACATGGTCAGCACAGTGAGTGTGTGAAATCACTGTGCTGGATGTGGGGCTGATGGGCCCCGTGGCAGAGCAGCAGTCCCTTTTGGCTGAGCTGCCATCCCGTGTGGTTCTCATCCCTCTGTGAAGGGTCCACTGTCCGCACAGGAGCATGGGGACAGCCCAGTGATGAGCCATGCCCTCCATCAGCTCAGGCCAGTGGAGCTGTGCCAGTGTGGGGAGCACTGCAGTGGGATCTGCCAAAACCTCCTACCTACGAGGAGCTGCGTGGGGCTGAGTGCAGTGTTGGGCTCAGTCTCTGTCACAGTGTCCCTCTGGGCAGGACAGAGTGGGAGTGCTTGGGGGAACAGGTTTGGGCAGTGCACAGACTGCCTTCACGTTCCTGTGCCCACCCCACACCTGTGAGTGGGACACAAGCGGCTCAGGTTAGCATCCTGGGAAAGCTGGTGAGGTCTGGGGATAAATTGCCATCAGTTTATCTCATTTAGGAGGTAATCAGAGCCAGGGACGTGCAGAGCAATTGAATCTTAGTTGTTCTGAAGTATCATAAATCAAACTAGCTGTTGCTTTTTTACATGGGCTCATGTTAAAGAGAGCGCAGTGTCAGGCTGCCAGGGAGCATCCACAAACTATGGCAGGCGTGGGATTGGGCTGCCGGGGATGTCACCAAACCAGGGAGTGCAGCTCGGGCTGTCAGGGAGCACCCACAGGCTGGCAAACGTGTGTCAGCCTGTCAGGGGATGAAGATGCTCATCACCACAGTGGGGTTGTGGAATCAGCCTGTAGGGACCATCAGGAAAGTCTGCGCAGATCAGAGCACAAGCAAGTGCTGTGGCCAGGAGTGACCCATCCTGCCACAGAGCAGCCTAGAGCTCCCCTGCAGCCCTGACTCCTGTGCCTGGGACTCTCAGCCCCTGTCCTGGGAGCCGGGAGGGCCCAGGAGCCACCAGCCATGACTGAGGGCAGCAGCACCTTCGCGACGCTCCCTGCACCAGCCTCCCCATGGCTGCCAGAGCTCCGGGGATAATGAACTTCTCATGTGCTTAAAGAGTGATGCAGGGTGCATGGCGAGAAGCTGACAGCCCCTTAATGTGCTTCTCAGTGGCGGCCAAACGACGCGGTTTTGTCTTTGTTTTTTAGTTTTAAAACCCACGGGAAATTGATGGCCAGTAAAGAGTTGTGTTGGGGCGATGTGCGTGATTAATGCCAACTGTCAGGGGCTGTCGGAGGCCGATCGCGGTGAGCCGGGAGCGCGGGGCTGAGCCGCGCTCACCAGATTGCTGGGGATTCCAGCTGCCATCGCTCAGCTCCCGCCTGCCCCACACAGCTTGTGTCACCCGCCCGCTTCCTTCTGCCAAGCCTCTTAATTCAGTGCTAACAAGTCACTCCTGCTCATTACAGACCCTGGAGCTCCCTGCTCCATCCTGGTGTGAGGGAGGCAGCCTGTGCTGGGCATCACCACACCACAGCCAGTCCTCCATCTCCATCAGCTCCCACGCCCTCCTTCTGTGGCTCCTAGGGGACCTTGCACAGCTCCATTGCCCTTCCAGAGACCCTCATGTGCATACCCCTGACCCCACCACAAGCCTCCACTCACACCACAAAACCTGTGCTGTCCATGCCCTCCTGTGCCCACAGTGTGACCCCCTGCCCCAGTGCCCGCACACACCCCCATGGCCCTTCTGCCACCTCCCAGCCCTGACATGCTGTGCTTACGCTCCACCTTGTATGGCATCCACCCCCATGTACACAGATATGACACTCTTTGACCCTTACATGCCCCTCTTGCACACCCCTGTCTACCTACAGTGTCCCTAAGGGGCACCTGCTCCTCCTGACACCGTGTCCTTCCCCCCCCTCCCACACACATTTGGGACCCTGCTGTATGCCCTCTGTTCTGCAGCTCTGCCCATCCCTGCCTAAGCCCTCCAC
This sequence comes from Pithys albifrons albifrons, assembly GCF_047495875.1. Classification (NCBI taxonomy): domain Eukaryota; kingdom Metazoa; phylum Chordata; class Aves; order Passeriformes; family Thamnophilidae; genus Pithys; species Pithys albifrons. The sequence goes on along the minus strand of NC_092464.1, from coordinate 428,668 downwards.
TGCTGCCACCGCCCTCCCCAGTGCGGTTCCCAGTGGGGACATGCCAGCTCAGCCTGGGTCACCGCAGGATCTGGGGATGCTGGGACAGTGGATGGGTGCTGGGGGGTCTCAGCGCTGTTCCTGCTGTGCTCTCCTGGTGGCTGTCCCCGCGGAGGGGCCTGTCCCCGTTGCACTAATACAGGTTGGGAATATTGGGTTTAATGATCTGCAAAATGAGGAGGCAGCGAGCTGACATTTACGAATGGTGCTGCATCCTTCTCTTCCCAGACGCCTGCTAATTTGTTGATATCCCAAACACCTCATAATGATGTGGTACAGTGGCAGCTTGCAAACAAGCATCCTGAGGCCGAGGGCTGCTGGCTGCCCTCCTCCAGGACCCTCCTGACGGGCTTGGCAGCCAGAGAGCGGAGCAGTGGGCCAGGGTGTCCTTGCACCTCAGGTGGGACCTGCCCCTGGTTCCTGCCATGGACCCCACACACTGGAGGCATCACCTCACCTCCCTTCCTCTCTGTATGACTGCCCACTCACTGGGGCTTCTAAAGACACTTCTGCTATGGCAGCACAAAAAGAGGAGAAGGGATGGAAGCTCTGTGAAGGATGGGACCAGCCTGCCCCACTGCAGCTCCCTGTGGGGACACACTGGCCTGGGGTGACCTGCTGCACCTCAGGGAGAAGCAGGGTGTCCATAGGAAAGGCAGTGGGAAGTGCTGCTCCAAGTGGTCTCTGGGCTGAGCACTGATGTGGGGTGTGTCTGGAGCCCTTCACAGAGCAGGACCGAGCCCTGCCCTGTCCTGCACTGAAACTGAGGGGTTTTTAGCCCCCTGATGTATCCCTTCTGCGCAGAGCTGTGCTTCCCACCACTCAGAGCAGAAAGAGGGGGCTTGACACAAGTTGTGAGGGCAACACTCCAGGACACTGTTGCTCTGCTCTCCCATGTTTCATGACAGACCCACCATTCCACTGGGCACCTTGGCTTCATGGCCCCCTTGGACAGCAGGACTGTGGCCCTCCCTGGCACCTTGGTGGGCTTTTCCTTACCCTTCTCCTGTCCCTTTGGGCTGGCTTTCACCAGGGCACACAGGATGTCTCTGTTCCCTCGTTTCTGGCCAGCCCTGTGGTGTTCCTCTGCTGCCCTGAGGACATGATTCTGCCAAAGCTGGCGTGCTGGGGCAGGGACTGCTGAGTGCCTGCCCAGCACAGCAGCCTGGGGCAGTGATTCCCCCGGGCTGGTCACCTGGCTGCAGTTCCTGATGGAGCTGGGGCTCCGCTCAGCTGTCAGTGGGTTCTGGGTGGCCCCACTATCCTGGCCACTCTGCCGTGCCCTCCCTAATTCTGCTCCTATTTGGAGCCCTCTTTGCTGGGTGGCGTTGGAAGGGGGTCGTGGGGTTAACACCCATTAGCAGAGCTGACTCCCACCAAACTCTGCTCAGCGACTCTTCACAGAGCTCAGTCTTTAAAACATCATCAAAAAATCATCAAGAGAGAGAGGCAGCGTGTTCATTTCCACTGCCCACTAATTCTAATGGAGCTGGCATAATGGGCTCCCACCAGTGTGCTGAGGGGCAGCTGGGGGGCTGGGGGATGGGCTCTGCTGTCTGGTCCTGGGATAGCCCCTCACCCTGAGGTGAATGGGAAGGTCTCCCCACCACTGTCGGAGTGGCTTCCTCTGGGTCCTGAGACCTGTCGAGTCAGAACCAGCAAACTCTAGGGCTCCTCTGGGCACTGGGAAGGAGCCTGTGCCCACATGTGGGGCAGGGAAAGGATTTCTGCTGGCTCTACTTCAGCAGAGGTAGTCCAGACCCTTCTGCCCACATCATCTGCTTGGTGCTACGCGTTCATCCTGCTGGAAATGTCCCTGCCACAGTGAAACCTATACCTCTCCCCAGAAAAGGCTGAGAGTGCCCTGTACTTTCCCTAAAGCAATGACTTGAGTCTGATGCAACTTGTATGGGTGCCTTGGAAAGCTCAGGAACTGGTCCCAAACTGTCTGAAAAGCTGAGTCTGCAAAGTGTTCAAAGCTACTTTGAGTCCTTGATTCTCTTCCCAGCTCTGCAGAACCCCATGTGTGAATCCAGGGGTGTGATCCCACAGTGCCCTGCTCTGCTGCCGTAGCCAGGCTGTGCCTGGGCCTCCAAAGCAGTGCTGTCCTGTGTTGCTGCAGGGAAGAGAGGTGGGGAGTTTGCCTTAGTGTGGCAGAAAAGCCATGGTCCTTTATTAGCTCCTTCTGGGCTCTGAGAGCAACAGACCCTTTATTCAGCATGAAGCTGGAATCCAGGAGGCACAAAGAAGGAAATGAGTGGAGGTCCTGCAGCTTGCAGTGCTGGTGCCAGGGCTTTGGTCAGACTGGGACCACTGCCAGGACTGGGACCAGGCAGCCTCAGGGCTCCAGGATGTCCCTCAGCTGTGACAGTGCAAAAGTCCATCCCAGTGGGGTTGGAGCCCCCTTCCCCAGCACAGTGCCTGAGGCAGGAGGGTTATGCCCCGGGCAGGCAGGGTGGGCATTTGCTTCCACTGGGAAGCGTACAGGTGCAGGAAGGCTGGGGCTGGGATTCCTGCCTACGTGTTTGTTGGGAAGGTCCTGGGCAAACAAGAGACAGGAACAAGGAGGATGAAGCCATGTGAGCCCATAGCAGCAGTCATTGCCATGTCACAGGGACCATGGCATCCTGCTTCCTGCTCTGCAGTGACAGCAGAAGTGGCTCGGCAGCAGGGAGTGCTTGAAGTGCATCCAGTGCTTCCTGGGTCCAGGCAGCTGGCTCGGGCACTGCAGCACAGTGATGGCAGCCATGGGTGGCTCAGACCAAGGAAGAGAGAGATTTGAGAACAGCATGTTCTGATGTGTCAGGGTATCCCAGGAGTGGTCTCTGCAGATGCTCCCTTCACACGTGGGCAGTCTCAGGGAACTGCTGCTCTCTCCTGGCTGGTGGTGCTTGGCCCTGGGCAGCCACTGGTCCTGCAGCTGTGGGGGGCTGATCCTGGCTCCCCTGTGGCCTGAAGGCTCCCTGCCCTGGCTCCGGTCTGGGAGCAATCACAGAGTCTGGTTCCAGGGAACCAAGGAGGCCTGTTAGCCTGGCTGTTGTCTGGTTATTTCTTCTTCCAGTATTCAGAATTTACCAGCTGTGTATTTTCCAAGGATCTTGTTCTTGAGCTGGGATTTGGTGTCCTTGAAGCCTCCACAGCAAACATCCCTAGGGAAGGAGGGCCCTCAGAGTGGAGGCTGTGGGCTCTCTCCTGCAGCTGAGAGCTGGAGGAAGGGGCAAAGTGCTGGACAAGTGGGATGTCCTGGTTAGGCCAGTGCATCACAAGAGAGGGAAGAGTCCAGCAGTCTGACTGACTGCCTGCTCCCTTCAGTGTCAGCCTCCTGAGGGCCCAGAGTCTCCTTCCAGCAAGAGAGAGGCAGGTGCAGACAGCTTCCCCAGAGGAAGAGTCCCAGGCTGATTTAGGGTGAAATGAATGAAATATCCTCTCCTTCCTACCTGGGAAGGGAAAAACAGGAGACCCCCACATGTTGAAGTCATTCCATCCTCCACAGGCTCTGCTGGAGTGGAGACCCAGCCTTGCATTCCTGCACCAGGGCCTGAGCAGCATCAAGACAGTGGCTGCTGCTGGGATCCATGCGGGACACACCATGGAGTTCCCAGCGCTGGCAAGGGACAGCACCTTTCCAGCCTGATGTCACTGACACGTTTAACTGTGGAATGCAGGGCCCGAGGCACTCTGCACCACAGCACAGGTGCAGGAGGGCGGCTTGCCCTCAGGTTGGTGTGGGATGGACACCTGTGCATGATGGAGAGAGATGGAGTAGGGTGCTGTGCCTGATACTTATCAATGCAGGTGGTGCCTGTGAGCCTGGGAGAAAGAGCTGTGTTTTCACACCACTCCCATCAGAAATGGCTTTCCTAGGGAGACTTCCCAAGGCTGCACCATGTTCTGGGGGTATTTGTGGGCACAGCCTGGCTTCAATGGGGCCAGCTGGCGGCCACTGATGGCCTCTGCAGGTGGCCCAGCTGGTGGCCTCTGCAGCCATTCACAGCCCTGACTGTGGACTGTGGCACCTTCTCAGTCCCTGCCCTCCTGCTGCTTCCCTCCACTAAGGGACTTCTCCACCACAGAGAAGTTGGGCAGAAGAGAGGGCCCCCTCCACACTCCCCAACTCACCTCTCCACATCAGCCCCAGTGGGCACAGACCTTGCCAGGCTCAAGGCCAGTGCAGCTCTGCTTTGATGCAGACCGGGGGCCCCTCGGCCTCTGTGCTGTCTCTGGAGCTGAGCAGTTGACTCCCTGCTTTTAATAGAGAGCTGGGAAGGCACATTATGGAGATGAGGGTGTTATTTGCATAACGCTAATTAGGTAATTACAAATCATTTTGCTATGAGCTGAAGCGTGTGCTGTGACATAACGTTTATTAGTCATTCCATTCAGGCCCCGCTTAGTTAAGTCATTTACTGCACTAACTACTGAAGTTGGCAATAAAAGGTAAATGCTGGTGCTGGGTGTGAGGCTGAGGCAGGGCACCCCATGAACTGTGCCTGTGGGGGGCTGTGGGGCAGAGCCTGGGCTGGCAGGTGTTAGAGGGGCAGAACACATTCTAAGCCTTGGTGAAGAGCTGCCTGAGCCCACAGCACGGGCCCTCCTTGCATCGCCTCACTTGGTGTGTGGGGCCTGTCCCTCCAAAGCCACTCGTGGGCTGGGTCTCTTTAGGGCTGCTGGCTCTTTGGAGGGGCTGATTTCACTAATCCAGAGATTGGCAGCTTTCTCCAAGGGTGGGACATAGGGCAGAGAAAGAGGGCACAAGCAGCTTCCAGGGGTCTGGAAGCCTCCTGGGTTTCTTGGACCAGATGGCAGAGGAAAGAGGCTGCAGAGGTGCGAGCCCAGGCCCATGGAGTTGTGTGAGCAGTGGGAGGGAGGGCTGGCACGAGCTTTGGTTCCTTCCTGAGGTCACTTGCCTGTCTCAGCCCCCCAGGCTCCACTGCTGCCAGTGACCCTGCCTGTGTATGGACACAGTGCTGGCCTGCAGGAATCTGTCCGGTGGCAGGCCCCCTCTTTCTCAGCCCCTTACCATGCCACACCTTTCTCTTTCAGAAGCAGATGAGCCATTTGAGTTCATTATAGTGTCGCTGACGGGCCAGACATGGCTCTTTGAGGCCTCAACGTTGGAGGAGCGGGAGCTCTGGGTGCAGGCCATCGAGAGCCAGATCCTGGCCAGCCTGCAGGGCTGTGAGAGCAGCAAGAACAAGGTGAGAGTCTTGGCCAAGGTCTGCTTTGTTGTCATCTCTCTGGCATCTGCCACGTCCCTCCATGTCTCATGTTTCCCTCTGTCCAGTCTGGATCCTGTTTGGATCCCTCTGCTCCGAGTCAGCTGCGTCCCATCACTGGGACTGTGCAGCTCCCCCCACGTTTCCTGTCACCTCTTCCCAGCCTGGCTCCATCCACACGGAACATTCTGCATCCCACCAGGCTGGATCCTGGGCTGTTCCCTCCCTGGGCAGCTCTGCCCTTTCTCCCTGCTATGGCCCATGTCTCCTGCTCCTCTGGCGCAGCCTGGCCATGGCGTGTGGTCCCTCCAGACCCTGCTCTGTGAGCTGCTCTGCTGGACACCTGTGGGTGCCCCTGGACTGTGGTGCCAGCGGGCTCTGGGGGGTGCAGGGCACGTGCCAGCAGTGAAGGGGGTGTCGTGGGGTGTGTTCCAGGCTCGGCTGGGCAGCCAGGGCGATGCGCAGGCCATGCAGGCCGTCCGCACAGCGCGTGGGAACAGCTTCTGCGTGGACTGCGACGCTCCAAGTAAGAGATGCCACACTGAGGTTGGGGCTCACCCAGGATGGGAGGGGGCTCCAGCCACCCCCTCTCTCAGCCCAGAGAGACCTGCTTGTGGGACTGTCCTGTTCTCTCCTGCAGTGGACCTGCTCCTGCACCTGCCACGCTGGCCCATGACCCCTCGCTGGCTGGCCTGGGGTCCTGGCCTCTCTGTGCCCACTTCTCCCAGTGATACTGGGATGGGGAGAGTTCTGGTGGGTGGGTGCCTGCAGATATGGGTCTCCTGAATCACAGGAGACAGGCTGGTGAGTCTGTGCAGGTGTAACTCTCCCCTACTGATTCTGCTCCCCTCAGATCCTGACTGGGCCAGTCTGAACCTGGGTGCCCTCATGTGCATCGAGTGCTCTGGGATCCATCGCAACCTGGGCACCCACCTGTCCCGCGTGCGCTCCCTGGACCTGGATGACTGGCCTAGCGAGCTTCTCATGGTCATGACAGCCATTGGCAACGCCTTGGCCAATGCTGTCTGGGAGGGAATGGTGGAGGGCTACCCCAAGCCCACCCCTGACAGCAGTAGGTAAGGGAAATGGGGAACCCCAGGGGTGCTTCTTGGGCACTACACCAGGAGGGTTGAGGGCACCACAGGGGTTTGGGAGCAGCCATCAAGACTGGATTCCTCAAGGTGCTCCAGTGCTGGGGGTCCTGCATGCCCTCGAGGCACTGGCCAACCTCTCCCACCATCTGGTGAGTCAGCGGGGCTCCATGGTGGCCACAGCTTCATGGTGGCCACGGCTCCATGGTGGCCACAGCCATGCGGTGACTGCGGGAGCTGAGGCTCGCTGCAAAGCCGAAGGGGTTAACAGAGATGGCTTGGCAGCGTTGTGTGGGTCTCCAGGGTCTGTCCCATTCAGGCCCTTGTCTGTCCCTATCGGAGCCGCTCTGCTGTCACTCATCCCAACAAGAGCCCATTCTGTGCCTTATCAGTTCTGGCGGGTCAGGGGCCGGCGGCAGCGAGCATGCTCAGCGCGGGGCATTGATGGCCGCCCGCCAGATGCAGATGGATAGAATGGCAGCAGATAGCGGCGGGACGGCACACATCGATCCACCGGCCCGCAGCCCCGGCGGGACGGACGCGGACACAGCCTTTGTTTGCGCCAGGCGAGACGGCGGCAGCGATAAGGTGCCTCCTGCAACACTGGGCTGGCGTGTGCAGCACTAACCTTTTCCTGCCGCTGGCCATGGCCCACACACAGGCACGGGACAGGGATGGTCCCCACACTGCATGGCACAGGCATGCAGGGGGGCTCCAGCATGGAGAGACAGGTGTGGAGTCTGAGTGCAGGACGCTGCTGCGGTACAGGCATGGACATAACCACACAGGGTCTGTAGGGAGCTGTAAGGAGGGGCAGTGAGCTGAACAGGTGTCAGGCAGGTGTCCAGAGTGGGATGACAGAGCCCCAGTGACTGCTGTGGGTGCAGGGACAAAGCAAGGGGTATGTGGGACATACCTGTGTGTGACAGACACTCACTGCTCACACGGGTGGGTTTGAGGACAGTGCTGGTACTCATGTGCTTCCGCATGTGGGGCCCAGGCAGGTTGTCCCACCTGTGACAGTGACAGTGTCCTGTCTGGCAGGGAGGAGAAGGAGCGCTGGATCCGGGCCAAATACGAGCAAAAGCTCTTTCTTGCCCCACTGCCCCAGTCGGACATCCCACTGGGGCAGCAGCTGCTGCGGGCTGTGGTGGAGGATGACCTACGCCTCGTGGTGACACTCCTGGCCCATGGCACCAAGGAGGAAGTGAATGAGACCTACGGGGATGGAGATGGGCGCACAGCGCTGCATCTTTCCTGCGCCATGGCCAATGTCGTCTTCACACAGCTGCTCATCTGGGTAAGAGGGGACCTGCAGCCTCCACCATGGCACTCCTGGTGCTACCCCAGTGCTACCTCACCTTCCTGCTCCCAGGGCATGAGACACCTCTCACCCATCCTTCTGCTGTGGGTTCCCCCACGAGCCCACTGACACTGCCCTGCCTGCCCTCCTGGCTCCCTCTCCTTACCCATCACAGAGCCCCTCTGTTCCCTGCCACTCCCGTGCCTGTGGGCACGCGTCACCCGGATGCCGCTGACCGGCTGCTTCTCTCCCACACAGTACGGAGTGGATGTGAAGAGCCGGGATGCTCGGGGCCTGACACCGCTGGCCTATGCCCGGCGAGCGGGCAGCCAGGAGTGCATCGACATCCTGCTGCAGCACGGCTGCCCCAGCGACAGCGCTGCCACGCTGACCCCCAGCCTGCCCCGCCGCAACGCCAACGCCAACAACAACGCCTGCGCCGTGGCACCGGCCGAGCTCAGCGCCAGCCTCGGCTCGGTGTAGCCCTACGTGGGCTCGCGGCATGGCTGCCCTGCAGCCCTGCCAGGGACCAGGCCACAGCAGTGGGTCTGAGAGAGCACAGCCGGGCCCCCACGGTGCTCGCCCCATCGGGACTCCTGTTCCAGCCACAGGAGGCTGGGAGCTGGCCAGGAGCCACCATCCTGCTCCTCTGCACCAGTTCAGTGGACTCTCCCCATGCAGCTGGTGGGACTGTGTGGTCCCAGTGCTGTCTGCTTGCCGAGGGCTCCTGCCCCGTCGCTGGGGCGGCTCCAGTGCATCACGTCCTCATGACCGGTACATGGAGGGGGAGCTGGTTTCTCCTGACCCCCACCAGACACATCTGTAGATAAAGCAGGGTCGGGGGGCAGTTCAGGTGTGTGGCCCCACCCTGCACAGTGGTACCAGGGAGGGTGATGTCTGCACTCACTCTCCCAGACAGGTCGGTTTGGGCACTTCCCTCCTGCCCTCCCTCTGTGTCAGCATCACCACACACCCAGCTGCAGTGGGGAGGTGGGGAGCAGCAGGAGGTGCATGTTTCTCTGCTGCACCCTCGTGCTTCTCTGCTTCTGGCTGGTGCAGGAGGGATGTACTCGCTGGTACCACTCCCCATGTGCTGATGTAAGGGCAGCATCTCCCCCACGCAGTCCCCGACTTCTGGTGACCTGGAGGGAAAAGAGGATGGTCACCCCGGGATCCCCAGCTGTGTCTGTCTGTAGAGTCACTGTCCTTCCAGATTCAACCCGGAAGCCATATACAATGTCTCCATCAGAGCCTCCTGCTGGCTCCCGCTGCTGCCCAGGCGGGGCTGGTCTCCGGCTGAGCGAGGGGAGAAGAGAGGAGAGGAACATCTCTCTTTGGATTGGGGCCAAGCCTGCAGCTGAGCGCTGGGACCCCAAGGCTTTGGATGCTGCTGTGGAATGTCTGTCACTTGTGTATAAAATGTACATTGGAAATATTTATATGGACACTCTGTATATACGGTTTCTTTGCCATGAGTTCCCCTCTGTGTGTTACCTGCAGCCAAGGAGATAAAGGCCAATAAAGCAACCCACCTCCTGCCAGGCCAGCGTCTCAGTGTGCTGCCTCTGGGGCCTCTGGTGCAGCCCTGGTCTGCAGTGGGGTCTGGTGACTCTCCAGCCCAGGCTGACCAGCATTCAGCTCCTTGTCCTCTCTCTGGCTTGGGTGCTGGTATCAGCAGTCCTGTGCCACACCAGGCCTCTGGGACATGGCTCCAGAGGGATGCACAGCTCTGGTGGGTTGGGACATGGGCACAGCAGAGGGTATGCCAGATGGGACATGCTGGGGCCGACTAGTCCCTGTGCACAGGACTGTGAGTGTGAAGCTGGGGTGGGGAAGGCAGAGGTGGGCAGGGAGTGACAGGCTGTGCCAGCAAGTGAAGAGCCTGGGTGCTCAGCTGTGGCTACCAGAAGGCTGGGGGTCACGTAGTTCCATGTCATGAGCAGCCACAAGCAGTGAAAGAAGCTGTGGGTCTGCACTGCCAGCCCTGAACCCATGTGTTTCTCCCACCAGGAGTCTCCAGTGCTGCCAGTTCCTCTGGCTGCACCCCAGGCCACACCACAAACAGCAGTTCAGGACTCCTGTGTCTCCTTGTGCTGTGCCATGGTTCAGGCTCTGCTGGGCCTTGGTCCCCAAGCCTGTGTGGTGGTGCTGCAAGGAAAGCAGGTGCCAGCACACACCTCCTGCCACAGGTACCCCTCTGCCGTCCCCACCAAACCCCTGCTGCCTCCTCCCCGAGCCACTCCCATCAGCCCCTCCACTCCTTGCCGTGTGGTAGCTCTGTGCGCCCATGTCATCACGCTCATCCCAGCCCTGGTCCTGGCCCCGTCCATCCCTTGCACCTGCATCACCCCTCATTCCCATCCCCTCGTAGTGCCCGTGGGTGCCCCCTCACCGGCCCTGGCCCCAGCCTGGCGCTGGGTTTGGTTAATTTCCTGGCGACTGCATTAGCGGGAATGGAAGCCGAGGGACGGCAGCTCCTCTGGGGCCCATTAATCATCCCCCTCAGACAAGCTGCCTTGATTACAAGTGGCAAGAAATTCATTAGGGCTGCGGCTCTGACAACTTTTATCTGCGCGGCTGGATCTGACTCATTAGGCAGCCAAATTAAAGCCATGATGGGCCCTGATGAAATTCACTGCTTGTTTATCTTGTGCGATCTGATACATCTGCCCATACATCATCTCCCGCGCGGGATCCCGCCCAGCCCAGCCCTGGCACCTCCCTTCCCATCCCAGCCCTGCCCAAATCCTGGACACAGCCTGGACCCAGCTCTGGAGCCAGCCCGGGCCAGGGGCTCCCAGCAGACCCCTCACCTGCCCCTGCACTCTGCCTGTGGCATTGGAGCTGGGGTCAGGGCTGGATGCAGTGGCTGTGCCACCTTGAAGCTTTGTGAGGACAGCTCTGGAATCAGAAAATCCTACAACAATCCTGAGTTGGAAAGAACCCACAAGGATCAGTGAAGTCCACTGCTTGGGGCCACATGGTCCTGAGCAGCCTTTCATAACCCACAAGGTGCCTATGGCAGGTGCAACCCCCTCAGGGTGTCCCCAGCCCTGGCCAGGTCCTGCTGGTGGTGGCACCACTGCCAGCACACAGCCCTGCAGGGACAGATTCTATGCCCTGCTGCTGCTGCTCACCCCTTGTAAACAGGTGCTAGGGATTCCAGGGCTGCCCCTCCACTGCCACCAGCTTCTCACAGGCTCTGACATGGTCCCGAGGAGCCAAAAGAAAAGACTGTACTTGGCAGTGGGGCCAGAGGCCACCAGCAATGGCACTTGGGTTCCATCCTGCCTTGCCCCAGCCCAAGGTTACCCCAGTGCTGGAGCATATCTGGGTGCCAAGGTGGCCAATGTGGCTTCTCATGGCCCTGGGCCAGGAAAGGCTGAGGGAGGAGCTCTGTGTTTAGAGACAGGAGCTGTGTCCATGTTTAGAGACAGGAGCTGTGTCCATGTCTAGAGGCATGAGCTGTGTCCATGTTTAGGGGCAGGGTTGTGCCCATGTTTAGAGACAGGAGCTGTGTCCGTGTTTAGAGACAGGAGCTGTGTCCGTGTTTAGGGGCAGGGTTGTGCCCATGTTTAGAGACAAGAGCTGTGTCCGTGTTTAGGGGCAGGATGTGTGTGTCTGTGTTTAGGGGCAGGACTCATGTCTATGTTCAGGATGGTGCCAGGGAGGGCCCAGGCAGACCCTTTGCTCTGCCCTACACCACAGGAGTGTGCCAGGGCAGCAGCACAGGGGGACTGCCCCTGTGTAACATGGACCCGAGCAGCAGGTGACATCACCATGAGGACCCTGCCACAGGCAGCTGGCAGCGCTCACACCGTTAAGCCAAGGCAGTGGCTGCAGCAGGGGGATTGTCAGTGCCACAGAACAGGAGCCAGGGATGCAGACTCATGCCATGAGCACATCCATAGTGTGCTGTCACTCTGGAAACCAGCTGTACCTCAGGTCTGTAGCAGTTCCCAGAGAGCCTGGAGACCCAGGACAAGCCCCATGGGACACAACTCACAAAGGAAGCCCCACAGGCCCTCTCACAGCCTCAGCTGAGGTGGCACAACTTCCTGGGTGTCTGTAGGTGGGCAGCAGTAGTGTGTGGGGCAGCACTGTCCAACCCTGAGGCAGCTGGGACTACACACTGGGCACATGTGGAAGTGCTTTCACAAGCAATGGCCAGAGCAGAGATCCTGCCATTGAGCTGCACCTTTGTATGTCCAGTCAGCCTTACCTCTGGGAGAGCGTGTGGCACAGGTGTGACACAGTGTCCCAGCTCCCTTGGCCTGTGCTCACCAAGGTACAGCACCAGCATGCTCCAATTCAGCATCTGCACCCAGTGCCCCTTCATGGGTATCTGCCCTGCTGGTGGGTGCAGACAGGCACAGAGCTGGACCTCACAGAGCCCTGTAGAGATCCATCCAGCCTGGCAGGTGAGAACACTGCACAAGCTGGCAGGCTGTGCTAGGTCCAGTATAGGTGGCAAGTGGGACACTTCAACCTGGGAAGGGTTTTACAGCCCTGGTGAGCTGGGAGTCATCAGCTCTCCAGCCTCATGAAGAACTTCACAGGATCCAGTGAGCAGCAGCACAGCAGTGTGGTGACAGTCTCTCTCCCCCTCTCTCTCCTCCCCATCCCCACTACCATTATGCCCTTGGTAAGTTCTTTTAGATCTTGATCATTTTTCTTTGGCACTGAAGGGGCACCTACCATGAATTTGGACTGTGCTGCTGAGGCCATCATGGCCAGACTCACTACTGCATCTCCTCTGCAGCTGCACCCAGAACTCTGTGAGCCACTGTGGACCCAGCTGCAAAGGAACTGGGCAGTGGTCGGAGGGAGCTCATGACCCTTCCCAGGTGCCAGTCAGCAGGAGATTGTTTCTCTCCTGCCCATGTGCAGCTTGTGGAGAGGTGCTCTGTGAGTCACCAGCAGGTTAGCCAAGCATCTGAGCTAGCCCTGGAGCTGCTGGCTGATGAACAGCACCAGCACCATGTTGTGGGCCATCACATCTTCATACAAGTCCCTTGCCAGGGAATACTGAGAACCAGCTTTGTTGCACTGAATGAGTAAACATCCTGTGGGATGCAATCCCTGCTTCTTTTTCAGTTCTTTAAGAACTACTGTCCTGACTAGGCAGGTCTGGTAGGGAGAGTTCCCTTGTAAATTCTGAAACTCCCATCCTGAGGGCAAAATAAGTCTTGTTAGTATCAATGTGTGTATAAACATATATACAGACAAATGCATGTTTGTGTATATACATATATTGATGTGTCTGCATCTGTATCCACCTTTTACTGTGTGCTTGTGTCTGTGTCTCTGCCTCTGCCTGTCTGTGTGTACGTACACATGCACATACATGTGCACCAGTGTGTGTGTTTAGGTACCCACATGACAGTTCCTCCCCCGACCAGTTCCTACCCCAGGACACAGGAAACAGCCAGAAGCTGGTAGATGTGAAGTTCCAAATAGATTAAAGGAAAAAATCATACTAGGATGGTGCTTGGACACTGGCACAGGGGCCCAAAGAGGAGGGATTACCCATTCTTGGAATACTGGAAGTCAGATGGACAGCATCAACTCAACACCCTGATCTAATGGGACTAACTTTGAGCAGGTGTTGGAGCAGAGCCTTCCTGAGGTCCCATCCAGTTGCACGGCTCAGTCACCCAACCTCTGTCTTTACTGCCCAGTTGTTTGTTGTGTCCCTCTTCCTCCCACCCACCCCAGTTTGACACAACACCCAGAGCTCCAGCTTGTGGGGGCCCCTGCAGGTGTCCCTTGTGGGGAGGGGCTGCAGCTGCTTGGTGCAGTCAGTGCACCGTGATCAGTGGGGTGTGCAGTGCCAAGTGCTGCTCTTCCCGGGCCCTGCACTGAAATCAGTGCTGTGCTCTGTGCTCACGGTGCGGGGTGAGCAGTGCTGTGCACCACACTCTGTGGTTTGCTCTCCGCTGTGCAGGAGGCACTGGAGCTATCACAATGCTCAAGGTTCATGGGGAGCTCTGCTGTGCTCTGCTCAGTGCCAGGAGCACTCTGCTGCTCTGCAGCTCTCTCCAGCAGTGCTGGTGACAGCATGAGTCTGTCACCTACAGCAGCACCAGACCGAGCAGCACCTCTGCAGTGCTAGTGGGGAGTTTAACACGGCTGTTTGTAGGGTTGAAGTGTTTAAGGGCTCTGCGACTGGTCTACTGCAACAACAAAAAAACCCCCAAACCCCAAGTAACTTCCATGCAGCTGAATGCTCCAAGTCTTGGATCCACCTCAGTGGCAGCTGATGGATGAGTGTGCAGAGGAAGAGTTGCTCCATGACTTCAGGTGGGCAATGGCCTGCACGGTATGGGGAGGGTGGGTTAAGGACACAATAAACTGTTGCTGCTTGCTATGTCCTACTGGGGCAGGGCATATCAAACCAGTGTCATTCAGAAATGCCCAGTGAGAGTAAGAAGTTCTTGGACCCTAAAATAAAACTTAACTCCCTTCAATGGCACTGCCCTGCCACTGGAGCTGTGGATACTTTCCGGAGTGTTGTGGTCAGCATGCACTGCTATGCTGTGCTCGGCTGCTGTGGCACAGACCCCTCGTGTGGACACATTTGTAGTGGCAGAGTCCTGTTTGTAGCTGCAGAATGGCTTTACCCTGCCCTCCCATCCCACCTGGCCAGAGGTGTGTGCACCAGTTCCTGTGCAGGAACTGCTGGAGTCACTGCAAAAGGCTCTGTCCCCTTTGCAGCTGTGTAGCACAGGTAAATTCAGTCTCTGTCTCAGACCAACCCCCACCCAGGGAGGGAGAAGGGGGGAGCAGCTGAGATGAGGTTCTCAGGTGCAGGCAGCTCTACCCCAGCATGTTGAAAAGGGACCTGACAGTTTTCCTGATGACAGGGCAGTGGGGGCTGCAGAGGACATTTACCTCCCCTGATCCAGAGCAAATGCCAACAGGTGTTGGAACCTGAGCAGGCCAAGCCCATGCTGGGGATGCTGTGAGCAACACCCAGCCAGGCGGTTCCAGGTTGGTAGTGGAGGGACAGAGGTAGAAAGTGTCCTGCAGTGGAAGCCAGCTGTGCTCAGAACTGTCTCAGGACCTGCAGAAAACATTTCTGTGGAAAGAGGCACCCACCAAGGACATCCAGAAGTACGGCTTTGTCCGCACCGTTGCTCTGCTCTGAGCTGTCCCCACACAGGCCAGCTGGAGCCAGTGGCCAGCAGGCAGTGACAGCCACCCGTAGTGCTCTGAGGTGCCTGGGTGCTGCAGGAGGACTCAGCTGTGCAGGCTGAGCACGGGCCCCACACTCCCGTGAACAGAATGTACCTGTCAAAATCAGAAGGAACACTTTCCCCTCAGGCAGCACAGAGATGGCCCAGCCCTTACTGTGGGATCAGGGAGGGCACCCAAGAAGATGAAATTGGCTCTAGCTGTCAGGGATGTTTCCTGCTCTCCCAAGCTGTCTCTCAGGGAAGGTGACAATGGCTAGCTAGACCCTGTTTGACCCAAACTCCCCACCAAACCCCAGAGCAACTGGCACCATTGGAGAGAGCCTTTTCCCTATCCAGGAACCTTGGATGGGATTGCCATGGGTGTTGCTACCACGACATAGGTGCAGGAGCTCCCTTGTCCTATGGACTCACTGATGTTTGACAAACCAGGGCAGAGGCTGTCATGGCTGGACACCCGGAGAGCAGTGGCACCACCCAGCCCTGGCACTGCTGACTCGGTGGGGAGCTGTGCCCGTGTACAACTGCATCTTCATAGGGTTCTGGGGTCAGGGTCAGTGTCTGAGGTGGCTGGTGGCAGGACCAACATCTCATGTGATAGCTCTCAAGAGCAGAGAATTACACGCTGGCTGGCCTGGATGTGTGAGCCTCTGTCGTTGTTGCTCCTGTCCCAGGATCTGAGCACCAGGGAACCGCCTGTCCCGGTGCAGGACAGGAGCCGCAGCCGCATTGGGAATCTGGGGCAGCGCACACGTCCTCCCAGCCCGCGGTGAGATGCGAAGGCCGTCGCGGCCCCAGCCCGGCGGGAGGGCGGACCTGGAGATGCTCCCGGGCGCTTCCCGGCCCTTCCCCGCCTCTTCCCCCTCCCGTGTCTCGGCACTAACACCGCACCGGGTGCGATGGCGCCCGCAGTGCCACCGCTGCTCCCCCCAGAGCCGTCGGATCCGCGGGCCCCGGTACCGGCACTGGCCAAGCCCTGAAGCCTCCCTCCCTCCCTCCCTCCCTCCCTCCCTCTCGGGCCTCCGCGGCCGCTCCTCGGGGTCGGCCCGCTGCCCGTGCCCTTCCCATGCTTTTGTCTCTGCCCCTGCCCCTGTCCCTGTTCCCATCCCTCTTCCTTCTCTGTCTCCCTTCTCTGCCTCCTGGGGCGGGCACCGGGAGCCCCGTGACCCTGCAGCGAGGAAGAACGTGGCCTTGCTCCATAGAAAATAATTTATTGAAATCACAGCTATACATGGGCGGGTGCCCGCGGTAGCGCGGCCCCGGCCCGGCCCGGCCCGGCTCGGCCCGGCTCAGCCCGGCGCGGCGCGCGGGACCCGGGCGGCCGCACTCCCCGTGCCACGGACAGAGGGACACGCTGCTGTATGTACAGAGTTTACACGGAATAAATAAGGAACATGTACAGAGGAGGGGGAGCGGGCGCCGCGGCCTCTCCGCCGCCCGCCCCACGGTCCGGGAGCCGCGCCGTGCTCAGGGCCGGGCGCCCTGCTCGATCTGCTGGTGCTGGCTGCGCACGGCGAAGCGGTTCACGTGCACCGGGATGGGCACCACGATCTTGGGGTTGCGGACGGGCTCTCCCGAGCGGTTGCTGACATTGCCGGCCTTGATGCGTTTCCACTTGGCGCGGCGGTTCTGAAACCAGATCTTCACCTGCACCTCGCTCAGCTTCAGGGCGTGTGCGATCTGCGAGCGCTCCGTCAGGCTCAGGTACTTCTTGCAGTGGAACTCCTTCTCCAGCTCCAGCAGCTGCTCGCTGGTGAAGGCCGTCCGGCGTCGGCGGCTCTTCCCGGTCCCGGAGCCCGGCGGGGGCTGCTCGGCGGCGGGGCCGCTCTTGCCCTTGCCCTTGGTGCCCAGCGCGGTGCCGGCGGCCGCCCCGTCCAGGAATGTCTCCTCCTCGCTCTCGCCCGCCGAGCTCTCCTCCTCCCGCTCGCTGCACGGCGTTGCAGCCGACTTCACCTCCAGCTTCTCCTCGTCCGAGCTGTACGCCTTCCCGTCTGCGGGGCACACAGCGTCAGCGCCCGCCGGCGCAGCCCCTGCCCTCCCCGCCCCGTCCTTCCGCGCCCCGGGCCTCGCAGCCGCGGGGGAAGCCTCCTCCGCCCGCTCCCTCGGTGGGTGGCTGCAGCTTCTTCCGCAGTCCCGGACCCTGCCACCACCACGTCCCGCAGCCTCGGGGTGGGCAAAGTAGCGGTGCCGGTCTCCGCAGCAGCCCCGCACCGGGCCCTGCCGCGGCCAGCGCCAGCCGTTCCCGTCCGGGACCCCAGTGCCCTGCTGCCCGCAGCCTGCCGGACTCCGAGAGGCAGCACCCACCAACCCGGCGGGCACCCTGAACTCTGACCTCCCCAGCAGCTGCCCCATCCCACAGTTCAGCTGTAGCAGCATCACAGGCTTGGTCCAGCAGAGCACATCACAACCCTTCCAGGGTTTGTCCGGACCTCCACATCGGAAAGAACATCCGTAACTTGCCCTTCAGGTCAGCACTTCTGTCCCTTCCTACTGCATCAGACCATCGATGCTGTTCAGAAAGAAACCAGCCAAGAAGAGCTGAAGGACTGTCCTGGAAACAGCATCCAGAGCCAACAAAACTCTTTGCAGGGCTCTACAGGACATGGAGTGTCCAACTGCTGGCTCTCCCTTTCTAATCCCAGGACCCACCACTGGCTCCCCGTGCAGCCAGGGAATAAGGTGCTGAGACACCTGATGCTCCAGGCTCAGCTGCCTCTGGCAACATGCAGAGGGGCAGGACAGAGCCTGCAACATCACACAACAGACAGCACCTCATCCCAGGCCACTGGACAGGATGCAGTGCTTGGATTACCCCAGACACCTCTGCTATGCTGCCTGTGAGGATATTGATATGGTAGAAGGGTATGAATCTCCTCCTTGCAAGCTTCTTGTGTCCCAAACTGCCAACTGAATGATTAAACAGCCGTGGAGCAAGGGAGGACATGGGGGGAAGACATGGGGAGGAAAGACGCCTGAAAGGCAGTCACTTCCATGGTAGAAGGGCTCAAAGTGAGAAGAGATACCTGGTCACAGACAGGGATCATGAAGGGAGGACCCAGAGCTATGCACAAGCAGGAGAAGAAGCTTTTCTGTCATGTTGAGACTAGAGGGGACCTGAACATTCTTCAAGTGTGACCCAAAAGCACAAATCACTGCTGGAAGGAGATGGTCCTGAAGCACTCCCACTCAATATAATCCAACACAGAGAAGAAGCAGCAGCTCTTCAAAGTTCTAAGCAGTGTCCAGCTACTGGCACATGTGACCTGGGCCACTGGATCACTGGCCACCTCAGCTCACTTGTGGGAATCCCAGAACAGCCCTCAGAAGCCTGACAGTGCGGAGTTCAAATACACAAAGAGCTACTGCAAGAGCCTATTTACGCCCTGAAGACAATTTCTGGGATTCTGGTGACTGTGGAACCCCCACATTCCTGGTCCTGGTCCTTGCTACAGTCCTGTAGCAAGTCTGTGGCTTCCTGAGAGCAGGTAGCTGGCTTTGGAGTTCTGGATTAATTTCTCTGCTCCTCTTGCTTTGCACAGTGGAAAAGAACACCTACAACAGTGTCCTACTGCAGAAGAACAGACAGTGATTTCATTCATCATGAGGGTCAGGGATGGGGAAGAAGAGACCCCCTGTGTGCATAGTGGGTAAAGACCAGAGAATTTGTGCTGGTGGGGCTGAGGATCAGCAGTGGGTGGTGAGGAGCATTTTGGCTCTGAGCACTTTCCTGAAGAAAAGAAGAGCTTTCTCTTCTATGTACTATCTCTGTGCCTTGGAGCTCAGGGCCTGACGAGATAAGAGCTCTTATGAGGAAATCAGTGTCTTCCCCAAAAGCTCTTGTAGGCACTGTGATGACACCCCAACAGCCACACCAGCCAGCAGTGCTGATGAGGCTGTTTGCTCCTGTCAGTCCAGGCTGTGCCCCAGCAGCCTGGAAGAAGGCTCAGCTACCTCTGCAACATGATGATTTATAAAGCAGGTGCTATGTTTGGATACTCTCTTCTTAACTAGACCCCAAATTTTAAATGGTCTCTCACAATTGTGTCTTATAAAAGGGCTGGATTTGCAGTAAGAAACTTGAAACTATTTGATGGCAGAGTCTAAACCAGATGTTTTCACAAAGCAAATTGGTATATTGGCTTGTTACTCACCTACTATGTCCCCAGTGACAAAGGAATGGAGGCAGCAGATACCACATATAGTGTAGTGGATGTTCACTGAGATTTTCAAGGCCTTTGAACAGGAAATGAAGCTGTCATGAAGCAAAACATTGTGACTAAAAAATCAACGAGAAGCAGTAGATGAAGAATAGGGCTGACCCTCTGGTTTGCTCTTCACAAAGTCCCAGCTGTACATTGATCCTAGGAAAGAGACTGAAGAGGGTCCAAAGGAGGTCACAAAAATGCTCTGAGGGCTGGAGCCCATTTGACTGATCTGCTGTGAGGACAGGCTGAGAGAGTTGGGGTTGTTCTGTCTGGAGAAGAGCAGGATCCAGGAGACCTTATTATAGGCTTTTGGTACTTAAAGAGGACTTATAAGAAAGACAGAGAAAGGCTTTTAACAGGCCCTGTTGCAACAGGACATGGGGTGATAGTTTTTAGCTAAAAGAGGGTCAGTTCAGTTTAGATATATGGAATAAATATTTCACAATGAGTGTGGTGAAACAGTGGCCCTGGTTGCCCAGACAAATGGTGAACACCACATCCCCAGCAACATTCAAGGCCAAGTCAGATGAGGCTCTGAGCAACCTGATCTAGTTGAAGATGTCCCTACCCAGGGCAGAGAAGTTGGACTAAATGGCCTTTAAAAGTCCCTGCCAATCCAAATTATTCTGTGCTGCTGTGATTATGGATGTGGAAAGCATGGTGTGTGTCACAGGTGACAACGTTATTCAAGCAGAATCAGAGAAACCTGGATCAGGAATGGGTGTTGTGACAGCCTGAAGAGCCCTGTGTTGGTAAGCACACAAGGAAACAAAAGAAAATTCACCCAGGCCCCAACTGAATGTGCAGTCACTACATCAACCCAAGAGAGGGTCTCAGACCACTGCCTGGATCTCAGAGGAGACCTGCACAGCTCAGGAACAAACCTGCTCTCAGGAGAGCTGTGGAGAGCTGGGTGTCGAGTACCCTTATCCCAGGGGTCACACTCTTTGTTGCAGCTGTAGTAACAAACCAGACTCCAAGCTTTCCTACTTCTCACCACCAGTTTCCCTACACTTCTCTCCCCACTCAAGAAGGGTGGCAACAGCTGGAAGCAAGTTTGGAACCCAGTGGGTGCAGGGAGAGGCCTAAATAGTGCATTGACACATTTGACTTATCCAGCAAGCAAGTGATCTTGTGTCCATAGACACCTGCACGATGGAGAAACTAGCAGAGCCCAGGGACAGAAACAGTCACTTCAGGGTATAAGTCATTTCATGTCAGTGAAACAGAAAAAAGAAGGCCTTTATTCTTCACATGGTTCTACAGATAACAGGTCTGTGGAACACCTTGCCCTGGGATGTGGCTGATGCCAGGGTTATCCCTCCTTTCTGGTGGACTCCAGGGAGATTAAAAAAGGTCAGAGAAGACAAATTGGCCAAAGTTTACTAAATATACAGAAACAACACCTGGCTCAAGAAGCTCCTGATGTGCAGATGGTTGGATGTGAGGCAAGTGTCATTTTTGAATTGAGCTTTGCACAGATTGTGCTTTCTTGCTCTTCCCTGGACAATTACTTTTGACCAGGGCCACAGACAAGATGCTAGCACAAATTGCATTATTGACAGTTTTTGATGACTCCTTTTGACACAAATCATCTTTCTCTTCCTTAATACTGGAAAAAACCCACAGCAATCCTCCTGGGTTTCATCGGAGATAGGTGGCAAATCAAAAACCACTCTCCATCTCTTGTACAGTCAGGAGAAATATTAGGTAAAGGAGAAGGTGGACACATTTGGCCTGACAAATCCTCTCAGACCTGAGCAGCCCACAGAGTTGGGTCAACATGGCCACATTCCTCTGCAGAAGGACAAACATCCTTCATGGCTCGGGAGCAAGCACAGTGCGCAGAGGCAGCAGGGAAGGAACAGTGACAAGACACCTTCCCTTCCATCATATCAGCCAGTTGCAAAAGTAGAAGTCTTAGAGGTAGGATTTCTCGGATTCAGAAGTGTCCACTGTCTGGGACAGTTCATCTGAGTCTTTCAGGGGATGGATCGTGTTGGGCTCAGCTATGGAGAAGCCACGGAAGGAGATCAAGCACAGCGTTTGATCATCTGCAGTTTTTCTGCTCACAGACTGGGAAGATGAGGTCATATGCACAGGTGGTTTTGGCCAGGGTAGTGCTGCCCTCGAGGAGACTTTTACAACAAAAATGAGATCGTGTTGGGGTTTTGGCTCAGCACAGAGGCCAGGGAGCACCAATGCCCCAACAACCCACAAAGGCAATGGGGAGGCAGAATGTCCCCAGTGTCCTGCTGAGGGGTGAGGTTCAAGGGGTACCTGAGCAAGCAAAATGCTCTTCTGAGAGAGGAACCAGGCAGGTCAAGGGAGATACCTGGGTTTGTCCAGGAGAGACTAAAAGGAGGATGGTGAACACACAGCCAAGCACTGCAAGAAGCAGCAGAGACTTCTCAGCATGCAACCATGCCAGGAAGCCTCTGAGAAAAAGGTGGTTCTCAAGACTGGCCAGGGCAGACAGCTCAGGACAGGCCATGCCAGAGAAGCAGCAGCTGGCTGGTCTGGGTGTTCCGCAGACACCCCTTATGCCCCGCGCTGCAGCAGCAGAGGGGGAAGAGGTGAGCGCTGGATCCAGCTAAGAAACACGGAGCAACAAGTCCCCGAGGCTGATGCCGGCGCACTCGGGGAGTGGCTGCAGCGCACAAAGGGAAGGAGCTGCCCCCGCCTGCATCGAGGGGTCCCGGGACCGGAGCTGCCGCCTGCCCGCGACGTCGGGCTGGGGCGGTGCCGACGTGGCGGGCGCGGCGGGCACAGCAGCGGGCACGGCGGCCGGGACGGAAGGGAGTGGGGCTGCGGGTGGTAGCCTCGGTGAGGGGTCTGCCCCGTCGCCGTCTCCGCGGGGCGGGCTCGGCTGGGGGACGTGGAGCACCGGTAGCCGCAGCACGGCGACGCCGGGAGGCACCCGCCCCTGACGCGGCACCGTGCTGGGGGCCAGGGGCAGCCCCGCGCCGGACAGAGCGGGACCGTGTCCCGCACGGGGACCAGGATCGGAACGGGTGGGGAGGGCTGCGGCTGCCCAGCGCGCCGGGCCGTGCGGCGTCCCGTCGCCTTGAGCCTCGCTCGGCCCGGGCCGGGTGCCAGGACCTCGGAGAGCTCCGCGTCGCTCTGGTCCTGCCGGGCGGCCCATGGCCCGCCATGGAGGCTCCCCTGACGGTCCGCTCTCCCGCCCCTTCTGCCCCACGGCCCGGCCGAGGCGAGCGGAGTTTGTCTCCCAACCGCAAAAGCTGCGGGAGCTGCGAAGGCGGCCCGGGACGGCGGGAAACCGTCCCGGTCTCTCGGCTCAGCCCGACAGGATGGACAGGGAGCGCAGCCGCGGGCAGATCCAGCCGCCGTGGGCAGATCCAGCCGCCGCGGCCCGTGGCGACCCCGCCGTCCTGCCCGCCGTGCCCCGGCCCCCAGCACCCGTGGCTCCGCGACTTCTGTCCTGGCGAGCTCGGGACCCGCGGGGCAGTCCGTCCCCAGGAGCCACCGGCGAAAGCCCGGGCAGGGACCCCTCGGGGCTGCGGGCGAGGTGGGCCGGCTGCTTTCCACCGGACGGGGCGGGCCCGCGCTTCTCTTACCTGCCAGGCCGGGGAAGGGGTCCGGGAAGTGCAGCGGCGGCTCGGGCGGCCCCTTGTCGCGGCCCGGGGGCAGCTCCTCCGCCTCCAGGCCCTCGGCGCCCCGCCGGCAGCCGGCGTCGGGGGTGGCGCGCGGCGGGGGCAGCTCCTGCGGCGGGTAGAAGCCGTCGGGGGGCTCGGAGAAGCTGGGCAGGGCGGTGGTGAGCGCCACCATGGAGGGCACGGCCTGGCCCAGGCTGGCGCAGAAGGTGTTGGTGAGGCGGCCGGCGAAGGAGGCCAGCGGGGCCAGCGGCGGCAGCCCCGACTGCAGCGGAGCGTGGGACAGCGCCTGCGGCAGCACCAGCGGCCGGTACGGCATGAACATGGGATACCCGGTGTAGAGCAGGTGCCCGGAGCGCGGCGGCGGCGTCCCGATGAGTGAGTCGATGGAGAAGGCGGTCCCCTGGCCGCCGGGTCTCTGCATGGCGAGCGGGCGCCGCCGGCTCAGCCGGCACCAACTTTCCGGCGAGCTCGGGCCGCCGCCAACTCGCCGCGATCCCGCCGCCGGGACCCGTCGCCGTCGCCGCCGCCGCGGCCTCGGCCCGCGCCCGCCGCCTCCCGTGGGCTCTGGCGCCCGGCGAGAGCTGCCGCCCGGCCGCCCGCTCGCTGTGCCGGCGCGGCGGAGTGAAGCGCGCTCGGAGCCGCCCGCCCGCCCCGCCGCGGGGGGGCCGGGCCGGGCCGGCGAGGGGAGGGGGGCGGAGGGGAGGGGAGGCGGGAGGGGGTGTCGCCCTCTGCTCTCATCCATCTTCCGCACATCACGGTCGAGTTCCTCCTTCAGCGCCCGCTCCGCCGGGGCAAAGCGCCCCGCTCCCCCGGAGCGGCCGGCCCCTGGGAAGGCACCTCCCCCTCCCGCCTCATCAGCTGTTATTAATGGTGATTGATGATTAGCAATTACGGGGCCAACACAGGGGTGCTTTTGTGGGGACGGGACGGGTCGGGTCTGCGCCGCTCAGCACTGCCTTCCTCGGGCCCGGGAACAACGGACGGGGCGAGCCGGCCCCGCCCCGCTCCCGCAACGGGCCCGAGCAGGGCCGGCGCTCCGGCGGCCGAGCCTGCGGGAAGCGGCCCAGGGACGCGGCGACGGGCGGGGTCCAGTGTCCCGACGGGCCAGCCCTGGCCAGGCAGCGGCCCCGCCGCACTAGGGCTGTGCCGTGCGGTGCCGTGCTATGCCCGCAAAGCGTCCGCCGGGACTGCCTCTTTTCCGGCCCCAGAGCTTCGGTGGGCTCGGAGCGGTATCTCCGTGATGCCGGCGGGCTCGGGGAGACCGCGGGGCCACCCACAGTCGCATTCGGGGCACGGCGGGAGCGGAAACACTAGAGAAGCTCCCCCGTCCCCCCTTGCTGCTCCTCAGAGGCGCCCGCGCCGCGCCCCGCTCGGGGGTCCCGGCGCTCTGTCCCGCCGGCAGGAGCGAGCAGGCGGCGCGGAGCCGGGGGCGCAGCACAGAGTCCAGCGCTCCTTCGGCCCCGCTGCGCAGCACAGAACCCAGGGCTCGCTCCTCCTGCACACGCGTGTCACACACGTCCCCCGGGTGGCGGTCGGTGGCCCTGGTGCGCATCGCTCCGTCTGCAGAGCAAGCGAGACCCCTGTGAGCCGAAAACTCGAGCTGCGGCGACAGCTCCGCGGCTCCGCTGCGCTCTTGAGTGTTCGGGGAGCATCGCCTGCCCCTTGTGGGGAGTCTCCACGCTGAAACAGAGGACTTCTTCCCCAGCTCAGCATTTGGCATGCGCTCCTGTTTACAGGGAGCTGCTCACCTGGCCTGAAATATGCTGAGCATCAGGCAAACTAAAGCCCTGTTTTAGAAGAGCATCGGGATTGCCACATAACGCGCTTGGAAGCTGAGAAATGCCAGCACTAAAGTCGTGTCTATGTTCACTCTGACTGTATTTTCAGTGGCATAGTGACACATCAGACCTCCAGCTCTCACCTAGGGGTATTCCTCTTCCCAGGCCCCCTTTTGTTTTCCTGCCTGCGCTCTTCCTTTAACCAGGGATGCAGCACCTCTGGCTGCTTAGCTACCCAGGCTCTTTGGTGGCATTGATATCTGTGTGAACACATGGATTTCTGAACCATCACCTTCTGCTCTGTCTCTGAGGAGGTCTGGAACACCACGTTGCTGCAACCTTGAAGTGTGTGTTTTGTATGGCACATGACAGCCCAGCTGTAGACCTGGACACTTGGATCCTGTGTGTAGCATGTGAGGCAAAGTGGGTCTGTCTACCAGGCACTCAGCCTTCCTCCACTAGGGAAAGAATAGCCATGTGTTAGTGGATCTCAAGACTACACCTAAAGGGGCCCAAATCCAGGCTGTGTAAGCAGCTTCCTGACTCCTGAGCAATTACAATTTGATCACTTGTTCAAAGAACCTTTTCTATGTAACCTTCAACCCACACCTCACACTCTCAGATAGGTTAGCAAGGTATTTGAAAGCAACAGGAAACTGCTTTATTCCATGACCTTGTTGGAAAACTGAATGAGCTGGGGGTGGACTGTGTCTTCCATGAGGGAGGATGGTGGCCTGCACCACAGTAACAGGTCCTGCCTGAAGCCAATAGCACAAGCTCCATACTGACCTCTACAGATCCCTACTTATGTATCCAAGATTAAGCTTCTGCTTACCTGATCATGCAGTTGCATTATCTACAGACCCCATCTCCCTTCAAACATTGAATCTCTGTTCCATGCTTGGAGCAGCAAGGAAAGCTGCTTTCACAGAGGGATGGAAGACGGGCAGCAAGGGCTGCAGCAAGACAGAGGCTTCACTGACCAGGATGCAGTCCCACAGGACCTGAGGAAGGTGAGCAGAGCAGACCTGCTGATGGACAGCTGCATCAGCTGAGCTGGCCCTGATCGCAGAGGGCTGAACCACCACGAGGTGGGAATGTACTCACAGCCCAACAACTTACTCCACTCTGGTTTACTTTGTCTCCTGAGACTTTGTAATAAAGAAAGGTAGAAACTCATGTGCCAAATTGTAAAGCAAAGATTTAGAGAAGGACTGGTTGAAGTACTGCAGGGGAAAAAAATGTTGCAAGAAAAAATAAAGCAAAGATTGTGCTGCTGTACTCCAATGTGTACATGGAATGGGACAGAGTTCCCACACACACCTTTCTTACAGGGTGATCCAACTCAGAGTCAAGGGTCCAGGCTGCACATGATAACTCCATTGCTCCTTGGATCTTCATGGGCTTTCCCAGTTTCTGTAGCCTCTGTCTAATCTTCCACAGCTTCTTGCTATCTCTGAACTGCAGTTTCCATGGCTTCCACTTCAGGCTCAGTCCTCCACTGCTCAGTTTGCTCCCTGGACATCTCTCCCTCTCCACACACCTTCTCTGCAGGAAACCTGAAGATTCTGGTTTGTCAGGCTCCATCCCTCCCTTGCAAGGAGCCGGTGAGTTCCCTTAATGTGCCTGAAATATACACTGTCCAACGTGCCAGGTACAGCAGAAATATTAATTGTGTGTCCAACTTGTAAAGCCCCTGGTCTCATTGCACTCTCAGCTGTTGACAGAGATCTCTCAGGACTTCACTGGGTACATTATCTGACACTGAGCTAAGAAAGAGTCTGAGGAGCACATGTGCTCTCTCCTTCTGTTTTGTGGTCACTAGGTCATGGTTCCTGTTTTTCAGCCTCAGTGCGTGGTTCTGAGTCTCACCAGGCTGGACCCCAAATTCAAGTCCAGCCTCTGCAAGCAGCACCTTCAGCAATCGCAGACCAGTCTGACCCATCTTCTCTTCCATCATGCTACCATGTGAGCTGCTCCTCTGTCCTCAGTCTGCCTTTGCTTCCCACCCCCTCTCTAGTTTCTGCATTAGAACTGTTGAAGCTTCTTTCTCCTCCTTCTCCTCTTCTCTGTTCCTTGCTGCAGACACATGATCATGGATGAGTCCATTTGCCTGTTTTTCTGGGGTCAGTAGGCAAGATTGGAAAGTGTCCTGCTCAACACTTGATATGTGGGACACAGTGTCTGCTGAAGATCATACATGACCTGTCTGGCCAGCACAGAGGACCTGCCCTAACTTCAAGCTGCTCAGCATAGGCAGAGGCTTCCTAGGAGAAAACCACCAACCTCTAAAAATGTCCTTGCTTGGAACACACAAAGGGGGATCCTCAGAGGTTGGTAATTAGGAGAAGTTGATCCTGGGCTACTGGGCAGAAAAATAACAATTCAGGCCATCTCCTTTCTGAGGTGGGGAGTCTAGAGTGCATTACCAGTGCACCAGCTATTGGCCAGGTAGAGGCCAATTAATTTTTGCTGTATCTGTAGTGGGAAAAGTTTGGAGACAGGCACAGCACACTGCAACCACAACTGCAACAGTTAAAGTGTAATGACTGACTGGCAAATGAAAGCAGCTCTTCCTAATGGAAACTGCTATGCAGCCTTAACTTTATGCCTCTACCTGCTCCACTTACGATCTCTACATGGAATCTAGCACAGCGAGACTAAATCTAGTCACAGCCTCTAGGCATTCCTGCAATACAGCTGCTAAACATACTAAAAGCAAGGGTAACGTTGCAAAATTATTTACTCAAAAAGTTTTGGAAGTGGACAGATTAGTCTGGCTATGGTCATGATGATGAAGGTGGCCTTCTGCCAGGCACAGACTCTGCTATTGGACGTGCCCATGACATGGTCTATCAGACTCTGCAGCCACACACAGCCTGGAGTGCAAAGAGCTCATGTGCAAGGAGCACCCAGGGGGTCCCAGCTGGCCTTTGCACACACGGTCCCACAGGCCTTCCCTGGCTGCAGAGCTGCCCCATGTGCTTCTGTCTTCGGCTTCCGACAGCATAACCTGTCACAGCCTTCTGCAGCAGCTGAGGATATGCCTGCTCATGCCTGGGGAACACATTTCAGAAGCAGACCTGGCAGAGCCATAGCTGGAGCAGTAAGAACCCAGGATTCTCATTAACAGTAGCAAGAGCAGTCCCAGGTGCATGGGTTTGCTGTTGACAAGATCTCAGAGGAGAAATTTTTGTTTCTATAGTCCTGGACAAGGTAGGATCCTTTGATATGTCTCTTTAAGGATTATTTTGCTTAGGAGAGCCAAGCCCTCCCTCAGCCCTGGGTTTGAATCCTGCTCTGGGAAAGCTGTATTACCAAACTCTTCATCATTTATGGGGCTGCTAAGGCACAGAGTTTGGACCTCTTGCACATTTAGCCTGGAAGCAGCTGTCTCCACGTGCACTGCTCTGCCCCAGCAGTCACATGAGCAGTGTGCTCTGGATTCTGTCCTTCAGAAGACATGCATCATATGCAGATTAATATGGAGATGTGTCATGGCTCTGACAGAACTAAAGAGCCTATATGCAAAGGTGATATTTTCAGAGTACAGGATGCAGGTTTCAGAGCAAAACAGGGTTTGCAGCATCATCCACAATACAGGCAGGCACATGAATAACACTTTCTTCAGCTGGGAACATGGT
Source organism: Pithys albifrons albifrons (assembly GCF_047495875.1). Taxonomy (NCBI): domain Eukaryota; kingdom Metazoa; phylum Chordata; class Aves; order Passeriformes; family Thamnophilidae; genus Pithys; species Pithys albifrons. Next base: position 400,579 of record NC_092464.1, on the reverse strand, counting down.
CCAGGCAGAGGCACCACTGGAAACAACCCGGCTCCATTGCCTTTGTGCCCTCCCTTCAGGTATTTATCTACATTGATGAGATTCCCTGGAGCCTTGTCTTCTCCAGGCTAAAGAGTTCCAGTTCCCTCAGCCTTTCCTCATAGGAGTTGTGCTCAGGTAGTTTTTTCATGTTTAGATATTGTTGTTTTGTCACCACTCAGGTTTCTCCAGCTCCAGGTCCTTGAGGCACTTTTTCCTGGCCATTTCCTTGTCTTTTGACCATTTTTTGTGTTCTTTGCTCCCACTGCAAAGTTATATCAAATCTGCTTTTGCTGATTTGTACTAAAGCTGCTTTTGCTGATGCCTGTGCTGGTAATTCTTTAAGTGACCTGAACCAGTCCCTCACTGCAAGTGGCTGAGGGCCAACAACCCAGAGAGCACCTGTGTGCAGAAGGGGTCTTCTTCCCCAGCGTTCACCCCCAGAGCATGTTCCCATGCTCACCTGTGGAGGATGGTACCTCAGGAGCATCAGCATCTGCTGCAGCACCTCTGGATAGAAACAGAAGTGCAGGAAGCATTTGGAGTCATGTCCCCACGGGAGAAGGAGCAGAAGCCCTCAGCCCCCAGAGAGCTGCCATTGGGCAAAGCAAAGCCCCACTGTGAGCTCAGCAGAGCCCTGCACAGAGCTGGTCAGGGGGCTGTGTTGCTGTCAGGGGGTCACACCCTGGGGTGAACAAGGAGGTTCCTACTGTCCCGAGTCAGGACACTTTGGAGCCTCCTCAGAGGGGATCACAGCCAGGGCCATGGGGCAGCCCCTGAGGTTCTTCTGTGCTGGGGAGAGGATGGGATTTGGGAGTCACATCCAGCTCTGGGGTCCTTTGGAATCCCCGACCACTGCCCATCCCACAGGGTGAAACACCATCAGCACTGACAAAGAGCTGATATCTCAAAGCTAAAGCTTCTAAGAGAAGTGGGGTAAGAGCAAGTATTTAAGTAACATTATAAAAGCAGCATCACCATTTATTCCAGAATGTCTTTCTCAGAAACCAGAACAGGCAGCAGATTCAGAGCACGGAATCTGACAGAACCAGTTCAAAGTAGTGGAGCCAAAATGAAGGTAACTGAGGAGAAGACAAAGCTGTCAATGAGGTGTCAATGGAGTGAGCAGCGCTGGGAGGGGAATCTGGAGCTCATTATCCTGGGGCCATACACAGTCCCAGCGGTGACAGTGGCCTGTGGCTGCGCAGAGCAGAGAAGTGACAAGACTATGGTTCATAGATCTGTAATTAATCAGCCTGACCCCTTTGGGACTGGTCTGAGCACCGTGCAGGATGAACCCTGGGCTGGGCTGGGGCAGATCCTCCGGTAATTTAGAAAAAACCTAGAGATGAGAAATCTACATCCACCATGACAAGCTGTTTTAAGATGCAATTAACTAGAAGATTAATTGCACTTGCTATAAAAATGTGTTTCATTTCTAATTCTAATTTCTGTGTTTGCCCAGCTCCAATTTCCAGCCACTGGATCAATTTTTACCTTCAAGTGGCACTCAGAAGGCCTGGCAGTGCTGAATGGGTGCTGAGGGCACAGCAGGGTCGAGCATTGGCTGTCAGGAGGTGATGGAGAGTTCCTCAGTGCTCCGTGGGAATGGGCTCTGAGCCTCTCCCTCCCTGCAAACCTGGGACTGGAGAACAACAGCCCACACTTGCACACAGGAGCAACCATGGTGTGTCCAACCACAACCCCTCTGCAGCTCCTGCTGGAGGAGTCACTGCAGCCCATGGCCCACCCCTGGTGCTCCTCTGAACCTCTCCAACTCCTCAAACTTCCTGACACTTTGAGCCCAAAGCAGGGTGCCCCAGCAGTAGAGAACACAGAGAGCTGCAGGTGCTGGGCCCCTGCCCTGGGTGTCTGTGTGCTACAGGCATTCTGCATAATGAAAAACAAGAACACAGTAAATATTTCTGCCCTGCATTAAAACCAACAATGGGTAATATTCATATTTTACAGTGGTAATGAAATACTTTCTATTCTATCTGTAATTAAGGAGGATGCTAAACTGCTAAGTAACAATTTTTATAATGTGCAGGAGAAGAGTATACATCCAAGAGTATTTAATTGGCTAATGAGTTCACTGAACCATTTTTTTTCTTTATAACAAATCATGGCACACTGGGGAACTTAAGATTACTGGGGGGAAAAAATTCCAATGTCTTGTCAGTATTTAAATGTGTTCATATGGATATCCAAGAAACTACAGCGCAGTTAGTTCAACATACATCCCAAGGAATCACAGACAAGCAGCCAAAGGATGTCCTGGGTAAATTAGCAAAAGCTAGAACCCAATTTAATGTAATTTGAAAAGTGTGCTCAGCATTGACAGATCCAGAAGAACTGGGTGATTGAGAAGACCTACCCTACACAGGCACTTGACAGATGTATTTCTAGCTCTATTCTCTTCACATATCAATGTTATATGTTGTTAGCAATCAGTGAGAAACAGAAAACAATTGCTGATAAAATTATTGGAGTGGAAAAAAATGAATTGTTGGGATGGTAAAAGTAATAGGTGGCACTTGCACTTCGACAACTGACCTTGGTTGCTGGAAACACCAGGTACAAGAACAGCCTGGTTTGTTGCATCCAGGTATAAGGTGCAACAAAGAGGAAAGAAGAATGGGGCACAGCTGTCCTCCCTCCATCTCCAAAGGATGCACTGGGACCAGTAAAGGCCCAGGGAAAGCCAGTGTGTGTAGTAAGACCTGGGTGACATCTTCCACACAGGAATGGCAGAGCTGAACAGAATTCCAGCCCGAGTAAGGAGAGAAAGAACAGGGATATGTATAGTTTTGAATAATATGATGAAGAGGAACAGAAAACAGGTGCCCATATATTCTTAGAAAACAAGAGTTAATGGACATCAAATGAAACATGATGGTGACAGCAGAAAGATAAATAAAAGGAGGTGATCAATATACTGTGAAATTCAGCACTCCGTGCCACAAGGGCATCAGAATGTTCAAATATACACAGGTCCAAAAAGTGACTGTTCAAACTTATGGCAGAAAAGAAATCTCTCCATGACCAATAAATACAAAGATGCCTTTGACTCAAAAGTACCTGTACTGCAGATTGCAAGTGCAGGGTGGGGATGGACATGTCAGGGAAGAGCTTTTCTCTACTTGCTTTGTCCATTGCCCTTCTATAAATACCATTATGGTTTACTACTCCCCCCTGCTGTGGTCTGTCATGCTCTTTACTGAGGAACAGGAAAGATCAAGTAAGAGCTTTTCTGGTGGGTTGGTTTGAGTTGGTTTTTTCCCCCCAGTTGCCTTGGTCCCTCTGTAAAAGGTTCTCCCCTTTTCCTTCCAGCCTCACACTCCTTGAAGACAGTTATCCAGCAGTATCCTTACATGCAATGAACTTATGCCCTTTCAGTTTCCATGGGAACACAGGCAAAATTCAGTCTATGACAATTTGTGCCCAGGGTCGGCCTGTCCCTCTCAGCCACCTACCTGACCTTGGCCCTTCCATGCACACTGGAGCATCCCACCTGCAAACCTGGTGGCTCTGAGAAGAGCCCTGGAAATGCACCTGCAGACTCACACAGGCCCTTTGTTGCAACAGGTCTCCTTCTGGACCACGACACCATCCAAGAAGGACTGGCCTGTGCCAGAAGCTGAGTAGCCCACCTGTGCAGGAGCTCCCTCTACTCCTCTGCGTTTGGAAAACCCTGTGGGTTCTTCTCTTCCCACTGCACTGTTCTCATCACCCACTGCAGAGTAGCCTCAGAACTGACAAAAGCACCAGCAAGACCCAAGGAATGGCTGTAAGCCTAACAGCTACAAGCAACAACTACAAAATAAAACAAATCATTAAATTCAACTCTTCTCTCTCTTTAAGGTGGTATTATTTCAGTGGCTGAGCATGGTTTAATGATCACAGATTCCTATAGGCATAGGGACGGTGCTGGAGAGAAGGACAGGACACCTGTCCACATGTGCTGCTCTGCAGGTTGCCTTCAGACCAGGACACTGTATCAGGCTAAGGCAACCCCAGACTCTTCTGCCACCAAAAGGGACAGACCTTCCTGCTTCTGCTCCTTATCCAGCAACAGACATTATCTGGCTAAAAACTAACTCTCTGAAGTGGTGACTAGACTTTGGGAACAAGACCACTGGACTTGATCTTATAAACAGATCACCTGAGCAGACAAGCCAGCTCAGCCAGCATGAAGGAGGTGACTTCAGGCTGGGTTCCTGCTCTGGTTCAAGGCAAACGCACCATTGGTCTGTGGTGAGAGGGCGGGCCACTATCACAGTACTTTAAAAGCTTTGGTGCCCTTGCTCGCTTCATCCCTGCTTTACAGATAGTTATGGATTGTCCTCTTGAGCCAACACCTCACCTCTCTGCCCCTGGATGCCATAAAGCACATTATTAAACCTTTTTAAGATATACCATCTCTATACTGCAATAGCACCTACACACAGGCAGCCACAACTGCTTTCCCAACACCTTTTGTGTACACCTTTTGAGTACATATGTAACACATCCCTCTTGTACCCTGTTAGCATTCTTGCTGTGGTTCATCTCTGGTGCAGGTGCATCAGGAATGGCATGATGGATCTCATGGAGTGATTTTGGGCTCACCTCCCCAGAGCACAGGGCCTGGCTGTGTAAGATGCACAGAGCTATACACCCCACGTCCCTACAGAGGCAGGCAGGGACAGACAGCAGCATTAGGTCTGTCAAATGCCTTCGCCTTCAGAGCTGCATTTCCATTGTCCTAGCCATGAACAGAGGCCTTGCGGGACCAGTGCAGCAAGAGGAGGGACCCACAGTGCTGCCCTGAGTGCCTGTGCCAGCCACAGCAGTTCAGGTACTCCTTGAGCCAGAAGCAGGAATGGAGTTTGCTTATGGCAGATCTTTAAAGGGTAGCTCGTGCTTTGCTTTCTTTACAACTGTGTCTTTAAATCGCAGGATAAAACATTTCCCTTTACCTCATCTGGAGTGTGATGCAACCCCACATGGCCCCACACAGTGCTGTGTGGGTGCTGGCTGGGGGTGGCTGCTTTGTGACCAGGGGGGCAGCATTCTCAGGGAACATTCCTCCTCACCCTGCTGTGAGGTCTTCAGTGCTGCACAAGCATTGCTGTCCTGTCCTACGCTGCTGAGCCAGGTAGCACAGACACTGTACCCCCACAGGAGGATGTTATTGGGGACCTGCAGCCCCACACCCACCACACATTTCCCTCTGACAAGCAGGTGCACAGGTCCAAGAGTGCACGTCTCACCACCCATGGCACGTCACATGGGTGAGCTCCGTCAGTACAGTCTTCAAGGCAAGGCAAAAGTTGTACCCAGGTAGGTATAAAGACCAGGGTTTACTCCAAACACCTTTAGGTGCGGATTGTAAACAACTTGACTAAAGACAGCATCCCAACAAATGCCCAGGGCACCAGAGCTGCCTGGTAAATGTAGATTTTTTAGGTTTGGGACAAGGGGACTGATAGCCTACAACTAAGCCTGTGATCCATGCAGTGTACTTGGTTCTTGTCCCACACAAAATAGCCCTAATCCCCATATCTTCCTCTTAGTCCAGAGTCTGTCCTGATCAGTATGAACAAACAGAATGCTCCAAAACAGGTCCACGAGGCAGAGCACAAGGCTGACTGGGACACAGGCTGACGGCCTGGCAGGAGTGGGGTGAGGGGAAGGAGATAGATGGGAAGGCACCGACTGCATCAGTGGGGGTGAAACATCTCCACAGAGAAGCACAGCAGGACTGGAACCACAGCCCTTAGTAGAGAACGTCCTCGAAGCCGAGCAGCAGGAACTGGTGCAGGGCACTTGGCAGGTGCAGCTGGGACAGGACCAGAAGCAGCCTGCCCTCCAGGAGGGTCCTGAGGGTGCAGCGAGCCAGGTGCTGCAAGGAGCGAGGTCTGTGCTCCAGGGCAAAGAGAGACTGGTAGAAACGTGGATATTTCTACAGAGGGAAGAGAGGACCAGAAGAAGATAAAACTGAAGATACCACCCTGGGAGCAGAGGTAGAACCAATCATTTGTCTTACTACTGCGAATCCTCCCTGTCCCCAACAGTGCCATCCCTGTGTCCTGCAATTTCCCACCCAGCCCCAGCTGCCCCCACATCTCTAGAGCCTGGACATGTGTTCTCCAGCCAGCAGCAGATGTTTGTTCCCTCACCTGTACAACCTCCGCCGGAACCGCTTCCACCCAGTCCTCACTGATGCGCACGTGGGTGTAGCTGTTCACCAGGGCCTCGATGATGCGTGGGCAGGTGTGGCAGAACCGCAGCACCTGCCGGCAAGAGAGTAGGTGAACACCAACATCAGGCAAGGTCCTGAAGACCTCACTGTCACCTCCTAAAATGCTGCTCAAATCCAGACATGGTAAATCTGGACAACTCACATCCTTCCTTCTTGCTGATATACAGGAGAGCAAATTCACTGCAGGTGCAAAGGTCCAGACCATCCCTCCTGCAAAGAGGGTGAACCATCACCCAACACATGCAGCACAACTGCCTTCAGCACAACTGGATCCCCACAACCTCTCCTCAGACACAGACCAGTCCACATGGCTGGGATGATGATTTGAATCAGCCTCACTATTGCAAGTAGCTCTTAAGCACCAATGGTCTGCTTTACACCAGGCTCCTTTCCACATGTTTTGGTAGTTGGGCCATGAGCCATTCTGGGGCAGAGACTGCCACTTATTTTGTAACCAGCCAGACCATATCACACTGTGCCTCTGTTGAGGGCTGCACTGGGGTCTCAAGAATGCAGGCGTATGCCTGTTCAGCGCAGGGCTGAAGAGACACCCTGTCCTCATGTCCTAAGCTGTGTTGCACCCATGCCAGACGCTGCACAGAGCCCCAGAAAGCATCACACGTATTTGCAGCCTTTGGAGCACAGCCCACCCAGGCGCAGTCGCAGAGAGGTAGATCCCTCCAGCTTTGAGTTCCCACTCCCTATGGCCCAGGCCAGCAGTAGCTGTCACAGTCTATTCTGGCTGTACCAGGGATCCTCATTATCTGGCGTTAATAGGAGATTAATTAGTGTTAATTGTTGATTTTCCTGTATTTTCCCAAAGGGGAGAGCAATCTGCTGATCTCCGGGCTGGGTAATTATTGCACTGCTCAGGAATTAAGACAGGAAATTAACCCTTTGTCTGCTGGTGTCTTGCAAAGACAGCAGGAGTTGGAGAGTGTGCCCCTGAGAGGAAACATCTCCAGAGGAAAAGGGCCAACACATTCCAGAGCAAGTGCATATGGAAACCAGCTGAGTCCTGTCCACACAGCTTAGCAGACAGAAGCAGGAGAGTCCTGCAGGAGAGCACTTCAGGGATTCCTACACCAGTAATGTCAGTTCTCCTTCCCAGCTCCCGGGGAAGAGCAATCAGGACAGCAGGCACACTGCCATGGAACAAATCCCTCTGTGACAGGAACACCCTCGCTCACACTGGGGCCCTGATGTTCACAGTCTTTCCCTACCACCACTCTCCTGGCACTGCTGAACGCCCACACCTTGAGGAGGGAGCCAGGCCAGATGCGGACAGCTCCGTGGTTGAGCAGGGCTTGCACCACAAGCTCTGGACGATGCTCCAGCTTGTAGGCAGCTACTTGCAGGATATTGTGCAGGGCTGTGTTGCCACCGTAGTTCATGACGTTGACATTGGCACCCCGGGCCAGCAGTAGCTCTGCAATTTGAGCACTGGCATTCTTGCAGGCCAGGTGAAGTGGGTGCTGCCGGTCCCGATCCGCAGCGTTGATGCTGGCACCGCTCTCCACCAGCAGCTGGCACACCCGGTAGTAGCGGTCCATGTCCTGGGGCTGATGGTGCTGAGCACAGGCAGTGTTCAGTGGTGTTTGCCCCTCCTCATTCTCTGCCTCCAGCTCTGCCCCGTGGTGCAGAAGCAGCTGGACATGCTCTGCCAGGCCATGCCGTGCCGCCACATGTAGGGGTGTGTCGTCCTCCTCCTCCGTTCGACTGTTGGCACTGGCCCCGTGCTGCAGCAGCTGCCGGACACACCTGTGTGGGCCAAGGGGACTTGATGATCATTTCATCTCCAGCTCCCATCCTACCTCCCAGCCCCCACACCTGTACCATCTCAAAGCTTCTGCTTTTCCCAGGAGTCTAAAAATCCCAGTCTTCATGCCTTGGAGCAGTGGTTTTAAGCCATGATGACTGGTGAGAAGACAACCTGTTGCCCTAATCCAAGCTAACTGCACAGACCTCCTAATGTGTTGTCTCACCTGGTACCTGCTCATCTGTCCAGCAGATCTGCTTGGGAACGTCCTGAATGTCACAGTGTGACCATCAGCTCTGCTGTGGGTGGCGAGACAGCCACACCTGGCTCAGCTGTGTCAGCTGAAGACTTGAGCTTTCAGTGACCTGTTTGACCTCAGAGGTGACCCTGGCCCTGGCCCAAGGCCATCTCATTCAGCTGCACCCACTAGCAGGGATAAGAAGGAGCCCCTCCTACATGGGACAAGGCTTGAGGGGGAGGGAGGCCTGCTGTGTCCCCCGGGCAGAACTCACTCGATGGAGTCTGGGCTTTTGCAGAGGTGCAGGGGCCTGTAACCATCATCGGAGACAGCCTCAGGGTTGGCTCCAGAGTCGAGTAGCAGGCACACGCAGTCAGTGCTTGCAGCTGCACACGCCTCATGCAGGGCTGTCTTGCCCCCTGGGGCAAAGTCCACAGTAGCCCCCCGGAGCAGCAGGAGCCGCAGGCAGTCAGCGTAGCCCCGACTGGCTGTGATATGCAGGGGCGTGGTGAGCTCCTGCTCATAGCTCAGAGACCACAGTCCTGCAAGGAAAGAGAGGTCAGGGAGCCACATCCAGCCACGGTGCACAAAGACCTGCCCCTTCCCACAGGGTACCCAATATATGTCCTGCCTGAGAGACTTGGGTTTCCCCTCAAGGAACTGCAAGTCCCTTCCCTGCAGTCTCTGTATTTGGAGTGGCCAGCCAAAGGCAGAGAGCTGCGGAAGGCTCTCAGGTCACGCAGCCCTGCTGACAGAGAGCTCCACGGAGTAGGAGCCTGGGGCAGAGGCAGTGCTTCTCACCTCCAGCCCAGGTGTGCACATGGCATTTCTCTTGTCAGAAGCACAGGGGACAGAGGAGCTGGAGGCAGTGACATGACTGGGCTGAGCACCATTTATGAAGCACCACGAACACCAGGAACCAGGCAGCAAAACAGAGGTGTCAGAGCCCACCGCCATGCACACAGGAGGCTCAGTGAAGCCCTGAGCAGGGTGCAGACAGCAAGATTCAGCAGAGATGGGCATCTGGAGCCCAGGAGGAAAAGGGGCTGAAATGTAGCAGCTGGAACCATTGCTGAGCTGGACAACAGCCCGCCGATGCTACAGGAAAAGGGCTCCTTAAGCCAGGCTTCTTGCTGCCCCCCCAGACTGGCCTGGAGGACATGGCCCAGACTGCTTGACACATTCAGCACTGCATCCTCTCAGCTCCTTCTTACAGAAGCAGCATGTGGTCAGCTGTGTTTGCCAGTTCCAGGTTTAAGCTGAAGCATCTCGAGGACCTAACACAGGGCTCTAACAATCTGCTTGTTCAGCACAACAGGACACATCAGCCCAATGCAGGTTGCACACAGAGCTGGTCAAGAGGAGAACAAACCAGAGCTCGACTCCCCTTTGCCCCATCTGGAACCCAGCAGTTCCCAAGCACTTGCTCAACCTCTGTCAGAGGAGCCAGGTTTCCTGGATGCACCCCATGCTTCCAGAGACACACTCCCCCTTTCACAAGATGCACAGGACAACCTGGCCACATCCCTGTGCTCACTTCCATTTGCACTTCTCCATAACCCAAACAGCTCCTGTAACACATAGCTCCAACAACAGCAATGCCCCACAGCACATGCCACAAGCTGAGTCCCGCTGCTCCCACATACTCAGCCCACGGGGGTTGAACCGGTAGTTCTTCCACTCTTCCAGGTCACTGGTGTCAAACACAGCACTGGGACTCAGGTTGTTCTGAGGGTTGCTGAGGATCTTGGCCACAGTCTCCTGATCCCCAGCCAACAGAGCCTCCCAGTACACCTGGGCAGGGCCAACCACCTGGCGCGTGCGGATGGGCTCCCAGCTCTCATCATCTCTGCCTGGGATACTGCCCATGACAAGCTCCCAGACCCTTCTCAGAGCCCAGGGCAGGACTTGCTTGTGTGTCCCAGCCAGGTTCCGAGCCCATGGGCACAGACCCACCAGCACCCTGTGTACTGGCCAAGGGGCTGCCTGCCTGCCCATGGTGCTCTGCAGGGGCAGGGACATGTCACACCCCTCTTTGGCCCAGGCTGGGCACAGCTCAGGTCTCAGTTGTTCTATTCTGGGAAACCTTGTGATCAAATGCTGGGGCCAAGAGGCTGATAAAGGCTCTCCACTCATGCAGCAGTACCTCTGCAGTGCCCCACTGTGAAGGAAAAGGCCCCAAGCAGGACAGAAAAGCCTGTAGGGTAGAAATGAGGACAGGACATCACTAAGGCAACAGAGAGGGAAGCTGTCTCATGCTCAACCAGCCTGCTGTCATCCAGTGCTGCCTACACCACAACTCAATCAGCCCCCTTCTCTGTGCCCATCTCCATGCCTTCACCCACTGCCATTCCAAGCATGTCACCTTGCCTTCACCCACCCCTATGCTCCATGCACATCTCCAGCCCTGCACATCCACTTGCCAGGTCCACCTGAGCCCTTGGAACTAGGCAGGTTTTTAAACAAGCCACAGGACAGCTCTTCTTATCAAAGCCAAAGAGGTAGAAATAGTCACAAGGATGGGAAACATTGAAGCCAATTATCCTTGAGACCCCTTTCTCCTTTTCCTTGATATCCAGCTTTGCAGCTAGCCCCTGCATGACTTCCACACTCCATCCTCAGACACTCCCCCTACTTGGGCTGTGAGAGCTGTCCTGTCACCAGAGATGGTGTTTCCTCTGGCCCCACTTGGCTGTACACACCTACCCTGCCCACAGTAGAGTGTGCACTGATAACTCACTGTGTGTGTTTTGTGCTCACTGTGTTCTAGAAAACACATCAGACTGGATGGAGGACTACTGAGCGTTCAGTTTAATTTTGTGTCATGGAACTATTTGGATCATGTAGCAAAACACAAGTTAAGTGACCCTAATAGACCACCAAGCAACAATTACTAGGGGATCAGAGGAGTGTAAGACAGGGAACTTTGCCCTTCTCAGTAATGGAAATAAATGAGCAAGTTCTACACTGACAGTCTCCAGCTCATTTTGTCTCTGCAGACTTCACCTCACCTACTAAAATGTTGCCTGTGAAAGGGTAAAAAGAGGGAAGCACCTGGCAGATGTTCTCACCTGATGGGACCTGTATTTCTCCGAAGATAGAAGCAGGTATCCCATGAAATCTTGAGGTTCCCAGTCACCCACCAGGGAGGCAGAAAGCCATGTCAGTTAATTTTAGGGACACCAGACAGTTCATGCTTCCTCTGGGCTTAAAATATCAGTGGGTGTGACTTGGGAAAGACCATGTCACTAAAACCTACTTTTAAGGTCACTCATTGGGCCAGTTTTAAGAACCTGTCCCTACAGGCCAGTGAGGTACAGAGCCAAGCCTCTGGCACAAATATTTGGTTTGGTTTTTATTCTACACCCTTAGCTGATAAATTAGGCAGCACGTTTTTGCTCTGTGCTTGACGAATTCAGTTGGAGTTTTCACATCTTGGTGGCAAGAACAATTTTTGTGTGAGATGGTTTTATACAGTCTGTTCTGTTTCCTCTGGGCCACAAACCTTCACAAGCAGAGAGATGGGACATTCCTGTGTCTGCCAGCCCAATAAAGCCTGGAGTTGCAACATCCAATTCATATTTTACTGAGTTACACAAGCCTTTAGTGATTTCATCCTAAGTAGACTGTAACAATTCAAAACCTACGTTGTACAAATCTTGGAACTCAGCAAACAGTCTTCACCACCCACAAGGAGCAACACCTGCAAGCCCCCTAACCCTGTTTGTCTCTGCTGGAGTGGATCCCCACAAGACATCCAGTGACAGTCTAGATGTTCCATAGCTTGATGCCAGGACACTTGGACCACACCTCTGGAAAAGTGGCCTTCATCAACAGCTCTTCCATTCTGGCACGAGGGCCTTTTGCCATCAGCCTTCTGTGGAAGACAGTGGTGCAAGATAGTTATGACCTCTCCACACATGACACTTAAATTCTGGGAGTCTGCCTGTACCGTGTCATGGACAGCAGGGAGGACCAGGGCACATCCAGGCTGTTCAGAACATTTCTCCCTTGAACACATCAGCTGTGCTGCTTGCTGAGAAACTCACAGAGGACACTGATGAGGAGGTTAAGTAAAGGGGACCAGAGTGGGGAAGCACACGTGCTAGCCACAGGATGTGTCTGCGCAAGGTACAGTGAGGCACAGAGATGGGAGGAAACACCAAGGATGATCAGGTCCTATCTCCTGTCACTCAGGATGAGACTGCTTCCACCATCTTTCTGGCAAGGTGGATTTCTGATCCCCTTGCAAAATCCATCTCACTGAACCGATTTCTGGTGTCTCCTCACCCGTTTCACATCCATCCTAGCAGTCTCTAACTGGACAGGCCTGCTGATGTGCCTCTCCAGTAGCCTTTCCAGGGACCCTATTCTCACCATTTCCTGGTAGATCTGTCACTGACCACCTTCAACAAGCCTACTACCATTTGTTCTACAGCCTTGGAATCCTTCTTCCTCATCCAAAAGGCATTCTTGCCAAGTCCCTCTTCCACCACCCTTTCTCCACCACTGGGGATTCCTCTCAACACTTTTCTAGGGTACCTGTGCCCTTTCTCTGGGCCCCATCCTGGTCACTTCCTATCCCTCACATCCCAGCCCCACACACCCACCACGTTTCCTGCTAGTCCAGCGCAGCACATCGCCCCTGGTCTCGATGACGAGATTGATGGCTGCGCTCTTGGTGAAGTACTTCTGCACCATGGCCAGGTCTCCAGTGAAGAGCGCGTTCTGGACCAGCAGATCATGGCACTGCAGTGGCTCCAGGCGGCTGTGCTGGCAGCCCCGGCCAGCCGGGCTCAGGCCACGCTCCTGGCGCTGCCATCCGGGTCTGACGGGCTGAGGAGACTTCCAGTGGTCTGGCTGCAGCAAGTGTGGGGTGGCAGAGCTGAGGGGGAAGGTGCAGTTCATCACGGGGAACAAACTGGATGTGTCTGAGCCACACAGTAAACAAGCTGCTGCAGAAGGAGCCCTTGTCCAAGGGTTTGCCCTTTGCAGGTGGCTTCTGGGTTCCAGCTCCCCAGCATCCGGCTGGATTCAGGCACAGCCCTGACTCACCCGGTATAAATAGTCCATCTTGGCACCTTCCCATCAACACCTCCCCTTTTTCCAAGTGCTTATTTTGAGCTGCTGTGTGCAATCACCAGCACAGATTAGGCACAGGAGAGTGGTAGCAGGCAGCCTGGAATCACTGCCTATGTGCATGTTTGCCATGTCCCTGCTCTACTCTGTAGGAGTGGGAAGGGGACAGAGTTGGGGGGGGGACAACCACAGAGGAAGAGTTTGGGACAGACATGGTATCAGAAGTCATAAGGGACTCAAGACAAGGCCCTTCCCCAAAACAACTCCACAGGGACAAAAAGACCCCCCACAAGTCCCACACACTGCTCTGGGAACCAGGCCCTGCCTCACCCCTCCTTTACTGCAGGACCTGCCCAGAGTCAGGCAGAGGCCCTCAGTGGGTCCTCCCTGTGTTTTCTGTCCCATTTCTATAGCAAGACCAAAGAGCCAACAGGTCCAAGAGCTCCCAGACAGATGTAGGCACTAGGAAGGGCAGGAGATGCCACTATAAGAATTGTCACACAAGTCTGTCTCTTCTTCCAGACACACCTAGAGAGACCTCTCCAGCCTTACTCATACTCATTTCAGCTTGTCCAGCACCCCACAGAACTCATGACAAGTCTATTTGTACACCCAAGCCCAGGGCCCTTTTTTCTTCTGTCCACACCCCCATCCTAAACCCTCTCCTGACACAGGGATTTGGTCCCCTTCTGCACACACATGGCCAAAACAGAAACATCTGTTCTCTCTCAAGATAGTAAGTACAGACCTAAGAGTTATTTATTATCTTTATTCCCCCCCCCCTCCACCCCTTCCTTGTGTTTCCCTTGTGCCTCCTCCACTTCTGTTTCTTGCATTGTCTGGAGCCACTCTTTATCCAGGGCTGCCTTCAATTACCAGTCCTTCAGAGAAAGCAAACGTGCAGGGGGTAGAGGAGGCTGCAAAGGAGGGTCACAGCACAGAAGACACAAGCAGGTCTCTGAACCTGCCAGTTTAAAGACTGCCAGGTCCCTAAACAAAGCAGAGAGCCTGTGAGAGGACACCATGGCAGAAAGGAAGAAGAGAGCACAACAAATAGCCATTGTCCACTAGCCAGGTGAGGGGCTCAGTGCAACAGCCCTGACTTGGGGAACTTGGAGCACAGGAAGCCTGGATTCTCTTAGAGATGAGGAAAAGGAGAAACTAAGGAGAACTCTTAGTTCATCTCCAAACTACCTTTCTACCTCCTGCTGCTTCTGCTACTGGAATATTGCTGCCATGCTTCCTCCATGCAAGAGAGTCCATTTACACACACTTGCAGACAAGACAAAGTTTGTCTGCCTACAGAAAACAGATTTAGGGAGAGTATTAGTTACTGGTAAAGTCACTTGTGTAAGCTACAAGCCCAAAGATATAACACATGGCCCTGCCATGTCAGAGACTTCCCAGGGAACCATTTTATGCAGATACTGGCTGGTCATATACAACAGTATTATGTATTAAATCCTGCCACCTTTAGAAGGTCCTGATGGCACAGAGCAAGCCACTGGAGCCCATACTGTGTACTTAATTTTTGAGTCTTGAACTATGAGATCTTCATTATCTACTTTAAGCATTAACAAACTCTGGATTTGCTTTACTGCTGGAGTGAAGCCAAAAGCAAAGCACACACCTCTACAATATAGCAGATGAAATGAAAGAGCTATCCCAAAGAACTTGTACCCCGAGCAAGAAGGGAGAGCAGCAGCCAGACCCTGCTAGTCTGCAAAAGGTGAATGCAGTAACTGTGGAAGCTGCTGTGGTCTGGAGAGCACAGAGTCCCTCCTGCAAGCAAAGGTAGCAGAAAGACCTCACAGAGCTTCCAACCAGGCTTCAAGGAAAGAATGAGGAGCACGTGTCTGATCCTCAGGACATCACTGAGCTCATGGACAAGCAGAGCTATGAGACCTGGAGGCCAGGCTAGAGACCCTCTCATGGGTAGGGAAGGGTCTTCAAACATTTCTTGGGTCTGCTCTTGCACACCAGCACATGGGTTGGAGTGGCAACCACCCTCAGTTACCCCCTCTCTGCTGCTCAGGAGCAACTTACTGTGACAAAAAAAAAGTCATACTGAAGAGCTTTCCAGGCTTACTCACCTCTGACTCGAGCAAGCCAGCAGCTCCAGGAAGGGGCCCTGGCCAGGACACCACATGGCAGGGATTCTGAACTGCATTGCCAGAAACTGGTGGGTTTCTGATCTACCTGGAAGCGAAGTTTTAATATACAAGCTGACAGCCCACCTCTCTCTCAGCTCCTCCACAGCTGAGAGAAAGTTACAAAACTAACTTTCTCCATTCCCCACACAGATTACTACACCAGCTTCACTAGCTGCAGTATCAGAAGCCTTAACCAAAGCCAGAGTACAAGGGCTTGAATGGGCAGTACCAGCAGAGGCTTTCCCAAACAGTCAGTTTCAGGTGAGCAAGACCCAACTCTACCCACAGCGTTCTCAATTACTATTTCCTAAACCTTGCATTCCTACCTGTGGCACCTGAAACACTCTGCTCTTTTCCTGACCTTACTGCCTTACTTGTGTGGCTTCTCATCTTTCATTGCCACATTCAGTATCTGTGGCTCCACCCTCAACAGATCACCATCAACCTGGAGAAAAGGTGACCTCAGCATAGCAAGCTCCTAGTTCACCTCTAACATCCCCCTGCTTTTCAGGGCCACAGTACCTGTCAGCCACTCCCAGCCTAACTCCCACTTGCACAAGGACACAGGTTGCATAGAACAGTGGTAAGCTGAGCTTTATCCAGAAAGAAATAACCATGAACAGCTGTGCCCTCAAACCCTGGAAATGTCTGAGTCTTTCTGTTCCTCTTTAGCATCTCCAAGCCAAACACCCACACAACTACGAAGTAGAAAAGTCCACAGGGACACTGAGGGTCCACAACCCTCACCTGCAGACAGAGACAAGGATGCCAGAGCCTTCCATTGCCTATCCAGAAAAGCAGTCAGCCAGGTCACTGTGCAAGGGGAAGGAGGTACATGGGGGCTTGATCCTCACTAGCAGTTGGTCACAAGGCAATACCAAGAAAAAACACAGCTGGAACCCTGGCTAGAAGGGGCTGAACACGACCACGAGGGAGAAGACTGAATACTGCCTACGCCACCAAGGCCAGCAGGACAAGGATAAAGTACCAGGAGCCTTGTCCTGCCACACAGGATTTCTATTTTGCATGGCCTGGAAGGACAGCAGAGGGTGCCTACACAGCAATGAGAGAGAAATGGGGATAGAGGGGCCACCTTTCCATGCACAGCACTCACAGAACTTTTGCTAAAGCTGCTGTTCCATTGGCTCCCTCACACCTAGTCCCTCCAGCTCGAGCAGCTTCCACAGATGCTCAAGAGCCCTGGCTGGTCCTCAGGCTCAGAGCCAGCCTGGGGCAGGGGCTGCAGCCCTTCCATTAGACCCAGAGCATTGCAGGGGAAAGCCTTGGGGCTGCAGGGCCTGGAGCCTGCAGTGACACCAGTCTGAGGGCTCATCACAAAGTGACACAGTCCTGTCCAGAGCATGGGTGAAGGGCAGGACACCTGAGTGACAGTGCCACCACCAGGCATGCCCCACACATCCTTCTCTGAAAGGGCAACACTAGCCTGCCATGGCCCAGCTGTGACCCTTCTCCTGCCACAGAGGACACCAGGCCTGCCTTGTGAAACAAATGTCTCTGTAGGGCCAAGCCCAGCAGCCATGGTGGGAGAGAAGCATTCGGAGCCTCAGAAAGAGGTGGTGTGGGGAGGGAGCAGTGTGTGTGTAAACGAGCCTGTAACGAGTTTGTAATATGCATGTGTGGTGCGGCCTGCGCAGCGTCATCACAATGGCACAGGCACTTTCCCGCCTCATTGCCTCCCAAATGGATTTTAAATATCATTCCGAGGACACAATTATTTAAAACGCTGAACTAAACACTCACTAATGGGAAAACGGCGTGTGGCCTGCAGCAGCCATTCCTCATGGGGCCACTCTGCCCATGTCACCCTCCTCTCCAGCCCCACACTCTGCATGGGGCCAAGGGAAAGTGTTCTTGTTGGAGGCCAAGCAGGGCACCCCTGGTCTCAATCCTGAGCCCAGCTCAACACACATTGCTTTTGTGAGAACACACCCTTTGACCCCATCCTGTTGTCATTGGCCCCAGAGGGGCACTAAGAGTGGCCCAAGGGGCAACAGGTGCACCACCAGTCAGCCCCTGGGGCTCTCCGAGCTGCAGCTCCATGTCAGGGAACACCTCACCCCACTGCAGGTCTTTCAGTCTCCTCCCAGTTTGGCATCAGGCAATACAGGGTACAGAGAGAGGACGTGAGAACAGGGAGGCCTCCTAATCCCAGTTACATGGCCCTGGAAGCCTTGGTTATGACACAAGATTTACTTTCTCAATGAACTTCTGAACACCTCCCTTACCCCCAGCACCTTCCTGAGCAGGGGAGATGAGGGAAGCAGCATTATTGTTGGCTACATCCTAGATTCCAGAGTTAACAGAGCACAAAGAGAGAGAAAAAAACCAAGGAAACAAACTATTTGCAGCCATCCTTGGTGGGAAGAACATGGATGGAGACACAACTCCAAGGATGCCATGGACCCTCAGTCCTGTTACAGCACAGGCAGCACCAAGAACAACGGAGCCTCAAGGCAGCTGTGTGTGCTCACAGGGGAGTGAGTGCCTGCCTGACCTTTGATCATGACTCAATTCCCTTCCTCCAGGCAGGGATCCCAGGCCACCATGAACTGGTACGCACAGACAACTCCCTACTCCAGACTCAACAGAGAAGGGAAGGGCCACAGACCAGCTCCATTCCCACACACCAGCAGCTGAGCACAGAGAGGATGAGAGTGAGAGCCCCTTGCTGGAGCTCTGGCTGTACATCAGAGGTTCATATTTTAACAGCTTTGGCATCACCAGAGCTATCCATCACCAGCTCATTTTCCTCTTAGTGCTGATCCATTCTGGCCTCTGCTATTTGGAACATATCTAATGGTGCACTGGAGCAGCCACCTGGTAAGCATGGCTGCCAAGGGGCACAACACTGGGAGAGGAATACAGGCAGGTCTGCATGCTGTTGCCAGCCTCCATTGCCCAAAAATCTCCCTGCTCCACTCATAACAGACCAGAGGAATACTCTGCCTCATGGTCCTCCACCTTGTGAGACAAAGAGCACACACTCTTACGCCATCACTCTCTTACAGAAAGGAAAACAGAACACAGGCATTACTGCTATTTTCATGGACACTCATTCAGTTTCTCACACACTAGTACTCTTTTTGAGAGGTTCAAGAGTGGACCAAGGGGAAAAAAATGGCTTATTCTAACCCATAGACATGCAGAGGTCAATAAAAACAGACATGGGGCCAGGGATAAGCAACATGACAGCACTAAAAATCTTACTGGGAGACTTGTGAGAACACAGGCAGACCCAGACAAAGACTCACATGGAGTAAAACAGCCCCAAGACACTTTGGAAGAGAGCCTGTACAGGCTCTGAGTTAAGTTTTGGTTTTATTGCAACCATAGTGCTTCTGGATCATTCTCACAGTGTCCTGTGAATCCCGGCTGGGTGGCAGTCTACCCCCTCCTCCAAAAGCAACTTCATCCAGATCTCACTGGATCCACCAGGACAAGGGCATGGAGCTACAAGTCCAGTTTGGAAATAGCTGCGTTGAGGAGAAGTTCTCACCAAAGCTAATATATGCCAAGCACAGAGTGATCACTCAGGAAAGGAAGACCATGTATGACATCTTGTGCAGGCCTCTCAGAGCAGCTCCATGGCAATAATACTGTGAGGACACAAGCAGCAGGATATCCCTGATTACCTAGATATGAACCCACCCCAACATGAGAAATGCATAAGGGACAATCTGGGCAGAACTCACCCATTCCAAGAGCAACTTCCTCCTTTTGCCTCTCAGTCTTGGTTCATCTGCACTACCTGTCCACATCTGCGAGGAAATGCAGGGATCTGGTAAGAGGAACATGAGGCCATTCACCAACTCCATTTTCAAGCCTTTGGTGAGGGACTGGGGGACAGGTATGACACAAAGAATCCACAAATTGCAGTATCAGAGAATGAAGCCTTACTCCTCTGGGATTCACTTAGTGCTAATGCTCCACCTTCAGGAAACAGTCGATCATCTTGCCATAAATCAGCACTTTACCTGGCGGGTTGTGCGGGCACCTGCCAAGAGAGCTAGGACACCAGGTAGGGAAGTTTCGTGGTCCACAGGCAGCCTGCTCCGAGCAAAACAGCACGGGGATCCCTCCCGTGCCGCAGGAATGGATCTGACATCAGGTAGTCAGAGAGATCCATCTTCAGGTCAGGAGCAGAACTGCAGCTTCAGGCTGCTCCTCAACCTTCCCCATCCCACAGAGAACACGGCTGCACATCCCACTCCTGAGGAAATGGGAGAGTGGCTGTTCAGGGAAGCAAGCACAGACACATGACCTAGGGAGCAATAGAACAGACTGGGCAAGGAGATGGGCTGGTCACCTGTTCGATGCAAATGGAGCCTGCTAAGCATCCCACTCTAAGGTCTGCCAGACCTGTCTCTGACCACTGTACCCAGCTGAGTGACCCCACAAACCCGGCCTGGGGGCAGCACCAACACAGCAGCTCTGCCACTAGCACCAAACCCACAGCCAGACCCCACTGCACAGCCACCACAAGAGTAAGAGACATAAAAAGCAGTGCAGCCCTGTTGGACAAGGTGCTGCTCCACTCTGGTGCTCAGGTCCAGCTTGCAGATCGGGCAAGATGAAGGGAGCACTCTTCAATGCTGTCAGACAGTCAGAATGAAACAGAGCACCCCGTGCAGCCCATTCCCTCCCTTCCCTAGCCATCCACACTCCACAGCAGCAGGACAAGGGAATCCCACAACCCTGCACCTGCCACTTCTGGCTGCGGCCGTGTTAGAGCCAACCCCACTTTTAGATTACAGACAAGAGTAACTGTGCAGGCTCTAGGGCACGTCTTTCACAGAAAAGACCATCCTAGCAACTAAGGAGGAATTCTTGTAATTTATCTCTAATTTTGCTTTTGTGCAAGACCAGAAAAGTCCTAGCAAAACAGCTCAAGGTGCCACTGCCCAGCTTGTGGCTGCCTCAGATCAGTGCTCCCCGACATCAGCTGGGAGCTGCTTCAGAGCAGGCCAACAAGGTGTCACCACAGAACAAATTGAGCTTAAACCAAGGCTCATAAAGCATGTGCATAGATTCCATTTTACAAGTCCTGGCTTACTGTGATCTCCAGTGCAGCTACCTCAGCTTTTGCTTTGAACATGTATCTGTGGCTCTTGCTCATAAATCAGAGACATCTCTGCACCTGAGAAGTTCCCCTCTCTTGGCAGCAGCAGATGGGTAAACACAGCTCTCCCCTTGAATGTTCTGACTACTGCCTGTCATGCTGGCTGTCATCCCAGTGTCCTCAGGTCCTTCTCAGGATTTAACATTCCCAAACAACTCAGTGTAATTTTGTACCCTGCATTCATTACTGCCACTCAGATCTGAAATGTAGTGATAAGAATTGTTGCCAAGTCTTTAGTAAGGAAGAGCCAGACAAACAGCTCTAGCCTGTCAGGACTCCCTGACCTCACTATTCTCAGAGCTACTTTTAACCCTTTCCAACTCAACACTTCCTACAACCCAGGGAGCAGAACAAACAGACATGCACTAATCTCTTCTTGTTTAACTCTTGGGACCCGTTAGCCTGTTCAGTAATCACTTTCCTGTGGGCTGCTTTTACTCCCCCACTCCACCTCAAAACTCCCAAGTCCTCCACTGTAAGATATTCAACCAAGTGACTTGTCACTGCCATCTAGACTTTTCTGCAGAACTAAGTTGGAAGCATTTATAGTATACAATAATATATACTATATAATAATTTATCTGCATTATTTTCTCAGAAACTACCTTTTTTTGTTCTTCTCTCAGATCATTGCTAAAACCAGTGCAAAACCTGAAGGTTCTGTTTTATCTTCTGGAAGCAGCCCCTGTTGTGACATTTGTCCTATGGCTGACAGTGTCACACAGGCAGCAGTCACAACTTGGATGGGCCCTTGGGGAAAGAAAAACAAGGAAATACTCTACTCAAAAAGTCAAAGCCAGTCAGTTGACACTGGAAAATGCATTGTAGGGAGCATAGCTCCTGTGTTTGCCCTGTCCTTCTTTTCCCCTGCTAGCATGTAGTCCTGCACAGGCTGCTGTGCTACATGAACCCTTCATGTGACTAGTGCAGCCATTCTCATGTGTCAGTAGCAGTTAAAATGATAATTCATAATCAAAACAAGATATTTGGTTTGATTTTCTACATTTTCCTTTAGTACCTTTTCATTGTATTAATAATAAACCCAAAAATTATTTTATTCAAGCTTCTGTGGCACAAGGTGAGGTTTAAACACCCACTATTCTAAAAATGTTACTGAGGACAAATAAACTAAGTTTAGTTTGTTAGTCTGCAAGGAACAAATAACTCATAGTCCAAAAATCCTACATTATTGAGTCTCATTATTAGACAATTCAGGGTGAAGAAGAAAGCAACACCTGAGCCACTGTGTTGCAGAGAACACACACTGGTGTTCCATAGATCTACACTGTGCCTCTGACTTTGATCTTCAGAATACTTTTAAGTTTTGTCTGTGACCAGATATAACAGATGTATCTGTGGCTTGTTCCCCCTTCAGTCACCTGCTGGAAACCTGGTGTTGGCTCTGGCTGAGCAGAGGTGTCCCAGGTGTGAGGGTCCTGCTCACTGCTCAGTGCCTGCAGAGCTCAGTATTCACCACCTCTTGTAACACTCAAGTTCTGCCACAGCTTTGGCTATACTGAGGAACTGAACCTTTAGCAGGAAGGGCTGATCCTCACTCAAAGTCGAGCCCAAACACGCCCCACAACTACCACAGCTCACAAAACAAGATTGTTCCTCCCTCTTTATTGACTGATGGATTCTCAGGCAGATCTGTTAATTACACTGTTAAATAATAGTTAAAAACAAACCAAGGCCAAAGGAGTTTGAAGTAACTAAACCGAAGCAGAAACTGGGAAGGAAGAGGTGGGAGAAGCTGGGCTGGGGTCTCCACGTGTGCATCACTGCAGCTCGGACACCCTGACGGCCACTGCCGTGACCCCAGGCCATCAGATTCCAGGGCCTGGCTTGGATGGGACATCATCTAAATACAGAAATGGTTGCCCAAATGTAGCCAGACCAGGAGAGAAGAGCTCTGTCCAGACACAGAGGTGCAAGGCAAGTCAAGGGGAAGCGGTATTGCAGCAATCCTAGAACACAGCCAGCGAGAGCAGCAGTCCCACTCCTGCCGGCGGACGGGCCACTCGCGGTCACTGCCGGCCCCGCGGAGCGCCGGGGCTGGGGCTCCTCAGCTCACACATTGTGGGTCCGTTTGGTGAGCTGCGGGTCCTCATCCACCAGTTTGGATTTGAGATGCTCCTTGTAGGCAAGGATGTCTCCTTGCCACTTGGTGATTGTCTGCTTCTCACAAACCCAGATCTCCTGCGCGACCTGAGAGCAAGTACACAAGGAGGAGGAGGAAGAGGAGAGGTTTGCAGTGCAGCATTTTATAACCTTGCCAAAATTACAAAGTTAACAAAAAACTACTCTCTGAAGTCCAGCAAAAAAGTTTAGTAACTTTCACTTTCAACTACCAAATAAAATATCTGCAGAGAAACATCTTCCTTGTTTTGCTCTGCATAATTTATAAGAATTTTGTAACTGGAAATCCTGGACCACTCTACATTTCTGATTTTGTTCATATTAAAAAGAAAAGCCTTTCCTGCTAAGATGAGAATTGAAACAAAAGTAGTTCTTGACCTGAACTACTAGGATATAACACACTGAAAAATAAAATTATACCTGAAGTTGCAGCCAAAGCTATAGCTGACAAATCAGTACTTGACATTAGTGGGGTATTTTAAAATGGGCTATCTCAATAATTGTTTAACATGTGCAGTGATTTTTTTTCACTCATCCATCTTTTTGTCGTAAGTAAGAGCCAGGTAGCTGAAAACACCTTGTTCTGATTACACTCTCACAAAATACATGACTCTCCTTACCTGCTGGATGAGTCTGAAGTCATGGCTGACAAGCATCATTCCTCCTTCAAACTCATTGATAGCATCTGCCAGAGCATCAATGGTTTCTATATCCAGGTGGTTGGTGGGCTCATCCAGGAAGAGCATGTGGGGGTTCTGCCAGGCCAGCCAGGCGAAGCACACTCGGCACTTCTGCCCATCTGAGAGGTTCCTGATGGGGCTCACCTGCCCAACACAGACATGACTCTGGCTCGGCAGGGACCTCAGAGCCTTCCCTGCTGACCCAGAACACCTGGGTCTCACCCTGGACTCCCAGCAGCTCCATGACACAAGAGGACAAATGTTCAGTCAGCCTTACACCTACACTGAGCTTCTCCCACCCATGGAACACGGGAATTCCAGGGGCTTCTGAAGAAGAACTCTCCAGAGCAAGACCCAGCTTGTGCAAAGATGTGCAAGGACACTTCACTGGGGTCTGACTGGTGTTCACTGATTCAACCATCAAACTACTGTCAACTTCTGCACTGACAAATGGGCAAGAACAATGTAAAAATCAATGTTGAACTGCAGCAATGTGGACAACTCCCATCACACATGCACATGTGATGTGTGATATACAGGAGCATGTTATGCTTGGACTTAAGAGTACCACTGGTGACCCTCTTGTCTGAACCAAGGCGACCTCACACACAGCTGAGAATCTTCTAACTTCTTCCTGGTATTCATCTCAGAAATGAGAGATAAGCAAACTAGTTCAAGTTACAATTAAAATGTGCTTGGGGCTAGCACTACACCAACCTTGTCTTCTTTTCACCCAGATTCTGAGCAGGTCACCCGTTCCAACCCATGTACTACTGCAATCCAAGTAAAGTTCCCATGAGACACTTTTTTCACTGGTTTCAAAGGCACAGATGGAAAAAGCATTTTGATGCTATGGTGAGCTGTGCTGCATACTCTATCACACTGTCAGACATCACTGGAGGAACAGAAACACAGCAGCTCTACTCCCCTAACGAGCAAAAATCAAACCTCAACAGCTCACACTCACCTGCTGCTTCCCTGTCAGACCATATCTGCCAATGATTTTCCTCATCTCCTCCTTCTCCTTGATCTCTGGGTAGCATTTCAGCATATACTCCAGGGGTGAGAGGTCTAAGTCCAACTGCTCTTGCAAGTGCTGACAGAGAAGAAAAGTCAGCTTCAGGCTATGCAGGCCACCCACTTCGTGCCCCAAAGCACTTCATCCCTTACACCCTTCTGTTACCAAGTGAGCAGCAGAACACAAGAGCCAATAAACCCAGCCACAGGATAGTCCCTGTGATGAACTATTATGGAATAACTTTTGTTTCAGGAGCAGGAGTGCTGCTTCAGAATAGCAGTCTTGTCCACCACCAAACACAAGACAACCAGCTCTGCCATAGCAGGTGGGAGGCTGAACAGGAAGGACCACAGTCAGCAGGGTAAGGACATCAGCTGGAGCCCATTCCCTGGACAGTTCCTTCCCCCATCTCTGGGCAGCAGCAGGAGGGGCCTTAGAAGCAGAACTAGAGGAGCAAGGTTGCTCACTCTTGACAGCATTTTCCTCAGCATTCCCCATCCCTCGGGGCTGCTGGGGGAACTACCTGGTGGTATCTACCGATCTTCACATGTGAGTGCTTGCGAATCATCCCATCTGTGGGCAGCAGCTAGAAAGAGAAGATAAAATAATTTCAGCAGTAAATCTCTCCTCTTGCTGTATGTCAGAAAGACAGAATCCAGCCATCTCCACTCTGGCACTTAAGGTAAGGCAGCCTTAACACATATCTGAGAGAATAAGCCCTATATTGCAACAAGACCCCAGGATTTCCAAGGCCTGACTGGGGCACTCTGGCAAGTAAGTGCTGGTTTGTTCAAGACTATCCCAAGAATAAAGGTCCAGAGCAGGGCAGACAATGTAGGAGGCAAACCTCTCCTGTGAGCAGTTTCAGCAGTGTTGACTTTCCAGCTCCATTGGGTCCAACAAGAGCTACACGGGTATCCAGGTCAATCCCAAACTCCAGGTTATTATAGATCCATGGCTGCAAACCACAAAAATCATGACATATATTATGCCTTTCCACTACTCCCCAGAACCTCCCTGCTGCACCTGTAATGCTCTTGTCCTCAGCAGACACAGTATTAACACTGCCAAGGAGTTTGCTTCACTAGTCATACACTGTAGCCTGATCAGGAAGCTCAGCCAAATGCCTCCCACCCTCAAACAACATAGAAGCACAAATGATTTCTGTATGCACACTCTTCATACTCACCCCATCCTTGGTGTATCTGAAGCTGACATTCTGCACCATGATGACAGGAGGGGGAATTTTTCCACAGGGTGGGAAGTAGAATGACAAAGTCTGTTAACACAGAATAATCCACCTGTGAGACACACCAGAGCACGGGACAGCCCAGACATTCTGGTACAATCATACCTCACTACCAACATCAGCTGCAGACCAAGGCACCAGACTTTTTATAAGCCACTCTTTACTCACTCACAAATATATTCTGATAAGATGCATGCAAGCTCATCTGCTGCCTAACAAGTCCCTATTTCTTCCCCCTTGAAGCACATGTGGGCTTGTACTCTTCAAACAAGTATGAGTTGCTCTGAGCATCCTCCCCCATCTTCTGTGAGCCTTTGGCATTCATTTCTGTATCTGCAAAATAGCCGCACTGGTATGACAATTCCACTTCTTTCCCCCATAAAATTCCTCCTCCTCTTCCCAGTGTTCAGCATTACTCCATGCTGAGTACAAGAATCCTTGGTATTAGGAAGGGTATCTTATTCTTGCTCACAGCTCTGTCACTATTCCTGCTGTCTGCCAAAGATCATTCTACTTCTGTAGCCCATGTTTCCAATACTGATCTCTAGGTGCAATCCCATGTCTGATCCTACCTTATCATTCACAACTCTCTCTGTCAAGCCAGAAGCCATCATCTTTTGAAGGGTCTTCTCCTTGCTCTGAGCTTGCCTGGCCAGCTTCGCACTGCCATGGCCAAATCGTGCAATGTAATTCTGCAACAAAGCAGAGTCAGCAAGAGGCACAGTGACAAGGCTGAGGAGGGGCAAGACAGCCCACCTGAATGGGTGGGAAGGTGCTTATGCAGCCAGGCAAGTACCTTCATATGGGCAATCTGATCTTGCTCCCAGTGGAATCGCTTCATTTGATTTTCTTCTAGTTCCAAGCGTGTCTTTACGTACTGATCGTAATTTCCCTGGAAGGAGACCAGGGGACATCAGATGTGCCCAGAGCACAGCGGCTGTTTCTGCGAAGGCACAGGGCACTGTTTACTCACTGTGTAGTACTTGAGTTTGCGGTTGTGCATGTGGATGATGTTGGTGCAGACGCCATTCAGGAAGTCCTGGGAGTGGGATATCAGCACAAGGATCCGCTTGAACCTGTGGCACCATGTAAGTTATTAGAGACTAAGCTAGAAAAAAAATTCCTGTTTATTGCCCCTGATGGTGACAAAGGCTTCACATGCACCAGACCTCTCTTGCCTTCAATCAGATTAAGAACAAAAAGGTCACAGTCTGGGAAATGCTCTGGCAGTGAAACAGCTGCAACCAACTGCAGTGAGCAAATCCTGACCACACCCTTCACTGTGGTGAAACACTCTGCACCGTTGGACAGTCTTCACCTGTTGTCACAAAGAGCCCAGAGCTGGCTGCCCATGTGGCAGCTCCCTTCACTGCATCATGCTTCCAAGAAGTTTTAACATTTACTGCTCACTTTCCCTTGGTACAAACTCCCATCCATTAGGCACCCTGCACCTGGCTCCACTCCACTTCCACACAACAGTGAGTCAAAGCCTCCCAAAAAGAGGCTCAAAGTACTTCCCTAAACCATATGGGTTTTAAAGGAAGTATGCAAAAAGTTTAACTGACAAAACAGATGGAAAAACCTCTGCAAAGGCAACGCCCTTCTCACAATACAGTCTTTTTAATGTATACTCCAGATAGTCTGCACTTCATAACTATACCTAAGCTTTTTGCTTTACACCTTAACATTTTACCTTTTATGAAAACCAGTCACCCAACACACTAGCACAAGATGAAACCAGCACACCCAGATACTACAGTTCTGTGGAAACAGGGAAATGGTGGGCAGGAAGAGGAGCTGGAAAGCTCACACTACTGGTAGAGCACACAGTGCTGGTACACAGGCTGTCAAGGCCTGCTCCTGGCTTTCCAGGAAACATCTTTAACCTGGGAGTACAAACCAGCATTTCTTATTTCTTCAGTGACAGGGAGACAGGGGCTTGTCTTAACTTCATTACCCTTGGATCAAGAACCTCACATAGCAGCATGCAGAAGATGTAACTGCTACTGCAACACAGTTATGTACCCACAAGAACCACAGACAGCCACTCCTGCAGCACTTGCTCACATGCTGACAAGATGTTCCAGCAGAAAAGTACAACCCACAGAAGCAGCAAACTCCTCTGTGCTTACGTTTTCAGCTCTTCCTCCAACCACACACAGGCATCCAGGTCAAGGTGGTTTGTAGGCTCATCAAGCAGCAGCATGAAAGGCCGAATGAAGAGGGCTCTGAAGGACAGGAGAGATAACGGCGTAGGGTGAGTCCAGGTAACCCAAAGCCTCTCACCTCTGCTCTGAGTTCTTAGAACTGTGTCCGTGGCTCTGCAGAGTCAGGAGCAGGCAGGCATTCTTCCAGGAGGCAGCAGGC
This sequence comes from Pithys albifrons albifrons, assembly GCF_047495875.1. NCBI lineage: Eukaryota > Metazoa > Chordata > Aves > Passeriformes > Thamnophilidae > Pithys > Pithys albifrons. Next base: position 372,492 of record NC_092464.1, on the reverse strand, counting down.
ACTATACCACTCACCTGGCAAGAGCCACCCTCATTCGCCAGCCACCACTGAAGTCCTTCAGCTTCTTCCTCTGCATGGCTGGTGTGAACCCCAAGCCATGAAGGATACGTGAAGCCCGTGCTTCTGCCTTATCAGCATCCAGCTCCTCCAGACGTTCATATAACTCCAAGAGTTTCTCACATTCCGCTGAAAGAGAGCCTGCCTGTCAGCACCTCTGCCAATAAAGGACTCTCAGCTGCACCTCTGCACGGCTGGGAAAGCTCAGAGTCCTGCTCTACTTCTATTCAGCCCCCTCCATTCCCAAGCCTGAGACACTTCCTAACAAACTGCATGGATTAATTCATCCAAAGAAGTGTCATCCCACTACTGTCACTCCTATGTGTCAGCAGGGAAAAACAAGTACCAACCACAACATGCAAAATTCTGCCAAGGAACCCAAATTTTCTTTGGTGGGGAAGGAAATGGGACTCAGAGGAGCTCTACCGTCTTCGTGAGCCAGACGTTCTGCCTCTCTCTCCAGCATGGCCCTCTCTGTATCCACCTCCATCACACACTGCAGAGGGGTCTTGTCACTGGGAGGCATCTCTCGGGTCAGGTGGTAGATGTCAATATGCTCTGGGATGGGCACTTCTCGCTTCCCAATAGCTGATAAAAGCATGGATTTCCCTGTGTGCAGACAATCGCTCTACAGTTAATTGCTGGAGTCAGTGAGATACGTCGCAGTGTAACAGAAGAAATACACCCAGATCCCACTGATTCCCTCCCTTTCCAAACCCAGAAAATCCTGGGCAATTTCTTACCCAAGAGGCCAGGAGAACTGGAGACACAGCAAAGCCATCTGCCTCACTGTGACAGGCTGCCCTCCCAGCTAAGGCTCACCACCTCAAGGACAGGACTGAGACATGAAGAAGCTTTTTGGAAGCCACTGAACTTTAGCCCTTGCCCAGATTTAGACAACTTTATCTCTGTTGTACTTCTTGCTGTCTAACCAAGTCTAACAGCTGTTACCAGGATCCCAGATTCCAAAGACTTCTAACATAGAGGAAAGTAATGTACTCATCACTAGAGAACCTGTCTTTTCCTTAAGGTTAAGCCACCCAGTCACTCTGACTAGCACCTCTCCAATCACACTCATATTCTGCATCTCTCAATACACTGTCACGTTCTCCAAGGACTGCACAATTCTTCCCAGTCAGGCCAAACCACACACTCTTTACTCCTCTATATTGTGAAATTTCTTTGACCAACACCCTCAGCACTGGGTTTACTGGCACTACTAAGCAAATCCTGTAAAGAGGAATAAGACAGATTTACAGATCCCAGACATCTCACCCAACTCTCCACCGAAACAGGTTCAAATGCACAGTGCAAAGCCACAATGCAACCTCAGACTTCTATCAGCAATCCCAGCAATTTGCCTTCCTGGGTAGAGACATGGGAGAACAGGAACTGCCATGTCCTTGTCATGTCTGTCCAACAGGCCTCTTTCTGGTTTCCAGCATTTCCCACCTGCACCTGCTGCTCAGCTCCTCAGCAGCACAACACCCTCACTGAGCCCCCGTGAGCCACATCACTTCCCCCACAGCTTACCAATGCCATTGAGTCCAATCAGGCCGTAGCGTCTCCCGGAGTTCAGCTCCAGTTTGGTGTCACTCAGCAGCTCCTGTCCGTGGAAGGTCAGTGAGAGGTTGATGATGTGCACATCAGTGCTGTTAGGGTGGGACGCCAGCACTCCTGTCACAGCTCGGGCAGCAGCTTTCTTTAATTCAAAGTCCTCCAGCTCCTTTGTGAGAGCATCCACCTCTACATGCAGAGAAGACCAGAAATGTTACTGATTTACTAACACAACAGAATCCATAAGCCCCTGTGCTGACAGGCCCAGGACCACAAAAACAACTCCCAGGCCCCGTTTCTATGGAAGAATTGAGGAGGCCCAGATGCAATGACATTCAGCTTTCCAGCTTAGCAGATGGATATATATAGTCTAACAGGAACTTCCACCTGCTAAATATCTAAACACCATCTAAATGAAATAGGACCAACAGAACTAAGTGAGCCAGTTATCTGAGTGTGATGAGACTAACTGTCCCTGCAGGAAGGACTAGGACAGAAAGAGAACTTACAGAGTATTGCTTGCAAGTTTAGGAAAAGGGTTAGTAAAAAAAATTGGCTAGAAACTAAATGAAGGAAAAGGTTAGAGAAGAAGCTGCACTGGAACAGGCCCTAATAATTTTCTGTAAAGCTACTATGTTCATCTGTATGTCCCCCTCTTCCTTTTCTCCTACAATATAAGCAAATCATACAATCACAGAATCCTAAAATGGTTTGGGTTGGATCTTAAAGAGTATCTAATTCCAAACCCCCTGCCATGGGCAGGGACACGTTCCACTAGACCAGGTTGCTCCATGCCTCATCCAACCTGGCCTGGAACACTTCCAGGGATGGGGCAGCCACAGCTTCTCTGTGCAGCCTGTGCCAGGGCCTCACCACTCTCTTTCTTGTCATGCTGATCTTCTGTCGCAGCCCAACTTCACTGCTTGGGGTGACAATGCCACTGGAAGCAGCAAATGTCACTGGGGATGTCGACAGCACTGCTCACAGCAGAGACCTGACCGACACCCTGGCTGTGAGCATTCAGCACTCCTGTGAACACCACGGCAAATGTGCCTCAGCAAAGGGCTCAAAATGGACCGGCAGTGACACAGGACCCCTCCAGACAGTGCCACGAAGCAGGGACACCAGTGAGCAAACCAGGGAGTGAAGAGCAGCAAGGGAGTTTTCCCCTGATGTGTAAATAGCTCATGGGGAACTGCCAGTAAGAAACACGCCAGTATCAACCCACACAGAATCACAACATCTCCTGAGTTGGAAGGGACCCCCAAGCATGAGCCAGCCCAGCTCCTGGCCCTGCCCAGGACACCCCAGTAATGCCACCATGGCATGAGAGCACTGTCCAAACACCCCTTTAGCTCTGCCAGGCTTGGGGCCATGACCACAGTCCTGGGAGGCTGTTCCAGTGCCTGGTTTCAGTTAGATCTCAGAAAAAGGCTCTTCCCCCAGAGGGTGGTGGGCACTGAACAGGCTCCTAAGGGCAGTGGTCACAGCACCAAGGCTGCCAGAGTTCCAGGAGCATTTGGACAATACTTTCGGGCACAGGGTGGAATTGTTGGTGATGATCCCGTGCAGGGCCAGGACCTGGACTTTATGATCCTTGTGGGTCCCTTCCAACCCGGCATATTCTGTGACTCTGTGACCCGCTCTGCGGGAAGAGCCTTTCCCAGATTCCCGCTGGATCCCGGCACAGTCTCCGCGCGACCCCTGCCCGGCGCGCCCACCCCGGGCTGCACCAATAGGGAGGCGGAATACAAATGAACCGGCCCCGCGGCTGCGAAAATAAACTGCCCCTCGGCCCGCACGGCCTGGCTGTCCTTCGGGGCTGACAGCGCCCTCTGACACAGTCTCTCTCTTTGACAGACACAGTCTCTTTTGCAGACAGGCTCTCAAACTGCAAACCACGTCCGTCCCACAGAAAGAGGTGGGAAGAGGGACAGAGCAATAGCGGTAATAACAGAAAGAATTCAAACGCTTGCAGTGGCTCCTGCAGTAGGAAAGAAAACTCCAAACTACCCCACGCAGAAACAAAAAGAGAAACCAAAAAAGCCCCAGACAGGTCTGGGCATCAAGAAGCAGAAGATCGGGGCAGTGTCTGAGAGGGGGAGACACAATCAGCCCCTTTCATCTTCGCATTGCCGTGCCTCGAGCGAGGGCCACGGGCATCCTTCACACACACAGCACATGGGGAGCCCCCAGGGAGGGTCCTGCTGTCCCAGGGCAGAGCGGCCCCGACGGCAGCTGCCGCAGCCCCGGCTCGGCGCGGCCCGTGTCCGAGGTGTTTCAAAGGAAGAGGACCAATGCCCCGGTTCGCCCAGCCGGGGCACGGCCGAGCGCACACGGTCCCGCCGGGAAGGGCCCGGCCAGATCCCCCGCCCCGGGACACGAGGGGCAGACATGGGACTGGCTGTCCCCTCACCTGGCAGCGCCGTCCCGTTGGCCTCCGGGGGCCGGACCTCCTGCGGCTCCGACCCGGCATCGCCGTTCTCCTCCGGGGCCCGGCGCGGCCGCTGCCGGGCCTTGGCCGCCTCCTTCTTCTTGGCCGCTTTCTTCTTGGCCAGGTCGGAGGGCATGGCGCGCGGGGGGGGGCTGCGGCGGAGGGAGACACGCACTGTTAGGCCGCACCGACCTGGCCCCCCGTCGGGTCGCCCCGCCCCCGTTCCCCGCCCCGGCGGCCCCGCGAGCCGCCGGCCCCGGCCAGTAACACGCGGCGCCGCCGCGTCCTGTCGAGGGGGTTCGTCTGCACGCCCGCTGGGCTGCTCGCGCTGGGCTGCGCTGCCCTGCCCTGCTCTACGCTGCCCAGCCCAGCCCAGTCCGGCCCGGCCCGGCCCGGCCCTGCCGCCCGCCCGCCCCGGGCCCACCCGCACCGGCCGCTCGCGCTTTCCTTCTGTCGCAACAGCCCCGCCGCGACCGCGTGCGCGCGCCCCGCCCCTCCGGCGCCCCGGCCAATCGCAGCGCCGAGCGTCATCAGGCCCCGCCCCGCCGGCGCACCGGCCAATCGCAGCGCGGAGCGTCACCGGCGGCGGCGGGCGCTCGGCCCCGTGAGCGCAGACCGCGCGTGCGCAGTGCCGGTGGCGCCCCGCCCCCGCCATACCGCCATACCATAGAGGCGGCGCGGGCGGAGCGGCCGCCGGGCACCACCGAGAGCGGCGGAAGCGGAAGCGGAAGCGCGCGGGCGCTGCGATGCGGCGGGTGAGGTGGCAGCGGCGCAGCGCGGACGGGACGGACCCGCCCCCGGCCCCCGCGCCCCCGGCCCGGACCTGCGGGCCGTCCCAGGCGCCGCTGCCGGCCTGGGGGTGAGAGAGCCCCGCGGCAGCGCCCCCGCCCGCCATGCCCCGCGGCCGCCCCGGTAGCTCGGCCCGGCCGTAGCCGCCGTAATGCGCTTGGGCACCGTGCTGGGCGCGCTGCGGCCCGCGCTGCCGCTCCTGCTTGGCCTTTCCCTCGGCTGCAGCCTGAGCCTCCTGCGCGCCTCCTGGAGCCACGGCGCGGCCGAGGAGCGGTGCTTGGCCCCGGGCCGGCCCGCGCCGCCCGCCCCCGGGGCTCTTCCCGAGGAAGCGGAGGGAGGGCTGGGCCCGGGCCACGAGGACTTCAAGCCCCGCATTGTGCCATACTACAGAGACCCCAACAAGCCGTACAAAAAGGTGCTCAGGTAAGTTCTGAGCTTTTTGGCCCGGCTTTGCTTGAAAGAAAATAGCCATGCGTGGGTGGTGTTTGGAGTTGTAACTCTCCGCCCAAGTGAACAAGTTCAAGGTAGAATTTACTGTTAGAAATACCTCGTATAGAAACAACGTCCTGCACCAAGGTGGTGGCCAAGATTGACACCTTAAAGAGGTGCAATATGAGAGGGGTAAAGAGGCAACAAAATGCACCAGAAGATTGAGAATATTTCTTTTCAATACGGGGGGGATTCTCCCCCTCTGCCCTGCTCAGATGAGACCCCATCTGCAGTTCTGCCTCCAGCTCTGGGGCCCCAGCACAGGAAGGACATGAACCTGTTGGTGCAAGTGCAGAGGAGGCCACCAAGATGATCAGAGGGATGGATCACCTCTGCTATAAGGAAACAGTGAGAGAATTGGGATTGTCCAGCTTGGAGAAGAGAAGGCTCTGGAATAACCTGATGTGGCCTTCGAAGGGAACCTGCAGGAATCTGCAGGAAAAATGGGCAGAGACTATTTACAAGTGCCTGGAGAGACAGGAAAGAGGGCAATGTCTTCAAGCTGACAGAGGGATGGGTTAGATGTGATACTGGGAACAAATTGTTCCCTGTGAGGGTGGGCAGGCCCTGGCACAGGTTGCCCAGAGAAGCTGTGGCTGCCCCATCCCTGGAAGTGTCCAAGGAAAGTTTGGATCGGGCTTGGAGCACCCTGGGCTGGTGGGAGGTGTCGCTGCCCGTGGCAGAGGCAGAGACTGGATCAGCTTTAATATCCCTTCCAACCCAAACCACTCTGGAATTCTATGCTTCTTTTGTTACCCCTGTCTAATAGAACATGTAAAATTACTCTTCAAAAGTTTTCTAACCAGTCTATTCATTTAGAAAGTTTTGAGCAATTAATAATAGTTTATTGGCACAATATGATACATTATAATAATGTGTTATATGAAACTTCCTTGCCTGGCCATTCAGGAACCACTCTGGGAGTCACACTGGCACCACCCAGCCTGTCCCTGCTGAGGCTGGGGTCCCTTCCCAGTGGTGGCCCCAGTGCCCTTCCACAAACCACGCTCACACTGTCAGACAAGTTCCCTCAACCCCAGGTTTCCTGTAGCAGAGATTTGTTGGTTCCTTTAAGTATTTCAGTTGTGCAGCAGCATCAAAACAGCTCAGGCTGGTGCCACTGCAGAGGGACCTCGAGCAGAGCGACCCCTGGGCTGTTACACCCTCACAGTCTCTGTGCATGCTCTTCACATGCTCTCTCATGGGCCTCTTAGTCCAATGGTGACTTTTGGTCTGGGGTCTTCTTGTTGTTCACTGGGTCCTGCAGGGCTTTGGGCCCTTTGTTAGGCCAAGGCCAGTGCCCACTGCCTGCTTGTGGCCTGGGGCTCCAGGGATCTCCTGCCACCCAGGCCCCCACGTGCAGCTGGCACACCCCTGTCCTCAGCTCTAGGGACTCCTTAACAGACTTTCCTGTGGTTTAGTTGAGGATACCTCCTAAGCTGCAAGTGGTATTTTAATTGTAATTAGACTGCACAGTTTTATAGCTCACATAAATGATGTCAAATTGTAGTTGCCTTGAAGGAAGCACATGTTTTTACAAAATGGGATTTTCTCTAGTGAGTCTTCTCTCAAAGCTCTACATCTTGGCTTGACTGTTTCACCATGGGTAGAATCCAGCAAATGTTTATCCTGACTTGCCATAATTTATGGTTTTTCTCCTCCAGCTGTTTGTCATGTAGGTATGTCCTTCCTTTACAGAACTCGCTACATCCAGACAGAATTGGGATTCCATGAGAGACTATTTGTGGCTGTGCTGACCTCCAAGGCCACCCTGAACACACTGGCAGTGGCAGTGAACAAGACAGTGGCCCACCACTTCCCACGCCTGCTGTACTTCACCGGGCTGCGCAGTACCAAGGTGCCCCACGGGATGGCGCTGGTGGCCCACGGAGACGAGCGGCCCATTTGGCTCATGTATGAGACCATGAACTATATCCATCAGCATTTTGGTTCTGACTATGACTGGTTCTACATCATGCAGGATGACACCTATGCCCAGGCTGAACAGGTCAAGGCTCTGGTGACACACCTGAGCATTAACCAGGACGTGTACCTGGGGCGAGCAGAGGAGTTCATTGGAGGGGACGAGCAGGCCCGCTACTGCCACGGGGGCTTTGGCTACCTGCTGTCCCGTAGCCTGCTGCTGAAGCTCCAGCCACACCTGGACAGCTGTCGCAATGAGATCCTCAGTGTGCGGCCAGATGAGTGGCTGGGCCGTTGCATCATCGATTTCCTTGGCATCACTTGTGTTTCCCAGCTCCAGGTACTGCCCCAGCTCAGGTTTTGTGTTAGCTGAGCCTGACAAAGCCCATGCTCTTACTTGTCACTGCAGCATAGCAAAGTGGCTTTTCTGTGAGCTGCAGAGGAAGAGAGGGCTGTGTGCTATGTCAGTGTTGGGGAAGGCCCCAGAATGACAGCTGTGATACTGAGGTGGAGAACACTCACATGACTTAATTTTCAACCTGCTATCAGGGTCTGATCTGCAGGATTTTGAAGGTAGGACAAAGGCATGTGGGTACCAAGAAGAAAGTGGGGGGTAGGGTGGGAGGGACAACTCGCCCCTTTTTGTCTCAGTCAGTATGGAAAGAGGGGCAAGTGCATGTCTGGGGTGAGGGAAGGCTGCTCTGTGAACTCAGGTTCTGGCTTTTGTCTTCTTCAGGGCCAGCATTATCATACCTATGAACTGGCCAAGAATACTGAGCCAGAGAAGGAGGAAGAAGAGGAGTTCCATGCAGCTCTTGCGGTGCACCCTGTTTCTGACATGACACTGATGTACCGCCTGCACAAGCAGTTCAGCAGGATCCAGCTGGACAGAGCCTACCAGGAGATACAGGACCTCCAGGTATGTGGTGAGAAATATCTGCAAAAACTCCTTAACCAACCAGATTTCCTTCTATTTTGGTGCAGAGGAGGAAGATTGCTTCTGTTTGTGGGCCATTGTCAGCCACACCCAGGCTGCAGTCCTGTGTCTCAGAAACAGCACTTCTGACACCCAAAACTGCTGGTGTGGCACTCGTAGGTAGTGAGGTGGGCCTGGAGAGGAGCTGGTGTGGACCCCTTTGAGGACGTGGTGGGGATCAGTTTGTGCTCTCTCTTTGCACAGATGCAGATCAGGAACCTGACAGCACTGACCCCCGCAGGCGAGGCAGGCGTGACTTGGCCTGTGGGCATAAACGCCCCGTTCCTCCCCAAGTCCCGCTTTGAGGTGATCAGCTGGGACTACTTCACTGAGCAACACCTCTTCTCCTGTCCTGATGGCTCCCCCAAATGCGAGCTCTCTGGAGCCAGCAAAGCAGATGTCAGTGAAATCATCGTGTCAGCGCTGGAGCAGTTGAACCGTCGGTACCAACCCCTGCTCCGCTTCAGCAAGCGGCAGCTGCTGAACGGCTACCGGCGCTTCGACCCCACGCGGGGCATGGAGTACACGCTGGACCTGCTGCTGGAGGCTGTCACCCAGAAGGGCCACAGTCACGTTCTGGCCAAGCGAGTGAGCTTGGTGCGACCCTTAAGTAAGGTGGAAATTATTCCCATGCCGTACGTGACGGAGGCCACACGGGTGCAACTGGTGCTTCCCTTGACGGTGCAGGACCTGGATTACGTGGCAAACTTCCTGGATATGTTTGCTATGAACACACTGGATACGCGTGATAATGCCTTGCTGACTTTACTTTTTGTCTACCATCCCTATGATGCTCAGAGAGTTGGTCAGGTGGATGTTTTTGCTGGAGTCAAAGCCATGGTAGGGGAGCTGGAGAAACGCTATGCAGAAGTTAAAATCCCATGGATTAGTGTTAAAACAGAGGTGCCATCTCAAGTGAAGCTCATGGATATAGTGTCAAAGAAGCACCCTGTAGATACACTGTTCTTCTTGGCCAGTGTCTGGACAGAAATCAACATGGAGTTCCTGAACCGCTGCCGCATGAATGCCATCAACAACTGGCAGGTCTTTTTCCCTGTGCATTTCCAGGAATTCAACCCTGCACTGGTGTACCGTGGTGAGCAGACATCCTCTTCCAGCACTGACTTCCTGAGGGATGGGCATTTTGACAGACATTCCTTTGCTGAGGCCTGTTTTTATAATTCTGACTATATGACAGCGCGTACCAAGCTCGCAGCTGATATTCTGGACCGAGATGAGGTGCTGGAGAGCATGGAGGTATTTGATGTCTTCCTGCACTATTCTGGTCTGCACCTGTTCAGGGCGGTGGAGCCAGGTTTGGTGCAGAAATACGCCCTGAGGAGCTGCAACCCCCGGCTCAGTGAGGAGCTGTATCACCGCTGTGTGCTCAGCAACTTGGAAGGACTCGCTTCCCGCTCGCATTTAGCCATGGCCCTCTTTGAGCAGGAACAGGCCAACAGCACTTGAGAGATGGAAACATTAAGAGCTTCTCAGCACCTTAACACTTGGCACTTTCCATCCCCCATTCCCAGCCTTGCCATGGGTGAAGGGCATGTGAGGTCAAGGGAGGAGAAAGACTTTCCCGACCCCACTCTGAGGCACATGGGCTATGGAGAGAGGCTGTTTCTATGGAGGGGAGTTGATTTGTTTGTTTTGGGGGTTTTTAATAAATAAAATGTTCTTTCCAGGCAGACTAATGTCACTTTTAAATTTTGCAGCCTCTGGGATGACAGAAGTAAGACAAGCTATAGAGTCGACCTTACTTAAAACTGTGCAATTCTGCTGAGCAGTGCAGGGACAGAGTGAGTATGAGCTACATACTGGGACAAAGTTGCCTTGACTGTGCTACTCTAAGGGCTGTTGTTGCACCCTCCTCTGTGTTTGTGTGTTTGTGCATTCCCTTTGCCAAGAGGCATCAACACATTTGTCTAGTTTAGCTGGACAAAGTTGTTCAACACTTCACTTTGCCGTGTTTGACTCTTCCAGAGCTGCAGCGCTGTTTCAATTTAAATATTCTGGGGATGGAGACTCCACAATCCCTTCTGTCAGTATGGCCCTGTGTGTAGTAACTTTTAGAGTTGAAAAGTTCTTTCTTGTCTTTAAATGAAATTTCTTGCATTTCAGTTTGAGCCTGTTGCCTCTTGCAACGTCTCTGGATACTACTGAGCAGCAGCTGTTTGTGTCTTCCTTGTGTTCTCTCATCACTGACACACGCGTGGATGAGATTGTGCTGAGCCTGTTCTCCAGGTGAAACATCCAGCTCTTGCAATCTCCCTGTTAGGACTGACACTCTCATTACTTAACATCTCCACATCCCTTTGCTGGACTTGCTCCAGTATGTCCATGGCTGTCTTGTACTGGGGAGCCCAGACTGGACACAGCACTCCAGGTGTGGCTCACTTGTGCTGAGGAAATAGCTCATTGCCCTTGGCCTGCTGGCCACATTCCTGCTGCACAGCTCAGGATGCTGTTGTCACCTTTACTCAGAGGGAATGCTGCTGGCTTATGTTTAACTTGGTATCCATCAGGACCCCGCTAATCTTTTTACTTTTTCAGTTTTCCTGCATCATCTTTCCAGCCAATATCCCAGAAATGAAAGCCTTGATGTGAACTTGTGAGTGTGTGTGATAAGCCAGTGTGATCCCATTCATGGCTGCAGGGGCACTGCTTAAGGAGAGAGGTTGCATTTGCTATACTCATCTCATGAGGAGTATGAGGTGGAGCTCTGGTGTTGGCATCAAAAGAGATGCTGAAAAATGAGAAAAGCTTCAAAAGTATTAAAAGTCAGGAACATTGGTTCAAATTGGATAGAAGTCTCTGATTTTCTTGTTACACTTACATGGGAAGAAGCCACATCTCTGCAGTGTCTTGGGAATGTGTGTTTCTTGCTAAGCAAACATTCACAGTGAGGGCAAGGGCACCTACCTGGGAAACCCTCTGTTGTTACGGGGGTTGTTCTGCACAGGGAAGTTTTGATCCCAGTAGGAGAGGTGGTCAGACTATGTAGGGTACTATTTAAAATACTTGTTAGAGCTAACACAATAAAGAGAATAGAGTGCCTTGTCTCACATCCTTTAAATTCAGGGAACCTTAAGTGGTGCAGTGTCAAGTGGATCTCTGATCCACACCCAACATTCCCTGCAGACCCCACCTGCAGCGCAGGCTGTCCCTTGTTGGCCATTATAGCTGTTACAGGATTGCAAGAAAACATCTGTCTGTTATTCCCATTGTCAGACAGAGAGGATGTTTACCTGGGACTTCCTTGCCTCATTTTTAGACAGAAGCCAGGCCACAGGAGTGGACGAATAGCTGGTCTGGACCAAGAGTGGCCCACAGGCCTTTCTGTATAAGCTGGCTGAGGCTGTCCTGTGGGCTTTGTCCTGTGGGCTTTGTCCTGTGGGCTGTCCTGTGGGCTTTGTCCTGTGGGCAAGGGATTTGTGCAGCAAACCCTGTGATGAGCATCAGAGGCCTGTGCACACTCAGGTTAACATCCTGCCAGGTGGGATCAGGTGCCATGGCACATGCAGACAGAGTGAGAGCCCTGATGATGTTCACCTTGGGCATGGGGTGCTTGGTGTCTTGAATGCCAAAGAGATTCTGGTGCATGAAAAACAACCTCGTGGTGCCATAGAGGTTTCAGTAGGGTGTGATATCCAGGGAGAGTTCCCTGAACTGTTGTCCTTGGTCACACATCTGGAAGGACTGGCAGTGGGCACTGGGTGCTGTAGGAAGCCATGCAAGCAGAGCAGGCGGGTGATGTGCTGCATGGGGGCACGGTGGGTGTCCTGCAGCCGAGCCGAGCAAACCGGGGAGAGATGCAGGAACTGGCTGTCAGGAATCACTGCCACTGACAGCTGTAGGGGATGTGGCAGGGGGGGATGTGTGGGATGTAAAGTGCTACAGAAAAGGGTTTAAAATAACATAGGGCAAGTGAGAATCATTAGTGAGTCCTCACTAGAGAAGAAAGAGAAACAGGATAGTGAGATTTGATGGACGTAACCCAAAAATCAGGAATGGGTCATTGGCAAGTCCCTGCCTGTGTCAGGGCATGTCAGATAGTGATGCAACACCACACAGAACTTAACTTAAAATTCTTAGAGAACATCTTGTGTCTTGAGAGAAGCTGGAAGATAATTCTTTTATTTTTTAAAATCCAGCTCTCTGGGAAAGGAAAGGTAGAAATACTGACAGCAAACTACCCAGTCCATAAGCTGCAGATTCTGGTTTTTACTGGTTGACACCCTGCATTTCAATGTGAGATTAGGTGATGTGAATTGACCAGCTTGGGTTTTTTTGGTGTAATGCTGGATCAATTAATTCAATATTTAATTTGATTATTTTCTTTCCTCTTTATGGCATTTGCCTTATGACATTTTTCATTTACTTTCCCTAGGCTATTTCAGCTCTATTATAACTGGGAAAGTGAACAGGTCTGCCCAGGGTGACAGTTCTCCAACCAGTGTTGTTTGACACTTAATTGGTTATTTGGAAGCAAATGTAAGATCTCTACTGATAAAATCTGCAGATGATGTAAAAAAGCCACAAAGCAAAGATAACAGGGGAGAAGAGTAGCAGAGTAAGGCTCTTCTCATCAATTTTTGTCTTAAAGCAGTCAAGTGCAAACTTACATGCTCAGGGAAAATGAAGGCATGTCATTCCTCCAGAGAATTCTTCATGTTAAAAAAAAGTCTGTAAAGAAATTAACAATCAAAATGCAAGTAGCTTGATTTGTCAAGGACCCACTATTTTAGAGACTAAAATCCAGAGCTGTCCCAGCCCTGTAAAGCTGACAGTATAGGATTAAGACATAATGGATCTTTACAAGTAGACAGTCTGGGGGAAACAAGATGTTGGTGTGAGACAGCAAGAAGGACCCTGGTGGCACAGCCCATAGCCTTTTTTAAGGCTTGAAGGGAAGAGAAAGAGGAAAAAAAAAGGAATGTATGAGAGGTTCACAAAACTTACCTGAAGATTGGAAGAAATAATGTAAGATGCAAAACTCCTTTTGTGATAAGACAAGGGGTAATGGCTTTAAACTGAGTTTAATGGTTTTAGACTAGAAAAGGGTAGATTCATACTAGATATAAGAAAGACCATTTTTAAAATTCAGGTGGGCAGGCCCTGGCACAGGTTGCCCAGAGGAGCTGTGGCTGCCCCATCCCTGGAAGTGTCCAGGGCCAGGTTGGACAGGGCTTGGAATGACCTGATTGAATGGAGGTGTCCCTGCCCATGGTGAGGAGGAAACAGCCTTTAAAAGCACCTTCCAACCCAAACCTTTCTATGATTCTATGAACTCTAACAACTTAGACACTGATTAGAGTGTATGAGTACATGTAGTGAATGAAAACACTGGATACTAAAGAAGTTTTTGATTATCCTGGGGTAAGGGACAATACCACCAAAACTAACAGCTTTAAATTGCAACAAATAATTTCAAAGGAAAACAGGCATGTGCTTTCAGTGCTGAAGGTGAGTAGCTAGTGAAATGACAGTGGTAACATTGCCAGTGTGCTACAATGAACTTGGGTTGTGTAACAGGTCATTGGAGGACCCTGTGAAATTACTTGTCAAATGTAAGTGAACAGAATCAGTGGTCCTTCATGGCCTTAAGTTTCATGACAATATATAGTGGGTGAAAGATGCAAAAGAGAAGCCCATCAAAGGCTGTTAAGCACAAAGGCAACAGCTCTGGTACAGCAGGTCTCTGAATCAGAAACCCCTTAGAGCTAGGAGAGCCTTCAGGAAGTGAGCACTGTGATGATATTTTCTAGGCTTTCGGTGACAGAGTAAATGAGTCAAGTGTGCTTATGATTTGACTCTGTACTACTATTTTTCTGTTATTTTGGACTAGATCTTTTTCAGGGACACACTAGTTCAGCTAGAAATGATGAACAATGTGAGGATCATGACACACAGTTTGTGTACTCCAATGGTGTCATCTTTGACCTTGTACCTCTGAGGAAATGCACACCCTGTTTTGGTGTCTGTGCTTACCCAAATGCCAGGAGTGTGTACTTTAGTACTTCACTTTCTTGTACATCACTCCGTGCCCTTGGATATTTTTCTTCCTTGTCATCAGTCATAGTGAATTTCTTCCACTGCATGTCCTAGACTGGCTAATGTATCCTCTTGCCATAGTCTGTGTTGATCCCAGAAAAAGACATACAGTATATGGTACAAACACAGGAAGCTTCTGCCCCAGCTGCATTTTTAACTTTGAGATACAAGTGAAAACAGACCCTCCATCTTCTCACCTGTGACAGAACTGCCCCTGTATCCCTAACTAACAGGTTTACTTCAAAAAACACCAAACCCAGATATTATGAACTCAGATGCTGTATCTGATCATGGTGTCCATCAGTCTTCTCCAAGGACATGCAGCCCCTCTCCCCTGGGGCACCTGCCACCTCGCTTGGGCACACCTGGCAGCATTCAGGTGTGTCTGGACAGGTCCTGGGCTGGCTGCACTCAGTCACAGTTGGCAAGCTGCTGAATCTTTTCTATCCAAAGTGGTGCAGAGCCAATTCCCAGCCGTGCAGAGTGCAAGCCTGGCACTTGCAGATGGTCTAGGCTGTTTTGGAGTTGCTGTTGGTCGGATCAGAGCAGACACAATACTCTCATCACCAGGTGCACATTTCCCCTGCTACTACAGCAAGGTATTCTTGCTCAGCAGACTCCTCCATTCTTAACTCCAGCATGAAGAGATCTGTTCCAAAGACCTTGCTCTCTTCTCTTTGGCCTTGAGCATGGCCTTGTCACACATCCATCATGAAATATTTTGTACAGCACTGCAGAGCATGTCCAGGTTCAGATGCCAGTTTAGTCTCCTGCCTGAACCCCTCCATCAGGTGCTTTTGTGCTCTGCTGTCCCTGGGCTTGCCCCTCTTGAGTCGTGTACTCTGGCCAAGACAGTCAGCCTCTGACATTCCCATTCAAGTTCTTTTGTGGCTGTACTGAGCACTTACCTTCTCAGCATGCACACTGAACCGTTGCTGCTGACAGGTAACAGAAGCTAATTTTCCATTTGCAACAGTGTTTTGCTGGTACAAGTAACTGTAGGAAAAGGCTTGAAAATGTGACACATGAAGAACACTGGAAAAGCTGAATCTGTGTATAGTCCACCTTTAAAAACACCCTTTAAATCCACCTCATACTCTTTGCAATGTTTTACTTCATCTTTTAGACTTAAACCCTTTCTGAACATGTGGAGCTGGCAGGCTTGCTTGGCTCCTTGATGGAGCTCAGTTCTTTCACCACTTCCTTACAGGCTCTTGGAGCATCCCAAAGTATTCATTGTCAGTGCTCATCCTGTCCAAACTTCCCTGCTCATCCCCATGGACGGCAGGGCTCTGGCAGGTCACCCTGAGGGTTCCTTCACCTTACTGTGTCAAAGTGCACATCACAGAGATGGTTTGTGTTTGTGAAGCAGTTTTCCTTTTCCCATTGTAATTGGCACTGTACCACAGTGCTCTGCCAGGCCCAGCACCGTTATCCTCACCGTTTGGGATGACCAACGCCTTAAGACAAGGAAAATCGTGTGCGTAGCGAATCAGCTCTGGTCCAGTTCTGCATTTGAAGGATCGGATGTGTCTTTGAGGTCCCCTCATTCCGTTACTGCCGTGCCCGTCGCCGCCAGAATTCTCACCATGACCTGGTGAGGGGCCCTGTCCCCGCCGCAGCCCGTGCGAGGCCTGCTCAGTATTGGCCGGCAGCGCTGTCGAGCTCTGTGCGAGCTGGGCCGGGCACTGGGCACCGGCCGCGTACGGACACCGAGCACCGGCCGCGTACGGGCACCGGGCACCGGCCGCGTACGGGCACTGGGCACCGACCGCGTACGGACACCGAGCACTGGCCGCGTACGGGCACCGGGCACCGGCCGCGTACGGGCACCGGGCACCGACCGCGTACGGACACCGGGCACAGGTCGCGTACGGGCACCGGGCACCGGCCGCGTACGGACACCGAGCACCGGGCACCGGGCACCGGCCGCGTACGGGCACCGAGCACCAGCCACGTACGGACACCGAGCACCGGCCACGTACGGGCACCGGGCAACGGCCGCGTACGGGCACCGGGCACCGGCCGCGTACGGGCACCGGGCACCGGCCACGTACGGACACCGAGCACCGGGCACCGGCCACGTACGGACACCGAGCACCGGCCGCGTACGGGCACCGAGCACCGGGCACTGGTCGCGTACGGGCACTGGGCACTTCATGCGTACGGACACCAGGCACTGGCCGCGTACGGACACCGGGCACTGGTCGTGTACGGGCACCGAGCACCGGGCACTGGTCGCGTACGGGCACCGGGCACTGGTCGTGTACGGGCACCGAGCACCGGGCACCGGCCGCGTACGGACACCGGGCACTGGTCGTGTACGGGCACCGAGCACCGGGCACTGGTCGCGTACGGGCACCGGGCACCGGCCGCGTACGGGCACCGGGCACCGGGCACCGGCCATGTACGGACATCGAGCATCGGGCACCGGCCGTGTACGGGCACCGGCCACCGGCCGCGTACGGACACCGAGCACCGGGCACTGGTCGCGTACGGGCACCGAGCACCGGGCACTGGTCGCGTACGGGCACCGGGCACCGGCCGCGTACGGACACCGAGCACCGGGCACTGGTCGCGTACGGGCACCGGGCACCGCGGGCCGGGCTGGGCGGGGGCTGCGCCGCCGGGGCGCGCGCGGGGCCGGCAGGGGGCGCTGTGCAGCGCGCGGAGGCTGCGGCGGGGCGGGAGCAACGCGGGAGCGGCGGTGAGTGCGGGGCGGGAGCAATGCGGGAGCGGCGGTGAGTGCGGGGCGGGCGCGGCGGGCCGGGGCTGCCATGGGAACGGGGTGCTGCCGGCGGTGCGAGGCGCTGGGGGGACGCGGGGGCCGTGGCGGCGGGGCCCGGTGGTGGCAGGCGGTGGGGGCCGTGGCGGAGGCGGCCCCGCAGCCTGTCCGTCCCCGTCTCCGGCTCTCCTGAGGCGGCAGAGCCGGGGCGGCCCGCGGCGCTGAGGGGGTGCGGGCTCGGCTCCTGCCCGTCTCCGGGAGTAGCTCCGCGCCCGCCGCGCCGCCCCCGGGGGTCTGGGAGCGGGGCAGGGGCCGCGGCCGCACCGCAGCAGCGGGGCCGGGCGCTCCCGCGGCGGGACCCTCTCCTGGTGCGGCGGCCGAGCCGCGCTTTGCAGACGGTCCCTCGCCGGTGACCGCAGCGCCGCGCAGGCGCCCCCGGCCCGGACGGCCCCGACGGGAGCGGAGCATGGACGGGACGGTGAGCGCCGCCGGACCTGCCCTGGCACCTGCGGGAGCTCTGGCTTTGGGACGGCGGCGCCTGGGCCGCGCACGGACCCGGGCAGTGCCCACAGGGCTCGCCCGGCCGGGAGACCGGCGTAGTCCGGGCAGACCCGGTGGTTCCTCCTCCCGCGGAGCCGCGACTGGAACACCCGACGGCTGCGGAGCCGTTCTCTCCGTTCTTCCCCGCGGACTCGGCTTTGCGCGGTGCAGCCCCGTCCGGTGTCCCAGCTGGGGCCCCGCGGCCTCGGCCGAACAGCGGCTTTGCTGCTTCGCAGGGACTCGGCTGGCTCGGAGGGGCAGAGAAGGGAAGCCCCTGCTCATTTACCGCTCCCGAATGTGGGCAGCAGGTCCTCTCGGGAGGGTCTCCTTTAGCAGGGACTGACTTTCCCGCGGGAGACACCATCACTCACCTGGAATTGCCCATCCTGCCCTGACACGGTCCTCAGGAGAGGAGGGTCCTCTTAAACACGCTGTCCCTGGAGACTGCACACCCAGCGCTGCCCTGCGACTAACTCACCTCTGTCTCCGATGCTCCAGAACAACCAGCCTTCACACAGGAGGTGGCAGCTTTGAGAAAGTATTTCTCTTGCTGCCTCTAAGCTGCCCCTCAGTTCTATCTTCAGAGGGAGATACACCTTCAGATACTCTCTCAGGACTAACTGATCGGTGTCTGTAGGAGACTGATGCTCTGCATGGCCTTCTGGAAGATCTTGACTTCTCACACCTACAAACCATCTCACTGCTGCCAGAAGCTTGCTACTGGAGGTTCCTGCTCCCTCCCTCCTGTTCCCTGAGGCTTGAACTCTTCTCCGTTTACTGCATCGCCATGGCCTGTGGAGGGTCCCTGTGTGCAAGTTGCTTCTGGGAAAGACTGAGGTAGAATTGAATGGGAGTTTGAGGAGCAGGCAAGGTCATTCACCAGTTAGCATGACCTGGGAGAGTGTTTGTGCAGTATCTTCACCTGGTACTGTCAGCACTGCCCTTATTGGAAAGACTGGCTTCATCCTACCGCCCATCCAAGGGAGTCTACAGCTTCTGAAAAGAACCAATTCCTTGGTGTTGTCTCGGGAGCAATCAACGACCTGCTGTGTTCTATGGGGACACCAGTGGAGCCAGCCTGTCTTCCCTTGCTGAATCCCCTGACCCTTCTGTGAGGAGGAAACTTGCAGCCTGGCCTTGCCCCTGAGGCAGAGTGAGGGTGAGATTCCCAACACAGCCTTTTTTGTCAGTGCTGCAGTGATGTTCCTTTCTGTACCTCATGCACTCTCCCTTCTCACTTGCACTGCCTTCGCTGCAGTGTTTGCCTCAGCCCTGGCTCTGGTCTTGCCTGGACTCTCTCCTTCCTTGACTTCAGTTCTGTTTTAGTAGAATTCACCATGATCTTCTTTCTTCCATTTGATCTTCGCTTGTTCTGACCCTGCTAGACCCAGAACCTTGGTTCTGTCCCTGGTGCAGTTACCTGTGCTTCTGCTGCCTGGCACTGCCCAGGCTGGCACTGCAATGCTCGTTCTTCCCTTTCTTGCCTGTCTGTTCTTTCAGCAGTTGTTTCTAACTGCATGCCTAGGTATGAGCTTGCACTTGGGAATGCTGTGTGCTGGTGCTCACACCTGTTCTGCTGTAATGCTGCTTTTCTTATCAGCTACAGTACAAAGCTGTCAGGAGCAGCAGGGCTTTGTATGCGCAGGTGCAGCTGGCTCAGCTCTTCCCAAGGAGCAGGTCCTTTTGCTTCTTACCGTGTTTCATCTTCTCTGGGACCTGTCATGAGTATGCAGACACTGAAGCTGTCTGACTATACCCAAAATCTGTGGGATCATTAGTTCTCCCAGTCTGCAACACTCTCACCATCCTATGCAGGCAGCTGATGGTGCCTGCTGAAACGCTGGAGTGTTCTGGTAGCCTTTAAGGAGCTGATTTTTTTAAGGATGAATGTAAGTGTACTTGGTTGATGCTCCTGAACTGGCCTGCCTTCCCAAGGGTGACCCGAGATGTCTCATGGCAGAAACACAAGTGAGAACATCTGTGTGAGAAAATGCCCTTGCTTCTTGGATAGGCCAGGCAAATTCAGGGATCCCCTCCAATTCTACTCACTCTATTGTTCTTATCAGAGCCTTCTCCATTTGTTGACAAGTCTTCTCATGGGGAACTTGAACAGCCCACATGGATTGGCCAGTGCCTGGGAAAAACTGCTGTCCTGGCAGCCTGGACATGCTCCTGTGTGCAGGGTCTGCAGAGAAGCCCTGAACCATCGCTCCTTCCTCGCTTTTCCCCCCATTTTTTTCTCCCCAAGTTGTGCTGTTTATGAAGTGTCACATGAGTTGGTGCTGTTCTAGGAAATGTTATTTATATTGTATATTGCTTCCCTCTCACCCAGTGCGTGCTTTCTCTTTTCAGAGCTGGATCCAAATGTGTCCTCATTCTGCTCTCTTAGAGCTGTTCCTGCTTCAGGTCATTGAGAACATCTGCTAATTCAGCATGACATAATATCTGGTCTCCTGCCCCATCCACAGGATAAGTTTCTTGCTTCCTCTTGGTCTATACAGATGTGACTCCAGGTGTTGGGCTGTCTTGTCTGCTACAGGTAGGTTTCAGCTCTTTGAAAAGTGACCTGTTGTAGTTGGGAAGGATGTGTCTGTACTTTGTATTGGGGCTGGAAACTGTTTGCCTTTGGGCATATGGGAAATGTTATGTTGTGAATAAATCCTGAACTGCCAGCTTGCTGCTGCTGACCTAAACTGGTCTTTTGAATAGCCAACTACTTCTGTGATAGTTTGTGGTAGTTCTGGCAGGAAGGTGCTGATCTGGCAGAGTGGACTGGCTCAGAGCACATGATGTTGGAGGATGCATTGCTGAGAGGAGTGGTAGTAGCAGGAATTCTTTGTGGTAATTCATTACTCCATTTGCCACAAGTAAATGTGATTAGTTATAGTCAGGTGGTTATTGGTTTGTAGGGTTCCCATGCTTCTCAGAGCAGGTTTAAATTAGCTCTTCCCAGGTGGTAGACTTTATCAGTACCTGCTGATGTTGGATGACCATTTGTCATCTCCATGATAATGTGCTCAAATCTACCACTCAGATCTTTATTTTCTGCCATTAGTTCCAGTCTTGTTACTTCCACTGGTGAATATGCACCTGTATCCATCTATCTGTTTTCCCAGCCAGCACACAGCACGCCTGTAAGGGACTGTATTTTTCCCACAGCTGGATTGGTGACTCCTCACCTTTCACAGCCTGCACAGGTCACCCCACTGGTTGTATAAATTGTCTGGTAAAAGAAATGCTTTCTATTTTGCTTTGGAAATAAATTCTTGGGTTATAACTAGTTTATTCTTCTATTTTAAGACACATTAGACTTGTTATTGTCCCCTGACGTGGCCCTTTCTCCACAGTACTGCCCAGCCTGCTGCAGACTATGCTGCTCCTCTGCCTGCTTGGTTCTGGCTGAGCCAGGACAAGTCTGGCACAGAGGTACCAGCCCCCGCCTGCCAGTGGGAGCTGAGGTCACAGAGGTACCAACCCCTGTCTGCCAGTAGGAACTCAGGAGAATTTAAGGACTATGTGCGCTGAGTCAGACCAAAATTTCCCATCTCCGACTGGTATTGGATGTGTGGAAAAGGAATAGGAAGATGAGGCAAGTTGTGGAATCATTTTTTCTTGCATATACATTTTAAGTTTTTGCAGTCATCTATGGAATAAACAGTGTTAGAAAATCTCCCATATTCATAGGTCTGCTGGTTAAATGGTAAGTTATCTTCACTGGAAGGAGCTGTTCCACTTTTCTGTGCTTATGTTTTCTGTCACTGTTCTGTCCTTTTCTGTACAGCTGGGTGTTCCCTTGGATTCTGAGTCCAGGGAGGATTATAGGACCATTCACTTTGGGACATCCTTAATGGCAGTGGGTACCTGTATGCAACTCCCAGCTGTCCCTGAGGAAGGATATGTCTTTACATTTTTTTAAAAATCCATTCGTTGGTTCCAGTGTTTGAGAGATGAACTTCTGTCCTTTCCAGTATGGCCTCTGACAATCCTGTAGCCTCCTCTGTTCTGTGCTTCTGCCACAAAGACGGTGTCTGTCTGTCTGGGGCTAGAAGCATTTCTCTCTGAACAGAACTAGCACCATGACTTAACTGAAGCCTTTAGTTGGACTCATCAATTTGCCTGCTCCAAGAATGTCAGTGTCAGAGTCTAATTAACATTGTATCTTTTACCTTTTACCCTGAAATTTGGCACACTTATTCTTTGCCTGCAAATGAATTAAAACAATTACTTATTTAAAGGTAGTTTTGCTTCTTTCAAGATCCTAAACTGCAGAGAAGAAAATAAAATTTACCAGTCATATATTTTTATGTTTACAGGAACAAGTATTGCATTGAAGTGGGAAATCATGTAAACTTAATTTTTAATAAGCATGTGGCCTTTGATTTGCAAATGTGCTTTTGATGAGCCCCTCCCCTGTGAAGACAGGCTGAGTAAGCACCTCCTTCCTGGTCAAACTGAAACACAGGAGGGAAATGCATAGGCAATGGAAGCAGGAACACACATTCTGGGAAGATAGGGATACTGCCTAGGAGTGTAGGGATGGGATCAGGAAAGCTCAGGCACAGGTGGAACTAAATTTGGCAAGACATGTGAAGAAGAATAATAAGAAGGGCATCCACAGGTATGCTGCTTAGACAAGGTAGGCAAAATAAATTGTACCTCCCAATAAGTGAGATGGGGAATCCAATGACAACCAAAATGGGGAAGGCTGAAGTACTCAACAACGTTTTCCCCACTCAGTTTTCACTTGTAATGGCTCTTCCCAAAGCTCTGGAGTCCCTGAATTTCAAGATGGGGACTGGGGGAATGACGTCTTGCCCACTGTAGGAGGACATCAGGTCCTAGACCATCTGAAGAATGTGGAGATACAGATGTCCATGAGACCTGATGAAATGAGTGCAAGGGTCCTGATGAACTGGCTGATGGTGAATCCTGTCTCTCCCCAGTAATACTCATCAAAGAACATCCCATGATAGTAGAAGCAGAAGCCCTGGTGTCAGCAGCAGCTCTGAAGCCAGGTGTTGACCTGCACTGATCATGATTGTTTATGGATGCATGGATCTTAGGACTAAAAGAGACTTTTGGATCATGTGACACCCATATTTTACTGAGGACTAATGAGTTTCCATTTGTCCTTACTATGACCCTTATACCTCCCAGAAAGACAAGCTGCAGTTGGGTTAACTATTGGAAATTTCAAATGGATTATAATGCTTGTAGACCTTCTATCAGTGGAGGGTTTAGGAACTTAGACAAATATCTGTTAAGAACAGCTTTGTGAGATCAGTACTTACTTGGGGCCAGGAAGGATTTGAAGTGTTAAAGGCTGTGCCAGCCCCTTTGCTTTAGTTCTGTAAATGCCCTGTTTGTGATGGTGAGACTGTCCTGAGGGCCAGGGCTGCAGGTTGGAATGGTGTCACTGAACTGTGAGGAGAGAGATCCCTGCCATGCTCCCAACTGGCAGGTGCCATGTGGCAGAGTTTGTTTATGCCAGCTCTTGTACACTGGCTCTTGTTCTGTCTTTCTTTTTCTATCTCATTTTAAAGCTTTTTTATCACTTGGAATTTTGTGACTGTAGTTAAATGCCATCACTGTGTTCATATCTTAAATTTATGTTTAGTTCATTACTTAAATCTTTCATGGACAGCATTTTTCAGACTTCTGGACTGTACTTGGCACTGCTCTATTCAGTGTTCCAACATGGATTTCTCTAGTGATTGAAGTATACAGAGAAACTGATTCTACTGTCCTTGCTTTCTCCTCTTCATAAATCCAAGGGTTCCTTTGGCTCTTTTTGCCACAGTGTGGGACAGGTAAGTCAGTTTGAGTTGGTTTCCCCCTGTAGTTTCTACTCCTTTTCAGGTTTTCCACTTTTCAAGAGACAATCTCCGCTTTGGGGGATTTTTTCATTCTTTGTTCTAAGGTCATTCCTTGCCTTTAAACACACACTTTGAATGGATCCATCTCAGTAAGGTGGCTTGATCCAACAGTTCTATCCTGCACTCCAGTTCATTAGAAAGGACTTTGTATTCCTTTCCATGTGCTGAATGACACTGCTGCTGTTACCTGACTAGTTACTAACCCTCCTTGTAACTACATTTACTGTTTAAATTGGGCCAGAAAATTTGGGGCATTGTTGATGTTTCATAGGTTATTTGTGATGGGCAGAAAACAGCCTGAGAGTATCCAGTCATCTCTCTAGAATGGTCTTTCAAATCCCTCATGATTAATGAGAGATTCATTAGTGATTAGAAAGCTGCCCCTCACAGAAGCATCCTGTTAGTTCCCAGTAGAGCCTGGCTCTCATTCTGTGGGCTTTTTTCTTCACACACTTTCTCTTTGCTCTCTTAACACTGAACATTAAAGCTCAATATTCTTGTATGAATGGAAGTCTCCAGTCCAAGGGTATCTGTTTGTGGTTTGTAAGCACCTCCTGTGCCAGTGTTGTGCTTGGTAGTCCAGATCTGTCTTAGAAAGGAAACGAACTGCTGTGGACTGCCAGAACAGCATCCTTGGGTCTCCCTGGGACCCAGGGATGTGCATGGACCAGCTTTGGGTTCAAGGCAATGCTATGGGACATGAGGGATACCTGCTGTCATAACTTTGCTGTGGACTGTCTGTTACTTCTAGTCTTCAGCATCCTCTGAAGTAACTGGTGGTACGTGTCTTGTGGATGTTTGACACGTACATATTTTGCTGAGTGGCTCACAAGGTCAGAAACTTGGATGCTCCCTACCTAGTAACTGCTTTAAACATCTTCAGTATCTCTTGGCAAGTCCTGTGGCAGTTAGTGCCCCAGGCTGGCTATTTTGCATCAAAAAGCCTCTGTTGGTTTTGAACTTACTGTCCTCCATTTTTGTTGGTGGTCTTCTAATTCTTCTGTTACAAGATCATGTACTCCTTCTCAATGCTAGTCTTAATTCTGTAGGTTTTCCCCCTTCTCTGCAATGTAAACAATCACTCTGCTTCAGTTCCTCTTCAAAAGAGGATTATTTTGTACCTGGTCTTTCTATATCTGTATGGTTAGTAATTCTGCTTTTAGAGCACCAGCTGCAGTGTGATAAAAGCAGGAGAGAACTGCTGACTGATACTGTGTTCTGTAATGTCTGTCAGGCTCTTCCTAACTCTTTCAGATTCTGTTTTCTGAGTGAATGCTTCTGTCAAGGCTGCAGCCGTTCTCATCTGGTAATATCATTAGTGGGTGTAGATTGCACATGAAGTTAGTGGAGTCTGTTATTTGTCCAAGGAGTTGGTGTGTAATCATTCCAGTGCAGGTAAGGAGTCAGCGTGTCTTCTGTGGAGACAAACGGTTCCCATGGGTCTGTTACATTCCTATTCTGTTCTCTGCTGTGCCCCTGTTTTATTATGATTAGAATTCTTTGATAGGTCCTGTAAATAAGAGTGGACTTGTCAGCATATTGCACTTCAATGTTTTAAAAATGCCCTGGCAGCTTCTTGCTCTTCAAACTGCACATTCACATAGGACTTATCTTCCCTCTCCTTTTCTTTGCCTCCTTGAACTACTCTGTAGAGGCCTGTTCCACACATCACATCAGGACTCTCTTTGCTCTGTGCCTGCTGCACAGCCTGTTGTTCCTGTGCACAGCTGCCTTTGGTCAGAGCTGGCAGCTACAAACTTTGGCATCAGTATAGTAACATCACCTGAGTGCTTGCTGGAGCACTTGGCTTAAAGAAGGGTCAGAAGGCAGAGGAGAAGTGCTTGGCTAAGAAGTAGAGCCTTAAAAAAGGCAGGAAAATGCAGAAAAGGATAAATGATAGAGGTAGGGGTAAGGAGCTCTGGTGAACGATCAGCATTCCAGGAGTGGGCTTGGGGTTGTTTTGAGATGAAATACAGATTAGAAAACAGAAAGCAGACAGCAGCAGAGTATGCCAGAAGTGCTGGGGAAAGGAGCTGTGAGTATGGAGAGCTTTTTTTATTGAGGACAACTTAACTTCTTTTGCCTCCCTGCCACCTATTTGTGCTTCTGTTGGGAAACAAGCGAGGGAAAGGAAATGGTGGGAAGTGGTTTCAGTTTGTTTAGGAAATACTTTTTGGCTTCAGGAATAGTGTGAGGTTCAACAAGGCCAAGTGCCAGGTCCTGCCCTTGGGTCACCACAACCCCCTCCAGCAGTTGCCTAGGGTAGAGTGGCTGGAAAAATGCCCACTGGGAAAGGCCCTGGGAGTGCTGTGACAGGGGCTGAACATGAGCCCAGCTGTGCCCAGGTGGGCAGGAAGACCAAGGGCACCTGCCCTGAATGAGCCCCACTGTGGGCACAGGCCCAGGGCAGTGCCTGTCCCGGTGCTGGGCACTGGTGAGGCACCGCCTGAAATCCTGGGGTCAGTTCACAAGAAGGGGCTGGAGGGGCTGGAGCATGTCCAGGGAAGGAAATGGAGCTGGGGAAGGGGCTGGAGCAGCAGGAGCAGCTGAGGGAGCTGGGCTGGCTCAGCCTGGAGAAAAGGAGGCTCAGGGGACACCTTTTTGCTCTCTCCAACTCCCTGACAGGAGAGGGGAGCCAGGTTGGAGTCAGGCTCTGCTCCTGGGGAACAAGGGACAGGATGAAAGTAAATGGCCTCAAGTTGTCAAGAAATATTTCTTTACCAAAAGAGTTGTGAAGCCCTGGCACTGACTGCTGATGGAAGTGGTGGGGTTGCCATTCATGGAGGGATTTAAAAGACATGTAGAGATGGCACTTGGAGACATGGTTTAGTGGGTGCCTTGGCAGTGCTAGGCTAATGTTGGACTTAATGATCTTGAAGGTCTTTTCTAACCTAAATGATTCTGTCATTCTATCCTGTGATTAGTAACTGGACTGTCTTCCCCTTTAACTCTTAGGGCCCTGCACTCATTCTATAAATTGAGGTGATAGAGTGGAGAAGGGGCCCCTCTGCTACCAGAAATGCCAACCCTGCAGGCTCCCCCATTGCAGGACATACTACCCACCACTCCTTTGAGCCCAGTTGCAGGCTGTCCCTCCTTCCCCACATCAGGTATGTGGGAGCAGCAGACCTCTGCTTCAGTTGACACTCCCTCCCCAAATTGCAAATCTTGACTATCAGCACATTTTTTTCAGAAGGATGGGGATCAGGTTGTGTGAGGGAGGAGAGAATGTGAAAAGGGATCAGGTGGCACCACCAGTGCAGTGGTCACTGTGTCCTGTGGCCCAGGGAAGTACCTTGCTGCTCCTGCATGACTGTGGTGCAGATCCCACCTCCACTGGGATCCCAGGCAGCAGAACCTCTCCCCAGTGAACTGGCAGAGGCAGCCACAGAACAGTAAGTGGGGAACTACTAAGGCAGTGTCTGTGTGTCTTGGTTTGAGATAAGCAACTGCCAACCCCCCCAAGCACAGAGGGAAAAGCCTCCCTCCTAACACCAGGGAAAGGGAGGAAAAGAGAGGGGAAAGAAAAAAACACTTCAAACTGCATTTATACTAAATCTACATATATTTTTACAGAAAGAAAGAGACAATTAGAAGAGAGTACAAATATACACTCACACAAGTCTGCAACAACAAGTTCCCCACCTCAACTTCTTAACGAACACACAAATTCTACTGTCCTAACTACACATTACTAAGAAGAAGCTTATTCCCCAGGGAGACAAACCCAAGCAGAAAGGAGAGACCCAGAACAACACATTTTACTTTCCTGAGATACCCTGTGAGCCAGTGGTGGGCCTGGTCCTCTCCATCCCCCCTGGGACAGCATCGTGCGTCCTCCCAAGAGGAGGCTGAGAAGCGACTGCCTTAACCACTCCCACCCTGGTTCCTACTTCCCTGGAGATGATGCCATAATGTGGTATGGAATACAGAGTTACTGGCTAGAAGAGGTCAGCTGTTGGCTCAGCCCAGCTCAAGTCAGCTGACAGCTTCGGCCTAGTCCAGACTTCAGAGCCTGAATCTAGGCCCACCTGGGTGAACCCATAACACTGTGCTTCTGCTCAGGCCATGCTGACCCCTGGCTGTGCTGACCCCTGGCTGTGCTCACCCCCAGGCCATGCTGACCCCTGGCTGTGCTGACCCCTGGCTGTGCTCACCCCCAGGCCATGCTGACCCCTGGCTGTGCTGACCCCTGGCTGTGCTCACCCCCAGGCCATGCTGACCCCTGGCTGTGCTCACCCCTGGCTGTGCTCACCCCCAGGCCATGCTGACCCCCGGCTGTGCTGACCCCTGGCTGTGCTCACCCCCAGGCCATGCTGACCCCTGGCTGTGCTCACCCCCAGGCCGTGCTGACCCCTGACCCCAGGCTGTGCTGACCCCGGCTGTGCTGACCTGCAGTGTCCATGCTGGTCCTGGCCATGTGGACCTGCAGTGTCCATGCTGACCCTGGGTGCACAGAGCTGTTCCTGCACCGATGGCAAAGCTCAGGAACACAACAGGAATCTGCCCTGTTCCGCTGTCCAGCACTGCCACCCCGAGGCCTCCAGCACACAGAACCCACCTTTACAGATTTGTTCTAGTTAAAACTAGTAGAGAAGATAGGGGAGATATGGACACTGGCTTTGCCAGCCAGCTTTTCCTGAAGGAAACCCAAGGAGTGGAAGGAATCAGTTGTACTGCATGTTAGATCAGTGAGAGTTAATCGGAAGAGCTAGAGAACAACAGGACTTGCAGGCATACAGGGGTGTGTGGGTTGGCAATGTCATTTTAAATGTTGATATCAAAACCAGGTATTAGCAATAATCTTGATGTATTATAGCAAAATGCTTAAAACATTCTGAAAAATAGGAATGGGAGAATGATCGACCTGTTTAACTGGGGGAGGTGATTATGACTACGATCTTAAAGATGCTGAAATGCTTTGGGCACAGTGTTCACCAGTCTCCAAGAGCAGCGGCTGTCTCCTTGGCAACGGGGAGCCATGTGTCTGTTCCCATGGCAACGGACCACGGGCTGCTCAGGGAGGCTGTGCACAGTTCAGCAGTGGAGGCTCTCAGCTCTTTGTTGCTCCTACCTGGAGCAGAGGCTGTTGGCACATTCAGCTGCTCTGATCCTGCATCTGACAAGGAGGAGTGAGCTGCAATAATGTAGCACTCTTCCTGCTCCCTGTGTAAAACAGATTCATTGTGTTGTTCCATCTGAGGATTCCTTCCTCAGTCCTTAATTGCCAGCATAACGACTTCTTTGCAGCTCTCCATAAGGAAAGCAGGATCTTTACTCTCCGGAGAGGCATGAGAGAGTGTCTGATACTGATTCTTTCAAAGGATTGGACAGACAAATCTGAAAAACAGAAAACAAAGTATATGCAGGGAGTCTGCATCTCAGCAGTATTTTCTGGTGTCTGAAAGGAGAAAAGGAGAACTGTGCAGAGGCAGTGGCAGATCTGCCTGCACTAGATCCACCACATAAGAACTGCTAATACAGTGAACAAATTATATGTAGTAGGCACCACTTCTAAACCCACTGTGATGCTCTTCTAAGGGAGCAAATTTATATTTAGCAGGGACCAGAAGTAGGATGCAAGCATGGTTTGATGTTTTCATCTCTTTTTAAATATGAGGCATGGGATGCAGAAGCACTAATGGAACAGTGATCATTTCATAGTGATGAACTGGGAAAATTATTTTAGAAGTATAATCTTGCATGCAATTCTATGCATTGTATATAGGTATTACTAAGCAGTGTTTGTTATAATTTTTTTTCAACAACAGCCTGCTTCTCATTCCACTAGCTTCTTCCTAGTCCTGCATTAAAGGATAGCAAAATAGAAATGTGTTATTTACCTTCATTGTCTTACTGTTTTGCCCCCTAATACCTACCTTTTAAGGTAACAAGCATTTTCAGTTGCTGCTTCTGAACTGGCATATATGCTTCCAGGTAAGGGCACTTCAGGTGCTTTGTCCTTGCCTTGTTTATCCTCTTGTCTCCAGGCTGTGGTTCCTCCTGTGAATCAACTGCATGTTGATTGGGCAGGTTTATCGAGTTACTTGTAATGCTTAAGTCTTTCCTGAGAAGAATCATAAATCATAGAATGGTTGAGGTTAAAGGGGACCTCTGGACATCATGTGGTCCAGCCTCCTTGCTTGGAGTTGGATGAGCATGAGCAACTTGCTGAGTACCAAGTTCAGAGAACTTTGGAGTATCTGCAGGGATGGAGTGAAGTTGGTCTCTGGGCCACCTTTTTAAAGTAAAAACCCGTTTACCTGTTGGGTATGTGTAGCTTGTTTAAACATTCCCTAATCTTGTTATCCTTCCCCTAGAGCAAGTCTTCCTTGCTCCAGACTTTTTTACTTGTCTCAGAAGCCAGCGATTCCTGAAAGCCAATCTTGTCAGTAAAGAAAGAGGCAAAGAAGGCATTCAGTACTTCAACGTTTTCTGTGTTTATTCTCAGCAAGTCCCCTCCCCAGGAAGCCCACATTCTCCCATGTCTGTCCTTTGCTGCTGAGATTATTTGTAAAAGCTTTCCTGTCTGCCCTTTGTGTTCCTCACCAGATTCAACTCCAGGTGGTCTTTTGTTAACCTAATTGCATCCCTGCATGCTTGGACAGTCCCTGTTTTCCTCCTGGGTCACCTGTCCTTGCTTCTGCCTCTTGTAATGCTGGAGCTCAGTTAGGAGCTGCTTGTTAATGCCTGTGGGCCTCCTGCTCTTTTTGATTAATTGCCTGCCCGTGGGTGAACTGGTCTTGAATTTGGAGGAGGTGATCTTTGAAAGTCAACCAGATCTCCCAGAACTCTCTTTTTTCCAACATTAACTCTAAAGATTCTTCCAAGCAGACCCCCAAACAGGCCAAAGTCTGCTCTTTAGAAATCTAGGGCTGTGATCCTGTTTTCTACTCTACTCCATTTGTCTCATGTTCCTGAAATACTCCATCTCATGGTCCAGCCAAGGCTGCTCTGGACCTTCACGTTCCTGACCAGTTCTTCCATGTCCAGCAGTGCAGAACTTCTTGTCTGCTCCTCAGTCATCTTCAGTGTGCCCCCGAAGCCTCAGGGGTCACTTGTGCCCTGCTCTGTTACACGTCCCCGCAGCAGATACTGGAGTGGTCCTCCCATGAGGACCAGAGATTGTGAACTTGGGGGTTTTTCCTGCTGTCTGTGGTCTCACTACTTCTTCCTCAGCAGGTGGTCTGCAGCAGACACCCACCACAGC
The DNA here is from genome assembly GCF_047495875.1 of Pithys albifrons albifrons. Classification (NCBI taxonomy): domain Eukaryota; kingdom Metazoa; phylum Chordata; class Aves; order Passeriformes; family Thamnophilidae; genus Pithys; species Pithys albifrons. The sequence goes on along the minus strand of NC_092464.1, from coordinate 341,859 downwards.
ACGTGTTGGTGTGGTCTGCCTCCAAACTCTGCCCTACCTGTGGCCTACGGGCTTCAGCTGGTTCTCTGTCCGTCCCAAGGTGGAGCTCTGTGCGCTCCAGTTCCGCCTGGCTGTAGGGCAGCTCCTCCTCCTCGCCCCCAGCCTGCCCTTCCTAAAGAGCCTGTCTCCAGCCAGCGTAGCACTTTTATCCTGTGAGTTGTCAGTCACCTTGGAATTCAGTGCATGTTCAGGACCAAAAGGGATCAGAGAGAGAGAGCGTCGCTGAGAGTGTGTGGATAATTGGGAGCGGTGGGCTGTCACTCTGGAAGCAGACACTGCACTGTGCTGTAGGAATCAAGGGAACACATCACAGGTTCCCCAGTCTGAAGAGAGGGAGTGAGGGCTTTCTGTCCTCCAGCCACAGGCAAACGGCAGAAGGAGCATTTGACTGCTTTTGGCTCTCAGTGCTTTGTTGCAGGGAGAAACTTGACCAGTTTTATTCTGGGAGACTGCAACAAGATCAGGAGCTAAAATATTAACTATTTGAGCTATACATTCTTTACCAGCTGCCAGACAAAACAGTCATTTTCTGGGTGTTCTTCAGGGCTTAGTCTGGTTTGAAATGTCAGAAAATGGTGTCCTGCAGGCAGGAAAGAGCCTTCACAGCACTGATCCTTTGGTAGACAAATGGAGTTGAAATATAAGGGAGGATCAATGCTAAGCCTTAAAATAAGGCCATAACAAGAGGTGTGGGTCTGTAACTGATTTTTGATTGAATTATTTCTTGTGAGGAGTTGTTATTTGGTTCCTTGCAGATCTGTGGGAGAGACAAGGCATCCTGGAGTTGAGTGGCATGAGAAGTGCATGACAAAACAGGCACAGGGCAGGGTAAAATCAGTAAAAGCAACAGGCAGAGGGATGAAGAATTGGGTCTTTTTATACTCCTGTATTTGACATTTAGAGAGTTTTGGAGCAAATTTTTGCCAGTGGCATTCCAAGTGGATTTCATCTGAGTAAAAAAAGTATTTGCCGAGTTCAGAAAAGACGGACTTGCACTGGTGTGATGTGCAATGGCAGGAGCTCCAACTGGGGAAAGGAATGATTGATGTGAATAGGAGGAGGTGGAGAAACTGAAAATTAAAAAAAAGTAAGTGTTAAGACAAAATCAGCCAAGTGGAATTGTTGCTAAAGATTGGATGCAATAAGAAAGGAATCAATTATATGATAGACAAAAGAAGCTTTTCTGAAGAACAGAAATACAAGGGGTTTTTGTGTTGGAATTTTTCTTGGCCAAGATTCTGCTCCGTGTATTTCTTATGGTCGAAATACCAGTGACTAACTTTCCATTTCACAAACTTTTCACTGATTTTTTAAGTTTGTTTTATGCTTGTTTAGATTAGGTGAAAACCTTACTGGAGATTAATCTTGAAGATCTTAAGTAAAGGAATTAAAAGAATTTTTTTTCATTTACATGGTATCTCAGACTTTTAACTAATAATATAGAAAACTTTTCTCTATATAACCTTAACAGAGATTTATGTGTTATTTGGCATCATGTGTATAACTTGCATTCAGTACTGCTGTATCATATGTCCATGTAACAGCTTGGCTGTGGCTTTGGAGCACTGGAGAATCTCTTTGAAGAAGGAGCATTGCTTATTTCCTAAGAGAGAGCAGTGTACTCAAAATCCTCCACAAGTGAGTTGTTTCTATGGTTTCAAGTTGCAGGATGGGTATAAATTGATCTGAAAACAGGTGCCAAGGGTGGGGTGCACAGGGTAGGAATTTGGTGGCTGTTCCAAACAAGTGTACCCAGACAGCTGCCGTGCCAAGTCCCTGCCTGTCAAGATGACTGGTGCTCTCTGTTCCACTGTGCTCCTGCCATTTCCATCTGTTAAGTTCATCTGAGAGCTGTAAAGGTCAGAGACTACATTGTTCTTAGCTCTACCTCCTTGTACTCTCAGGCACCAAAAGCTACTGAGGCCAAAGAATGGGAAAAATTGTGACATGTGGCAGAGGACATGACGTAAGGTACAACATACAACCTCTTCTTCCTCTGATAGTTCATGGCCTCGCACAAACAAGCCCTTCTGCTGCACGAGTTTTCCACTTTTAAACTCTGTTTGTTTTGAAAAGCACTAAATGCTGTAATGATTCAACTTATGTTTCTTCTGCCTGTGTTTCTTCTACACATGTTTTAAAGCTGATTTAACAAGTAACTTGTGCCAGTGCTCATGTGCCTTGTCATGCTGATGTGCTGTCTCCTGGGTCATGTGCAGTGCATGGCTGTGCACACCGTGCCCGATGACCCCACTGCTGGGGGATGCTGCTGCTCTGAGCTGGGATCTGCAAGCCCACCATGCCTGTGCTCTGGCAGACAAACTGCTGAATTGGGCTGGAGCCAGATGCTCCCCCTGTGGCCACGCTCAGCTGCTCAGAAGGAGCCTCTGTCGAAAGCCAGAGGTGCCACCATGGTGTCTTGGTGCCACCATCTTCTGGACTCGTGGTCCTGTGATTTCATACATTTATTTCTGTACTGGGTGAATGGATGCTGAAAAGATTAGCAAACCGTTCTACCTGATGCACACAGTGCACTTCTTCCTCCTCAGGATTTATCTTCCACCACCGGCTTGAGCTTTTGCAGCTTAAATGTCCTGTCTAACATTTGAGGCCCAGTCAAGGGGGGTTTTTTATCCTCTGTCCTGGCTGGCTGTGAAACTTCTCCAAACTCTTCTTGTGTGAGGATTTAATCTACATGTCTTTTACTTCCTTCTCTTAGATCTTTGAAGATGGTAACACAATCTATGTAACAACCAACCTTGGAGTCCTTAGTAGCCAATTCCACTTGTTTTTATTATTTCTTACAACCTTTCAGTAATGTTACATACAAATTACATACAAATTCTTTTCCTATTAAGAATTTTAGGCATATGATCATGTTTTACTACATTGCCTTTAAGTCATGTTTGCCGTTTCCCACTGGCCAAAATTTTCCAAAGCCATTGATGTTTGTTGTAATTAGGTACCATTTGAAATTGACTTTGACTTTTTTGGAGTAATGTTTGTAATTCTTGCAATTATTTTGCCAAATAAAATAAGTTTTAAAGACATTTGGGCTTGTCTGGAAGTGCAGTTGTTTCATGATCACGACTATCCCTTGCTCTCGGTTCCACTGTGCTCTAAGGCTGATGTGGTTGTATTCCCCCATTAATTGTTCTACCAATTCAGCTGAAGTGAGAGCTAGAGTCAGGAGACAGTCCATGCCAAGATTTCTCTGTTTTCCTTCTTTGGTTCTGTGCTTTCTCCAGCCTCCTAGTGCTCAGTTCTTACGCAGTTTTGCATATTAATACATCTTTTGGTTCATATTTACTTTGTATTGATTTGCCTAAACTTTAGACACTTTTCAAATGATTTTCAGTGAGAATAGGACATAATTCCTAGCATTACTAATAGTAATCAAAATGGACTTTAAATTTGTTTTTCCTGACAAACAAACAGGTAATCCTGTAGGTTTTCTTAAAATACAGAAAGGCAAGAGTATTAAAGGCAAATGCATTAACTTAATCCTAAATCTGTGCAAGGCTAAAGAACAATTTTTGAAAGAAAAAATAACTGAGCTCAAGGAGGATGTGAATGGTACGAAAAAGTGACCTAAGTTTATTAACCCACTCTTTCTTAGATAACTGATTTTCTACACAGATGAATCAATGTCTTACTTGTTTAGACTTGGGTGAAGCCTTTGATACAGGGCTATCTGAAAATGGGGCTGTGACTCAGAAGACAGGTAATAGCAAAACTGTAAGGTAGGGAAGAAACTCAGTAAAGACACAAAAGATATTGCAGTTTCCTCAGGATCTGCCTTGGGATTGATGTCATTTGATATTTTCAGTAATGCCCACAGCACAAAAATAGGCAGTCTAATAATTAAATTTGCTGATGATGCAAGAGAGGCAGGTATAGTTACATGGGGAGAACTGTTTGACTCTCAAGTGCACAAACAGAACCCAGCTGGTATCTGGGGGCAGGACAGGGCACAGCTGTGTACCTGGGGGCCTGTCCCAGCACTGTGTGCAAGACGTGGGCTAATGGCAGTGATTAAGGAGGAGGAACAGCCTGGAACATGAGTCCATGTGTATGAGAATGTGAGACTGTAACTGCCAGGATGCTGTGGAAGGCAGCTGTGGGCCTAGAGAGGTTTGGTTGACTTCTGCTGATGAGAGAACTATTAATGCCACACAAGGATGTGGCCTGGAGACTGGAGGTTAACTGGGACTGACAGGAAAAAGGCTGATGGAATGATGAGAAATGGGCACTCAGTTTTAAGAGAGCAAATAACAGTTTCACTTGTTCAGTCTGACAAAAGGAGGAGCAGTGAGTGTGGGTGTGACTGCTGTGTAGAAATGCTTCAAAGCCTAAACAATAACCACAAAAAAGAGCCATTAAGGATAATATTGGGAAAATAATAAATGGAAATAGTCACATATACAAAACCTGAGAACTCATACCAGCTGTCCCCTAGGAATACTAAGATTTAAAGTGCTGTGCAATAAATTTCATAGATTCATAGAATGGATTGGGTTGAAAAAGCCCTCCCAGATCATCAAGTCCAACCCTTGGTCCAACTCCAGTCCCTTTACCAGATCATGGCACTCAGTGCCACGGCCAAGCTCAGCTGAAAACCCTCCAGGGATGGGGAATCCACCCCCTCTCTGGGCAGCCCATTCCAATCCCTGAGCACTCTCTCTGCAAAGAATTTTTTTCTGCTCTCCAACTTCAATTTCCCCTGGCAGAGCTTGAGCCCATCATGCCCCCTTGTCCTATTGCTGAGTGCCTGGGAGAAGAGACCAACCCCCAACTGGCCAGAACTTCCCTTCAGGGAGTTCCAGACAGTGCTGAGGTCACCTCTGAGCCTCCTCTTACGTTGGAAAGGGTTATATGTGACATGGTTGCTATTGATTATATATAGAATCAGAGTATTCTAGAATAGTTTGGTTTGGAAGGGACCTTAAAAATACCATCCAGTCCAACCAGTAGCCCAGGTTGCTCCAAGCCATGTCCAGCCTGGCCTTGGACACTTCCAGAGCTGGGGCAGCCACAGTTGTTCTGGACACCCCGTGCCAGGGCCTGCCCACCCTCCCAGGGAAGAACCAGCAGTTCCCCCAGCTGTTTTCTGTCAGTGAGTGTCAGCCAGTGAATCCTTTGTGATGCTCTCACCAAACACACCCCAAAGTCGTCGTTCTGACCACCAGATACCACAAAGATACTTGTACTTCTTGGACTGGGGCAGTTGGTTTGGGGGTAGTTGTTGATAGGCCTTTTCTCTGCTCTGTCAGGATTCCCCAGCAAGAATTCCTATATTTTCCTTCGCTTTTGAAAAATTGAAATCCATTTTCCCAACTGTTCTCTTTGCAGGACCAGAGTCTTCCTACTGACCTCTCTCACTCAGCATGGCCCTGCCCTGGGTCAGCAGAGGGGCACTGTGGCCCTGCCTGCAGAGCTCTCCTCTTTGCTCAGGTGTGTGAACCGTGCCCAGCTGTCCCTGCACAGGCTGTAAAGGGGGCGTGGTGAGAGGAGGAAAGTGGAGCTCAAGGCAGAGTAGGGGTGGACAGCTTACCATGAGGTCACACAGGATTGTACAGAGTTGGCTAAAATACAAGTATGCTTGATGACATGGTAATTCTGATGACTCATTATTTTGCATCCTATAGTATGACCTATACATTTCTTCATCTTCTGGCATCCCTTCTGTTGACTTTGATTACTTTTTAAATGATCAGAAGGCAAATTTGTCCCTGTCTCTACCTCGGTAACATAACGTTTGGAACCTCAGGAGACAGAGGCAAACATTTTTCTTTGCCTTCACTTATTTTTTGTTTTGCCTTTATTTCAAGTCTTCTTTCTTTCTTGATGTGTGCTGCAAATTGCTTGTGTTATTTCTTCATTGCAGATAGATTTTAGAAACAGTGGAAAGGCCTAACACAGAAAGAAGGTCTGTGGAACAGTGATGCAAGATCTGAGAGTCAAGGAGAGAGCAAAAAGCCACAGCACAAAAGCTGTACAGTACTTGGGAATCCCCAAAGGATAACTGGTAGCACTCAGCATATGCATATTCCTCATTCTTACATTGCCATAACAATCACATGTGTACTTTTTCCCAAAATAAAAAATTTAGGGGCCCTTTCTAATCAGTTTAAACTTTTTTGCATGAGATCTGTGAAATTTATCAAGGGAAGCTACTCTGGATAGAAAACAAAGGCCTATCTTTGTATTGTGAAGTTCCATACAGTTTCTGTAGGGAAGTAAGGCAGAAGGAACCTCTGAAAGTCATTGGGTTCTTTGTCCTGCCCCAAGTCAGAATTTACACCACTATATTTCTCTGGACAGATGCTTGTCTAACCTGTTTTTCAAAGATCTTTGGCAATGGAGATTCCCATCCTTGTTGGACAAACTATCCCAGAACATCTCTACTGTCACTGTTGTTCTCTTCCTTAGTATCAAACATAATCTTCCTGGGAGAAATTTCAACCCATTATTTCCTGTACTGTGTGTATGGGGAGCAGCTCTTCCCTGTATTTGCACCAGCCTTTTGGATACCTGATGACTGTTGTTTTCTCTTTGTTTTTTGTGCCTTACAGTTCTTGACACACTTACTGTTCTCCCCTGAACCATCCTGGTTTCTCCCACGTTTCCTCTGCTGTGCAGAGCCCCAGGTGCAAAAGCCAGTCTGGCTGAGACACTGACAATTAATACACAACAGGATTGCTTTGGAAGAGTTCCTCTGCATTTCTGGCAAAATGTAATTTTGCAGCCTCAGAGAAGTGTTGAGCTGGGACAGCTTGTGCCCTGGAGAGCTCAGGAGATGTGAGGAAGGAGGAGAGACAAAATGAGGAGAAAAAGAAGAATCCAGAGTATCATTGTCACTGCTTATGCTGCCACCAAGGGGATGAGAGCAGTGGGGCAGCATTCCTGCAGTTCCTGCTCTTCTCAGGATTTACCTGCTTATTTTGTGTCAGTGTACTACTGATAACTTGCATTTGGTTTATGATCTATTATATCAACAGATATTTCTTCTGAAAAAAAACCTTCTTGAGCCAGTTGTTCCCCATCTTCTGTTTAGACAGTTGTTGATTTCTATCCTGATGTGGAACCTTGCACTGTTTGTGACTGAATTGTGGTTTGAAAAAACAGGACATCCACCTTCTCAGGATTTTAATTTAAACTATCTCTGGTAGAAAACCTGTAATGCCTCCAAATTTCTAGGAAATTTAATAAACATGTTCTCTAGTTCATTGTCTGTATTGTTCATGAGAATATTGAATAATTTTCAACTCAGGAGCAAGTGGTCATTTCTTTAGACTAAGCATAGTCTCAGTCTTCAGATATTTTCTGTCTGGTCTCAGCATGTTTTTTATGCCATATTGCATTAATGCCAAAACTGTTGGGAATGTTTTAAGTTTCATTGAACAGAGTGCTGCTGATTTTAATGAAAATTGGATGAAGGAAACTATGCCTGCTCAAGGAAACCAGCACCTTCATGTACTTTTGTAACTATCCACAGATCAAAAAATTGCAAACAGCTGCAAATCTGTCTCCCTAAAATAACAACTTTGTTCTTCTCTTTTCTAACCTGACCATCTTAGTTTAACAGTCTGAAAAGCCTGAATAAGAGCACAGAAGAAAACCAAAGCACACACATGGGAGGCCAGGTGGGCTCTCGGGGCCCCAGGAGGTACTGAGGAAGGACATCACCTTTTTTCTGAACTCAGGCTGGGAATGTGACATGAACCATGAACTGGCCCCAGTGTGTGCTCAGCCTCCAAGAAGCAGTGGAGGAACACGAGCCTTATAGGGAGCCCCATGGCAGGGAGATTGGCCAGGCCAGAGCTGGCTGGGAGCTGCCAGGATACCTGCAGCAGTTGGGGAAGACTTGGGTTCAACCAGGCACTTTTTAAAAGAACATTGACTACTATTTCCTACACTTATACGAAAAAAATATGTTGGGAAAATAGAAAAGCAATTTAAAATGAAATTATATGCTGTTTCTCTTAATATGGGAGAAGACATTCTTGCACTGTAACCTTCACCCGTTTGTGCAAATGCCTGGCAAAGCAGTTTTCCTGGACGTTATTGTGGAGGGTGGAAGAATCACAGGAAATGGGTTTCATTCTCAGCTAGGTGATGTTGGGCAAGTCACTTCCATTCATTTGTACCTTATTTGCCATTTGCAAAACAAAGAAGCTGCTTCTACTGATTTATTTTCTAAAGTACTTGAAGAACTAAAATCATCCTAAGTAAGAACTGAGTTATTATTACATGGGTTTTGTGTTGTTGGGGTTTTGTTTGTTTTTTTGGGGGGGGGGTTTGTTTGTTTTTTTGGGTTTTTTTGTTGAGTTCTTTTTTTACTTAGTCTATGGCTAAAGTGAGTCTGCCATTCCTTTATTTTCCAGTGACTGGCCTTGGAATGTTATGGTCCAAGGAAATCTGTTTGTATGATGCCTGTTAAGAACAACTAGGTAGATCACAATACACATTGTATGGTTGGTGTTCGGCTGAAATTCGCGGCACTTCATAGCAGATGTCCTCGTGCTGCAGGAAGCAATCAGTACCTATCGCCGGAGATGAGGCAGCTGCGGCTCATTGTTGTATCGACAGCTGAGGGGAAAAATAAGAACAGCACAAAACCCGCAGCCGAGCGCACGCCCCGCGGGGGCACAAAGGGCTGCGGCTCCGCGGCTTCGCTCGTCCCGGGCACCGCCCGAGCGCGCCCGGAGCTGCACGGCTGTGCCCCGGCCCCGCCCCGAGCTCCCTGCCGGCGGCCCCGGCCCCGCTCCCGGCCCCGGCCCCGCTCCCGGCTCCGGCCCCGCTCCCGGCCCCGGCCCCGCTCCAGGCTCCGGCCCCGCCGGCGCTGCCGGAGGGTTGAGGCGCCGAAGGGGTTAAGTCGCTCCCGCGCGCGCGTCCCCGCGCTGACCTTCACGAGGCCGCGCCGGGCACGCACGCGCCTGACGCGGGGCCGCGCTCCGCTCGCCGCGGTCTGGGTCGCCCGGCTCGGCCCGGCCCGGCCCGGCTCGGCTGGGAGCCAGCGGCCCGGCCCGGCCCCCGCCCGCCCGCGGCGCGCCCGGGACCGCGGCCGGCGCACGCCCTGCCCGTGCCGGGCGCGCCGTTGCCATTCGGTGCGATGGTGCTGGCGGCGGAGCGCAGGGGGACGCGAGGGGGGACCGCGCGCCGCGGCCGGAGCCGCCGCCCCGGCGGTGCCAGCCCGGCCCGGAGCCGCTGCGGCCCGGCCCGAGGGCCATTTCGCGCGGGGAGCGCCGCACGGCGCCCCGCCAGCAACAGCCAGGCCGGAGCCGCTGCCCCGCCGGCCAGGGCGGCCTGTGAGGACAATGCGCGGCGTCTGCAGAGCGCAGGGAAGGGGCTCGCAAGGTGGGAGCCAACATTTCTGTGTGAGTCCAAGGTCTCAGAAACATGTCTGGTGCCCGCCCGACGCCGCCTTGCCAGCCATGCTGGCCTGTAGCATCACAGAGTCCTTTAGGCTGGAAAAGCCCCTCGTCACTCGAGTTAACCCGGCAGTACCTTGTCCACCAGACACGTAGCAGTTGGTTCCAGACTACGTGTGCCTTTAGTTCAGCTAGAACTGCAGGAAGTCGTAGCACGGAACGCTACCATGCTACTTGTCTGAGGGGCTGAGAGGGGATACAGTGCCCACCCTTTCAAAATGTCTGTGATTCCCGTATCTGTTGCCACACAGTAGCACTTGGATTGGGGTGACCCTAAAAGATCAGTGGAGGTCGCTGCCTTCCTCCCATGTGCAGAAGGCCATGTGACCTTCATGGCTTGCCCCTTCACTGCAGGCCAGTGCAGTCTCTTCTCTGCTTGCTTTTATTACTGGTTGAAGGCAGAGTTTTGTTTCAGATTTGATTCTCTTCTGTTTGCAGTCGTGCCAGAAAATTCACAGCGCCGAAACAAGAATTTCAAGCAGAGGAATAGAATAAACTCTTCTCGTAACCTGGCAACATCTTGCCCGTGGCTGTGTTGGGCAGGCTGGGCAGCCCCGGGCCGTGTGAGCCGTGGGGGCCCGGCCACCCCTGCGGGCCCGGCCACCCCTGCGGGCTCGGCCATCTCTGAGGGCTCGGCCACCCCTGCGGGCTCGGCCACCCCTGCGGGCTCGGCCATCTCTGAGGGCTCGGCCACCCCTGCGGGCCCGGCCACCCCTGCGGGCCCGGCCACCCCTGCGGGCCCGGCCACCCCTGCGGGCTCGGCCACCCCTGCGGGCTCGGCCATCTCTGAGGGCCCGGCCACCCCTGCGGGCTCGGCCACCTCTGAGGGCTCGGCCACCCCTGCGGGCTCGGCCATCTCTGCGGGCCCGGCCACCCCTGCGGGCCCGGCCACCCCTGCGGGCTCGGCCACCCCTGCGGGCTCGGCCACCCCTGCGGGCTCGGCCATCTCTGCGGGCTCGGCCACCCCTGCGGGCTCGGCCACCCCTGCGGGCTCGGCCATCTCTGAGGGCTCGGCCACCCCTGCGGGCTCGGCCATCTCTGAGGGCTCGGCCATCTCTGAGGGCTCGGCCACCCCTGCGGGCTCGGCCATCTCTGAGGGCTCGGCCATCTCTGAGGGCTCGGCCACCCCTGCGGGCTCGGCCATCTCTGAGGGCTCGGCCATCACGGGGCTGCCGCGCTCCACTCCTGGAATGGCTGCCGCGCTCACCCCGGCCCTCCGGGGCCGCACGGGGGGGGGCTGCCACTCTCTTCCCCTTCTCCTGGGCGGCCCGTGGGCTCCGTGTTCCCAGCAGCGCCCTGGAATGCCACATGCTTATCGTGCAGGGCTTTGTGTGGCAGTCGGTGAGCTGCTGATGTCTCACTGCAGCTGTGGTGTTCATAATCTGTCCGTGCCTGTCAATCCCTGGGTTCTCCAGGGGATCCATCACGGTGGTACCGGAGCATCCCGAGGGCGGTCCCAGAGAGCAGGGAGCATGGAAGGGGGTCGAGAGCTGTGCCGCCATGCTGCCCCCACCCCTCCCTCCGCTGCTCTCCCACTCTCTTTCCCCTCGCTCCCACAGGCTGTCCTTCTCTGTTCCCAGCTCCTGCCTCCCGCTGCTTCTCTCTTCTTGTCCAGAGGGGTTAGTCTCTCATGCTGGAAATGCTGCCAGCAAATGTTTCTGTGTGCTGCCTGCCAGGTCCCTGGGGAAAGGGCCTGGAAATGCAGTGCGGGAGGAGCAGTGGGAGCAAGGGAAAGCCATTGTTTCTCACTGCTCGCCTGCTGCATTTTCTAATGGGAAAACATCTCTGTGAGGTGCTGAGCTCTGTCACTGCTGGAGTTGCCCCCTCCCCCTTCCCCTTGCCCCAGAATTTCCCATCGCTGATGCAGAGGAGGAGAGGCTGCAGCAACAACATGGAAAAGCTGAGATGTGTTTTCAATTTGCTTGCTGCTTATCTCTGCTGTTTGGACAGAGAGGTTTAAAAAGCTGGATTTTCTGTCCCTGCAGAGTAAACAGACAGAGCCCGGCAGCACAAACTATTTCTGGCTTATCAGTGGAGGAATGCAGCAGCTGAGACCGAGTGCGAGTGGGCCGTCAGGAAGGCCCTGAAGGGGCCCCCTCCCCACTCCGCGCTATTAGAAGTGTGAGAGCCCAGCAGGACTCAGAGGGGAGAGTTGGAGAAAAAGGCAGAAAAGGGAAAGAAAGAGGAAGAGAAAGAGTGAGAGAGGCTGAGCAGACCCTGATGGCTACAGATGAAGTTACAGGAGGGGCTCGCAAAGCTACGAAAAGCAAACTTTTTGAGTTTCTGGTCCATGGGGTGGTGAGTCGGGAAAGTTAGTGAGCTGGCTGGCTCTGAATAGAGGGATGAGTGGAAACTGGAGGCTCTGTGCTGGGCTGGATTGGCTGCTGCTGTGTGCTCCTGGGGCGCTGGTGGCTGCCTCAGCAGGAGAACAACGGGGTCTGTGGAGCCCCCAGCATGTGCACTGATTCATTGATAATATGGGCTTGTGTCTGGGGGTATGTGTGCTGTGCTTTTTGCTGTGATTCTCCTTGAATGGCGAATAGCATGCTTCTGAGCCTGATCATGGTGCAGGATCTGCACTGGATCTAACCCAAATGGGCTTGTAGGACACTTTGTTCTGTAATCAAACTTGTGTTTTGAGAAACAATTCTGATGGAAGCCTGATGAAGCCGTGTGGTGCTGCCTCTGGTTCTTGTCTCCAGTATTGGCTCATATGTATCCTCTGGCTACTTAACAGGTGACTTTCAGGGGCTTGAGATTAGCTCTGCAGATCTGTAACGGTCTATGGGGACTCGCCCATGAGAGAATTTCAGGGTGCCATGCTTAATTAAAGCAATCCTTCAGGTCTTTAAAAACGTTCTAGCTTTTGTTTAAGAATCGGGTCTTCGATCTCCATTTAAGGGGAAACGCTAACCCTGTTTTGCTGCCATTGGAAACAATGTTCTTTAAATGACTCTTGTGTTTGAGAGCATTCACCATTTATAACATTTGGATTTCTAGCATTGATACTCATTTAACAAATGAGGCTGTTAAAGAGCCCTAAGGAATGCAGATATTGTTTGGATACTGATAGTCCGCAGTGTTTGTCTCTTGAGGATTCTGACACTTCCTGTGACATCTTTTTGAAGACATCAGGTGAGGGCTCTTGTCAGAGGTCACAGGAGTCTGTGACACTCATTTCAGGCTCTTGAGTTGTCTCCATGAATCAGGTTTATTCTACATGTGCAGGATCTTGTGCATGTCCTGTAGATCCTGGATATGGTGCGACTTTCAAGTCTAAGAACTTTGAGGCAGCTTTCTGTGTTGGTGAGAGCCACGGAGAGGTGATGTCGTGCCAGTGCACAGGACAGGCTGGGCGAGCCTGGTGGCTCTTGGGGGTGATGGAAGGTGGGTGTGCGGGTGGGAGCAGTAGTTTTGAGTTCATCAGGGTGGTTGCCCTTTGCACACCAGTAATCTCCCTTTAGTGTCAAGAAGAGCGGGAAAAATAGTTATGTGAATTTGTTTATTCCACATCTAGCTGGACTTCATGTGACAGCAGCACACAGGCCTCTTAAGCCTGGGAAATTTTGATTTATACCAGAATGAATATACCAAAACTCATTTCCATTACTTATTTGAATGCCAGGAAAGTCTGTCTTTTCTCCCCTGGGAGTTTTGTTGCTAGTGGTATCTTACTTGAACGTGTGTGTTAGGCTGGAATATCTTCATGTGTTTGTCATCTTCCTGCTCCTTGTTGCTGAGGCTTTTTGCCTGTTGCTCTGGAGCCTGAACACCTCTTGTATCACCCTCTTCTCCATTATCATCTCCCTTAGTTCTGCTTTGCTGTCTGGTTTGTTCTTTCCTTTAGTTTCTTCCTCATCTTGGGTTCATTTTGATCAAAACGTGGGCTTGGGTAGTCACTCTTCCATTATATAAAAAAGATGAAAAAAGTTGTAGTTTCATTTTATCTCTTCAGGCCCTGTATCCTACCAAATGACAGAATGTGCAATGCCAGCCATTACCTTGAGTTTACACAGTGCTGGCTCCTGCATTTTATTACCACCCAAAGTGTGTCAACATCTGAATTAATTCCTTGAAAAATCAAGCTACATAGTAAACTTCAGTGGAATTCCTTGGAGTCAGGTTCTGCTCTAATTTCAGGGACCAGCCTTCTCTTCAAATTGCTTATTTTTATTCTGTCTATGATATTATTAATTTTGTTATTGAAAATTATTTCCTTTACACCCCAAAAAATGGGAAGAAGGAAATAATGGTAGAATGTTGTGAGAAATATTTTTTTTTTGCTCTGTGGACACTTAAATGAACAGGATAATTTTGCAGTGTTTCCTAAGGGATTCACTTGATCTTTCTGGAAACGTATGTTCCTTTGCTAAGGTCACTTTGCCCTTTGCTCTTGTGCACCTGATCTTGCCTTTGTTCTTTTCTGTATTGCCAGCTTAGAAGATGTCTTCTTCCTTGTTTGTCCCAGGCCAGTAGGATCCCCCTGAAAGGTGAAATCTCTTAACGGTTCAAAATCTCAAGTGCAATGCTTCTTTCTCATCCTGCTTGAGTCCTTGATAGTTTTCTACACCTCTGGTTAGCACTTGGGTTTTAAAAAGTTTAATTGTTTTTCAGTTGTTTATTTTTACAATGGTTTACAATGTCTTCTACTGCTGTTTCATCAGGGTCTTGTACATTGTTTTTGTGGGAAGAGATTTTTTCCCCAAAGGCTTCATCCTGTATTTTGTCCTTGTTTTTCCCCTCCTCTCTATTTTTAGCATTTTATGGGTAAATGTGGGTTTAATCACCTCATTTATGCTGATTTATCTCTTTATTGATGCATTTTCTGCTATCCAGTAGTACTTTTCAAGCCTCTCTCTAGCTGTCCAGCTGGTGCTGGACTTGTTGAGCCAAGTTATTAATCTTTCTGCAAGCCATTCCTTCCCTCACTTTCCTTTATCCCATAGTTCCTCCCATAGACCTTGATGCTGGATGGATCCCTTCAAAGGATTCTGCCTTTGTCTCCCTCCCCCACACTTGTTTCTTTCTTTAGGTTTTTTCTTACTCATCCAGGTATCTGCCTGTTAGTCTTGGGAAGGGCCATGGTGCGGGTCTTGTCAAAGCCCTTGTCCAGACATCTGTGCTCTTGTGACTGCAGCCACCTTCCCTTGGTGCCCTGTGCTGGTGACCTCGCCTGTGTCATCTGCACACAAGAACCTGCTGAGGGGTTTGTTTTCTTGTCCTGTTGTTCTGACCTTTTTAATCTGCTTCTGTGTCCTTTTTCTGTTCCCACTTTATCTTCCTTCCAAAGCCAATCTTCTTGCCTGTTGTCCACCAGATACCCCTTTAAAGGTCTCTGGCCCTTTCTTAACTATCAAGTCATAGCTGTATTTACAATGTACTTGCTGTCACTTCAAATCACCTTCTTCTTCCCATAGTGATCTTGGTCTTTGTCCTCTGTGCTATGCTTAGAAAGCTCTCCATGGTGATATAAGGCCTTATCCATATTTATTTTCTGCTAATAGGTGTTATTTCATGGTTCCTGCTAATCTCTGCAGTTTAATGTTAATTACACACCAAGATTGCTAATTCATACAAACCTGTGTGTCACTATTGTGACTCCTTTGCTTATCTTCAGTCCTCTTTTTGTTTGCTTATCTACCTTTTAAATCTGGTCATAGAATTTTATGGTAAATACAGAAATGGTCTTATATGAAATGGCATTTAATACAGTGAAAAAAGGTTCTCAGAGCATACCAGCATGTAAACAAATATTTAATATAGTGATAAATAACCTGTTGCCAGTGTTAGAATGGACAAAATGACAGGTCTGATGCCCCAAAGATGGGTATGGAGTGTGTAATAGGTTTATTAGTGATTTGAAAAAGGGGATAAGCAATGAATTTCATAAACAAATTTTGCGTCTCCTGGTACATTGCTGGGTTTAAATCAACTGTCACCATTCAGGAGTAAGGCTTGGATGTCCTGTGAGCTGCCTTGCTGTGTAGCTAATAATAAATCAAGTAAACTGTTAGCCCAATTAGGAAGTGGGGCAGGGAATAATGTAAAAGCAGTTGTAAATCCATGGCGTACACATATAAGAATGTGTTCCTGATTTTGGTCATCTGTATGACTAACAGGCCAAAAGAGTGGGAACTCCGAGGTCAGTAGTAGTGGGAGGCCTCTGAAGACCTCATCAGTAAGAGAATAGAGGTTTTTTGTTTTATTTATAGTAGCTAAGTATAGAGACTGATTATGAAGGTTTTAAAATCTCTGTCACTGGAGTTTTTTAGGCACTTAAAGAAGTAAACATCCATCAAAGAGGATGGAGATACTGGTGATACTTCTTTGAGATGGGGAAGGACTGGATAACCTCAAGGAATCGTAGTTCAGTATGTTATAAAAATTATGTTTTGATACATAAACAGAATGGGAAGAAGTAAAGATATTTTCCCCAAATTAAATGGTCATCTGTTTCAAGTGGATAAAGGTGATTATTTCTTCCAGCCAGTCACAGGTTTGTAGAGATAACTACTGGGAGTAGCGAGAGCTTTGCTCATGAAAGATATCCCACTAACTTCTATATTATCATGGATATTGATACTGTCTTGTCAGAGCATGTCAGCTGACAGTGGAATGTCGAGGCAGGAGCTGCATGAACAGCTGGGGTTGGGCAGTTTGTTCCACTTCCCCACCAGAGGGCAGTTCTCTGTGTGAGGGCATCCTCTGGGAACGGGGCCTGTAACTGAGGCACTGGTTTGCTGTGTGGGTATTCCCTGTTGTGGTAAACAAGAAGATGTTTAGGGTGGGAAGGGCAGCCTGGAGAAATCGAGGGACCTTACTGCAGGCAAGGAATTTGATTGGGAATGTACTTGCAGGGCACTGTTCATGTGTACAGCATTTAACTGTGTGAGCAAACTGCCAGTAGAGACTGAAGGTTTGCCCTTTCCTAGCTCTGGAGTGATTGCAGGATGACAACAGAGAAAAGTTCACACATAATTAAGAAATGAAAATCATATTAGTTCTAGCCCAGGCTTTAGTAGAGATCAGTGTGATTTTGTGCAATATAGGCCTGTTAAACAAATTTGAGTTGCTGATTAAGAAAACTCGGGTTTGCTGATGAATGTAGGTGTACAGATGTAATTGGTCTGTGGGATGTTTGAATTGCTCTTCTCTTTTTTTAAAAGAAATACTGTAGGAATTGAAAACCAGTCACACTGGATCATTTAGCTGGGTGTCCCTGGTTGCAGGGAGCACAGAAGGCTGCATGGAACTGAAGGAACAAGGCAAAACCTTAGAGATGCTTCATACAAATTGTGTACGGTTTACAGCTCCGAAGCTTTCTGACACAAAGCTGCCCTCTGTGTAGTGCCTCTATTAGGATTTTATTTATGGACATTAGTCCAGTGATGTCTTCCTGAACCCATGTAAACATTCAGTGGTTTGTGTCAGCAATTTTTGCAGCTTATCTTACATAAGGAATTATCTGATCCTGTCAACTGTTGTCTGATTCTTATACGGGAAGAGACAATCAGATCTTGACCAGTCTCTCCTCTCTCCAGGCTGGTCTTGGTGCCGCAGAGCTCTGTTGTTCCTCCCCTTCCCAAAGCCATCCTTTTCACTGAGCCAAGGGGTGCATTCTCGTAGTTCTTCACACAAAATCCCTTCCATGCATTAGATCACAGCAATGATGTGATCACATCAATTAAAGCTGGTGGAACTCAAGGCTGATCTATAGGGTTTGTTCCAAAGAATTTTTTTTCTTGGTTGCATCCAAGTGCTCCGTTTGAGCTTGGTGGCTGATTACTCTGAGCTGTGAAGAGACACACATGAAATAGAAGGGTGGTCACTGAACTTTGTCTTGCATTACAATTCACAGTTCTGTAAATGGGATGTTTTCTAAGTTAAAGACTTTCAAATTGCTGTGAACATGATATAAAAAGAGTGGAACCTGGAACACTCAGACCTCTAGGCTGTGAGAATTTTTGGGAAATGGAGGATTGCCATACTAAATCTCTCAAAGATTCCTAGACATTAGAAAAAAAGGAATTCACGAGAGTAACATCTGTAGTTACAAGGGAGTAGAGAAGTCCTGTACAACTTTTATTTGTTGTACTTCTAAGAGTCCATTTTGAAACAACACATAGACTTGGAAAACCATTTATGCAGTCAGAAACCTGTTGCCATCAGACAATTCCAGTCTAGTCTAAATTTCTTAAGGCTTCCAGTGACCCATTCTTACCTCCAGTGACCCATTCTTACCTCCAGGCAGCATCTGATGTCTCCTCTTGCTTGTATTTACACCCTATAGAAATCATAGAATGGTGTGGGTTGGAAGGGCCCTTAAAAAAGACCATCCAGTCCCACCCCCTGCCATGGGCAGGGACACCTCCCACCAGCCCAGATTGCGCCCAGCCCTGTCCAACCTGGCGTTGAACACTCCCAGGGATGGGGCAGACACAGCTTCTCTGGGCAACCTGTGCCAGGGCCTGCACACCCTCACAGGGAAGAATTTCTTCCCAACGTCTAATCTAACCCTGTCCTCTGGCAGTGGGAAGCCATTCCCCCCTGTCCTATCACTCATGCCCTTGTAAACAGTCTCTCTCCATCTTTCTTGTAGGCTCCATTCAGTAGCTACTGTAACACCTTGACAAGGTCTATTGTCTAGCCGAGGTAGCTTCTATTTTTAGTTTAAAAAGGTGCTGTTTGTATGTGATTGTTCTCAAGATCTGTCAGCGTCTCTGTTAACAAGAAGCCAGAGGCTGTTCCCTGCGAGCTGTCGGAGCCTCCGGTGCGGTGCCAAGGTGGATGGAGCCTGTCAGGACAGGACATTGCTGGAGGTGCAGCTCAGCACTCCACCACAATGCAGCCACTCTCCACTCTGTTCAATCCCTTTCTGAGGCTTTTGTAGGTGATTTTGCTTATCTTTTCTTGACACTTTATTCCTGTCTGGTGCAGTGTATGTGCAGAGTAGTATATGGAAATGGACTTCATGGAAGTAAAAAGGAGATAGATCTGTGTGTAAGAACACAGATGTGTTGGGGAGAGACATCTAGGTTAGATGATTTCCCAGGAAGGAGGATGTATCACTGCAGCCTTCCTTATGGATACTACTTGTTTAGGACAGATTCCATCCCTCTGAGGAAGAGACAGATCAGAACCCAAAGACAAATGCACCTCCAAGATCTCTTTCAAATGTCATAATGATATTGGAAGACCTTCTTTTTTTAAATGTCAGTATTGTGAAAAAAATGATGTCCATCATTGTTTTGTCTTCTCTTACACGTACATTTGAGAGCAAAATGAGCTTTTGGTAAGGTGACGTACTGCTTGTGTGTTATTCTTTTATAAGAGTTTAGAGAAAGAAAACATTTCTATATCTTGGAGGTCTGGTGGGCTTGCAGCAGGGAGATGGCAACTGTGGAGTGAGTTATGTTTATCCATGGGTGATATTGGAGATAGAAACACAAGAACAGAGGGGAAGAAATGAGGCAGTGAAGGGAGGAGATTGGACGTACTTTTGCTGGAGCTGTCTCCTTGTTCTCATGCTTATCCTTTCTCTATATTTCTCTATTTTGATGCTTAACAAGGGGAAACTGAAGGAAGGTCAAAGATGTCAGACCAAAATTGAGAGTAGATTTGGCTTGCTGACTTTGTTCTCCAAGCCTTAAGGTGTCCTTTAGAGAAGCAGCAAAGTGTGCCTGCAGTCTGATCCATGTGGCCAGTCAGTGTCCATGAGATGGCTGTGCTCGGGATCCGGACTCTTCTGAATGACTATCAGTTGTCCCTGGCTGACTGACAGGCAGCAGCTGGCCCACTGGTCTGCCCTTTGCTGGAAGAAGGCCACAATATGTGGCTTGACAGATGACAGAGACATCTTAAATGCAGACTCAAGAGAAGCATTTTCTGGGCCATTTTTCTCCACTGACTCTGCCTGGGTCAGAGGGTGGGGGTGAGTACGTGGGAAACGGAGAGCACTGTTCCCTTCCAGCCGTTCTCAGGGCTCTGTGCTTGTGGCTGAAGATGTTTCCAGCTTTGCTCAAAGCTGCAGTTTATCCTGTTTGCTTCCTGCTGCCCTCTCCATGGCCATACCCAGCACTGGTTTCTTACATGCACATTTGTTGGATTCACCTGAATTTACCTTCCTGCACTGGTTGCTCTCATACCTCAGCATTGCTTCTCTGTCCGTACCAGTTACAGCCCGTATTGGTTCTTTGCTGATTGTTCATTCCCCTTCTTTCTCTGGTTTCCTTTATAGATACAAGCACAGAGAGCATCTAAGACTTGTGATGATCAGGGAAGACACTGAGCTGGGGGGTTTGAGGGCTACAGTGGGTTTGGGTGGTTAATTACACTTAGAATTATGTTTTATTATTATATATATAATAATTATATATTTAGAAATTATGAAAAGAGTGAGATAAGGTGCCATAAACTTTTTTACTATTATTATTTTATTTATTAACTGTGAACAAACCACTTTCTTCCCCACCCTCAGTGAACTGACTTGCATACCCTCAGGGTTGTAGGCACCCCACTTTGGAGACCACTAGTCTACTTCCTCCCAAGTACTTTCTCAGTCTGTAACTGTTGAGCCAAGTATGTCTTCCATGTCGTTAGCACACCTTTGGAAGGCAGTTCCTCAGGCTGATCCCCACAGTGTGGCAAACTCACCCCTTCGGTGGTCAGAGAGCCTGATGCTTCCACCGATCCCAGTTTTCACTGTTCTGGCAAGGGCAGTGAACAGTCAATCCCCAACTGCCCTCTCCAGGCCACACTTGATTCTGCAGAGCTCTGGCAAATGCCCCCTTAGATCACCCTGGATTGCCTATTTCCAGATGGAAAATATATTTCCTCTTGTACTTACTTTTACTTTGCTTCCATGGATGCAGTTCCATGTGTTAAGATTTTCTGTGCCGTTCTTTGTCCTTGTTTGAGCTCTGCTCTGCCATCACTGAGCTGCACAAGCCAGAACTGCACACAGCCTTCTCACATGGGCACACCATGGGCAGTGGCACACTGATACTCTCTGTTCCCTCCATTCCCATTTTTTTTCGGGAAGTGTCTGTTTAAACAAGGTCTTGCTTCTGCTGGGCAGCAGTCAGCTCAGGGCCCATTGCTTTGTATGTGATACTTGGATTGTTTTTTCCCCATTCACTTCAATATGTATTGAAATACATTTGCATCTTCCTTTTAAGTCTTCATTCTGTCTCATAAAATCCTTCTGCAGTTCTTTGAAGCTGGCCTTCATCCTTGCCAGTGCAAGTAACTTAGCCTTACCAACAAACTTTTTCATTTCCTTGCTTTTTTTCTTGCCTTTTTCATTCTTTTCTTTTTTTTTTTCCACCTAGGTTGTTAAGAATATGCTGAAAAGCAGAAGGCCCAGCAAAATTTTGCATGTGCCTTCACTTTCAGAACCAATTACTTTTACCTCATTTCTATCCTTTAATTTTTTATCAATAAGGGATGCCATTGCCTTTTGATTTCCTTTCAAGACTGTGCGGCGAGACTTGAGTTTCAAAGGACTTTTGTGTGTGTTTATTCTTAGTCACATCCTGGTTCAAATGCCTGGAGAGTGTGTGTGTCTGTATTCTTGCACATACATAGACATATAATAAACATCTTGGTAATTCTTAGAATGAAACTAAGCTCTTCTCTCTGTTGTAAATTGCATTTTATGGGTGGTGATTGTTTTACTGGTGTTTTTCCTTCATGACTGTAAACTTTTAGGATTTAGAATTGGGTTTACTCGGTGTTTGTGCCACATTAAGCTTGTGATTTGACACAAAGTGTCTCTCCAGGGCATGCTGAAGTCCACATAAATGTCAGGGCTTTAGGATGCTTACGGGGCCTGCTGGCAAACTACCACATCCATGCCGTTGGTTTTTTTATTTCAAAGGCTTGATCAGAGCCATGACCTTTTCTTAAAGGATTTGTGTTGTGTTATGAACTTACGGAGCTCTCTGCTGTAGGTGAAGGAGAAGGCTCTGAATGGGAAGTGTTTATCGCTGTGTTTCCATGTTTGCCCGTGCTCGTTCCTGGCTGCGCTGCCTGCTCGCAGTGCAGAGCCTGCAGTGGGAGCTCTCGCAGCTCTGAGCAGCGTGGGAGCTGCAGCACTTCGGGCTGCGTGTCGCTGCCATGGGGCGTTTCCTTCCAGCTGGTGGTAGAGCTTTCAGCTGGAACCTGGCCTGGATGTGTTACTGAATACGAATGTTTTCCCAAGCCTAGTATTTTTCATCCCTGTTTCCCATCTACTTTATCCCTGAATGCCTCTTTATGATGTCCAGGAAACACCAGTCACAGAGCTCATGTGCCTTGTGTTGCTGCTTAGTGCTTGTCAGGATGGTCAGAACGGGAACCTGCTGGAGCCAGTGTCTCATGATGTACAAATGCCCTGGCACTGGAGAAACAGGGACCAAAGTGGCTCTTCTTTCTGTTTCGCTTTTTCTCCAGCGCCCTGGGATGCCATCAGGAGCTCGAATGCCCCATCAGGGGGCTTCCATGGGTCCTCCAGGCCCCCCGTACGTTGGAAGCCCCTCTGTGCGACCTGGGATGCCCCAGACTGTGATGGAAACAACAAGAAAACGCACTGCACCACAGCAGGTCCAGCAGCAGCAGGTGCAGCAGCAGGTGCAGCAGCAGCAGCAAGCCACCCAGAACCGAGCTAGGAGGTGAGTGTTCCGGGAAGGAAACACAGGAGGACAATCTGAGGAGGCATAAGCGGTATCTTTTTAGATGTAGGTAAGACCTTTATGATCAAATGAGACAGAGTAGAAGATTCCTGTATTCTCAGTTTTTTAAAGCAGGAAAAACGTTTGTGAATTTCACTTTGTACTTTGTTTGTAAATGGTCTTGAACAAACTGACCTTTACTAATGTCTGGTTTTGCCATTACACTGGTTTTACCTTGCAGGTTTGTTGGGCCATAAATGTCAAGTATATTTAGCCTTTAGAGTTAATCAACAGTTCTCTTCTAATATAGTACAGTTATTGTATTATTTGTTGCCCGTTCTGTATTGTTGCTCTGATTCTGACTGGCTAACAAAATAGTTTGTAAATGAGACAAGTGGAAAAAATTTGGGTTGGTCATGTGAATACTTGTACTGTGGCCATAAAACCTGTAGTTATCCCAGGCATTCGTACATATAAAATAAAGAAATATGCACAGGAAGTAATTTCATAGAATTAGAGGGGGGTTTATGAGGAGTTATTTTTTAAATATGCCTTGTTTGTATGTTGCTGAATGCATTTTCTCTTAAATAAGTTAGCTCATTTCTTTTTGAAACTTAATGGACCTCAGCAGTCTTGAGTATTATTGAGCATGATGCACACACATGTAGGGTGCAGTCACCTGTGTGGGCTGCCTTTTGCAAAATTGTTATAGGTATATATACAGCTTCAGGCAGAGTTCTGGTGATGTCTTGGAATCCAGTTGTAGGTAAAACATGACTCTGTGACCTCAGTGCTTTGGGAGCCCTGCTCTGTCCAGGTTATAGAGCAAGCCAGAATTGGGAATACTTGTATCTGGGATGCATCTGGAAAGGACACCAATCTTGAGTATTAATACATTATGGTTAAAAAAGATTGACTACAGAGGGATGTGTGCGAGTGCAGCACGTGAGCACAAAGCGATGCATGTGTGCCTTGGAGGCCTTGCCCAGCAGCAGCCAAAATGCACATTCCACAGCACCTCCTAGGATGTTGTCCAGGAAACTGCACAAAATAATGCCCAGCCTTCAGGCACACAGGGTGGATATAACTGAAAATTGGCCCTACTGGATAATTAAGGTAAACTTTAGTCAATAATTAGTTTGAAGGGAGTACTAAAGGACCGTCTTTTTTGAAAGTTAATGACCTAACTCATAGCAGAAAGCAGTTCCCTCTCCCAGTTCTTAACTTCAGTGCTTCTGGTTTGGGGCC
Source organism: Pithys albifrons albifrons (assembly GCF_047495875.1). Lineage (NCBI taxonomy): Eukaryota > Metazoa > Chordata > Aves > Passeriformes > Thamnophilidae > Pithys > Pithys albifrons. The sequence goes on along the minus strand of NC_092464.1, from coordinate 318,488 downwards.
CAGCAGTGATCTCTACTGCCTTGAGCCCAGCTCACAGCAATGCTCCCGGGGTACTAGGGAGAGTTTCTCTGTTTCTTCTGCCATACCTTCCCTCTAGATAACATGTTGAATGTTTTCCCTTTGTTTCCACCCCCTGTAATTTCTCATTCTGGTTTTTCAGGCACACTTTTCTGGCACCTTGGGTCCAGTTCTGGGAGTAATTAACTTCTATGTGTTCTAGCCCAAATGGGCCAAGAAGGTTGTACTTGTCCTTTCTTGGCAGGTTTGACGGAGGCAAAATTCTCATTTCTGTAACAGACTCTTGAAGAACTGGTTGAGATCAAAATTGTTTTCGGATATTTGTTTGTTACTTGCTTTTTAACTGCAAGCCTGTGGGGTTGTTGCATATCCTGCTCCCTTTGAGCGGCTGGGACTTGCTTAGCCTTTACTTCCAGATTCTGTGAAGTGTTTCAGTGCAGATTTGATTTTGTGAGCTGGAGAAGGTGTTGGAGGTTCACACCATGTAACATTCCAGTCCCATTATTCCTACACTTTTAAAAGGGACATTGTGCACCTATTAAGTTGGATGTAACCATGTAGATGAATTTTCTGGCCCTGAGGAAGGATACAGTTTCCACCACCAGGCACAGAGTTCCTCAGCCTTGGCTTTTATGGGGTTGGGGCAGAGTGTCGAAGCGTCTGGTATTTCAGACCAGGCTTATTGTTCACAAACATAGGAAGAGAGTATGTCACACCAGTGGGCATGGAAACAGCTTATATGTGGACATGGCTGATGACAGACTTCCTGTATGAAGACAGTAAGGAGGGGTGTCCTTGTGACATGGCAGAGTGGCAGCAGGTGCTTTGCTTTCTTCCATTTGTCTGTCACAAGTGGAGTGATTCATCTCCTGCTTAAGGTGAAGGCTTCACAAATTACAGAGGTGAAGAATAAGGCCTGAACTCCCTCTTGGCCCTGTTAGAGAAAGCTGGGTGACATGTTTGGTGCGCACAAACAGGTCTCAGCATCTGAGGAATTCAAAACACTGTATTTGACAGTCTTCCCTACTGTATTGTTTCTCAGGCACATGCACATTTGTGTGTATGTACAGGAGCACAAGTGTGTTTTTAAAGGCATTGATATAGAAATGTGCCCTTGTATGGGTACAGACACAGTGTGTATATGCACTGCAGGCACACATCCATCTTCCCACATGTGTGTTCATAACAATGAAGGAATATGGAAACATAAGGCCCCTTACCTGTTCCGTCACTCGTACAGATACATTACGGTCAGACAAGTGTGTGTGCATAGGGAAGGGTGTGCACGTGTGGGTGTTTGCATACATCATATGAAATGCACACATATATGCATGTTTGTCTTAGCTCTCAATTTTGGGCATGATTGAACAAATGCTTGTAGTCTGTTTGAACAAGTTCCCGTACTGTTTGCAGGCACTCAGCCACGTGTGCACACACACAGGGAAGTCTGTGCATGGCACATGACTCTGTCCTGCACACTTGTCTATACCCAAAGGCAGTGTGTGCACATGCACTTGCATACATTGCCACCCTGCACCACAGAAGGTGCTGTGATCAAAGAACTTGCAGACTTCTTTCCAGGATGCATAACAGACAGTCCTGATTTGTTCTTAGCTAACTGCCTCCCCAGGCTGCTGAGGGAAGGGGTCCGAGGTCCTGGGCATGGGTGAGGCCCTTTTGCTGATGCATGCACAGCTGTGCACCAGCATGTGGAGATGTCAGGATAATTTAGCAGGTGGCCTCGTTACTCCTAGATCTGTCACCATGGTAACGTGTTTTTTTCTTTAAAAAATGTACAGTGCCAAGAGGAGGAAGATGGCTGACAAAATTCTCCCTCAGAGGGTGAGTCGCTTTCATTTCCTATTCCCTTCACAATCAGTTCAGCATCTTAGTGTAATTAGAGGGATTTTAGAAAATTCTTTCACTTTTTGTTTAAAAATCTAATTAAAAAGTAAGTAGGCAGTGGGTGAAAGTCTGGAGAGCCAGGCTGGGGCTGGGCTGGGGGCTGGGAGCGTGGAGCATCCCAGCCTGCGCGGCCTCGCGCCTGGGTTGGCCGAGCCAGCACTGCCACTTGCTGGAGGGACCGCGGTGCTGGGGCACCGAGCAACGGCGGCGCCGGGGCCTTCGGGTCTGCACCGTGCCTTTGATCCATTTTTGAGGCTGCCCAAAAGATGGTCCAGAGCACAGCTGTGTCTGAGGGGACGGGCTCAGCCTCAGGTCTCTGACCGAGTAGAGCTGCCAGGTTCCGATTTTTGTGGTTGTGTCTCAGGAGCATTGAAGTGCACTCCTGTAAACAACAGAGTTCAAGGGGTGTGTATTGTCTGGAGAGTTACTAATTCTCTTATCCCTGGGGATATGTCTAGCTTTTGGTGTCTGCCTATGCTTGATCCTCAGTGCTTAAATCTTTCACTTCCTTCTGAAGCATTGGGATTTCTCTCTGCTCCCCTTCTCTTTCATTATTCCCACACTTTTCCTTTCTTTTGCCCTCTTCAGTACAGTTTCCCAAGAACCTACTTGGTTCCAAAAAGCAAGCTTCCTTGGGCTTCAAAGCACGCACCCTTTTCACATCTTAGTCCCACTATCTTTGACTGGTGGTGCTTTTTCTGGGCTTAGATTGCCTTGGACAGGTATGCCCTTTTCCTCCACATCTTTTTCAAGTTTTCCTCTCCAAGGCTAGTGTGAGCCCAAACTTGCTGTCAGCCTCCAGAGTCTCTTCTGGAACTGTTTCACAGGTGTCTTCTACAAGCTACAAGAGGAGGTGAGCCCACTTGGGTGCTTCTGGTGTCATATTATTACTTCTCCGCTTGTCATTCCTGCCACCCTCTGAAAGCAGAGAGTCTCATAGTCAGCCATTCGGTCTCTCATGTTGCTGTCTTGAAAGGACCAAGCTACCATTACACCCAGACCTTTGAACTACTTGCAGCCTCCCTGGTATGTGTGTTGAAGCCTCATTCCTACTCTGCTGGTGGTCTGTACTTTCTTATAATGAGAGCTGAGTTTCTTGTGCTTTCAGTTTTGTCTGTCCCACACAGACTGTTTTCCCATGCAATGATATAGCTGTATGGTGAGGCCATCACTGGAAGTACATGTCCATTTCAAGGCACTTTTTATTTTATTGCTTGGGGTTGGTTGGTTGTGAGGGGGTTTTGTTTTCTTTCTTTGGTTGGTTTTTTGGCTGGTGCCTTTATGAGATGAAAAGGTCTCAGAGGTAACCAAACTTTTTTGGCAACAGAAGACCAGTGCCGCTGTTTATCAAGTCCATGATAATTCTTTCATAGGTAAAGCCTTATTTAGGTATGTAAAAAATCTCTACAGATGCTTTCAGAGCCATGCTGTCACCAAGTCTTCTTGCCTTTCAGTATCTTTGCTGGTGTCAGCCAATAGTTTTAACTGAAGGAGTCACAGGGCAACACAAACTGCTAGAGGTCTGTCTGCAGTGGGGTTTTGATCAGTGCAGCCACAGTGCTGGTATCAATGTTGCAACACTCTGTCTGGGTTAAGGTTCTCTGTTAGGTGCAGTCAGTGTGTCAGAAACCCCCTACTCTCACTGTCTGTGGGATGGGGAAGTGCTGTCCTGTCAAGTGGAGGATTTGCATTGGTGGCTGTGGAATGCATGTGAAACACAGGGCAAAACTTCCAACTGTCTGGATCTGCCTCTGGGGCATTTTGGAGCCAGTCACCATCTGTTGCCCACAGAGTTTTTGCAGACTCTTGCTTATGTTTTCTGGGAGCTGTGAAAGGGAGAGAGAAAGATATTAAATACGCTTTACTCCTGAAAACCCTTCTTATGTAGTAGTGGAAAAGGAGGTAGGTTCTCAATGTTCCTCACTGTGATAGTGACTCATGCAGTTGGCACAGGTAACCTGCTGCTGGATTTCCAAGCTCTCTGGTCAAGCCTGTGCCATAGTGCTGGAGCATATCACTGGTCAGCAGGGTCACTCAGTAGGTCAGCTATCTGAGAAGGATTTCATTTTGCAGAAATACAATCACATGAAAAATTCAACCCAGCAAGCTATTATACATGGGAAAATTGGATTAGGGAACTGCGTGAGACCTCCTGGCACATCCAGTCTGGTTCCCGCTGTCATGGAAGCCATGACACAATTGCCACCTCAAGACTAGTTAGGTTTCTTACTTCTGACATGCTTAGATCTGGCAGCTTGCTTTTTTTTCTGGTTTGCTAGGCTCAGCAAGGCAAGTGCTTTTAGCTTGACAAGAAAGAGGGATTCCCTGCTTGAAATCCTTGCAGTTCTTTGTTTTATCTATTCCAAGTTGAATTCATCTCTTTCAAACCTTTTTAATTCTACCTCTCAAGAAACCAGAACTATACATAGTATTACAGATTACCAGTATTACCAGTGGTCATTCTGTGATTGACTCACAAGTATTTCTGCTTTGTATTATTTGCAACTGATGAATTCCCATTTTAGAAGAGGAATTAGACTCTGAGGAACATGATCCTGTGCTTTGTAATGCTGTATTTCATCCCATTTCCATCATGCAGTTCTGAGCATCCTTTCCTTCTCTGTACTGTCCTCTGCCTTATGATGACAGTGCCACCCAAATTTGTCATAATTAAGTTTTGTTAGCATACTTCTCCTTTTTGTGCAGGAACTATTAATGAATGCATCTAAATAAAATCAGTTTCAGAAATGGTCCATGAGGTCCTTCCTGCTTAATGCTTTTTTCCTATGCCAGTTCTTTACCATATATTGTTCTTGTTCTAATCCATGTTTTTTGGTCTTCAGGAGTGGTTCCCTGTATGTCAAAAGCTTTTCTTAAATGCAAGTCGATTGTATCAACTGCATATCTTTTGTCTAAAATGCAATTTTAATGGCCACAAAGACTTGATTAAGCCCAGTCTGACGTTCTGTAAAGACTTGCAGTTTTTTATAGTGTAGTTAACATTAACTCCAGTTCTGTGCAGCAGGCTGTTTCCCACCCCATTTTCCTCACCTCTGGATTGTTCTCATGTTCCCATGTCAGTGAAACCCTTGTTCAGTTTTGGAGAAGTTCACAGGTATCTTCATTCATAGGTTGGGCCCTACATCTCTGGAGCTTACATGGCCTTTGTGATCCAAGTCTAGCAGTTATGCCTCAGTTTTGACCTTGGCCCACAGACTGTCTGTAGGGAACTATGACTGCACCTCAGATTGCTCCTCTTCTTTCTCCAGGCTTTGCCTCCTTGTTACTTCTGCTCAGTCTTATTTTCTCTTTGTTCTAAGTCATTACATTTTTTCCCAGGAACTGTGACTGTGTTTCACTGTTCTGTTGCTTCAGCTTCCTTGCCTACTCTTTCTGATGGAAGAACCTAAGCTGAGAACAATTCTGGCTCCAGAGCTGCATGTCTCTGCTTTTGCTGTTTAATTTGCTGAGTGGAGTGCAACTTTGAAACAGCAAGCTGATCTTCCATCAATGGCATGCTCATGGCTTAGTATTGGCTGCTGTTCTTCTCACTGGGCCCCAAATTGCTGTGAGGACTTTTAGCCTATTTGTGCTGACAGGTTTTTGCACGGCTGCCCTCCCTTTTCATCCTCTCTACTTCCATTTTCCTTTACACAATTTTTAGTCAACTTCTGCTGCTGCTGTTCACGGACCACCACGTGGGATTCTCTGCACAGATCCCATGCCATAACAGCTGTCCTGTTCTGGTTTGGTAATTTCGTGGCTGTTGTCCACCTCTCTCTCCATCTGAGCCAACCAGAGGTGAGGAACACAGGAATCTGCCATTTACTCATAAGAAAGAAAGGGCTGAGGATGTGATAATCAGTGGTAGCCTTGGATGTAGAAACTGAAATAATGAAGTCCAAGATCTTGCAGGGAATGAGAAAGGAGAGTAGCCAAGTACAGACCCTGAACTTCAGACAAGGAGAGTTTGGCTTATTCAGAGAACTGGTAGATGTGATATCTTGGGAAGCAGCTCTGAAGGGCAAAGTGACCCAGGGAAGTTGGCAGGTCTTTATGGACCTTTAAGAGCAACCTGCATTGAAATGCAGAAAAATGAGCAGATTTATGAGGAGCTCAGCACAGGGAACTCACAGTGGCAGCCCCAACATCAAAAGGCAGCATATGAGAGAGGTGGAAGCAGGGACAGGCTGCAGAGGAGAAGTTTAGAAATGTTGCATGGTTAAATAGGGAATAGTATTGGCCAAGTCAAAGCTCAGCTGTAGTTGAGATCTTCAACAGACATCAAGGACAAGAAAAACTTCCATTACATTAGTAATAGAGGCTGACCAAGGAGAATGTGTGCTCCATGCTGAGTGGGCTGGGTAATACACTAGCAACAGAGACAGCAAGTCTGAAGCACTCAAATCCTTCTTTGTCTCAGTCTGCACTAAGGATTTCTCCCATACCTGGTGACTGGTGAACACATCCAAGAGGAACAGCTGACAGTGGATGAAGATTGAGCCATGGATTACTTGAGGAAATGACTTGTACAGCTCCATGGCACCCAGCAGGCTGGAGCTGAGGGAGCTGAGGGAATTGGCCAATGTCCTTGCAAGGTCCCTCTCTCACACATAATAGTCTTGTATCCAGTCAGGGACATTTTGGTCTAGATAGGCTGACAACCAATTGGTTTGGTGATGGGGCTTAGAAGGTAGTGGTTAATGGTTGCACTTGTCTGGGAAGACAGTGACATCAGAGTACTGCAAGGACCTGTCCTGGCCAGCTGGGCAGCCCAGCATCTTTGTTGCTGGAGGAGGCAGTCCAGTGCTTGCTTACAAAACCTGCAGATGACACCAAATCACAGGGTGGGGAAACTGGTTGATATGCTTGTGGACAGGCTAGGGGAATGAGCCAACAAGAACTTAATGAAATTCAGCAACTCTCAAAGATGGAAATTCTGTGCTTGCTTAATTCTAAAGAAGCTGCCAAATCTCTATTTATTAGTGATTTTTTTTAAGAGAGCAAATTGCTGAAACTGTTTTGATGGTCCTGTGAAGAATGCAGCTTCAATTGCTCCTGCCTAGGTCTGTTTTTATTTATTGTTTTTTTTTTTTCTGAGACCTTAGAGGTGCATGACAATAGGCTGAGAGGCAGCAGAAACTCACTGCAACTTGGGCAGTTAACTCCCTGAAAGGGACTGTTTTAAAAAAAACCTCTGACAAAACAAACAAAACATATGGTAGTATCAACATGTGGGAACAGGCTGCCAAAAGATGCTGTAGGGTGTCCATCCTTGGAGGTATTCGGAGCCGGGCTGGACATGGTTCTGAGTAAACTAATGTAATTTGAACGTGTTTTGTGCAACTGTTGGCCTTCAAGGCTTGCAGGAGTTCTTTGGATCCAAATTTTTTTGTCATTACTGGTGCTTAAACAGTTGTCTACAGAAATCATGGCTTTGCCAGATATTTAATGAATCCATTGTGTATTTCAGTACTTATGCTGGTTTAAGAGTAAACCAGCAGGAGAAATGAACCTAACTCAAAAGAGGTTATAAGTCAGAGTTACAATTTACTAAAAAGATTGCAATAAATACAGTGATACAGAGAAAAATGGGTTTTAACCCACAAAAGAACAGATGTATAACCCGGCACCCTGGGCCACAAACAGAATGGTGTTTGTTAGCCCCTGTCCTGAGTGCCACATGGGCCCCCCGAGTGTACAGTTAAAGGAAAGGAAAACCTGTTAGTGAGGATGATGGTTACAGTCTGCTGGAGACTCGCAGTCCCGTTGAGGTTCTGGTCCTCCTCTGAATCCGACAAGTGGTACCAGAAGTCCCAGACCCCCAACATTATATACAGTCAGGTTTAGTTGGGAAGGCCCAGTACCTCCCCTGGGGTTGAGAGCTCCACAGTGGGTGATTTAACTCTGTGGGTCATGGGATATTTTTGGAGTCTTTGATGGTCTGGGTCTTTGCAGCTGCCTATTGAGCCAGTTCCTAATAGTCCTTTAGCAGACCTGACCCCTCAGGCTGGGTGTGAAGGTACTGATGCCTTCCTGGAGGGGAGTTACCACAGCTGAGTCCCTGGTGTGAAGACAGAAACATTCCAGTGCCTCTCAGGCTTGAAGCCTGAGGTATCAGGTGTGCCAGGTGTGGCCTGGGCAGCTGCTACAAACAATCCATTATTAACAGGTCATCAGAAATGAGATAGAGGGTGTAGAATATGCCATTTTGGTTACACCCACACAGTGATAAACTGAGTGCAGCCACTGTAACTCAGACAGGACTATTCATCAGCATAATTCCAGAGGTTCAAATGGGTCGGTCCCAGGATGTAGGTACCCTTGGTCTTGCCTGCTGTTGGAGGGATCTGTGGTGGGAGCTTCTGACACACCTTGACTAGCAAAGAAGCTGGGACTGCCTTAACACCAAAGACTTGGAGATATCAAGGAAGGCTGAGCTGCTAATAGACTTCTTTAGTAGCCAACAGGGCTCCTTCAGGTCTCCACCAGAAGAGGCTTCAAATTCCTTCAGAATTCAATATCTTACATATGGAAGAAGAGTTTACATTCAGTCAGCAGGGAAGATTTTATAATGCAGTCATGCTGAGGGGCAGTGAGGCTGACAGAGACCAATTCCTTAGGTTTGCTGGTGTCCATACTTCACCTGAGGATGCAAAGGAAAACCAAAACAACCCCTCTAGAAAACTGTCTATGGCAAAAATGCACTTTCCAGTTTCTCTGTTTTCTGATGGCAGCAATTATTACTATAACTTTTTTTTTTCAACAGGGAGGAATCAAGAGCTAATCTGTTTGCAGTAGGAGAATGCTGGAGATCTATTTTGTAATCTGCCTCTGTAGTGCTGTGAGCATGGGAGATGGCTTTGTCCTGTGCCATGGGACATCTCACTTCTGTTCCTCCTTACACCTCTGGTCTTGGATCTATCGGGGCAATGAGGGCAGCTCAAGGAAACCTCTGTCTCCAGCTTAAGCTCATGTGTTCTATCACTGACACTGATTTTTTTCCTGTCAATTCTTATCAGTATTCTCTCTGTTCTTTATGGTCTGCATACTTGTTTGTCAGCTCCAAATAGTTGTTTTAAGAAGTCTTTTGATTTTACTAGAGTGGCAAGCCTTCTTATGAAGACTCTGAAAAGAAGGAACACATATTTGATCTTCTAGGAGAGAAAAAAAGTACTTGTATATTTTTAGTGTCATACAACTAGACAATCTGAAGTCTAACCCTATCAGGAGGACTTACTGCTACTTTGTTTTGGTTTTGGTCTACAAGACAGGCCTCAGAGTATTGAAAATCTCTACTGATGAAGTATTCCCTGCACTCATTGTCAATTTTTTTAGTATTTGGCTACAGTTGCTCCTAAGAATTTTCACCTTCTGAATTGAACTTAAACAATCTTAGGGTCATTATGTTGTCACTTTGATAGGCAAAGAAATTATTTTTTCATTATGAGTAAGTAGATATGTAGTCGTAAGTGAAGCAATTGATTTGCTTCATGGAACTTTGCACTATAGAGGAGGTTTTCCTGTCTCCTAATATTCTCAATAGCTTTTCTCAGATGGTTTTTGAGTTTTCTTGAGTTTGTCAGTAGGTTTCTTCATTTATGACTCTGGTGTTCTTTTGGTAATTGGTGTATTGCCAAGCATGGCAGTAATTGTAAAATCCTTAATCTTGCTCCAAGTGGTTTTGCTCATGTATTTAAGAACTGAATGCTTGTTAGGCTACAGTAGTATTCTGGGCTATTTCTCCCTCCCCTACCATTTCCTAAATCCTTTTAAGATTTCCCTAGGAAGCAAGTGAGAGTCCCCATGCTGTAGCTATGCCATAGAATCATAGAATCACAGAATGGTTTGTGTTGGAAGGGACCTTAAAGCTCATCCCATTCCACCTCCTGCCATGGGCAGGGGCACCTTCCAGTAGACCAGGCTGCTCCAAGCCCATCCAACCTGACCCTAAACGCTTCCAGGGATGGGTCAGCCACAGTTTCTGTGGACTTTACCTCTGGGTTTTTTTGTTACACAACTACTTTTAATAATTTGTATTTTTTTTGTTTCTCTCAGTTTACCATGGTATGGATCCATATACTGTCCTCTTCTTTTCTTCCTGATTTCCCCATCCTGTGTCACATGTAGATTCTGCTCCTTATGTTCAGGTTACGTTATAAAAGCCCCAGCACCATTCCTTTTCTCTGTACCTGACATCTTTGGCTGTTGGTTGCTCATGCAGATGACTTTTTTAACTTACCTGCAGTGAGTTTGGGTCACTGTCACCAGCAGCTGTGGTCTCACCAGTGCCCCCCAGTACAGAAGCTGAGCTGCCATCCTGTTCCTGCAGCCTGTGGGGGTCCCTCTGAACAGCCCTGCTGCCCTAACTGAGATGGGCTCAGGGCCTTGGGAGGGCTGAGGGCAGGACATAACCAGCAGCTGTGGAGCCAAAGACAACGTGGAGTGCCATGGCCTTCTCTGGGACTTTGGACACAAGTGGCAGAACCAGACCTGGATTTTCCTGAGCCTTTTTCTGTTGTTGATCCACTTGCAGGAGGCTTTCTCAGTGCCTTCCCTGGCCTGCAGCTGTCACTGCCTTCCAGGCTGTTGGACTGGGGCAGCCATAGAAGCTATCCCATGATGTTGTTCATAGCCCAGAATTGTGTAGTGTTGCAGCTGTTCCCTGGTTTCTGATTCTCTCTTGGAACCCTCACACATCTGTTTTACAGACAGTTGTGGTGGGGCCCCCACACTGTGCTGCTTCTCCACAGAAATTGTGAGAGCCTCTCCCATCATACCATTCCTTCCACACCGTCCTCGCTGCCTCCACTTGCAAGTTTGCCATTCTTTTGTCACCATCAATAAAAATAAACTTCTGGAAATCAAGGTGAAAAGACTGTAATTTAATAATAGTATGTTCTTACTAATTTTTAAAAGTCTGAAAGATTTGAATTTTCACAATAGGAATAAAAATAACTCCAGTCTCGAGAAAGACACAGTCTTACTAATGTTACTAGTAATCTCTTCCAGTTATCTGTGTAATTCTAAGATAAGGTGAATCAGACATGCTTCAAAACCTTGGCTGATGAGATGATGCTGCTCTAGGTGCTTTCTGGAGTTTCTTCAAACAGATAAAGGCCAGAATGGAGAATTCAAGTATTGAAATACTCTTTACACATTTGCATTTAGAACTTTCGTAGAAGAAAAGTAGAGACTTCCATGGAGCTATGAACATTCCAGTTAGGGCAAACCATGCAAGAAGGAACATCCAGATAACTGGGGCTCAGTTACCTATGAAGAAAACCGAAAATTAATTAGGTACTACTGGTTGGGAGTGTAAGAATACCTTTGCCTTTTTGAGCTAAGGTATACCAAAACCTAAGAAAATTCTTCATTGTGATGTGGTACTGCTGGGGCTCCCCTTTAATTTTCTTGAGGAGAAATGGGGAAAGGGTATGAAATTGGAACATTGTCATCCCTTCAAATATTATTCCAACAGTAGAATGAGAAAGCAAAAGACCATAAGATTTCCCAAAACGGGCCTGAGAGAGCCTTTGGTCTAGCCAAAATCCCATCTTTGCTGTGACCATAACACATCCCTAAAGAAGAATACAAACACTGCAAGTGCAATTCTTCTCTCAAATGCTCTCCCAGCCTGCAGCCATTTGCAGTTCAAGGAATTCCATGCTGTATTGTCTTGAATTTTAAAGTGTGCTTTTTAGTGTCTTAAAACATTTAACATCAGTTTGGTTGTAGGAATAGAATAGGAAAGTGTTTCACTTTCATGTGGTAAAAGATGTAAAGGTGTGGAATAGAAATATTTATTGAAAGTTGCTACTTTTTCTACAGACTTACTAGAAATCTCATTAGATCCTGACTCTGGCACCCTGCAAACCAGCAAGGAAAGTTGTATCACCTGTGTGGTATAGGCAGTACCTTAAGGACTGTGTTGGCCTCTCCCTGCATCACCATGAGACTGGGGGTTCATGTACTGTTGAAGGTCTGAAACTGTTTTCTCAGTCCATAATTTTTAATTGACTGCAGCACACCACCATTAATTTCCTCAGGCAAGGAACTGAGGAGTCTTTCATCAGTGTGGGGCAGGATAAAAGCATTGGGTATTTTGTTGGGTCCAAAGGTTTGCACTCCCTGGGAGGAAGCATTGCCTTGCTTTCCTTTTGGCAACTCCTTGATGTTTCCAGGGTAATGTTTTGCTCTTTGCTCTTAAGTATGTTCATGTTCTTTTATTATTCTGCTGATCCTAACACTTTGAAAAAGCATAAAAGTGTTAAAAATGTAACTGTTCAGTGAAAGCTGAACAGTTTTGGGCTCTGTGGTTTAGGCTTCTCTAGTGTCAGTCTTTCTGTAAACAGCAGGTGTCCTAGCACCTCAAAACAAACAAATAGTGTAGGTTGAAAGAGACGTTAATGTGATAATCTTCATTAGTCTAAATACAGCAGGGAGGAGTTGTTCCTCTTCAGGCTGGAAAAGAAAGTGAGTAAGAAAGGGATCAAAAAACCTTGTAGGACGTATGGAGAAGGTGTGTAGGGAATGCCTGCCCACTGCTGCCCAGCTGTGCAGGGGATGGCACCAAATGAAGCTCACTGGCAGCAGGCTCCAAGTGAGCAAAAGGAGATGGTTCTTTCCATGCTGCCTGGTGAGGTTCTGGAATGCCAAGCCTTGGGCTGTTGTGGGTGCTAAAAGGCAGCAACTTCCAAACACTGTCGGAGATGTAATACTAGGAGAGATGTCTCTTGGGATGAACTCATGTCCTTGCAGAACACAGTGGACAGGTGTATACCTGCAGCCTCTCACATAGCTGTTTATGTCTTACACCAAATTTAAACTGTAGACTTCTGATTCTAAAATAGGACAGGAGTACCAACTGACTTTTAATTCCTGTAGAAGTATTCCAGCAGTTAAATGTATTAGTTACATAGGTGACAGCTAGGATGAATATTGTAGAAATATTGAAGGCAGTCCCATAGATTTATTGTAATTGCTTACAGTTCTTTTCTTTTATGGTTTGCCTGCATGAGGTATTCCAAATTAAGAACAAACTTTCATTTAAGGATCTGCTTGCCCATTTCTAAGCTCAGATCATGAGGTATTCCTCACAACCTACTTCATATTCCCTTCTCTGCTGACTTCTCTATAAAAGAGAAAATAAAAAGGGTGTTTGTCAATAGAACTAATGTAGTTTAGCTAATGTATTAAAATACTGGTAAAAGTTGGCAGGATTCTAAGTTGACACCTGATAGGGTCATGTTGAAACTTCGACGTGGAGGTCGATTTCACCTCAGCCAGGAAGATGTGCTGCAAAGGCTGGCATCCTATGTGGCAGTTTTTACATGAAATGGATAACACTTGGTTTTGAAATATCAAATTAACACCCCATCTTTTTTAGTTTGGAGAGATGCAGCACTCTTTAGTTTGAACAGGACAAATCTACTGTACTTTGGATTCCTGAGAGCAGTGGCTCCTGGGCTGCTGGTAGCTAAGCCTCACTTGAAATAACCCAGCCATGACTCAGGCCCTGTGGATCCAGCCAGGGGCTCCAGAATGCATTAGCTTCAGTTCTCTGTTCCCACTCTTCACTCTGTGCTTGTCCCATGCCCCTGCCTTGCTGTCTGGGAACTGCTGGAGGGAGAACAACTCTGGGCATGTTTGTCCAAGAGCTGGCAATGTGTCAGTATTGCTGCTCTGGAACACGGCAGATTCCTGCTGCCAGTGCTTGGATGTTCCTTGCTTCCTTCTCAGATCCGGGAGCTGGTTCCTGAGTCGCAGGCCTACATGGATCTCCTGGCCTTTGAACGCAAACTAGACCAGACCATTATGCGGAAGCGTGTGGATATTCAGGAAGCACTGAAGAGGCCAATGAAGGTACGTTGTGAAAAATTTGTAGATTGTGTTGGGAGGGGAAATAATTCTTGTATTAAATGATGGAATGGTCTTTCCAGTAAAAGTCCTGTTACAGAAATGTTTTGGAGTCGGTCAGACGAAGCTAGGGATCAGCAGCAGGGATCAGCACACATGGAAAAGTAGGAGAGAAAATGCTGGGGGTATTACCAGCTCCAGCTTCTGAAAGTCTATAATAAGGGGAGTAATAGTGTAGGGATAAATACTGATTTTGGTGCTTTGCATTAGAATGATTAAAACCAAGAAAATAAAAGATTAGAGGGGTCTGCTGAAGAGATGTATTAAATTTCTGATTCGATTTCAGTCAAAAGTTGAACTTGTGGAATAACAGAACATACAATGGGAAAAATTACTTACAGAGAAATTGTTAAAGATCCTGCAAAAATGTACAGATATTCTGTAAAAGAATTATTCATGTCAGAAAAAGAATGGATGACATTTTCTGCAGTTTCCATTAGATCAGGCCCAGCCCATCACTCTTCATGATATCACACTGAAGTGGTCTTTTGCTACATTTTCTGAGTCTATTCAATGGAATCATGGAAAAGTTGAGGTAGGAAGAAACTTGAAGCTATTGAGTTCAACCTCCTGCTCAAAGTAGGGTTGTCAAGGCCTTGTCGAGTTTTGAAAATCCATAAGGATGGAGGTTTCACAGCCTCCTCAGACAATCTGTTATGATGTTTGTGCACTCTCATTGTGCAGAATTTCTTTTCACGTCTTATTCATGTTCTTGTGACTGTATTGGGTGCTCGTGCTCTTTTATCTAATAAATCCTGTGTTACAAAGGGGTTTGTAGTTGTGTGTCTGCTGTGAAGTAAAGCTGTCTTTCTTGGCTGTACCACGGTGGTGGTGTCAGCCTAACTAGGGTCAAGATTCCATTGTGTTTGTTGCTGTACAGGTATCTGATAAGATGTAGAAGGCTTTAATTGAAAGCTGATACATGTGAAACAGAAAAAAAAACCAGTTAAGTTCCATTAACATGGCCAGACAGAGAGGATACTGAAGAGTGGATGCCTTAAATCACAAGTTCATTGTCAGAAAGTCTTGTATATAATACATTGGACTCTCAGAAGGAGTTATTTGTCATAGCTTGTTGGTATGGGTAGAACACTGTTATTTTAAACTAGCCAGGAACATGGACATGTTTAAAAGTGATTGGAGACTTGGACTTGCATCCATAAATGTGCAGGAGATTGTTTATTCTGTTGCAAAGTCTTTCACTAGGAAATTAACAGGTACACAAGTCCCAGCTGTAAGCTGTGCAATAGAGATATTCAGGGGCTGGGCTGGGGAAGAGCGTAGGAAGCACAACACTGGAGAAACTGTAGGCAGAAAATTCTGTTTTCACTGAGGGCTCAGCAAACATCTTTTAAATATCAGTTATTCAGTTACTTAACGTCTAGAGAATGATCAAACAGAAGTTTTTCAAATTAATGTATAAATAGTCCTAGCCCGTAGCAATTATGAAAGTCAAGACCTGACAAAAGAGAGGTAAATCTAAATAAATTTGGATTGTCCTGATGTTAAGTATTTTCATTTCATTATAGTTAGAGCATTGGTAACAGCCATGAAAGTTATCTCTGCATTTCCATCTCTTATCAAAGTTCTTGCGATTTTTAAGTATTTGCCTTGAAACAGTGATGACCCAACTGGGATGTTAATCCTGGGAAAAATTTGCATTTTTCTGAAGTATGTGATAATATGTAGGGAGTATGCAGGACACAGACCAGAGACTGTCATCAAGGGACTGCCACTGGTTCGCAGTGAACTGGTGTGGGACATCGAGTTCACCAGACCTGTGTATTCCTGCGGTTTCTCAGGCCAAATGATCTACTCCCAACTTCTCCATTTTTAGGTTCAAAACAAGTAGCATCAGACTACCATCGTAGTGTCTCTCTCCCTGGTTTTGTAAATTGAGATTCTTTCCTTGCTTTCAGGTTTTAAGATGACTGAGGAATTGCTATTGGATTGTTGCCAGAAGGGAATTTGCACTTTTTCTCAACCCCTTCTGGCATATTTTTATGTGTTCTGCTTTTTGTGTTATAAGGAAAATGCAAACAGCTGATCTCCTTCTTTAATCAGTCTATATTTTAAATAAGTCTTTCAGGTTCTTTGATTGTTTCTTTTCTTAGGTAAAAAATTCAGTTCTCCCAATCACTATAGAGAAAGAATGTTTCAGTGCACCTGGCTTGTTATTACCCACACTGGCTTGTTCTTATACACCTTCTCATTCTCTCCTGAAAAGTACAGATTTTATAGACTATTGTGCATACTATTTCCCATTTTATTCCTACAGAACATTTGATTTTTTTTATCTACAGTTGTTAAAGTTTTCATAGAACTGTCTACACATGTTTTTCATGTGTTGGTGAAATTTTGAACTCAGTAAATCCTGTCTAGTTCCTTTTAGTATTCATGATACTTGTGTAGTCTACCAAGTCACTGATTTTTCTGCTTTGGGTTGGCCATTGTTAAGTTTTTGGTTTTGGTGGGTTTTTTTAATTAGTTACCTAACAAATTTTGTTTCTTCTCCAAATTTTGGCATATCTGTTTGCTGCTGTCTCTGGGTGAGAGATGTCTCCATATTCCAGTTCTGTTAGGGGCACTCTCTGTGGAGCTGGATGTTGTTACTAACTTGGTTTTAGGTGGACTGTACAAGGCAAGTAGAGCCTGGATGCTGGAAGAAAGGGAGACATCTAAAATACTGAGATTTGAATAAGGATGTTATTGCAGAGGATGATCTTAGTGATGAAATGTCACACTTTGAGGAAACAGACACAGTTCCTATGTGTATATTGGAGGATATAAGGAAAGAAGGAGTTGCCAGGGCAATGGGAGGATGGAGGTAATGTCTTTGGAAACTGAAAGAAGAGGAAATGGAATAGTTGATATAAACCTGAAATATCAGAAGAGTATCTATGAAGAACTATTAAGTAAAAAAGCTGTTTATATATACAGATACAGTTCTGCAAGTGCCCCAGGTGGGGATACAATTTAGGAATGGTTCCTAAAACAGACAAGGTAATTTGAAGACTTGTGAATTTAGAAATGTGAAGTCCTTCACAAGTCTGCTACACCAAAAAAAAAAGATTCTGGGCCATTAAATATATATATAATGAAAGAGCACTTTGACAACAGAAATCCTGTGGGAAAGTATGGAGAAAGAACATGGATCCCCAGGAATATTTTTCTACCTATCTTCTTGTTCTTACCTGTGCCTATCTGTCATATTTTGGACTCATGGCACTTAGGAAAATCCTGTCCCCTGTCAGTGCATACTATTGACATTCCTTTTCCATCAGACCTTTCTGTCAGTCTCTTCTCCAGATTTGGAAAAATGTAGTAATTTTCTTGTTCCTCTTCAAGCATCAGTCTCTGCCTTTCCCATTTCCCTATGCCAGAATGTGCTCTATCATGTGCTCTCTGTAACTTCCTTCTATTCTATGTATGTGTGAAAGCTTTACAAGACTACTCCTTTCTTATGTTGCATGAAGGTTGTTTTATCTGTGTTAACTTGACAACTGTAGTCTTTTTGCCATTGTATTGTAAATAGATATTGGAGATTAGAGTCCCAAAGTCATTTTTGGCAATATCTTGTCTGGAATCAGTGCATCAGACTTAGTGGTTGGGTTTTCCACATGGTGCATGCGAGGAGGGGTCCTGAGAAATGACACAGCCAAAAGCCACTGCAGGCATTGGGAAACCTCAGGTAGCCTGTAAAAATTACAACGGGTAGGCATGATTGTATCTCTCATAGACTTGAGCACCTGGGTTAGGAATGAAGAATGGTGCCTCCCTCCACTCAGGTCTCACATCAAAGTGGAGCTGCAACCTTTACTGAGTGTGAATGCAGTTAGAGGAGGGTAAGGCAGCAGGTGTGTGTGTCTGTGTGCTCAGGTGTGTCTGCAGGAGGGCTATTACAAGGTGCTGCATGATGGTAGAATGCAAATGGGCAGAGATGTGTAGGGTGGGTAGTTTGCAGCTTGAGCTGTATTAGTGACTGTCATTCACAAATCTGAACTGATCCAGCTATGAAAGCCATTTATCTTGCAAGAAGTTTGCAGCTGAGTTTTAGAAATCTAGCTAGGTCCAGCTAGGACTTTCCATTTTGGAAGGACGTCATATCATGCTTTTCTTAAAATAATTTTTCAAATATCTAATAAGGAAGTACAGGTTGTATCACCTCTCAGGCTTGGCCCTGCAACCTCCTTTCTCCCTCCACTTAGAGTGAATTTTAGTATGTTTGTATAGCTAAGAGAGTTTTTGAAAGGAAGTTTCAGATTCAGCCCTTCAGTGTATTTTCTTACATGTAACCAAGTCCTAAATTCCAGTATAACCTGGAACAACTGGACTAAACATGCAGATTCTCTACTAAATGTGTGACTGTCACTTTTCCTGAGACTTTCTCAGGAATTGGACGTTAACTGGATGTGTCCTTTTCTTTTCTCTATGTGTATAACAGCAAAAGCGGAAATTGAGACTTTACATCTCCAACACATTCAATCCTGCAAAGTCCGACACCGAGGACTCCGATGGCAGCATTGCTTCGTGGGAATTGCGTGTGGAGGGGAAGCTCCTGGATGATGTATGACTTCCCTGTGTTTCACTGGGGCTGGCAAGGCTCTAGAGATTGTCCTGTGGGGTGGCGGGGACATCAGCTGAGACAAGACATCTCTGAATGGCAGTGTTGGCTTGTTGGTGCTGGGAGAGGCACCATGTCCAACCACAGTCAGGGATAAGGCCCTAATGGCACTGATGGGAAGGGCAGAGGGAAATGAAGCAGACTTAAGGACAGGACAGGTAGGAGGAGGTGGAGAGAAGAAGGGCTGAGATGATTGCCTTAGAGGAGATGGCAGGGTTCAGGTCACAAGAGGTGTGAAAAGTCAGGCCTGCAGTGGGCATTGCATCTTGTGAAGAGCAGGGTAACAAGGAGAAGGCAGTACTTCGTATGCCTGGGGAGGACAATACGATGTACAGATGGTGAGAGCAAGGATGGGAGAAATGTGTTATCACTATGAAGTCCTCAGAAGCCTCAGTGATGGATTTGGTTTTTCTTGGGGAAGGCTGGACTTTGCTAATAAAGGTGTCACCTATTTGAATAGACTTCACAAGCTGAGTATTTACAGACTAAACAGATGAAGAACTTGCATTCATGGAGAGGGCAAGGCTTTCAGTCTGTCTGAACATAATTGTACATGAATCAGAATCAGAATCTTCCTGGAAGATGAAGTGGTGACAAAGTGTAACATCTGGGAATTGAAGTTAGACAAATTAACTTTATACTGGAGCATATTAGAGCATATATTTTAACAAAGAGATTCTTTATTGGAAGAAAATAGCTTTTCAATTACTGGCATTTTTAAATAAAATATTATCTTCATTAAATATAAAGAAATAAATTGGAATCCCATGGACTGTATTCTATGGAAAGTCAGATTATATGGTTATAGATCTTCCAGTTTTTAATGTGGACAGTGCATGCTGTGGAGTAAACAGTGAGTATATTATTAAATGGAAAGACAAAATGTAAAAGGATTTTTTTTTTACTTAGTGTGTGATCAGTCTGTAAAATTTACTATTATCTGATAAATCAGACCAAAAAATTAGCATTCATTTAAAAAGCACAGGCTATTAAAATGAAAAGTATACAGTGGCATTGGGATTATAGAATGGTTTGGGTTTGAAAGGACCTTCAAGACCATCCAGTGCCACCCCCTGCCATGGGCAGGGACACCTTCCACCAGCCCAGGTTGCTTCAAGCCCTGTCCAACCTGGCCTGGGACACTTCCAGGGATGGGGCAGCCACAGCTGCTCTGGGCAACCTGTGCCAGGGCCTGCCCACCCTTTGAGTAAAAAATGACCAGTCTAAACCTACTGTCTTTCATTTTAAAACTGTTGCCCCTTGCCCTGTCATTACAGGCTTTAGTAAAAATTCTCTCTTCATCTTTCTTATAAGCCTCCTTCAAATACCCCTCAGAGCCTTCTCTTCTGTG
This sequence comes from Pithys albifrons albifrons, assembly GCF_047495875.1. Lineage (NCBI taxonomy): Eukaryota > Metazoa > Chordata > Aves > Passeriformes > Thamnophilidae > Pithys > Pithys albifrons. Next base: position 298,671 of record NC_092464.1, on the reverse strand, counting down.
GGCTGAGCAACACCAGCTCTCTTAGCCTGTCTTAGGAGAGGTGCTCCAGCCCTTGTGTAATTTTCATGGCCCTTTTCTGGACCTGGTGTCATGATTGCCATGTTCACATGACAAGCCAGTCCTTTCCATTAACATTTAGAGAGTCAGAGAAATCTTCCCTGCAGTTCTGTTCCACCACTGTAGAGATTCTTGCATCTTACCCTGTGTTTGTCAGAGGGAAAAGTCTATTAGAACGACCACATTTGTGTTCTATATGGAACTTAATCTTCAGGACACAGAGAGAGGCTGAGAAAGAAGCCCAGGACATTAGCTAATATACACAGCCTTAAACATGTCTGGTTCTTCTGCTTGTACAGCTCAGCAAACAGAAACGGAAGTTTTCGTCTTTTTTTAAGAGTTTGGTTATTGAACTGGACAAAGACCTTTATGGACCTGACAACCATCTTGTGGAGGTGAGAAGGCACACACATGTAATAGAGGCACAGATAAAACCCAGGTGCCTGTTGTCTTCATTGTTTAGGTGACCTTGCATTTGTTACCTCATTTAAGGTATTTTCAAAGTTTTCAAAATTCCATACTTCTTAAAAATGTTTGCTGATAGAATCTAGTCTGAAAACAGAGATGTAGTGATGTATGTAGTGCACATCTAAGAACAGAATGTATGAAAAGATGAAAAAATTGTGCACATTTTTCCTGTCAAGTAAAGTGTAACAGCAGAACAGATTTCTTCACTAGAGCTGAATTGAAATGATTTTGGGGCTGGGGTTTGCTTTGGTTTGGTTTTGTTGTTGCTGAGTTTCTTTTTTAAATTCCCAGATCTTCAGAGGGCTTGTGCTTGTCTTATTCTGGCATGGTGTGCTGTGCAAGATACACCTCCATGGACATCAGAGAAAAAAAGACTGACCGTCTTGTTTTTCGCTTTGTCAGTGGCACAGAACCCCCACAACCCAAGAAACGGACGGATTCCAGGTGAAGAGACCCGGGGATGTCAGTGTACGATGCACGTTACTCCTCATGTTGGACTACCAGGTCAGTGCAGCTGTCAGAACACAGTGCAAAAAAGCAAATTCATCCTGTCACACACATCAGAAAACAATATACTTGGGCTCAGAATGTCACGTGCGCCATTGAAGGTAAAAGGATACCAAAGAGACATTAATTAAAATTTAAAGGGGACACATCAAGTGAGCTTCTAATATAGTCTAGCAACATATTGGTCTTGGCACTATGATAATTAGTATTTTTATTGCCCATTTGCAGAAAGGATGTGCATTTCCTCTGACTTCTTAGAGGATAGTCAGATAGGTTGCATACAAGTTACATGTGTGGTTCTTCAAAAAATTCAGAGTGGCTTTTGCTAGTTCAGTGGTACCTGAACTAGCTGTGTGGCTGTGGCAGCCTTACCTTGGCACAGACAGTGGGGACTGCACCTGTGGAGCTCACTAATCTGACTGAAACCATCCCTGGAAGAAGTTGCTATCTTAAGGAAACTGTTAGGAGTGCACTGCTGAGAGGAGATGGGCTCTTCCTTTTCAATGACAGTTCAGACTTAGATACATTTTGATGCTACAACTTTAAGAACTTGTTCTCTGCCATCCTCTTTCCCCTCTGTGCAAATAGCATCTATTCTGGAGAAAGACACTTCTCTTCATGTTAGCAGAGAGAGAATTTTTTTTATTTTTAGGGAGCGTATGGGCTAACTGAAATACTGATATAGCCAGTAAGAATCTTTATTGTTAAGAGAAACTAATGATGTTTGTTATTCTCACCATTATTATAAATTTCTTCTTTAAAATAGATGTTCTCTTATCCTTAAATCTTGATGCATTACAAGGCTAGCTTTGGGTAAGCTGGCACCCATAAGAGTAATCCTTGCTTAATATGGCAAATACTGAACTTGAGTATGGGTACAACCTTGAAGAGGCAGCAAATTCCAAATTATCCAAGGCATTTTTTTACTAGAGCTGCAGACCAGGGTAGCTGACTTGTATCACAGAGGTCAGGAGAAGAAACATATTCCATTGGCCAGTTGTGGTTGGGTAAATGTTCTGGTACCCACCAGAATGGTGGGAACATGCCTGAAAAAACAGAGTTCCAAGACAGTTTGTTGATGTGAGGCAGCTGATCAGTCATTACAGCAGTAGAAGCATCATCCTGACCTCCTTCTCTCTCTGTGGTTAACCTCCAGTAGTTCAGAGGAAGAGCTGTTCTTTTTTTTCTCCTACTCCCTACAGTAAAATTATGCATCAGTGTTGAGAAGGAGAATTCTTTCCTGAGTCTTTGTGCAAGCTATTATTATTTAAAGCATGTGCTACTGGTAAGTCTGTGTTCATGGCAGAGATACAGTGTCCCCCTCCCTTTTCCAGAGCATCAACAGTGGGACACAGAAATGCAAACTTGTGTTTTTGCAATCTCTGCCCTTGAATGGGGTGCTGCTCTTGAAGAACAGAGTGCCCTGAGAATTAGTGCTGAAATGTCATGTCTGGGTGTCTGCTTTCCTCTCCACTGCCCCCTCCTTCTGCTCCTGTTTCAGCCCCCCCAGTTCAAGCTGGACCCGCGGCTGGCGCGGCTGCTGGGGATCCACACACAGACACGCTCGGCCATCATCCAGGCACTCTGGCAGTACATCAAAACCAACAAGCTGCAGGACTCTCATGATAAGGAATACATCAACTGTGACAAGTACTTCCAGCAGGTAACTCCTTTTTGGATACAGTAGCTCTTTAGAAGCAAGCTATAACATCCATCCACAAATTTGGGATGAGTTGGAATTGGCATGAAAATTACTGATTTTTATGATTTGCAGTATCCTCAGTACTGAATGGCTTTCAACATGCACTACAACTAATACCATTAGCACCCTTCCCATGTGCCAGTGCTGTCAAAACCCCCTGCATGGGCTGGTTCCACACTCCCACAGAAGGTGTGGCCTTTCCAGGAGAGAGGACTTCTCTATTGATTTGATGGATGTTTTTCCCCCAGTGTATCATTTTATACTAAGAAACCTGAAATAATCTGCTGATTCTGATTGCCTAATCATATGTAGACCCATTTTCTTCCCTTCTATTTCCCTGTTTATGAAGGACAGAAGACATGAAAGATAAAATTGAAAAGTTATTTTTTCTTAACTCTGCTTCAGATAATAAAATATCCTTAATGATCTCCATAATATTTTGAAAGTTGCAGGTTAAGACTTCTTGTCTTCCACAGTGACTTCTAGCCTTAACTAAGGAAGCCACTTTAAAGCATCTTCCCCTTTTCTGTAATACAATTATATTTGTTTTGTGAAGGTAATGCTCTCTGAGCTATCACTGTCTGAATTGGCTTTGTTTTCCTGCAGCTTTAGGCTTACATGATTTATTTTGAAAGTACCTGAGGGTAAGGTTTGTGACATACTTCTGTGCAGGGAAAGTACTGGCAGTTACAATAAATGAATAATGTTTTAGTAAGCAATGCAAGTAAATGTTGCAATGAAACTTGTGTCCTAGTTTTCTTTATAAGCTTTTGTTTTCTGTTATTACTTTGCCCTTACAGCAGTTCAAAGTGACCAATGCTTGAACTAAACTTAAAGGCAGCTTTGCGCATTTGAAAATACAAAGTGCAACAATATAATTGTTAGATTTATGGGTATTTTTACCACTAGAGAACCAAAGTGATTGTGATTATATAGTCACTCTCTTGTTTGTTTGGGTTTTGGATTTTTTGAGAATTACAGAATTACACATATAGTGAAAATTCCATATTAAAACCAGTAAGAATTTTTGGCAGAATGACAGCGCCATTTGTTCTGTTGATGAGATTATTTGATTTCCATTCTTTATTTATCTGTAGCCAATCTAGACTGGGTTTTGTTTGCACCAGCTTGAAGAGGAAATGGAAAAGGGGAGATGAAAAACATTTGAAAAATCATAAGTGGAATCGAAAAGGTGAACGAGGAATAATTTTGTATATTTTGGTCATTAATTAGAGTCCATCCACTAAAACTCACAGGTAGCAAACTGAAAACAAAGAAAATGAATCAAGCATAGTTAAATTTTAGGACTTCTTGCAATAGGACATTACAAATGATAAAAGTGTATATAGTTTCCAAAAGAACAAACCAAGGGATGAAAAATCTTGGGTTGTTTTAAATGCAAAGCTGGGGATGTTTGGAGAGTTTTTCTGAGGAAGAACCAGTATATGCTTTTCCTTTAGTATCCACTTTTGGTCACTACCAAGAGCAGGATAGTGTGGTAGATTTGTAGCAGATCCTTTGTCGGGCCCAGTACACACCTTCGTTTCTTCCTTTTGGCAAGCAGAAGGACCTTCTCACTTTTATTAATTCTAATTTTCAGTATAAGAGTTTCACTAGAATAAGAACTTGCTGAAGCCATCTTCTCTTCCTGTATCACATTAGAGGCTTGTTAGCTTGTAGGTCTCCCTTGTGTTAGAACTCTTCAGGAATACCATAAGACCTGGTAATTGTCTTTTCATTGTCAGAAGATGAATCAGATGAGAGAGTTGGTAAGTAGCCACTTGCTTTTCTAGAAGACTGAACCCCACACCCTGCAAGAGCTGGCTAAGCTGGAATTGTTGCATAAGAATGCAGCCCTTGCATAGATTTAAATCATGATGGGATTGATCTGAGTTCCTGTTTTCCTTAGGTTTCTGGCAAAGTTGTCCTAATTAGCTAATCTTGTTTTCAAAACTTGCCATTAGTACTTAGGAATACAAATCCCATTCATCAAATGAAACATTTTATGATGAGGTTTTTTTGTCTTTCACTCTAAGATTGAGAGATGGAGGGTAAAGGAATTGGGTTGGTAATGCCTTCCGGTCTGACAGCATTTCTGTAGACTATATAGTTTTAGTCATATAACTCCTGGTAAAAAAACATGGTCCTGTCTGGAAGTGTGTGGATCACTTAGGGGAGCAGTACACAACACACCAGTGTCTCTGGTATTCTCACTCCTTTCATTTAGATACTGGTCTTCCCATTTGCTGTGCCAGCTCCTCTGAATCATGCACTGTTGTGCTTGTTGTATCTTACAGCACAAGGCAGTACAGACTGAAAAAATACTCTTGAATGAGTTTCCTGACACACCAAAATCACTGTGCCCAGAGAGGCTTTCCGAGCCAGGGATTAAAAGTTTAGACCATTAACTCCAGTTAAGAAGGAATGTGAGAAGTTTTAGGAAAAATCCATGTAGCCTTAGTTTCCAGGCTCAAACTCTGCTCTCACTAGTCCTTGATCCCTTTTCCATTCTTAATGCTCTTGTCTTTTGGGGACCTGTGTTAGAAGTTTGACAAGGGCATTGAGCCAGTGGTGACAGCAGATTGGATGGAGCTTGGTATGCAGAGATTTTGGGGGAATTCCACAGTTATCTCTCTGAAATGTCAGCATTCACAACTGAACTAAAGAGTGAGCTGCAGTCTCAGTAGATCTTATTACTCCCTTGCTCTTTAGAAACTAGCTGGCTGAATTCCTGGATGTGGGCAAATCCAACAAAGATTTTAGAGCTGATGAAGATGATTCTTTTTCTGTTTAGAAACACTGTTTACATCAACAGGGAGATGTGAAATCCACTGTGTTACAAGTGAAAGCAAGAAAAAAGGTTCGAAGGTATTTCAAAAGCCAGAGCTGGCTTCTAGGTATTTCTGCTGTCAAACTATCTCACTTTCTTACTGAGAAAATTATGGATTTCAGAAGATACTGTATCTGGTGAACCACAGCATCTGAGTTTGTGTATCTGTCCTACAACCTGATAGTCCTTTCTTTTCAACCCTGCCTGCATCCTTTGTCTTCGGAGCTGCTGTTTGTCTCTGTTTATAGATACAATACTGCAAATAGTGTATCTCTTCCATCAAGTGAAAATAGTTATCCTAACATTTGCATAGGCCTCAACATTTTCACAAATTAACTCTACATAATGGTATGTTTTAAGGCAGATGTTAATACATAGAAAGTTTAGGGGGAGTTAAGTAATTTTAAATGGAACACCTTTGGAGAAAAGCCCCCTTCACTTGTTCTGAGCATTACAAATCCCAGTAGGAGAAAAAGGCTGTAATAATTATATTTCTGAAAACTCCAGGTGCAAGGAGTGTTTCTAGATTCATGACAATGCACTGCAATTACTCGCAGAAAATTTCCAAAACCTACAGCCTTTAATCCTTTTCAGAATGTTTTTTTTTCTGAATTCAGTACCTATTTGTGGTGTGATTTTCGGTGTTGTCCTGTGCAGGGCCAGGAGTTGGACTTGATGACCCTTGGTGGGTCCCTTCCAAACTGGGATATTCCATGAGTCCATGATTCTTTTTAGTTTCTGGACCATAGTGAAGAGACAGTAACCATGAACTGTTGTTCAGAAAGGGGCAGGTCTCTTTCAAGAGGCTGTTCCATCTTTGGTTAAAAATATGTACTACTGCATTGACTTTATTTTCCTTAATCTTAAAAAAATTGCAAATATTTTAAAATCCAGAAATAGTTTCTTGTTTTTTCTTCAGCACAAAATATTTCAGGAAACATTCCTTGGGGTGGAAATAAAAGCAAACTGTTTTTAGGCTTTCTCTGGTAAAAAAAAAAATTGTTTTCTTTACAAAGTGCTGCTGCAAACCCGCAGTGAGAGAGGGAACGTTTGCCTCTCTCCCATCAGTGATACAGTTGATCCTCATGTTGCATTAAAGTTTCCTGTGCCCTTCAGCAGCTAAACCAAAGGTGGGATACCTGAAATTGTCATCACCTGATACATGTCTGCCAGCCCAGCTGTAAGTACAGCAGCAGTTTCCAGGGATAGAAGTCACCAAAAATTTGTTCTGTGCAAGGAACCTGAATTACAACTTTCAAAATCACCTTCCTTTTGAACTGCTGCTTTCTTACTTTGTCATTTAGTTGCAGGTTAGGTTTTGGACAAACACCATTTTTTGTTTATTGTGTTCCAGATCTTTGACTGTCCACGGCTAAAGTTTTCTGAAATTCCTCAGAGACTCACTAATCTACTTCTGCCACCAGACCCAATAGTGATAAACCACATCATCAGGTAAGCTGCTCAGTCAGCTCAGCACTGTCACGTGCAAAACACTCACTAGATAAAGTATAGAAACAGCTGTAGTAGCAGGCACCAGAATTCAGTTTTTGTAACTTCCAGATGAGTACCTTGGCCTTTGTTGTGTGTTCATTCTCTGTGTCATTCTAGTCTATATAATTCTGACTTATTTTCAGTATAATGGCACTGATTCCCTAGAAGTATGCAACACAACTTTTATCTTTATTCCTACTAGAATACCACTGAGAGAGTTGGTTGGGTTTCTTTCCTAAGGGAAGGGGAGTGAGAGTTTTGAATCCACAAAAAGGTATAAAAAAGAGTTCCAAATAAGACATTGTACATGGTGGGCAATCCTATAAATCACTGAGTCCTTATGTAAAGTGTACAAGAGCATTACAATTTCAAATGCAGTGGCCAGTCTGTGCATGCTTCGTTGGGACTGGGTCAGCTGTTGGAGTGTTAGTGTCACCATCAGAATGCCAAGGAGCCAGAGATGGCCAGAGATTTACAACAAAGAATGCCCGGGTTCAGAGAAGGTTATTGGGACCAAGATACTGAGCTCTTGCATCCTTGTCAAAACAGATGTTTTTCTGGATAGCAGATGAAATACAACTTTCAGCTGTCTAGGGCACTTCAAGCAGCTGCCATATGTAAGTGACAACTGTGTGTGTGGAGGAGGGGGATGAAGAGACTGCGAGGGATTGCAGTCTTTGTGTTTAGGTATTTCAATCCTTCTCGATCTTTGTGGTCTTGGTCAAAACTCTGAGTCTGGGTTTTTAAACATTATTGTTATTTGAGTGTAGTGATTTGATTTCCTAGAGAATATTGACAAGTTTTTCTGAATATGCTTAAAATTGGATTCTTTATTTTAAATTTGTAACATATGTGCTAAAAAGTTTAAATATTACATAGGCTATAAAAATAAAATTTGCTTGATTCATTTCAATATGTCAAACAGAGTAATCAAGAAACAGATTGGCTGCTATGCAGACTGATAGCTGTGTACATGCTGTCATGAATCACCACCTAGTGACCTGTCTGATGGACCAGAAAAAAAGCTGAGGTCCTCAGAGATATGTAGTCATTGCTTAGAGAAAAATGACAAGGAACTGATGGTTATGTGTGACAGTGACTGAAGTCTGATTTACCAACTACAGGACTGAAAACTGTTTTCTTGTTAAGAAACTTCAGGCTAAAGATAAAGCAAATTCTAAGTATAAATGCCACAAATTAAATATAAATTTAGGACAGGAAGAGCCAAAGAAAGATACTGGTATTTAGCTTATGAACAGGCCTCAGGAAGATGTTACACAATTTAATGAAGACTGTGTTCATCAGTAGCTTTTATATTTGATGGTCTGGACAAAAGTTCCAGCTCAAAAATCTGTGCAATCTAATGGATGAAAGATGAGATTATATACTAGAATATACATATATAAAGATACCCTGTTCTTAAAATCTTCTCACGGCATCTGCAACAGACTTTATTGAAAATGTATCCTGGGCTGGATGGATATTTATTCTGATTCATTATGGCTGTTCTCATGATCTTGTGTTTTACTCTCCGTAGTGTTGACCCCAATGACCAGAAGAAGACAGCTTGTTATGACATAGATGTAGAAGTCGAAGACCCATTAAAAGGCCAGATGAGTAGTTTTCTTCTCTCAACAGCTAACCAACAGGAGATTACAGCGTTGGACAACAAGGTACTAGCCCAAGAGTAAAGTACCCCATTACATGTGTGCTCATTGTGTAGCTTCACGTGGGTTTGGTGTCACATGACTAAGATAGTAATGTTGTGAGACAGACATTTCTCAAGGGGATGTGCTTTTGAGGGAGAGTCGGCCACATGCAGTGGGAATACACAGGGGTGAGTGGCATTCCCATGTAGGATTTGGTCCAGGACTTGACACGGTTATCAAGGTGATAGAAGTAGAGTTTCACAGGTAGTGTGATGAATCCCCTGATGGTCGAGAACTACCTGAACCGTATGACTGTAACTTTCTATTGACAGATCATGATATCTTGCTAAATTGCTAAGGCAAAGCTGGGAGAATCTCATACTCGGGTGTGTAGTTTGTGTCCATGACTGCAGAACAGTTCTCTGCAGTAGGTTCAAATGTGGAACATGCATGTCAGGAAAATCACATGGAGAAGCTTGGTGATTTTAAGTGTTATTGCAAGAGCACATGTGCACTTCAAATAATAGTATCTGTCTTAGGGCAGTGGTGGGCTCCGCAGGCTGTACTGGGAGTTCATGTCACTGTTGGCCAGCCTCTGGAATGTGTCAGTGGCTAATTTGGCTTGGTAAGGGATAAACAAAAGTGGCTTCTCAGAGCAAGGCCCAGCTTCTGTTTGATTACCTCAAAAAAAACACCCCAAATATGTTAAACTCTGGTCTTCATGCAATTTTAAAGAAGGTCTGGAGAACACCAATCCAATGGATTCTGGTAACTGTTGCAGCATCTTTTGTTTTATGACTCTCCAGGGAGGTCCTTTTCAGCAGGGCAGTTGGTTCCCAGACTATATAAGCTTGCAAACAGCATGCGTGGGGTTATTCTGTTTCCAGTCCAGCTCTCCTTTTCCTGTGTCTTGTCTCACCTGTTTTTTGAGTACTTGCTACAGCACAGGGCAAGCTGTTGTAAGAGAAGTTGCTGCAGGCACTGCTGGGTGAATGGGCATGGGCTGCTCCTGTTACCCTCTGTGCCTTGCATTGCTGTGCTGCCACGGATCCCCTCCTGGGAACTCAGTGCATGCCAGTTGAGTTTGCTCCACACAGCAAGAGCATTTTCCCGAAGCAGGAATGATTTTAAGCTGGCAGCAGCTCCCTTCTGTTAGCATACAATGTAGTGCCCCCAGTAATGGCCTGGATGGCATAGTCATATGAAGGGAGGATTATTTGCTCCCATAGGCTTGGCCACCTTAGCTGCTTGGACAGAACAGATGAATACATTAACAAGACAGGTTTACTATCTCAAATTAGAATGCTAGAGGAACAGAGATGCAAAAGTTTGCTTCTGTGTGTGTGTGTGTGCAAATGATTCATTAACTCCTCTGGATCATACTTGTTGTTGATATCCAGGGACATTATAGGATCCTGACTTCTCTTCGGTCTTCCTTCTTCCATGCTAGTTAATTCTCATTTCTTTCATAATATTTCTGAATATATAATTAATTTTCTATAAACCTTCCATACTCCTGATTTCTCACTGTTCACACTCCTCTTTTTGCAGCCAGCATAACTTTAATAGGCTTTTAGAAGTCATGGCTGTTCATTTAACATGGACTTGGATCAGGAAATTGCTATAAACTTTATAAGGATTACAGTAGGATATTGAAGAGATGATGATGATGATAACAAGGGGAATAACTGCTTTCTTGCACTGGGCACTGTTTAAAGATATATTTATATAGCACCTTTCCTTAGAGATCCCAGACTAGGCAGATAGAGTGATTCTGTTCAGGAAATTATTACATTGTATGGTGACATGACTCAGCTCTGCGAGCCATGAGCAGTTCAATGCAGGAAGTGAAGGAGAATCCTGTACTTACTTGTATTGCAGAGGTACAAGTGAACCCAAAATGTAGTGGTAGGATTGCACTTAAGTTGCAGCTCTTTGAATTGAAAAAGCCTTAGGAAGCTGCACAAGTCTGTGGTGTAGAATTGTCACCTTTGTACATTACCAAGAATAATACAAAGATGCTAAATGGAGGTGACGTGAGGGTCACCAGAGCTTGGGAGAAATTAAGTAACATATTTTGGTGTTTTTTTACTGTCAGATTCATGAGACAATTGAGTCCATAAATCAGCTAAAAATACAACGTGATTTCATGCTGAGTTTCTCCAAAGATCCCAAAGGATACATCCAAGACCTTCTCCGGTCCCAAAGTAGGGATCTTAAGGTGAGCTAAGGTTTGAAAAAGAATGAGTAGTGGAGTCAGAATGGAAGAATTTTATATAAATGTATATTGAGTGTATAGTCCAACATCCAGGATGTATAATTGGTGGAATACTGCAACCCAGAGCACACGGTATGCAGGAAAGACAGTTGAGGTTGTATTCCACTTCCAGTGGTGCCTGGTGAGGGTGGTAGGTGGATTTGTGATGAAAAAGTAAGATCAAAGTCCAGGGCTGTGTTGATATACTCTGTAAAATCAAAGCTGTATGAAACTCAGCAGGAGCATCCTGTATTAAAAGAACACAATTTTTGGATGTTTTCTTAGTTCATAATTTAATCTTATCTAAGAAATAGGCAGGGTAAATATCAGTTGCCTTTGAGCTTGATTTTGAAATACACAAAAAATGGAATGTAAAGAAGTTCAGTTTTTTGACAGCAAAAACAAATAATTCATTCTTCATAAAGATTCATGTTTTCTGCTTTTAATTGAGGTGCCTCTAAATCAGTGGTATTAATGAATCCATTAAATTATTTTAATAAAATCATTGTGTCTTTCATCTATAAATGACTAGTTTGTTAGTCAATAGTCTTCCAAAAATCTGCTGTTAAGATTATGATAATTATTACTTGTATTGTATTCAAAAGGGGACAGGCATTTGAAAGAATTTTTAAATAAAGCAGTCTTTGGCTTGAGGAACTTACAAACAAAAGAGTTGTGGAGCTTCTCTAGCTACATACATACAAGAGTGGTTCAGAGTTCTCCCTGACTGACAAGTAGTCCCATAACAGCCTTCTGTATAATGACCTGCCTTACTGGCATCAGAGTTGTGATTGCACAGTACTGCTCTGCAGAATATGCTTATAACTTTATATTTACCTGTGATTTTGTGATGCTGGAGACTTAGTCATCAGAATTCTATTTTTTAATAGAATCATAGAATGGTTCCAACCCCCTACAGCCCCAGCGCTGGAGGTTGCACAGGGCTTGGAGCAACCTGATCTAGTGGAAGGTGTCTCTGCCCACGGCAGAGGATGGAATGAGATAAGTTTTAAGGTGCCTTCCAACACAAACCATTTGATGATTCTGTGATCTTGTTTTGGTACTAAGCACATATTGTCCATGTGCTTTGGACTTTAAGAACTGTTCTGAACATTTTTTATGTTGTTATGTAGATAAATTTTGACTCTAGGTAAATCTGAAAGTGTCTGTGTGGTAGAAGACCTGTGGTGAAAAGTGTTGCTGTTGTCACAGGTGATGACTGATGTTGTTGGAAACCCAGAGGAAGAACGCAGAGCTGAATTTTATCACGAGCCTTGGTCTCAAGAGGCTGTGAGCAGATATTTCTACTGCAAGGTACGAAAGAAATATCCACAGTGCTGGCTTGTAAATGCATCTTCTGCCACTGAACCACTGAGTCTGCTGAACTGTGCAGTGTGTCTTTTTCTTTCAGATCCAGCAGCGCCGACAGGAATTGGAACAATCTCTGGGAGTGCGTAACACATAAGTCCTGCTCACGAGATCCCATTGGCATCCTGACCACAAAACCAGTGGACTTTTCAGTGTTACCAGCTCACTGTTACACATGGACCTACTTCCTGACTGGATGAGAATGTACCGCCAACACACCAGTCAGAACACCAGCTTTAGAGTGACTCTTGAAAATCTTGCCCATGGCGGATGTCTCAAACCATTCCAGGCCAGAGGCAGCGCCGTAGAAGTGTCAGTGTGAAAGAAGACTAAAGGTTCATTCATCAATGCACATCGTTACGTTTTAGTGGGAAGTTCAGACACTACACAGCAATCCTAATGGTCTATGCTTAGAGTCATGGGTGGCACTGATGGGGGAGGTTGAGGTAGGTGTTCTAGGAGATTACATATGTAGAGAAATAAATGCAGTTCTCATTCTATGGTACCCAAGAGTCTCAAATAGTAACATATATGGAATTAGACAAGATAGTCTTTCTTATAGCTGTGGAATGCTTTACACTCCTGAAGAGAGTTTTTATTCCAGCTGGACCAGTGGAAGAAGCTATCTCACCATCTCAAAGAGGATTTTCATTCTGGAATGTGGAGCCCCTCTCAAAGAAACACATGTGGTCAGGACATCAAGCACATCCTTCCTCTTCTGCTTGTCTTGGCAGTGTAAGGTAGACTGTATAAGGTAGACCCATCACTGGATGGGTGTGGCCAATGTGCTTTACCAGGAGAAACAAGATCCTGCCTGGAATAAGAGCTTCTTAGTCATCCTTAATGTCAGTGGTAATACCAAGAGGTGAGGCATTCTGAGATAATGAAAATAACGTAAAGGTGCTTTGCTTGAACACAGCAGATATTAACAATGAGCATATGTGTAAAGTACCAGATTTCTTAAATGTTTTTCTGTGTGCCTGCAGGTTCATCACTGAAAAGAACCTCCTAATTGTTGGTGCAGAATCCAAGAAGCTTAAATTAGTGTAACATGGTAGTTTTCTTCATGATGTTAACAGAGTCCCTGGATTGGTCTCACATTTTCATCATAGGTGAACTGCCTCTTACTATGAATTATTTAGTTTCCCCATACATGGTATGCACTGGTTATGTGGGATGCTGTTGAATTATAAAGCACTATCAGCCTTAAGTAGCACAGAGAACATACCCCTTGGAAACAATCTTCTCTGTAAATGTACAACAAATTTAGACTATGGAAATTTATAGCACATTTACTTGGAAGCAGGGACATCTTCCTAAATACTTCCCCTCATTTTTGTAGTGCACAGATCAGTTGTAATTAATGGCCCAAAATGATTTCTAGTCCAAAAAGCAGCTGCCAAAATATAACTGTCCATTTGATGTGGAACTCAAAATCCTCCTCTAGGTTACTCCTTTTCACCTCCTTTATTTCCTCAGAAAAAGAATCAAAATTCACATGTGGTGTGGAAGGAAGGCAGCTCCTCTAAATAGTGCATTTTTCTGTAGTATTGCCTTCTCCCTTCTGCTGTCTTTGCCAATTTCTTTTTTCATTTAACTTAAAAGTTTCTTCTGTCCAGTCACAGAAGAGATACCCTTCTCTTCTATCCCTTTATTTAACATCTGTGCTTTCACATTAAGAGTGCCATAGCTCTTACTCTGTCCATTGTGTCCAGAGATGTCTTGGAAAATTTACTTTTGGTTGTAGTCATGTGAGAGCACTTAATGTCACAAAAAATCACTGGTGTGAGAAAAAGGTATGGCTTTACCTCTTTGCCTCTGAGGCCTTTTACTTGGGATGGCTTCATTTGAAACTCTTTTTTTTTGGTATTAAAACCACTTTTCACAGTAAAATGTGAAATCCTGCCACCTTAAACTGGTTGTAGTGAGGGGCTGGGAGGCTGACAGACAGTGATTGACTTGAAATCTTGCCTAATTTAGGACTCCACTAATTGGCCCACAAGAAAGCATTATGAGGGAAAACAGCGGGTGTCATCTGCTGCTGTGCTCCCATGTTTGTTCTGCTGCCCAGTGTGTAAGACTTCTTCCTACATGTGGCAAACAGAGCAGCTACAATCAGGGGGTGTGTTCTGTCTGCAGGAACAAGAAATGCAGAGAAAGATATGCAAGGATGTGAGAAGGCACGGGACTGAGAGATGCCTGCAGGAAATCTGGGCTTTGAGAGCCTTCCCTCTGAGGTGGCAAATATTTGTACAGAGAAATTTCAGTCTGTGCCACAGCTGACAACATACTGGAGTCCATCCTGCTTTTCAGGCCTCTCTGTAGAATTAATTGGATGGATTTGGTTCCAAGTCTCTTTCAGAGCAAACTAACAAAACTAATGTGGTGTTGGTGCCCTGTGTTCACAACTGCATCACTGAAACTGCATCTGTATTAAGCAGCAATGCTACATTGGAGTGTGTGTGTGCACAGATCAGCCGCTGCAGATGGCAGTCCAGGATCTAAATTCTTACATCACTGAGTCTCAGCAATAGCTGTCAGCTGTCTTTCCTTTGGCTAGACTGGGCTTTGATACTTTGATGCCTTTTTCCTGTGTTCAGGAGCAGTTCAGGCCTTTCAGTGAAGAGAGACAGAGAGAAAATTTGTCCTCTGTTCCAGGAGTGCATCTGGGAGCTTGTTTTTTTGCAAAACAAAGAGAAATGTTATTTGAAGAGGAATGATGGATCAATGCTGGGAGGAACTAGACAAAGCACTGCATGAGAGTATGCAAATTAAAGGCAGTAGTACTGAAGAGGCAGATAATTGTGGCAGACTGTGAAGGACACGTTCACTTCAAGTTCAGGATGGTTGTCTTTTTGTATGTACAAAAGATGATAAGAAGATACTTCGGGGTCTTCTGTTGCCACAGTACCATACAAATCTATGCATACTTAAAAAAACACATCCTGTGCTTAAAAGGAGTTCATTTATAGATGATAATATAGACTGTTAGAAAATAAAGCATGAAACCAGGAAAGGGTTCCACAGAATTCTGGAGTACCAGGAAGGAAATATATCCTGGAGCAGAATCTTGACATGGCAGGTTAGAAACTGTCTTTTTAGTCCTTTGGGCTTTTGGCCTTGAGTCAGTATTCAGATCAAGTGTTTCTTAAAGGGGAAACAAATGTTTGATTATAGAATAAAGAGAGAAGTATAACAGTGGGAAAAGCAATAAAAGAGCAGAGTGCCACTGAAGTGCCAGTAGGAGAGAGCACAAGATAATGTCTGGAGCACTGTGGGGAACAGCACAGCCCATGGGAGTCGGAGTGGTGTGTGTGTGCACAGGGAAAGAGCACATGGGAGAGCCCAGCTCAGCTGGTGTGTACCAACAGTCCTGCAAATAACGTTGAGACACGTTGTCAAAACATTTTCCACTTTTATCCACAGGGATTCGGTTGTTCAGTGTAGCAGGTTGGCAGTTGTAGTGCAGACATTGTCTCAGCTGGCAGGTTTTAAAACCACATCGTTTAGAATTTATTCTGTGGAAGCCGAGTGAAAAGATGAGTGCAGAGATCAATATTGGTGCATATCTTAGGGCTCCTAATTTTGCCAAAATGCTCATCGGGTATTTCAGGTTTGCTGGCCTGGTTTTATGTGGAGAACCCTTTTATGGCAGTGCAGACATGAGGAGGAAAAGAAAGCTCTTTTTTCCTAAAGAAAGAGGTCTCTGTCTCTAACTGCTCTGTTGTTCAGTAGGATGTGTCTGTTCTGCCACATCATGTTTGCTGAACATCCTTTCCAATCTCACTGAAGAAAGGAACTCTTTTTAAAAACTACAGCCGTGGGTTTCTGAGAGTCAGCAAATACATGTGTAAAGCTTGAGGGGAAGAGGGACTCCCTCTACTCTGTAGCCACCACGTCTTCATTGTATGATGCCAGTGATTCGTAGAAAAGCTTTTAAAAATAAATACTTTGTTTCTTTGTACGTCTTGCTCTAACCTTATGTGTCTTAACAAAGACAGGTATTGGTTTCTTTCTGCTGCTGCTGATGTGAGAGTTTGGATTTCTGTTCACTTGTGAATGCCCAGACAGACACAGACACAGATGATGCCTGAATGTCCCGCAAACAACTTTCAAAACACCATCAGCTGAGATCAGACAGACAGACAGACAGACAGATAAAGTACTTCCTTTATTAGAAGCTTCCAGGTGCACACTACAAGCGTGCACACACGCACCAGCCAAACGTTACAGCTTTTATAACTTTCCATAATTAATGTATGCGATATCTACAGCCGACCCGTGGTACATTTCCCCTGGTGCCGACCCTCAGAACCCAGAACTGCCCCTTAGAGCCCCTGCAGGGGCTCCGAGCTGACTCCCCTGTTTTCACTACAAGCTCTCATTGTCTCGGTTCCAGTTCTTGCAGGTGTTCTTCAAAACAACGTGTCCTTGATGAATGTGTGTGGAAGTGCTCAGTGACGTCTAAATACCACCTAAAATGTGAGAAACTCAGAAAAACTCAGTCGTTTTATATAACCCTATAAAAATCTACAAAATACACATCAAACTCCTTAGGCGCCACAGACACACGCACATGTGCAAGGGCAAACCCAGGTTGCAATGGGGCTTCACAACGCTATGCCACAGCTCTTTGGATCTTGCTGACAGAAACTCGGGTCTGGCTGCCCCCTCGGCAGCGCAACCGCGGCCCGGCCCCGCCATTCCCCTCAGGGGCAGCTCCCGCAGCCGCCGCTTCGGGAGCCGGCGGAGCCGCGGCCTCGCTGCCGCAGGCTCGGCAGATGCTGCTGGGGCCAGGGAAAGGCGGGTGGGAGCTGCCCGGTTACCTCCCAGCGGGAATTGTGCCGGGAGAGCGGGGGAAGGGCGGGGAGAGAGGAGATCGGCCCCGGAAAGGGCGGCGGCGGCGGCGGGGCCTGAACAACCGGCGGCCTTGGGGGAAGAGGGACAGGGCGGGGACGGGCGGCCGGGATTGGCTGGGCTGGCGCTCGCGGGCCGGGATTGGCTGGGCTGGCACACGCGGGCCGGGATTGGCTGGGCTGGCGCACGCGGGCCGGGATTGGCTGGGCTGGCGCTCGCGGGCCGGGATTGGCTGGGCTGGCGCTCGCGGGCCGGGATTGGCTGGGCTGGCGCTCGCGGGCCGGGATTGGCTGGGCTGGCGCTCGCGGGCCGGGATTGGCTGGGCTGGCGCTCGCGGGCCGGGATTGGCTGGGCTGGCGCTCGCGGGCCGGGATTGGCTGGGCTGGCGCTCGCGGGCCGGGATTGGCTGGGCTGGCACACGCGGGCCGGGATTGGCTGGGCTGGCGCACGCGGGCCGGGATTGGCTGGGCTGGCGCTCGCGGGCCGGGATTGGCTGGGCTGGCGCTCGCGGGCCGGGATTGGCTGGGCTGGCGCTCGCGGGCCGGGATTGGCTGGGCTGGCGCTCGCGGCGGGGCCGTGAGGGGTGGGGGGGGGCGATGGCCGCGGTGGGCGCGGAGGCGGCGGGGCCGGGGGAGGTTCGCGGAGCGCCGGTGAGTCGGGAAGGGAGCGCCGCCGGCCGGGCAGGGGCCCGCCGCCTCCAGCCCCCCTCGCTCTCCGAGGCGCCGGGCCAGGGCGGCGGGGAGCGGAGGGGCGGGGAAGGGCCCCGCCATGCCGGTAGCGCCCGCCCCGCCCACACTGGGGGCCGCAGAGACCGCAGCGCTCCCAATTGGGTGGCACCGCAGCTGGCCCCGCCTCCCCGCCGGCAGAACGGAACCCCATTGGGGGTGTGGCTGTCAGTCCCGGCAGGCCCCGCCCCCGGCTGGTCCCGCCTCCCCTTCGGCAGAACGGCACCCCATTGGCTGGTGTGTCTGTCAGTATCGGCAGGTCTCTACTGCGCACGCGCGGAGTCCGCCCCTCTGTCCCTCCTGCCCGGGAGCGCCATCCCGTGTTCGTTCATGGCGCTGTTTTCCCGCACCTGCCGCAGCCGGTGCCGCGGGAGCGCGCGGGGAACATCCCGCCGCCGGTGCGGCTGCTCCAGAGGCGTTCCTGGAGCGCGGCGCCGGCACCATCGCCCGCAGCGCCGCCGCCAAGATCGTGAGTGCCGGGGCCGCGGGGCAGGGGCTGGGCTGGGCTGGGCCTCAGTGGCACTCCATGCACGGACAAATACTCTGCGTGCAGCTCGGTGGGTGCTTTCCCGTCCTGGGGGAAGGCTTTGCGGCGCCTCGTTTTATTTTGCAGGCAATACAATACAATAGGAACGCAAATACATGGGAAAAGGAAAGAAGTAAAAAAGAATAAGTCCCGCCTGGCCCCCGGAGGAATCCCGAGGCTGCCGGGACACGGTCCCGGCGGGAGCAGCGCGGGCGGCGGCGCCGAGCTCGGCTCTGCCGGGCGGGGGTCCCGGGGGGCTCCGCTCCGGCCCCAGCGACAAACAGCGCAAACTGGAGCCGAGCGAGGAAGTGGCTGAGCAGCGAGAAGCCGCAAGGTCCCAGCGCTGGAAGCCCACGTGGAGCACGAGAGACTCGGCCGTGGCAAAGGAGGCGAGTTACTGTCTGGGGAAAGTAGCCTGTGATCCTTCCTGCATCAAATACTCTCAAATTTCTGCGGATTTCGGTGATTTAGAGGAGTTCTTTATTTACAGCATTGCAGTAAATGTTTCCGTAAGCGTTTCCCGTTTATATTTACCCAGAAGACTCCTTATCTACCGGCAATACAGTAGCTTTTATTGCCGTGTTTCAGAATAGCCCTGTAGGTCTCTGCAGGTGTTTGGGGTCCTCGGGGGATCCTGCAGGACCCCCTAGAACCCTGGTGGTTTCTGGGGCGTTCCTGCTGATTCCTGGGGGTCCATTTCTTTTGGGGCTCCCTTTGGGGTCCCTGTAGGTCTTTGGGGATCCCTTTAGTCCTGGGGATTGTTGCTGTTTTTCTGTGTCCCTGGAGGTCCCTGGGGTTCTTTGGAGTTCCCTGGGGCTCCCCTGAGTGCCACAAGTCCCTGTAAATCTCTGGGGTGTCTCTGGCGGTCCCTGTGAGTGTTGAGGGTCCTTGTCGGTCCAGAAGTGTTCCATGGGGGTCTCTGGGGGTCTTGGGTGTCCCTGGATGTTGGGGGACTTTGGGGTTCATTGGGGTCCTTGGAGGTCCTTGGGTGTCTCTTTAAGGTCCAGAGGGTCTTGGGGGGGTGGGGTGGGGGGGTGTCTCTGCAGATCGCTGGGGGGCCCTGGGTGTCCATGAAGGTGTTTGTAGTTCCCTGGGGGTCCCCTGATTGCCAGGAATCCCTGTAGAACCCTGAAGGATCCCTGGGCTCTCAGGAGATATCTGAGGGTCCCCGAGGTTGTGAGGAGTCCCTGAGGGGTCTTTGGGGTTCCTTGTGGGTCCATGGGTATCCCATGGGGGTCCCTGGGGGTGGTGGTGTTCTCTGGGAGTCTCTTGGGGGTTCCTGGAGGTGCTGTAAAGTCTCTGTAGATCCCTGGGTGTCCCTGAGGGTCTCCTGGGTGCCGGCAGACCCTGGAGTTCCCCGGGGTTTTCTGGGGGGTCCGTGTGGATGCCTTTGCATATCTGGGAGTGTTGGACGTACTAGGGTGTTTCCGTAGGACGCTGTAGATCTCTAGAGGCCTCTTGGGGTCCCCGTAGTTTCCTTGGGGTCCCTGTGGGTGCCTTTGGGTCCCTAAAGGTGTTGGGGGGATCCTTGTGGGGGTTCTTGTAAGTCTCTGGGTATCCCTTTATTTTCTCGAGGTTTCTGGTGGTTCCCCTGGTCCCTGGAGGTCCCTTGGGCATCCCTGGAGGTCCCGGGGTCTCTGTAGTACCCTGGCCCTCCCATGAGTGCTGGGAAGACCCTGTAGATCCCAGGGTGTCCCCGGAGGTGTTTGGGGTCTCTGGCGTTCCTTGTGGATCCACGGATGTCCCATGAGGGTTCCTGGGGATGGTGGAAGTCCCTGCGGGTCTCTTGGGGGTTCCTGGAGGTGCTGAGGGTCCGGATAGATCTCTGGGGTCCCTTTAATTCTTGGGGGTCTCTGGGACTGCTCTGCGTGCTGGGTTCCCTCTGGGTCTCTGCGGGTTCTTGGGGTCCCTTTTGTTCCCTGGGGGCCCTTGTGTGTCCCTTTGGGTCCCTGGGGTTGGTGTTCCTGGAGGTCTCTTGGGTGCCGCTGTAGATGCCTGAGGGTTCCTGGGGGTCCCTTGAGAGCCGGGAGACCCTGGAGTTCCCTGGGTGTTTCTTGGGGCCCCTGTTGTTCCCTGGGGGTTCCCGTGTGTCCCTTTGGATCTCTGGGGGTGTTGGGGGTCCTTGGGGGCTCCTGTAGGACCCTGTAGGAACTTGGAGGTCTCGGGGATCTGAGTTGCATCTTCTGGACACTGCACAATCTTATAGTGAAGGAGTGAAAGGCCAATGAGGTGTTCAGCATATTAAGCTGCATTCTTTTAAACTACAAATCAGAGTTTTCCCCTTCAGTAGATGAAGAATTTAATTTTTAGTGTATACAGGGTTTTGTTGGTGTGGGGTTTTTTATTTACCCATTTTTATTTACCTAAAGTGAAGACTGTGTTGTGAACAAACCTGGGAAGTGTGAACCAGTTAGTTCATCCAAGTGATTGATTAGTGTGACTAATTAGTTGCCATTGATTGTTCACTGAGGAAGCCACACTCCTGAGTCTGACAGATTTTGTATAACCAGGAAAACATATTATTAAGAAGTTGTGTAACAATTTCAGTTCGGTTTGAAGGAGGGTTTTTGGCCTACCTAGCTCCACTAGTAAATAAATCAATCCCAGCCATTTGACAGCAAATTAACGAGCCTGGTTGTTAAATTAGCAGCAGCTGCAGTTGCTTTCCTACAACATACCCTTGCTTTGCTGGTAGTTGGTTTTTAAGGATTCTACACTTGGAAACTTTCTCACCCTCCCTGTACCTCACCTGGCATTCCAGTCCGTTGAACTTGTAAGATGTGACTTCTGTCCTCTCCTGCTTTTTAGGGGCATTCACAGAGTTTTGCTGTTTCAGGAGGAGGCTGTTGCTGTATTTGTATGCACAGTGAGCTGCAAAAGCAGGAGCTGATGGGTCAGTCCAGCTGGAGCATTTCATTTATTGTGACATTATTTGGCCAGATCCTGTTTGGAATTCAGTGCTTTCAGCACGACAAAGGTACCATCAGATTCAGAACCAGCAGCCCACGGGACACCACAAGGTTTTCTAAAATGGAGGTGAGAGAGGGAGGGAAAAATCAAGTAATCATTGTCAGTTTTTATTTCAATGGGATGCAGTAGGATGGTGAATTGTTGTTGTCTTTTGAGCGTAGAGCTGAATTACCTTCAGCTGTTTGGTAGAACCTGTGCCCCTGACTGCTTCATATTTAGTGTTGCTGTTATTATTTATAATAATGTTGTCACGACCTGCTCCTGGGAAGGGGACGGGGGTAACCGAGTTTGTTTTTAGTCATTGCCTTTGGGGTGGATTAAAGTGAAACGACACCATATGATCGGTGTTTATTTTAACAATTCCGTACAGTGTGACATAGAAAATAACCTTAGTGGGGGGGAAAAGATGCACAGGGGAAAGAAAGACAGGAGAAGGGTCCAGAACAGCAGGGAAAAGAAGAGGTGAGAGAAGGTGAGAATGGAAAGGTTACACAGTCACCGCCCGGGGATCCAGCGTTGCATCTCAACGGGCCTGCGGTCGGCGGGGTCGAAGAACAGAACCCAAATTCCCAAAATCCCCAGTCCATTTTCTACCCTCAGCATGCCCTCTGCACCTCCCTCCGAGGCAGGGGGTTGTTTTCTGCGACCCCCCATATTCGCCGGAGGGCAGGGCAAGGGCTCTTCTTGCCTCTTCAGCACTGGAGGAAGGGATGGCCCCAACTGCCCATCAGGGCTATAATGCAAAAGTCAAAAGCCTGCCAAGTTTCTTAGAATGCATAAATCATTAACCGTCAGTCTGACAGCACCCAGCCATGTCTGCATTCAATAACAGTTTTTCTTTGTCGTTCTCCGTGAAGCTTCATTGGGGGCGGTGATTTTTATATAGTGGACAGGGAGACAGAAGAGGAAAGGAAAGGAAGGGAAGCCCCCCGTGCACGGGATTCCCCCCCTTAAGGAAAACAATTTTATTTCTCTGCTCCGTGAGTGGTAGTGGGGGGGCATTAAAGGATTTCAGTAGTTACAATTAAATTTCTTAACATTAATAACACAAATGAACATTAAAAAGTTACAAACATACAGAAATGCTGGAAATTATGCACACGTGACACTAATAAGGTTACAAACACACAAATACTTGCAAAATTACACATTAAAACATAGAGTTACTTGGGAGACAAATGCTTGAAGTTATCAGAAAGCATTGAGTTACTTGGGAGCTGGTGAAAGGCTTTCTTATATTCTCCTTTAGGCCTACATTTAGTTCTATTTGTTAAATTTAACCAAATGTGGTAGGCATTGTTTTTAAGGCAAAGACAAAAGCATGTAATGCATATTTGTTGGATTCCAAATATGCCTAAATACTTGTACTAACTCCCAGGTTACATTTGGTTGAGTTTCTCAATTGAGAGAGATATTCCAAAAGGACAAAATAAACTTGCATGTATCTTACACAATTTTACTAGCAAGTTGTTCATATGAAACAAGCAATTTCGGGAGTAGGGGAACACAAACACAATGTTTGTGGTAGGTTTTTACATATTGAAATTTGTTAGGATCAGAACATTTTCAAGACGAAGCACATGCAAACAACCCAAAAGAAAAATAACCAGCATAACTTTTCAGTCTTGCTGTTACTTCATGTTCTCATAGAACAATGAGAACCAATCATAGCAGCTGTAGAAAGTTTTATCGGTTTCATGTAGTTTTATGTGGTTTCATTTCTTCGTCTGGCAGGTTTCTGTAAAGGAACACATCTGGCCCACTGTGGACCTGTTAAACAGGTTTGTGGTGGGGCTGAGGGGACCCCAGTGTTGGACTGCTGGGGGCAGCTGCCCTCAGGGGGTGATTGATGCTATTCAGTTTCTGATTCACGGTCCTTACTGCTGTATTTTGACTATGTTCTCTGAATGGCCTTGCTTAAATTCTGTTAGTTCTTCAGAGGGATACAGGGGTTTGTTAACCTCTACCGGTCTGGGGTATTCCAAATTGATGTAATTCACAATTTTTCATTGCAAGCTTTTAATTTTTTATTTCCTCATTTTGTAATGGTGAAGCAACAGATTTATTTCCTTTTTCCCCGAACTGCTTCACGTTCATCAGTCGACTGTGGGAGTTCTTTTCCTAATTGCTCCTGTAATTCCTTTATCTGCACCTTAAAAGGGCTCGAGCACTGCAGGGATGGCCCCAACTGCCCATCAGGGGTATAATGCAAAAGTCAAAAGCCCGCAAAGTTTCTTAGAATGCATAAATCATTAACCGTTTCAGTCTCTGACACCCCTGCACCTTCATGCCCTGTGGAACTCTGGCTGGCAATATCCCAGTCTCCCTCCTAGTCTGCATTACCCAGGTACCAGGTGGGGAGCAAGGGAAAAGCAGACATTGCTGCAGCCCAGTATCCTGGCCCATGTTCGTTCTGCAGCCTGCATGTTGTGCTTACATGAGCTGCCACCAGGACAAACAGTTCAGGTACCTTTTGTCTCCTGCTCTCTTCTTTTTTTTTTTTAGAAATGTTTTCTTAACTACTAAGAGAAATTTCTGTCACCTCTGCTCTGATTGGAGAGGGAGGGAAGTGTAAGTCCTCTTCAGAGGGAATCCAGAGTATTTAATTAATTTGTTAATTTATTACGATTTACTTCATTAATCAAACCAGGGAAAATCTGAAATATATCCTCATTAAATTTAAAACCGTTTCTGCACATTGTCCCTTCTGCCTTGTCATTTCTCAGTGAGTTTCCAGGCTGACAAAACAAAACTCAGGTTAGTTAGAGACATGGTACAGAACTCTCAAGTCTAACTGTGTTCCCTCCTGACTGTTGCTGGTCCTGGTAAGCACTTTGTTAAGTTAGAAAAAATACAAGGTGCTCATAAAGAGATGTTTTGAATCCAGAAAGTATAATTTTGTAGTTCTGCACAACTGAACTGTAATTCCCACTTGTACCCTGATCTCTGGGGTTTTCTTTTTGGTGTAAGTACAAGTTAAAATCTGTGGGGCAACAACTGTGAAAACAATCAGGTTTCTGCTATTTTAGGTTTTCGTTCTATCGGTGACTGTGGGCTAAGAGAGTGAATTGGTTCATCTGGTTGAGTGTTTTAGAGTTTGTTTTGTGAGTGTATGATCCTTGCATACGTGTTGCTTCTTGTATGTGTTGACTCAAATCTCTTTTTAGGTATCGAACTCAAATTCTCTTATTAGGGCAAGTGTCGAGATTTTGAAACAATGTTGTGGTTTGAATCCTTTGCTGTTTTACGGCTGTGAAGAGCAGGAGCAAGTGAAAGATGAAGCTGATATTTCACTGTTGCCTACCATTGTAGAGCAAGTTGTTCTTCCTAAATTAACAGGTATAGGTTTGGAAAGTGGTGGGGAAGGGGTTGTGGAATCTCGTGCTTGTTTGTGCTTTCAGATTTTACTGTTTTGTAAATAAATGAATGATCAATACCTGTATTTGAGTATGTTCAAGGGGGGGTAATTCTTTACTCTCTTACAGTGATTTCAGAAAATATCTGGGATCCTTTTTCTACCACACAGACATGTAGAATGGTGGCAATTGTACAGAAACCAGTAGATGGATACCCCTCAGTGGTGAATGCAGAAAACAAAAACACACAAGTGAGTTGGGTTTTTACATAAGTTAAGGAATTTGAATATATTTTTACTATACTTAATGCTGGAAAACAGAGGAAGAAAGAGAAGTTTTCAGTTTATTTGATGCTCGGCAGCTTGGTTGTGAACAGTCAAGTATGGTGATAGATTAAGAGAAGGAACTCAGTGAAACCTCCCCAAAATAGATACTGGAGATAAAAAGATACACCAAATGTAAGACTTGTTGGTCTCCAGTTTTGCTTTAAGGGTCTGCTACAAATACTGTGTTTTCTTTCTTAAGATCTCTGCAATCTTTTCAAATGCAGTGCCTGGAAATTGGGTAGTTTTACTTTGCCTTCTGTGAGTGCAGCAACTGATGTTAAGAGTTCAGGCTTTAATGGAACCTGTCAAAGTTCAGATGTTTTCATTATTACAGGCTTCTTCCTTTAAGACTGGATGGGTGCTTAAATATGTGTGCCCTTACTGTTGGGCTCACAAATGTTCTTTATTGTTTTAAAAATCAATTTCCGATTTTTAACTACTAAGCAGTGCCTTGGACATCTAAAAATAAAATGATCTGTTTCAGATGCTTTTGAAGGCATTATTGCTAAGAATGAGGAGAACACTAGATGCTGATGTATTCATGCCCTTATATCCAAAAAAGTAAGTTTACTTTCAACTATGGTGTTAGATTTTCCTTAGCAAGTTGCTGCCTTCTGTCCACAGTTAACAGGGTTTTTCCCAGTGTGGTTCAGTGCCTGGATACAGGACATCTTTTTGTTATCCTCCTGGTAGAATTTAGCAAAGACAAGAAGGATGGAAGGGAGTATTTATGGAAATGAATTGTGTGCTGGAAACCAGCAAATTGCAGACAGAGATGTGGTCTTGGTTGCTCATTAAGAAATCTCTTTACTTTGCAGCATCTTAGAAAACAAGAACTCGGGTCCATATTTGTTTTTCCAACGTCAGTTTTGGTCCTCTGGTAAGGTGAGTAAATACATCTGGTAAATGGTCTGAGACAGTGTAGCAATAAAATACTTCTCAAATTTGTGGAAAAGGGTAGATGGAAGCTGCTGTAATCTCTAAATGAGGATCCTTAGTCTTTGGTAATGCACTGTGAGGGAGACTGTATTCTGAATAGGTTTGCAAGATATTTTAAAATATTAAATATTTTTTAAATGTTCATGTGTTTGATCAACTTTCTGGTTTCAGTAAGTCTTGAAATGCCTATTTTCAGTTATTAGGAAACTTTCTCCAGTGGTATGGGATCCTTTCAAATCAAACTCTCCAGGAGCTGTGCATAGATGGGCTGCTGAACAGGCACATTCTTATGGCTTTTCAAAACTCAGAGTATGGAGAGGACAGCATGAAGAAGGCTCAAAGTGTAAGTAAAATCAAACAATGTTTAAAATCACAGATTGCAATTAAAGGAAAATGTGGTTAAAACTTGAAGTTGCCTATGAAATCTCGGGTTTGGTATTTCAAAAGTTGTAGTGTCAGTGAAAAAGAGATTTTGTATTTTTTAACACACAAACTAAAGAAAGAAACTTCTCTGGCTTATACCTGTATTTCGTGTAGGTATTTTGTGGGTTTCAGTGTCACACTGCTTGGATTTTGGATACTTTTTTGGTAGTTCTCTCATTTTTTCACTCAGTTGGGTCTTGTCACCTCAATCTCAGCTGGCAGATTTCCCCAATCATGTTACATAGTTTGTAAGAATTTTCTTACATTGTATTTAACTTTCTTTTCCTGTTCTGCCTGGGTAATTGCTTGCTTTCCTAACAGTGGTTCAGTAATCTAAGAGGAGACAAGACTATTTCCCAGCTAGAAAACTCCTGTAGATACCTTGCTCACCTGGCTGATACAATTTACAGACACAGCATTGGTTGCTCTGATGTAGAGAAGAGAAATGCAAGGTAATTACCTTGAGTTAAAGCAATTGCAGTTCTTGTGATTTGTTTTATTTTGCCTGTACATGCAAACATGAGTAACTGTCTCCATCCTGTGGAGTGTCTTTGGAAACTAAAAGGAGACTTCCAAAATGTTACCGTGTGGTACATGGGGATATTTTTAAAGTGTCTGGACACAGCACCTCCTGGAAATACTGAAACACTGATGATACCTGTTGTACCACTGCTCAGTGTCACAGACTCTTAAGGGGCTTTGTAAAATGGAAGGAGAGGGACTTTTTATATGGGCAGATCATGTCCACTCAAGGGGCAATGGTTCTAAACTGCAAGAGGAGATATTTAGGTTGGATTTTAGGAAGACATTCTTCCCTGTCAGGGTGGTGAGGCACTGGCACAGGTTGCCCAGGGAAGCTGTGGCTGCCCCATCCTTTTAAGTGTCCAAGGTCAGGTTGGATGGGGCTCGAAGCAACCTGGGCTGTGGAAGGTGTCCCTTCCAAACAAAACCACCTTTTATTCTGCCAAATTTTGCAGCTACTGCATGTGGACTATTTCACCCTGTGAGCCCTGCTGATTCCTGCATAATGGCTTCTGAATTGCACACTGTCTTTCCTATACAGTACAAACCTTCTGATTTCATTTACACAACCAGCTGGATGAACTTTTTGGCCTTAGATCCAAGAGTCACTTTGCTTGAGTCCCATAATCAGCTTAATTAGAAGTTCAGATTAGACACATCACTGCTGGCCTGTAATGGTTTGGCAACAGCAACAGCACAGGAATAAAGAATCTTCCAGTCTTGTTATACTCTTGTGTATCAGTGTAGCAATTTGTGTGTGAAGTTCATTGAAATTTTTGAACTCTCTCTTTTGGTAGTCTGAGTCTAGGTTTGAAAGAACCTTTTTTACCAGGTGTAAGTACAAACTTGGTAAAAGTTTGTATTGGGAGAGAAACATGCAGTTAGCCTTATTTTCATGGGAAGTTCTAATTTAATTTCTGTCTTCTGTCCTGCCTTTTCCCAGCATTAAACAAATCTGCTGCTGTTGCCCTAATTAAGCAACTCTAATAAATCTGAGGCAGGAATATTTATGATATGCCTTTCATGATGTAGCCTTCTGTTGGGATATTAATCCATGTCATTGATTGTTCTACCCCTTTACTGACTTCTCCTCCCTCCTTTTAGGGAGCACATCCAGCAGGTCATAAAGCTCCTGGCGAGTACCCGAGCCCTGGATCACGCCGAGACAGTTGCAAATGATCACAATGTGAAAGAGGTAAAGATTTTAATAGAGGGAAAAGAGACTTTTCCCACAACTCATTTTGAGCTTTAAAACCATTCCTGATGTGTAATTTATGTACATATGTAAAGTTTCTTAAACTGTATAGTATTGATCTTTGTTTCAATATGAAGTGCATTCTTATAGACAGCACCCTGAAAAATAAAAATCATTGACTTCATTTAAAACAAAAATGGAATCCCAAGATTTTCATCTTTCCAGAAGCCACCTTTTTCTCCAAGTTTCTCAAAATCTTGTTTACAAGAATACTTTGTGCCCATGCTCAGTAGTCCTGTACTGCTGTTAATTGCTCCATGGTTACATGGTATGTGTATAATATACTTTGTGTAATACACTGTATGCATTTATTTATAACATCATGTTGCTTTCACACTGGGTATAAAGATGTATTGTTGCATTAAGCTTTTCATTTGCTAAAAATTACTTATTTTGACAATAAAATGATCGTACTGTTGGTCAAAGGAACTGGTAAAACATTCAACTGTGTGAAAATTGTGAGCTCAAGAGCACACATTGGAATGGAACCTGACCTTTAAGAAGCAGCTGGGCTGCACTCCAAGTGGAGCAGGTAAAAAGTGGTTTGCATTCAGAATATCAACTCAAAAGACTGTTTTTCAAAAGGGAACTCCAAACTCAATGCTGAATTATTTTAATACAGTCAAAGAATGAGAACTTGTGCTGATGGTGCACGTGTAGACGGCAGCACTTCCTGAAGTCCAGACACGTAAGTTGCTCAAATCCACTTTGTGTCCCATTTTGGGGTGGGGGGGTTGTGGTGGTTTTCAGGGTTTTGTTGGTTGGTTTTCTAATGTAATCCATGGAACCTGCTTCTTCAGATTAGTGTGGCTAAAGATGTCAAGAAGAATGAAGGTGAAAAAAGCTTGGAAGTACTTATATTTTAGTAAATATTCAAATGTTACACTTCCCACTAAATACCATATAAGAATGTTCTTTTAAAAAAACAAGGATCAAAGGTAAATGTAAAGAAACAAGAAAACATTTTTTAAAAATCTGTTGATTTATATCAGAACAGTAGTGACTTGGTCTTGGGGTCCAAGGCATGGGGCAGCTGTAACAGCCTTGGGTTAAGAACTATTTCCGTTTGTGCCCTAATTATTTTTAGGGGAACGGTTGCAATTTGCATAATGAGTGCCATTTATGCTCATGTGATGGTTTAAATGAGGATGTAAAAACATTTCACTTGTAACATGCACAGTTCCTTTGGACAGCGGACAGTGTTTTTTCTGAACTCTTGGGATTGATGGAGTACGCTCAGAAATGCCTGCTCTGAAAAGTTGTTTCAATAAACTCATCTGGTGAAGGAGTTGTTGGGGCTGCAACTCGGGAAGCTTTGTTCCTTTAGGAAGGGAGCAAAGGCAATTCCGTGGGTGCCGGCCGACTTTGCACATGTCAGCCCAAAAAGCTGCTGGTGCTGGCAGCAAACAGTCTGTGTGGGGGAGGTAAAGGCCGGGCGGCTCCTGCCTGGCACTGCTTGTGGCAGCAATTCATGGGGATGTTCTGTTCTGAAGGTCGCGTTTGAATTTTGGAGGTGGGCTCCAGGAAGAAAAGGACTTTATTTTTATTTGGAAATGTCAAAACCAGGATTTTGCTGAAGCTAAAGCAACGAGACCAAGGTAGGAATAGAGTTTTGGGGGAATTTCGGAGCTTTCCCGCCTTTCCATTTGGTTTTGGGAAGTTTCATAGCCCGGAGGAGAGGCAGGGATGATGAGTGCCAGGTGTACAGAGGCTCACAAAAGAACTCGTTAGTTTTTAAGCACTGGGCAAAGACCTCAATGTGCGTTCATTGTTCATTGTCTTATCTCAGAAGTTCTTAAGCACCTTTGGAGTTTTAGCAAAACACCGTAAACCCTTGGTAAAAAGCCCTGTCTTTTGTCAGAAGAGGGATGAAGGCATTAAAGCCAGACAAAAACAGTCGTTTGCCGCTTGGTCCCTGGGCGTGGTACCTCTAGTTCTCTGTATAGTTCTGTGTAACTTGTGAAGTGTTGTGTCTCCTGTCTTTGTCCTGGCAGAATGGGGGAAAGAGGTCTCCTTGTGTATGACTAATAGCCTAAAGCTTTTGAGATATTTTCGTAAGACAGGACTGAATGCACTTCGAATAAAGTGGTAGGTCTGCAAAAGTATCTTCTGGTGGATAAAACTTTAAAATTTTCTAGTTGTGAAACGTGTTGTTTCATTTTACCTTACACGGCTGTCGTCGCAGAGGAAGTGTTCACATATATTATTCTTAAATAATTTAACACATAAGTAGTCACAGTATGTAAAAGAGTAAGTATTCTTGAAGACATGAGAAAGTCAGCAAGCTGAGAAGCATTTAAGACACTTACACGGATTCTTTACCCGAGTTAGCCCTGGATAACATTTCAGTAGTAGCTGTCGTCCAAAGAAAATGCAGTAAAATACAAGCCAGTCGTGTTTGGAAGTGAGGTACGTTTGTGTTGGTTTGTGGGGGTCCCTGAGAGGGAGATGTGGGCCCTGTGTGCCACTGCGGGCGCTGGGGGGGGTCTCTCACAGGACAGGGGGTGCCCGATCCTCAAATAGCACTGGGAATAGCCCTGGGAATGTCACCTCCGTGTCCCTGGGCAGGGCTTGTGGAGAGCTGGGGTTTGGGGAGGGTCCTGCGGGGTGGGGATGTGACTTTTGGGGTGTTTGGGGACACCCAGGCACGGTTCGGGAAGTGGGTCCTAATGGAGGGGGTGTTTTATTTGGGGGCGTCCCAGGATTGGGTTTTGGGTGATCTGTGGAGTGCCCCCAAACAATATGTGGCATGCCCAGATCCGTGGGGTGCCCAGCACAGTCTATGGGGTGCCCACTGGAGTTATAGGATGCCCAGACCATTAAGGTGCCCAGAATGCCCATGGGGTGTCTTATTATTTAGGAGGTGCCCATTAGAGTTTTGGGGTTACCCCAAACCATATATGGGGTGCCCCAGCACATCCTGTGGGGTGCCTGAGAGAGTTGTGGGGTGCCTGTTTGAGTTATGGGGTTCCCAGCACTATGGAGTGACCATTTGAGTTACAGGGTGCCCAGACCCACGGGGTACCCCAGAAAATTTATGGGTGAGTATGGAGGGGACCCCATGGGGGGTCTGCGGGGGAACCCCACGGGTTTGTATGGGGGGGAACACTGCGGAGAAGTCTGTGGGGACTTCATGGATGGGAGAGGACGACACTTAAAGGGGCTGTGGGGAAAAACGCACGGGTGGGACTGTGATTTAAAGAAAATCTAGATATTAATGGTAAAGCAAAATTTTATTACAGCTTGCCCATGGCTGGAGTCACGCAGGGAGCTCATACCTAAACAAAGTACGTGTCTACCGTGTACAAAAATGGGGTGATTTTTATACAGGTGGTTTCAAATATCTATTACAGACAGTTATTTGTTTAACACAGATTTTCTAATATAAGAATTTTATAGAAGATAATTTAAACAAAAGCTGTTCGGACTGCCCATTTACCCAGGTTTCTGCCCTCCTGCTGTGTTGACGAGGTGTTAACAGCCTTCTCTTATCAGCTCTTTATTCAAGCAAGCCAACTGAATCCAATTCCAATCCACCTAATTCCCTTCCATCCAAACCCTTTCTACCCCACCCATTCGACCCCATCCCATCCCAATCCCATCCCACCCCATCTCATTCGACCCCACCCCACCCCATTCCATCCTATCCCAAGCCCATCCCCATTGTCCCAGCCCCACTATCCCAATCCCACTGTCCCCCGGCTGCACGGGCAGTCGGTCCCTGTGCCGCGCTCGCGCTGCCAGCGCCTGGCCGGGGGGTCCCGCGCCTTCCCCCGCATCCACATCCTCCCCCGCGCCCGGAGCCGCACCGCGGTGAGTGCGGACAGGGGACGGGACCGGGGACAGGGGCGGGACGGGGGGACAGGGGAAGAGAGAGGGGCAGTGGGTGCGATAGAGGGGACAGAGGAGATACAGGGGGTGAGAGTGGCTGGTGGGACAGAGAGGACGGGGGGACGGAAAAGTGTGATAGAGGGGAACACGGTACGGGAGGTGCAGGGGATGAAAGGCGGGAAGAGGGGGAGAGACGGGTAGAAGAGGTACGGGGGGAAGGGAAGGACGAAACACGGATGGGGGGAGACAAAGGGGTAGGATAGAGAGGCGACTGGGAGGACACGGGGGGATAGGATGGGACAGGGGTGGATAACTTAGGGGGCAGGGGGGACAGAGAGGAGAGAGGACAGAGGGACAAGGAAGGAAAGGAAAAACGGGGGGACAGGAAGGACAGGTAAATAGAGGGGAAAGGAGTAGATGGAGGAAAAGAAAATGTCCTGGGAAGGGACTAGGGATGTCCTGGGCGAGGGAAGAGTGGAGTAATGCACGGCCCTGCGGGGAGAGGGGTGTCCTGGGGAAACCGGGGTACTGAGGTTAAGGCGATCTTGGAATATGAGGACTCCTGGGAACAGAGATCATCCTGGGGACAGAAGTCACCTCAGGGCCACGGAACAGTGTGGGGGAGTAGGGACCCCTTTTGGTGTTGGACACTGGGGACAGGGGACACGGAAGACAGGGGGCTCTCCTGGACACTAAGCAATGTGTGTGTGGCTTCTCTGGTGCCGGGGGCTCTCCAGGGACCCTCAGATGTGTGTGTGGACCCTCTGGAAAAAAAGGCATCCACTTTGCCCCAACCCCGGTGCCCCCCCGTTCCGTTCCCCCCTTGCCCCGCTATCCCAGCAGTTCTCCCCTTTCCCCCCGTCTCCCCGATCCCAGCAGTGCCCCCCAGTGCCCCTGCAGGAGCTGTGCCTGGTGCCCGATCGCTTCTGTAGGGGCTGGAGAAGGACACGGGGATGGTACTGCCCCCGGGAAGCCACTTCGGGCACGGGGGGGCACCCACCTGGGGTACGGAGGGCACCCAATGTAGGGTACGGGCTACGAGGGGCAGCCAAATGTGGGCACAGGGTGTGGGGGGATACCCACCTGGAGTACGGGAGCATCAAAATGTTTGAGTATGGGGTGCTGGGGGGCCACCCAAATTATGGGGTCCCGTTGGGGTAAGAGGTTTTCGCAGATGTGATCCAAGGTCCCCTTGGTTGTGGATCCCGGCTTGGCGGTGCCCACGGGGGGGCCGGGTGCCGGTGCCGGATCTCCCCTGCTCGGGGCAACCGCGGGGCTGGCAGGGGCCATGGCCATCCCGTACCCTCTGGATGAATCCCGAGGCTGGGCGCTGGATGTGGCCGTGCCCCGGAGGGAGTTGCGGGACGCGCGGGGCCGCTGCCGCCCCACCGTGCTGTGCGTGGTCAACCCCGGGGACCCCACGGGTGGGTATGAGGGGGAAACTTGCGAGGTAACCCCATGGGAACGTATGGGGGACACTCCACGGGTGAGTACGGAGGAGACCCCATGGGGGTGTCTGCGGGGGAACCCCACGGGTTGGTATGGGAGGGGGAACACTGTGGAGAAGTCTGTGGGGACTTCGTGCATGGGAGGAGAGGACGACACTTAAAGGGGCTGTGGGGAAAAACGCACGGTGGGACTGGGGCTCTGTGGGAGTCCATGACAGGACACGGGGTGCCCCCTGGGTTCCGCCGGCTCTGTGGGGGTCCCTGAGGGGGCAGAGGTGCCCTGTGGATCGAAAGGACAAGGCAGGTGCCTCTTGTGTCACTGCGGGCTCTGTGGGGGTCCCTGAAAGGACAGGAGTGCCCCGTGTGTCACTGAGGGCTCTGTGGGGGTCCCTGAGGAGACAGGGGTGCCCCATGTGTCGCTGTGGGCTCTGTGGGGGTCCCTGAGGGGACAGGGGTGCCCCGTGTGTCTCTGTGGGTGTCCCCGAGGGGACAGGGATGCCCCGTGTGTCACTGCGGGCTCTGTGGGGGTCCCTGAGGGGACAGGGGTGCCCCGTGTGTCTCTGTGGGTGTCCCTGAGGGGACAGAGGTGCCCCGTGTGTCACTGCGGGCTCTGTGGGGGTCCCTGAGGGGACAGGGATGCCCCGTGTGTCACTGCGGGCTCTGTGGGTGTCCCTGAGGGGACAGGGGTGCCCCGTGTGTCACTGCGGGCTCTGTGGGTGTCCCTGAGGGGACAGGGGTGCCGCGTGTGTCACTGCGGGCTCTGTGGGTGTCCCTGAGGGGACAGGGGTGCCCCGTTTGTCACTGCGGGCTCTGTGGGTGTCCCTGAGGGGACAGAGGTGCCCCGTGTGTCACTGCGGGCTCTGTGGGTGTCCCTGAGGGGACAGGGATGCCCCGTGTGTCACTGCGGGCTCTCTGGGGGTCCCTGAGGGGACAGGGGTGCCCCGTGTGTCACTGTGGGCTCTGTGGGTGTCCCTGAGGAGACAGGGGTGCCTCTTGTGTCACTGAGGGCTCTGTGGGGGTCCCTGAGGGGACAGGGGTGCCCCGTGTGTCACTGCGGGCTCTCTGGGGGTCCCTGAGGGGACAGACAGGTGTCCGGTGTGTCGCAGGCGCCCCCTGGTGGTCACCGAGAGGCCGCAGGAGCCCCCAGCGGGACGCGGGGCCGGGCGGGGCCGCTCTGTTGCAGCTGGTCCCATTTTCCCGCCCGCCCGGGGGGCGGTCCCGCCGCTCCCCTCAGCCCCGCAGTCCCGCCCACCCGTGAGGGGCTCAAAAAAAGGGTTTGGAGTCGCCTCAGGTCGGATTTTTGGCATTTTCAGGAGGGAGAGTGCGTTCGGGAGCAGCGTGAGAGGCAGTACGGCACAGAGGCAGAGGGTCTGTCGGTAGAGATGCTGGGGAACACCAGAGGAGACAGAGAACTTCGTACAGGTAAAGCTGAGGGAACTTTGCAGTTTCAAATACAGGATGTCTTGAGGGAAAACGCCAAGAACAGACTGACGATCTTTGAGGGAAAAACTGAATAGAGCACATTTTGAGGTGAATTATGAGATGTCTTGAGGGGTTTTGAAGAAGGTGCCCTGAAGGGTCCCTGACGAGCCAGGGGGGTCCCCGGGGGTCCGTGATGGTGCCCTGAGGGAGGCAGGGCAGCCCCGCTGGGCCAGCTGAGCCTCCTTTCCCGCCTCAGGCAGGGCGGGGCCGCCGTTCCCGCAGCCCTCAGACAGGTCCCTGAGGCGGCCGCAGGTGAAAGGCGCTTTGAAAAGGTGGATAAAAACTTGTGAAGTCTGTCTGGGGGAGGTTGTGGGCTGTTGGACACAAAAGCTGAGTGAGGAGCATTTTGGGGGGGTGAAACACGGGTCGCTGTGCGTGTCCCTGAGTGGGAGGTGGGTGTCCCCTGCATACCCCTAAGAATCTGTGAGGGGAAAAAGGGTACCCTGAGGGGTAAACAGGCGTCTCCTGTTTGGGCCCCGCGCCCGGAGCTGCCGGGGTGAGAGGAGACAGGGGAGGGACTGTGAAGGAGACAGGGAGAGAGGGGCACAGCGAGTGTGATAGAGAGGACAGGAGGGACGGGGAAGTGCGACAGAGGGGACAGGGAATGAGAGGAAAAAAGAGGGACACAGGGTAAGGGGTGGGACACTAAAAGGAGCGGGGGCGTGCCCCGTGTGTTCCTGGGGCTCTGTGGGGGTCCATGACAGGACACGGGGTGTCCCCTGGGTTCTGCCGGCTCTGTGGTGGTCCCTGAGGGGGCAGGGGTGCCCTGTGGATCGAAGGGACAAGGCAGGTGCCTCTTGTGTCACTGCGGGCTCTGTGGGTGTCCCTGAGGGGACAGAGGTGCCTCTTGTGTCACTGCGGGCTCTGTGGGTGTCCCTGAGGGGACAGAGGTGCCTCTTGTGTCACTGCGGGCTCTGTGGGTGTCCCTGAGGGGACAGGGGTGCCCCGTGTGTCACTGCGGGCTCTGTGGGTGTCCCTGAGGGGACAGGGGTGCCCCGTGTGTCACTGCGGGCTCTGTGGGTGTCCCTGAGGGGACAGGGGTGCCCCGTGTGTCACTGCGGGCTCTGTGGGTGTCCCTGAGGGGACAGGGGTGCCCCGTGTGTCACTGCGGGCTCTGTGGGTGTCCCTGAGGGGACAGGGGTGCCCCGTGTGTCACTGCGGGCTCTGTGGGTGTCCCTGAGGGGACAGGGATGCCCCGTGTGTCACTGCGGGCTCTCTGGGGGTCCCTGAGGGGACAGGCAGGTGTCCGGTGTGTCGCTGGCGCCCCCTGGTGGTCACCGAGAGGCCGCAGGAGCCCCCAGCGGGGCCGGGCGGGGCCGCTCTGTTGCAGCTGGTCCCATTTTCCCGCCCGCCCGGGGGGCGGTCCCGCCGCTCCCCTCAGCCCCGCAGTCCCGCCCACCCGTGAGGGGCTCAAAAAAAGGGTTTGGAGTCGCCTCAGGTCGGATTTTTGGCATTTTCAGGAGGGAGAGTGCGTTCGGGAGCGGCGTGAGAGGCAGTACGGCACAGAGGCAGAGGGTCTGTCGGTAGAGATGCTGGGGAACACCAGAGGAGACAGAGAACTTCGTACAGGTAAAGCTGAGGGAACTTTGCAGTTTCAAATACAGGATGTCTTGAGGGAAAATTGAGGTAAAACGCCAAGAACAGACTGACGATCTTTGAGGGAAAAACTGAATAGAGCACATTTTGAGGTGAATTATGAGATGTCTTGACAATAACAGAGGGGTTTTGAAGAAGGTGCCCTGAAGGGTCCCTGACGAGCCAGGGGGGTCCCCGGGGGTCCGTGATGGTGCCCTGAGGGAGGCAGGGCAGCCCCGCTGGGCCAGCTGAGCCTCCTTTCCCGCCTCAGGCAGGGCGGGGCCGCCGTTCCCGCAGCCCTCAGACAGGTCCCTGAGGCGGCCGCAGGTGAAAGGCGCTTTGAAAAGGTGGATAAAAACTTGTGAAGTCTGTCTGGGGGAGGTTGTGGGCTGTTGGACACAAAAGCTGAGTGAGGAGCATTTTGGGGGGGTGAAACACGGGTCGCTGTGCGTGTCCCTGAGTAGGAGGTGGGTGTCCCCTGCATACCCCTAAGAATCTGTGAGGGGAAAAAGGGTACCCTGAGGGGTAAACAGGCGTCTCCTGTGTCCCTGAGGGGTGTGAGGGACACAGTGAGAAAAAGGTGCCCTGAAAGGTTCCCCAGGGTAGATGTTGTGCAGTTGGAAGGGTAAAAAGTTTTGAACTTCGGCATTAGACTAAAGCAGGCTGTTTCACTGGGGTTATTGAGAGGGTCAACCATGAGCTAATCTACAGGTATCAGTTTTGGGAGAAATATGAGGTAAATGTCAGGGACAAAATAAACACATTAGAGGGATGTTAGCATGGGGTGATCATTTTTGGGGGAAAATCAGAAGAACTTTAAGGAAACACATAGGCAGCATTTTTGTAGCAGAGAACTTATGAGCAGGCAAGAAGATGAAAGTATTATAAAGAAAGAGGGTGTTACTTGGCTCTGCTGAATTAGCATTCATGTAGTTGATTTCGTTGTACAAAGTAAAACTACAGGTTGGGTAAAAAAAGATTTTTATGAAAGAAAATTATAATCAGAAAAGTACTCGATGACTCCAGATAAGCGAAAACGTCACAAAAATAACTGCTAAGAGAAAATTTTTACTTTTATCAGCAAAGGCATTTATTGACAACGTTGGAGGCAAGGCAGTTCATACTGGGCAAAAACTTGCCTAGCTTGTTTATGGAAAATAAGCTTTTTTATAGTCTTAAGTCTATAGTGAACACCTTCTAATTTCCATATTAATGACTAGGCGGAGTCTTGGGCTGAGCTTTCTTTTGGCTTCGAATTTGGGTTGGGGTCTCCTGACTTCATCCCTCGGGGTGGTCTTGACGCGTCTTCATCACTGCTGGACTTTTGCCTTTCTTTGTTCGATGACAACATGGGTCTGTAAAACTCGTAAAACCTTGGCTGTAACTCTACAAAATCCTGGCTCTTTACCACCTCGTCCTATAGAGATGTCTAGGTTAGTGGAATGTGTGACTCCTAACCTTGCTACACTGGGCTCCTGACAATTTGTACTTGAACATGGTGGCTCTAGGACTTCATGCTGTTCAGTGGCCTTGCTGTGCAAACAACACTTTGCAGAGCAGAAATAGAAATTTCACAAAACTAGGGGCTTTTGGTCTCTTTTCTCTTTCAGTCCCCCCAGTGTTTCAAAGTATACAAAGTCTTTTGTTCAGTTTCAGTACTATTGGGGTTTAATATACATGTGTATTGCTGGTATCACTTACAATTTTTGTCTTTATTGCTTTATTTGCACTACAGCTACACACTGAGCAGTGCTAGCAAGAGTATTGCTGTTGCTGTAGTTATGACTGGGGGTACCAGGGACTTAAATAGCTTATGAGGCAGTGGGCAAATAGCTTATAAAAATGCTTTACCAGTGGTGGGTTTTTACTCGTTTAACTTTGGTTGAGACAGTTTCAATGCTTTCAGTATCATGTTTAATTTGCTTTAGCATGTGCTGAGGTTTTCTTAAGTGCCCCAGCATTTCTTTAAACAG
The DNA here is from genome assembly GCF_047495875.1 of Pithys albifrons albifrons. Taxonomy (NCBI): domain Eukaryota; kingdom Metazoa; phylum Chordata; class Aves; order Passeriformes; family Thamnophilidae; genus Pithys; species Pithys albifrons. Next base: position 260,134 of record NC_092464.1, on the reverse strand, counting down.
GTGAATATCTGTGCTAGTTCTGCAATTCAGGTGTATCATGACACAACGTATAATCACACAAAATTCTAACATGTACACAGCTATAGCTCACATAAAATACATACACTGCTAAAATACTGAATAAAGTCTTGAGACTGTGGCTATTTCAAAACAAAAGTTTGTGTTAAAGTCATAATAGTTGCCAAAAGTTCAGCAATTTGTGTCGAGTGAAATTTGAGGGTTGTCGGTCTTACGGGTTCTGAGGTTTATTTTTTCTTAGGAGTTTTCAGGGAGGGTTTTCTTTTATCCAGACTGCTGGGAACAGGGTTAGCAACATTTGAAACAGTCTATTTCATCTTTCTTGTAGTGGGTCTCCTGAAAAATTCTTAACATACACAATCACTAAAGGTACATAAATACAGTTTGCTAACACATAATGTTATTTTATTTAATAGAATTTTAATAAATTTTCTTGATTGGTTAATTTTGCACAGGAATGTTTCTGGTCACTTAGGAAAGAGATCCGTGAAAACTAAAAGGTAACAGAAATCTCCCCCCCCGTTAGGAAATGAAAAGTCAATTTGCTGACTTTTACTTAATAGGCATCTTTTGTTTTGCTGCCGTGAGTGCCCCCAGAAACAGGACTTGGAGCCCAGTTAATGTAGGATAAGATCAAAAGGTACATTCTTTAATGGCCAGGCTTGGGGCTTTTAGGAATACATGATGACATCTTCGTGCTGCCCCCTTCTTCCTAGAACACTGATTTCCATGGGGTTTATAATATTGCCCACCCAATGCCCAGTTTACACATCTCTCAGTCCAGCCCCAGTCCCACCCCTGTGCCATCCCCCAGGATTTGGGGACTGGGGTCACTGGGACCCCCTGTTCTTCATCAGCTCTTTTTCCTCGGGCTTTGGAGTTTTTCCAGTGTTCTTAGACTCAAGGTTGTTGATTTATGTTTGGTCTTGTTTTGCAGACCTTTCTGATAGTTGTCAGCTCTTGTACCTCGAAGAGAGCCTAAATAGCTAAAAGAATTTGAGCTCCTGATCTGTGGTAGGGGTTGGGATGTATAAACAATGAACATGAGCTGTTACAAGTATGAACAATACATTTGCTACAGTTACAAATATTTCTAAAATCTATAAAAATGAAAAATCAGAAAACCCCTTTGGCATCAGTTTATTGCTCTTTGTTGTATTTTGGTTCTAGTATTTGGGTTATTTCTCAAAGATGTTTTCCATTGAAATGTAACTTGTTTTATTGTTGTGAACAGGTTTGGCTTTACTACTCAAGTTTTTAATTTTTAGTGTGTTTTTTTCATGCTCAGTTTTGCAAAGTGCTAAACTAACTTTGTATGTAGAAACTAATTAACTTTTTTGTTACTATTATAAATTTTGTATTTTTCTTTGAAATCTGACTTTTGATACAGTATCTGTTTACCAGGTTTTTGTTTGTTTCTGGAACTAGGGCTGCTATTTGCTTTTCACGGTTTTAGCAGCTTGTTTTGCTTTAGCATTGGCTTTTATGTCACTTACTTTTTGCACACTGGGTGTCCCCCACGCTCCTGGGGGGCTGTGAGGGCTACACGGACAGCGACAGGTGCCGTGAGGGCGGTGGGGGGGGCTCGGCCGTGCCGTAGCTGTGCCCTTTCCCCGCCGCTCCCCTCAGCCCTGAGGCAGGGCAGGCGAAAGGTGCTTTGAAAAGCTCCGATAAAAGCTTGTAGAGTCGCCCTGGGGCTCATTTTGGACTGTTGGAGACTAGGGAGTGTTGGCCTACAGCATCAGAGCGCAGCAGGGTGTTTCGTGACAATTCTGAGGGAAAAGCTTATTGAACTGAGGCTTCATGAGGTAACTCAGCTGCCACAGAGTTTGATAAAGCTGAGAAAACTGCAAAAGGACACTTGAGATATTTGAAAGGAAAATCATTATGTAAAGTGTCAGGCCAGAAAGAAGATCTCTGAGAGAAAAATTGACTTACTGGGCTTTTCCTGAAACGGGAACATGTGAAAAAAAAAAGAGAGTGCCTATGGGGGACAAAAAAAACATTTTTCAGAGCAATCTGGCATAACTATTAGGGACAGAATAAACATCTTGGAGGGATATAAGCGTGGGGCCATCCTATTTAAAGACAAAATCAGAAGTACTTCAGGGAAGACATTGGTAGCATTTTCATAGCAGGCATCTGCAAGTTGGCAAGCCAATTTAGGTAGGAGAAAGAATGGACATTTAAGCAGGCTGTGCTAAACTAGCATTCTGGATGTGTGCAGTTCTTTTAGTTGTAGAAACTAAACTTGCTGATGGGGTGAAGGAGACAGATTTTTCTGAAAAAAAAATTCACCATCCTAGGGAATGACTCCATAAATTAGGAATACTGTTTTACGTTCTTTCCAATCATGGAGTCAAAGTTTAACAAAGGATCTTGGACGTAATTTTCCTGTAAGAAGAGAAAAAGAATGGTAATAAGTACTTCATGCCGAGTCCAGCCACAGATTTTTCAAGCAGCAAACGGGTTAGAAGGCTGAAAAGGGAGGAAAACAAAAGAAAAGAGGATGAATCACATTAAAATTTTGGTGTGGGTTCAGGAGACAATATATAATGAAAACAAGTACTGCTCCAAGACTTAAGTCCTTGTACAGGAGTAGAGGTTAATAGAGAGACCTCAGGGCTAACCCTCTTCTCTTTATCTTGCAGAAGCTGTCGAGAAACAGATGGAGATGGACATCGAGGAAAGAGTGCAGAGGAGGATCAGCAGCATCGAGGTCAAGGGGGAGCACAAGACAGGCCTTCTGGGCAAACAACTGTCCCTGCCGTCATCGGGACAGACACACATGTTGAAGTGCAGCAGGAACCTTCAGGGTGCCCCGCTGGCTTTCATTGGGCGACCCCCCCGTAAACAGGGCTGGGTCTTTCCTTTGGTGTTTTTGGCCTTTTGCCACGGTTCTCCTTTGGCTGCCCAGGGAGAGCGGGAAACACTGTAAGGAGAGTGAGAGAGCCCTTCTCCACATCCCAGGGGCAAATGGAGGTATCCTGACTGCAGGCCACCGTGTCAGCGGAGCAGGGCTTCTTTGTTTCCCTTGGTGCCTTAGTGCCTGGTGGCGGCTGCTGGCCACGGTGACCCCCCTGTAGCCTGGGCATGTCACAGCCTGTGTTCGTTGTCCAGCCTTGAAGCCGCCCTGCGTAGTCAGGGGCTTGAGGTGTCTGGGCAGGCCAGGGCAAGTCTGAGGCCGTGTTCTCCCGCTGCTGGGTGTCAGGAATGGCTCGCCGCAGGTTGCTGCTCAGAGCTTGCTCCCTCTCCTGGGACGTTGCCCCTTTGTGTCTCTGTCTTGTCTTTGTCGGTGTGAGTGAGAGAGCGAGCGTGTCCCTTGGTCCCCCTAGAAAAGCAGGTAGCGTAGCTTAGGCTTCCCAGGAGGGAAAGAGGGGCTCTTTGTAGGAAGCTGTGGGGTGCCATCCGTACTGCACAGCAGCAGGTGGCCGCCTTAGACATGGCCTGGCTTGTGCAGAGGCCACGAGGGCCTGGCAATGTGGAGGGGCTTAACAGCTGCCAACGAGCAGAGGACATGACATGGCCCAGCTACAAAGCGTCACAGTGGACGACAGGCGCCAGCAGCCACAAAAGGTGGCAAGGCAATAAAGAAAGCCGTGCCCTGTTTTCAGGGTGGGCTGGGGTTGAGAGATGTCCATTTTCCCATCGGGGGTGAAGAACGGGATTCTCACCCTCCTTCCTGAATTGCCCTCTCTCTTCAAACAGCCAACGAAGCACCGTTAGGAGGGAGGGTGTCTGGGTTCCCCCGAGGCGGAGAGAAGGAGCCTCCGCAGGCCTGTGGGCCCAGGGCCGCCCGTAAGTCTGGGCCAGTGCCCTGGAGTCCCGGGCACTTTGCAGACTAGCAGCGTCTCGAGCCCTCTGTAGTCAGAGGTGCAGCCTCGTTGGCCAGTGCTTTGTATGCCCAGCTTCCTTTGCCCAGAGGGCCTGGCTCCCAGCAGCAGACGGGGCGTCGCCGTGACCACTCAAGGTGAGGTTTGGAGAGGTTTGTGTCAGTGGGGGGCTCTGTGGGTGGGTTTGGAGTGACTTGGAGGTCTCCCTCTGGGGATGTAGGGTCCCTGTCTGCTTCCTATGGAGGAGCTGGTGTTTCTCACACCTGCCTGTGTCCTCCTTCCTTTGCAGAAACCATGGGAGAAGAGAGCGGCGGCATCATGCGGACGGCAGTGCTGACGTGGGAAAACGCGGAGGTGGCACCAGTGGAAGTTGGAGCGTTGTGTGGAGCCGTGGGGGGGTGTGGTGGGAGTGGGCAGGTGGTGGTGGCTTGGGGAGCTCGCTCTGGGTGCCCGTTTCACTGACTTGAAGGAGTTGGAGCTTCTCGGACTCAACTGTGTTATTCTCTTTGCTTGACGGAAGCCATCCGAGAAGAAAGCAGAGCCAGGAGCGTGGGACGGCGAGGCAAAAGAGTTCAGAAGAGGATCAGCAGCGTCGAGGTCAAGAGGGAGCACAAGAAAGGCCTTCTGGGCAAATGAACCTCTTTGCCATCACGGGGTCAGGCATACACGTAGGAGTGCGGAGGGCATCTTCAGGGTGCCCCCGCTGGCTTTGCGCTGGGTGACCCCCCCTGTAAACAGGGCTGGGTCTTTCCTTTGGTAGTGTTGGCCTTTTGCCACGGTTCTCCTTTGGCTGCCCAGAAAGAGGGGGACAACCCTGTAAGGAAGAGGGAGAGTCCCCTTGGCCACACCCGATAGGAGAATGCAGGTCTCCCGACCCCAGCCCACCCTGTAAACAGGGCAGGGCTTTTTTTTTTTGCCTTGGCTCCTTTGTGCCTGCTGACGGCTGCTGGCCACTGTGACCCCCTGTAGCTGGGCCGCGTCACAGCCGCTGTTCTTTGGCCAGCCGTGAAGCCCTTGAGTGTAGTCAGGCCCTTGAGGCCTCTGTGCAGGCCAGGGCGAGTCTGAGGCTGTTGTCTCCTGCTTGTGGGCGGTAGGGATGGCTCGCTGCAGGTTGCTGCTCAGAGCTTGCTCCCTCTCCTGGGATGTTGCCCCTTTGTGTCTCTGTCTTGTCTTTGTCGGTGTGAGTGAGAGAGCGAGCGTGTCCCTTGGTCCCCCTAGAAAAGCAGGTAGCGTAGCGTAGGCTTCCCAGGAGGGAAAGAGGGGCTGTGTGCAACAACTGGGGCGTGCCCTCAAAACCCACAAACGGAGACACGGCCCAGCCTCGGCCCTTCTTTCCGAGGAGGCAGCAAAGCCTCTCGGTGACCCGCCTGTAGCCAGGGCCTGGGTCTGTGTCAGTGCTGCTGGTGACGTGCCAGCATGTGCCCGCCCTGTCTTCAGGGCTGGGGCCCTGTCCTCGCGACCTTAGGCCGTGGAGGGCATTGTTGGGGGTGCCGAGCCTAGAAGGGGCAGCCTTGTAAGCGGGGCTTTGTACGACCCCAGTGCTCGGCGGGCGGTTGGAGGGAGCCCCTGTAATCAGGTGGGTATTCCTGGCCCTGGCCGTTCCGAGGTCCAGGGCCGAGAGGTGAGCAGCTCCCTGTCCATGGAGGAAGGCCCCCAGGCCTTAGGCCGTTAGCTGTTTTTCCTGGTACTGGAATCTTATTGCTATTAGGGCAGGGGGAAGCCGAGTCCTGTGGCTCCCTGGGTGTGCACCCGCCCGTAATCGGGGTCCGGGTCTGGGAGCCTCGGTGCTCCCTCAGCTGGCAGGCTGTGCGGGGCGACCGCCCCGTTAGCGGGGAGCGGGTCTGGGTGCCCTCGAGGCGGAGAGAAGGAGCCTCCGCAGGCCTTTGGGCCCAGGGCCGCCCGTAAGTCTGGGCCAGTGCCCTGGAGTCCCGGGCACTTTGCAGACTAGCAGCGTCTCGAGCCCTCTGTAGTCAGAGGTGCAGCCTCGTTGGCCAGTGCTTTGTATGCCCAGCTTCCTTTGCCCAGAGGGCCTGGCTCCCAGCAGCAGACGGGGCGTCGCCGTGACCACTCAAGGTGAGGTTTGGAGAGGTTTGTGTCAGTGGGGGGCTCTGTGGGTGGGTTTGGAGTGACTTGGAGGTCTCCCTCTGGGGATGTAGGGTCCCTGTCTGCTTCCTATGGAGGAGCTGGTGTTTCTCACACCTGCCTGTGTCCTCCTTCCTTTGCAGAAACCATGGGAGAAGAGAGCGGCGGCATCGTGCGGACGGCAGTGCTGACGTGGGAAAACGCGGAGGTGGCACCAGTGAAAGTTGGAGCGTTGTGTGGAGCCGTGGAGGGGTGGTGGGAGTGGGGGCAGGTGGTGGTGGCTTGGGGAGCTCGCTCTGGGTGCCCGTTTCACTAACTTGAAGGAGTTGGAGCTTCTCGGACTCAACTGTGTTATTCTCTTTGCTTGACGGAAGCCATCCGAGAAGAAAGCAGAGCCAGGAGCGTGGGACGGCGAGGCAAAAGAGTTCAGAAGAGGATCAGCAGCGTCGAGGTCAAGAGGGAGCACAAGAAAGGCCTTCTGGGCAAATGAACCTCTTTGCCATCACGGGGTCAGGCATACACGTAGGAGTGCGGCGGGCACCTTCACGGTGCCCCCGCTGGCTTTGCGCTGGGTGACCCCCCCTGTAAACAGGGCTGGGTCTTTCCTTTGGTAGTGTTGGCCTTTTGCCACGGTTCTCCTTTGGCTGCCCAGAAAGAGGGGGACAACCCTGTAAGGAAGAGGGAGAGTCCCCTTGGCCACACCCGATAGGAGAATGCAGGTCTCCCGACCCCAGCCCACCCTGTAAACAGGGCAGGGCTTTTTTTTTTGCCTTGGCTCCTTTGTGCCTGCTGACGGCTGCTGGCCACTGTGACCCCCTGTAGCTGGGCCGCGTCACAGCCGCTGTTCTTTGGCCAGCCGTGAAGCCGCCCTGCGTAGTCAGGCCCTTGAGGCCTCTGTGCAGGCCAGGGCGAGTCTGAGGCCGTTGTCTCCTGCTTGTGGGCGGTAGGGATGGCTCGCCGCAGGTTGCTGCTCAGAGCTTGCTCCCTCTCCTGGGACGCTGCCCCTTTGTGTCTCTGTCTTGTCTTTGTCGGTGTGAGTGAGAGAGCGAGCGTGTCCCTTGGTCCCCCTAGAGAAGCAGGTAGCGTAGCTTAGGCTTCCCAGGAGGGAAAGAGGGGCTGTGTGCAACAACCGGGGCGTGCCCTCAAAACCCACAAACGGAGACACGGCCCAGCCTCGGCCCTTCTTTCCGAGGAGGCAGCAAAGCCTCTCGGTGACCCGCCTGTAGCCAGGGCCTGGGTCTGTGCCAGTGCTGCTGGTGACGTGCCAGCATGTGCCCGCCCTGTCTTCAGGGCTGGGGCCCTGTCCTCGCGACCTTAGGCCGTGGAGGGCATTGTTGGGGGTGCCGAGCCTAGAAGGGGCAGCCTTGTAAGCGGGGCTTTGTACGACCCCAGTGCTCGGCGGGCGGTTGGAGGGAGCCCCTGTAATCAGGTGGGTATTCCTGGCCCTGGCCGTTCCGACGTCCAGGGCCGAGAGGTGTGCAGCTCCCTGTCCGTGGAGGAAGGCCCCCAGGCCTTAGGCCGTTAGCTGTTTTTCCTGGTACTGGAATCTTATTGCTATTAGTGCAGGGGGAAGCCGAGTCCTGTGGCTCCCTGGGTGTGCACCCGCCCGTAATCTGGGTCTGGGTCTGGGAGCCTCGGTGCTCCCTCAGCTGGCAGGCTGTGCGGGGCGACCGCCCCGTTAGCGGGGAGCGGGTCTGGGTGCCCTCGAGGCGGAGAGAAGGAGCCTCCGCAGGCCTGTGGGCCCAGGGCCGCCCGTAAGTCTGGGCCAGTGCCCTGGAGTCCCGGGCACTTTGCAGACTAGCAGCGTCTCGAGCCCTCTGTAGTCAAGAGGTGCAGCCTCGTTGGCCAGTGCTTTGTATGCCCAGCTTCCTTTGCCCAGAGGGCCTGGCTCCCAGCAGCAGATGGGGCGTCGCCGTGACCACTCAAGGTGAGGTTTGGAGAGGTTTGTGTCAGTGGGGGGCTCTGTGGGTGGGTTTGGAGTGACTTGGAGGTCTCCCTCTGGGGATGTAGGGTCCCGGTTTACTTCCTACGGAGGAGCTGGTGTTTCTCACACCTGCCTGTGTCCTCCTTCCTTTGCAGAAACCATGGGAGAAGAGAGCGGAGGCATCGTGCGGACGGCAGTGCTGACGTGGGAAAACGCGGAGGTGGCACCAGTGGAAGTTGGAGCGTTGTGTGGAGCCGTGGGGGGGGGGTGGTGGGAGTGGGCAGGTGATGGTGGCTTGGGGAGCTCGCTCTGGGTGCCCGTTTCACTGACTTGAAGGAGTTGGAGCTTCTCGGACTCAACTGTGTTATTCTCTTTGCTTGACGGAAGCCATCCGAGAAGAAAGCAGAGCCAGGAGCGCGGGACGGCGAGGCAGAAGAGTTCAGAAGAGGATCAGCAGCGTCGAGGTCAAGAGGGTACAAGAAAGGCTGTCCTGACAAACTCTCCCGGCCATCACCGGGACAGGCATACACGTAGGAGTGCGGTGGGCACCTTCAGGGTGGCTTTGTGCTGGGCAACTCTCCATGTAAACGGGGTTTGGTGTTATTGGCCTTTTGCCACGGTTCTCCTTTGGCTGCCCGTAGAGAGGGGGCAACCTTTGAAGGAGGGTGAGAGTCCACTTGGCCTCACCTGATAGGCGAATGCAGTTCTCCGGACCGCAGCCCACCGTGTAAGCAGCAGGGCTTTTTTTTCTTTGCCTTGGCACCTTGAGCCTCGTGGCGGCTGCTGGCCACGGTGACCCCCCTGTAGCCTGGGCATGTCACAGCCTGTGTTCGTTGTCCAGCTTTGAAGCCGCCATGGGTAGTCAGGCACTTGAGGTGTCTGGGCAGGCCAGCGCGAGTCTGAGGCCGTGTTCTCCCGCTGCTGGGCGTCAGGAATGGCTCGCCGCAGGTTGCTGCTCAGAGCTTGCTCCCTCTCCTGGGACGTTGCCCCTTTGTGTCTCTGTCTTGTCTTTGTTGGTGTGAGTGAGAGAGCGAGCGTGTCCCTTGGTCCCCCTAGAAAAGCAGGTAGCGTAGCTTAGGCTTCCCAGGAGGGAAAGAGGGGCTCTGTGTAGCAAGCTGTGGGGTGCCATCCGTACTGCACAGCAGCAGAAGGCAATGCTCTCAGACTTGGCCTGGCTTGTGGAGGGGCTTCGAGGCTGGCCAGAGAGCAGAGGCTAGCCTCAGCCCTTCTTTCCGAGGAGGCAGCAAAGCCTCTCGGTGGCCCACCTGTAGCCTTGGTCCCTTGGTTTCTCTTGGACTCCTGTTTTGTGTCACTGGGTCCCTGAGGATGTTGGGGCTTCTTGGGGGTTTCTCTAGGACACTGTAAGTTCCTGGCGGTCCCCGGGTCTCTGGGGCTGGCAGAGTGCAGCTGTGCTCTGCAGAGAAGAAGTGGAGCACTGAGAGACTCAAGCAAATAAGAAAACCATTCCTGATGTGTAAATTATGTACATATGTAGAGTGTCTTAAGTTTAGAGCCTTTATGTTTGTTTAAATAGAAATTGTGTTCTTATAAAGAGCATCTGAAAAATAAAAATCATTGACTTCATTTGAAACAAAAATGTTATGCAAAGATTGTCATCTTTCCAGAGGCTACTTTTTCCTTTAAGTTTCCACAAATCCTGTTCTGAAAAATACTTTGTGCCCATGCTCAGTAGTCCTCTACTGCTGTCAATTGCTCCATGGTTACCTGGAATGTGTATAACTTCTTCTGTGTAATACATTGTATGCAATTATTTATAACATCACGTTGCTTTGACACTGGGTATAAAGATGTACTGTTGCAATTGGCTTTCATCAAGGTTACTTATTTTGACAATAAAATGATCATCTCGCCTCAAAGGACTGGTAAAACATTCAACTGTGTGAAAATTTTGTGAGCTCAAGAGTACGCACATTGGAATGGAACCTGACCTTTAAGAAGCAGCTGGGCTGCACTCCAAGTGGAGCAGGTAAAAAGTGGTTTGCGTTCAGAATATCAACTCAGAAGACTGTTTTTCAAAAGGGAACTCCAAACTCAATGCTGAATTCTTTACAATGACAACGTGTGCTGATGGTGCACGTGTTCATGGCAGCACTTCCTAATTTCCAAATACCTGCGATTTTCTAGTAATGGTTTCCCCCTGAACTCTGGATCTTCTTTTCTTTTGTTAGTTGATTAAATCCACTCTGTGTAGGGATTTGGTTTAGAGGGTTTTCTGCTGAGTTCTTTTTTGAGGTTTTTTTGGTTGGTTTTCTGCTGTCATGCCTTACATTAGCGTGGCTACAGATGTCAAGAACAATGAGGGCGAAAAGAATCTTGAAGCATTTATATTGTAGTAAATAGTCAAAGGCTGCACTCTCCACTAAATACCATGTAAGAATATTGTTTTCAAAAAAGCATAGAATTTCAAGGTCAATAAAGAAGAAAACTGTAGAAAATCTGTTGATTCGTTCATCTTTACACTAGTGACTTGATCTTGGGGTCCAAGGCATGGGGCAGCTGTAGCAGCCTCTGGTAAAGAGCTGTTTCCACGTGTGCCCTACTTTTTTTAGGGTAGTTATAGCAATTTGCATAATGAGTGCCATTTATGCTCATGTGATGGTTTAAATGAGGATGTAAAAACATCCCCTTTGTAACATGCACAGTTCCTTTGGACAGCGGACAGTGTTTTTTCTGAACTCTTGGGATTGATGGAGTACGCTCAGAAATGCCTGCTCTGAAAAGTTGTTTCAATAAACTCATCTGGTGAAGGAGTTGTTGGGGCTGCAACTCGGGAAGCTTTGTTCCTTTAGGAAGGGAGCAAAGGCAATTCCGTGGGTGCCGGCCGACTTTCCACATGTCAGCCAAAAAAGCTGCTGGTGCTGGCAGCAAACAGTCTGTGTGGGGGAGGTAAAGGCCGGGCGGCTCCTGACTGGCACTGCTTGTGGGAGCTTTGGCACGGGAACCTGGAGACCAGGTGAGAAGAGCCGAAATCAACCTAAAAATGGTAACGAAGAAACCAATACAAATAACATAAAATAATAAATCAAATAGGAGGTTTTGTTGGTGGCCGACGGCGGGAGTGGAAGCCGCGGCTGTAGAAAAAGCGCCGTTCCCCCCGCGCCCGTCGATCCACCGACTTCCCGCTCGGGCCCCGGGCGGCATGCGGGGGGGGGAACGAAGGCGCTCGGCTGAGCTGCAGTTCTCGGTCGTGTCCGCCAGGCGGCGCCGGCGAGGCAGACGGGGGGCGGCCGAGGGCGGGATTCGAACCGGCGTTTGGGGAGAGAGAACCGCGTCCCAGGCGGGCGCCTTGACCGCTCGGCCAGCGGGGCGGGGGCGTGGTCACGGTGGGGCGTGTGCAGCCGGTGCGGGATGGGCGCGGCCACGGGGGGTCGGCACCGCGCTTCGCGCCCTTTAACATTCAAAAAATATGACGAAAACTACATGAAAAATCTAAGAGTCCCCCCGGTGGGGTGCCGCGCCGCCGGCGGGGAGGGGGAGCGAGCAGAGGGCTGGATCCGACGAGACTGACAGGCGCGCCCGCCGGTGGGTGCCGTTCAGCCGGCGGGAAGGCGGAGCTAGCTGGGGGCTGTGCCGCCTCCGGCTTCGCCGCTCTGCCCTCTCTGCTCGCTCCCGGCATGACCCCCGCCCCTCCGCCCCCCCGCCACACGCGGCCCGAGCGGGCCCGAAGCCTCCGCGGCGCGGCCCTGGCCCGGCGCTCCGGGGAACGAGGGGGCTGCGGGCGGCGGGCCCAGCCAAGGAGCCCCTCGGGGCAGCTTAACATTGCAAGTTGCTCGGGCCTCCCCCAGCTCTCCATTTCTTCTCTGCAGAACACAGCTGGATTCTGGCTGCCCCGGGAGAAGTGGAGACCCCGAGTACCTCCCGGGGACCGCCACGATTCTCCCAGGGACTTAAAACGCTCCCCGCCCCACCGCCCCCGTCCCACTCCGAGACTTCCAGGTACCTCCATGGTCCTACAGGAACCCCCAAGGACCCCCAACGCCCCCAGGAGACCCCCCAGGGACTCCCACCATCTCCCGGAAGCCTTCTGGGACACTCGTGGACACAGAAGGAACACCAGAGACGCCAAACAGCCCCCGGGATCTACCGGGACTTCCTTTTTTTTATGGATTTGGTTTGCATACTTTCCTGTATTTTTTATTTTACAAAGCCTGCAAAATAAAACGAGGCGCCGCAAAGCCTTCTGGGTTCCACCGACGCTTCCGGGACTCATTCCTTTGTCATGTCGGTTTCCTCAAATTTTTAATTTTATTTTTAATTTTATTTCTTTTATTCCGTTTTTACCATTACGGGCCGTGCAGGGCGGGCACGCCCCCGCCTTGCTGGCCACGCCCCCGCCCCGCTGGCCGAGCGGTCAAGGCGCCCGCCTGGGACGCGGCTCTCTCTCCCCAATCGCCGGTTCGAATCCCTCCCTCGGCCGCCCCCGTCTGCCTCGCCGGCGCCGCCTGGCGGACACGGCCGGGAACTGCACCGCAGTCCAGCCCCCACCACCACGAATGCCCGCCGGGACCCGAGCGGCGAAGGCGCTGCACGGGCCGGGGAGCGGCTCTTTCTCTGCAGCCGCGCCTTCCACTCCCACCGTCGCCCAATAGCGAAAGCTCTTATTTTATTTTTCATTTTATGTCATTTTTGGTTGCTCTTTTGTCACACTTGTTAGCTTTATCTTTTTAAATTTTGATTTTTTAAATTGATTTTTTTGTACTTACATTAATTTTTCTCCTTTTTTGGAGAGTTTGCAGGCACAGAGCCTGCAGCACAGACACAGCTGAGGGCTCAGGGACACTCAGCAGGCACAGAACCTGCAGCACAGACACAGCAGAGGGCTCAGGGACACTCAGCATCCACAGAACCTGCAGCACAGACACAGCAGAGGGCTCAGGGACACTCAGCAGGCACAGAACCTGCAGCACAGACACAGCAGAGGGCTCAGGGACACTCAGCATCCACAGAACCTGCAGCACAGACACAGCTGAGGGCTCAGGGACACTCAGCAGGCACAGAACCTGCAGCACAGACACAGCAGAGGGCTCAGGGACACTCAGCAGGCACAGAACCTGCAGCACAGACACAGCAGAGGGCTCAGGGACACTCAGCCACTGCCATGGCTCTTCATGCACAGGGCACAAGCTCAGACACTCTCAGAGCAGCAGCTATTGAGGGTGAAACAGCTCATCTCTCAGACAATCTTTACTTACCCAAATCTTGAACAAAACAAACACTATCTGGGGTAAGAGTTAGCTGTGCACTCAAAATGTCTAATTTTATATGAGCTGCCTGAATCTCCCACGTCCATGCAACTGAACAGGAGACAACCATTAGTTATAGGCCATCAAGGAGATAAATCTTCATCTTTAAAATAGCATATATTTGAGCTGATTGCTAAACTAAGTGCTGTGAAAAATAAGGCCTTTCTGAGGTTACCAGGAAAACCTTACAAAAGCCAAGTTCCAATGAACAAGAAGACACAGCAAGATCTTGCCTTCTGCCTACAACACACTTCATTTTGCTGATTAACAAACCTTAGCAAGAGACCATTCTCACAGAGGCATTTCTTCTCTGCTGAATGCAGCCCAGGGATGCAGAGCCCAAGCCACCTACCCTGCCTGGGCACGCTGTGAACAGTTTGTGCAGAGACTGGGCCAGCTGGATCCTGGGATTGTTCACCATTTGCCCCACAGGATCATGTTCTTCCTTCCCAGCAAAGGCCAGCTGGGAGAATGCAGTCTGATAGCCTGGAGTATCCTCTGTGTCAATGAAGTGCTCCTTGTCAGGGGTCGTGTCATCCTCAGGCAGCTCGAAGAGGCCAAGGAGGGAGGGCCTGCAGCAAAGGAATCCTGGGGGGAGAGGGGAGGGGAACAGTGAACAGGTGAGGACAGCCTGTGCTTCACAAGAACGCTCAGATTACCTGGAACCCCTTTGCAGGGACTTGCTTAACTCCTGGCACTGTCCCTGTCCCAGGGAAGCTGCACTAGGACTGTGGGTCTGGGTCCTTTCCAGGCACAATGCAGCTGCTCATATTAACAGCATCAGCAATGCCCTCATTTTTTAGCAGCTCAAATTGCTGTGATACAAACCCAAGAATAGCAATTCTTTTCCAGATTACAGCTTTTCTCTAAGTACATTCAAAAAGAGTTCTAGTCCTGGATCCGGTTACTGTCATTCAATTTGGGCTACCTGAGCCCCCAGACTGCTGGACTGCCTTTCAGTCTCCAGAGCTTTCCCCCAGATTCCACTTTCAGGCTAAGACACTACAGCCTGTCAGGTTGTGAGTATTCTCAGGCCTCCTGACTAGGACAGTTACAAGTCAAAAGTGGGCCCAGCTTTCCAGAAGGAATGCAAGCTGACAGTAGCCTAATTCCCTTCAGTGGAGCTCTACTCAGCCAAATCCAGGCTCAAACACATCTCAAACCAGCTCTGCCATTTGCTTTGAAAACACACTTCCCTTTGTGCAGTGAAGGATGAAAAGGTATGAAAAGCCTCAAGCTCAGCCTCACCACAACAGTGGGCCTGAAGAAATGCCAAAGGAGTTTATTGGAGGGGCCTATTCTGGTGAAAGCTCCTACTTTCCAGACCTCCAACAGCATCACCAGCAGACCCTGAAGAAGTGTGGCACCTACCACGGCTTGGGGTACTCAGTGTCCATCACGGGAGGACATTCTGTTAATGTCTTGGTGATGCCAACAGCACGGATCTGCTTTTCAACTTGTCCCAGACTCTTTCTGGATTTCAGGAATCATCATTTTCTCCAAGCCCGTTTCAAACATCCTAGTATGACAGTTAGAGAAAATCTTAGAACAATTTATCACGCTATGGTGACCAAAGAAAAGCAGAAACCACACAAAGCACCAGGAAACAGAGAACACAAGACAATTTGTTTCTTAACAATTGCTGCCCTCTTACATAGATGTTTGCACATACAAACTTTTTACAAAGGATTAAAACCAGAGACAGCAATCCTTCCCTTTTATGACCCGCTCAGGAGATCAGTAACTTGAACTATCAGTGAGGAACTGTGGGCAGAAAATCAGAAATGAACCCCAAAAGGAGAGGCACCCGGGCAGTCAGATTAGCGCCAAACCTCCTTTGCCATTTCAGCCAGAGAGACAACTCTTTCCTGCTTCAAAGGCAAAAACTGCACAGCAGCCTGAAATACAACCCAAGCCAACAGAACACACTCCCTTTGGCTGTATGCTGCCAAGTATTTCCTGCAGAGCTCATGTCCCATTTCCTGTGCCATACTAGTTAATGAAGAGGAGAAAGCAACGAGAAAAAGGATGAAGTAAAACTCCAGATGAAAACAAGAGAATTGCTTCAGAGTCAGCAGCAAAATGCATTCTAACAAGGAGACAGAAAGGGCAGCCTTCATAAATGTTCCCTTTTACTGAAGGGCATTAACTTGCTGCTCCAAAGTTTGCCTAAAAACTGCTCATCTTCTCGGGCACCACAACACTGAAACGTGGAACGCTGGAAGCACCACTTCCATTTGGTTGGTGGAACACCACTGGAAGAACCCTGTAATTCTTGCTCCTCTACAGGAGGCATCAAGCAGATTTTAAAGGATTAATAACAGACCTTGTGTGATCTGTGTAGAGATAACATCACAAATTTCATCAGCATGGCCATCTGCCTGGGGATGATTTCAACAATGTGTCACAGCTTTGACAGAGGAACGTAAACCCTTCCTCATAACTTTATTCCCATGAAGGCCAAAATGACACAAAAGCATGGAATGTTTCCCAGCATGAACACAAACTGCAGAGAGCAGTGGTCAGAATGGCTGTGCTGTGTGGCAGGGCAAGTGTGTTGCTATTAGCTGGAGATTAAATGGAGACACTTTCAGACAAGTAACGACATCACACACACCAGGAAAGGAGGAGAACTACACAAGTCCTTTAGTTCCATTCCCTCAGTTTTCATGGAGTGTCACCTGCTGTGGCCACTGCCCTTTATGCCCCCTTGACTCCAGAGCATTTGGAGCAAGTCCCTGGAGCCACCAGAGTCCCACCCATGTACAGGATGCCTGATCTGTGCAACTGCACACTCTGAACCACTCGTGTCACACTGGAGCTTTTCAGAGCAAGGAACTTACTTTTGATAAGTTTTGTTGGTTTGGAACTTGGAAGTCTTTGGAATAGCAGAATGAAGACCTGTTTCCTGTACCAGTCAACTGATTCACTGGAAATTTAAAAGAACAGTTATTCAGTTCACAGTGGGCTTTGACTGGTGCTGTCACTTTACAGAAAACACAGATAAAGTTGTTCCCATCTCTTTAACTGATAAATGTGACATTTTTGCTCCTGAAGTGTTAACCTTTGGCATGACTGCACACTGCAGAACCAAAGCCCACAGAAGTCAGTTTTGAATGCAATTTGAGCTCATACTCACGGGGGCATATGCTCCATGATGCTGTTTAGCAGGTCAAAGCCTTGGGGATCACTGGCTTTCAAGGCAATCAGCTTCAGGAATCCCCCCAACACTCCAGGCTGCAAGGAAAGCAAACATGAAGCTCTAGGCAACTGTTCTTCCTAAGTGGCCCAGCAGAAAGTTGGCTCTGACCATCGAAGACACGCACCAGTGCAAAAGCATCCCTAACCTAAACCAGGATTCTGATCCTGCAGTGCAGGACAAGGAAGACACGTTGTGGCTCCTTCTCACTCACTCACTCACTCACTCACTCCCTCACTCACTCCACTCACTCACTCACTCCACTCACTCACTCACTCCCTCCACTCACTCACTCACCCACTCACTCACCCACTCACTCACCCACTCACTCACTCCACTCACTCACTCCACTCACTCACTCACTCACTCACTCCACTCACTCATTCACTCCCTCACTCACTCACTCACTCATTCACTCCCTCACTCACTCCACTCACTCACTCACTCACTCACTCACTCACACCCTCACTCACTCACTCACTCCACTCACTCACTCCACTCACTCACTCACTCACTCCCTCACTCCCCTCACTCACTCCCTCACTCACTCACTCACTCACTCACTCCACTCACTCATTCACTCCCTCACTCACTCACTCACTCACTCCACTCACTCATTCACTCACTCACTCACTCTCCTCAAGCCTGTTCTGAACACAAGCCCTGAGAGTTCTGCTGGTCCACATGTTCCACAGGAAGCAAACAAGGTAAGAAAATTCTGGGAAACTGCCACTTGCCAAAACCAAGTGCAGGAATTTTCCATCTCGGCTGACAAAAGCACAGGAGCCCAGGATTCACCTCACCCCCAGGACGGGAAAGCACCCACCGAGCTGCATGCAGAGTATTTATCCGTGCATGGAGTGCCACTGAGGCCCAGCCCAGCCCAGCCCCTGCCCCGCGGCCCCGGCACTCACGATCTTGGCGGCGGCGCTGCGGGCG
Source organism: Pithys albifrons albifrons (assembly GCF_047495875.1). NCBI lineage: Eukaryota > Metazoa > Chordata > Aves > Passeriformes > Thamnophilidae > Pithys > Pithys albifrons. Next base: position 242,875 of record NC_092464.1, on the reverse strand, counting down.
ATGGTGCCGGCGCCGCGCTCCAGGAACGCCTCTGGAGCAGCCGCACCGGCGGCGGGATGTTCCCCGCGCGCTCCCGCGGCACCGGCTGCGGCAGGTGCGGGAAAACAGCGCCATGAACGAACACGGGATGTGGCATCGAGCAGGAGAGGCAGCACTGGCGACAGCGCTTCGTACTCCGCGCCTGCGCAGTAGCGACGGCGCTGGGTACTCCGCGCGTGCGCAGTGGCGACAAAGTTTCGTACTCCGCGCATGCGCGGTAGCGACTACGCTCTGTACTCCGCGCATGCGCAGTAACGACTGCGCTCTGTACTCCGCGCGTGCGCAGTAGCGACTGCGAGCTGTACTCCGCGCGTGCGCAGTAGCGACAAGGTTCCGTACTCCGCGCATGCGCAAAAGCGACAAAGTTCCGTACTCCGCGCGTGCGCAGTAGCGAGGAAGCGCCGTACTCCGCGCGTGCGCAGTAGCTTCGAAGCGCCGTACTCCGCGCGTGCGCAATAGCGACAGCGCTGTGTACTCCGCGCGTGCGCAGAAGCGACAGCGCTCTGTACTCCGCGCGTGCGCAGTAGTGACTGCGACCTTTACTCCGCGCGTGCGCAGTAGCGACGAAGTTCCGTACTCCGCGCGTGCGCAGTAGCGACGGCGCTCTGTACTCCGCGCGTGCGCAGTAGCGACCGAGCCCCCTCTGCCCAAACGCCGGTTCGAATCCCGCCCTCGGCCGCCCCCTCTCCCTCGCCGACGCCGCCTGGCGGACACGGCCGGGAACTGCAGCGCACTCCAGCACCCTGCGTGGTGCCCCGCGTGTCGCCGCGGAGGGGGCAGCAGCCCTGGAGGGCTCTGCTGGTCCCGCCATGGTCTGAGGGGCGGCACCAGCCGGACTGGGTCAGCCAGGGTGGGTCTGTCACGGCCGCGCCGCTTCTCTCGCACGTACGTTCCGCCTCCTGGCACGGGACCCTGCCCCCCCCGCCCCGTCACGTATTTCCCGCCTCTCCAGCAGGGGCTTTTCCCGCCCCTCCCCTCAGCTGCGCTGCCCCGCCCACCGTGAGGGGCTCAAGGAACGGAGAGGCGAGGCGCCATTTTACGCCGATGCGGGGGGCACGGGGCGCAGAGCGGTCGTGTCGGAGAGCAGTGAGGTGTCTGTGGCGTTACTGAGGGGAGAGGTCAGGTATGGCACAGCCTCAAAGCGATGTAAAGCCAAGGGAACCGTGGGGGCAGAGCTGGGACATGTTTTGAGGGGAAAAGGCGAGGTAAAGTGTTAAGAGTCGTCCCCGGTGAGTGCGTGAGGGAGCCGCGGATTCCCGCCCCCACCCCTCCCGCCGCTCGGGGCAGGGGCGGGGGACAGAGACGGGTCCCGCCCGCCGCTCCGGGAGGCACAGGCGGGTCCCCGCCGCTCCGGGAGGGAGAAGGGGTGTCCCCCACGCTCCTGGGGGACTGTGAGGGCTACACGGACAGCGACAGGTGCCGTGAGGGCGGTGGGGGGGGCGCGGCCGTGCCGTAGCTGTGCCCTTCCCCGCCGCTCCCCTCAGCCCTGAGGCAGGGCAGGCGAAAGGTGCTTTGAAAAGCTCCGATAAAAGCTTGTAGAGTCGCCCTGGGGCTAATTTTGGGTTGTTAGAGACTAGGGAGTGTTGGACTACGGCATCAGAGCGCAGCAGGGTGTTTCGTGACAATTCTGAGGGAAAAGCAAAAAAAGAGGGTGCCTATGGGGGACAAAATAAACATTTTTCAGAGCAATCTGGCATAACTATTAGGGACAGAATAAACATCTTGGAGGGATATAAGCGTGGGGCCATCCTATTTAAAGACAAAATCAGAAGTACTTCAGGGAAGACATTGGTAGCATTTTCATAGCAGGCATCTGCAAGTTGGCAAGACAATTTAGGTAGGAGAAAGAATGGACATTTAGGCAGGCTGTGCTAAACTAGCATTCTGGATGTGTGCAGTTCTTTTAGTTGTAGAAACTAAACTTGCTGATGGGGTGAAGGAGACAGATTTTTCTGAAAAAAAAATTCACCATCCTAGGGAATGACTCCATAAATTAGGAATACTGTTTTACGTTCTTTCCAATCACGGAGTCAAAGTTTAACAAAGGATCTTGGACGTAATTTTCCTGTAAGAAGAGAAAAAGAATGGTAATAAGTACTTCACGCCGAGTCCAGCCACAGATTTTTCAAGCAGCAAACGGGTTAGAAGGCTGAAAAGGGAGGAAAACAAAAGAAAAGAGGATGAATCACATTAAAATTTTGCTGTGGGTTCAGGAGACAATATATAATGAAAACAAGTACTGCTCCAAGACTTAAGTCCTTGTACAGGAGTAGAGGTTAATAGAGAGACCTCAGGGCTAACCCTCTTCTCTTTATCTTGCAGAAGCTGTCGAGAAACAGATGGAGATGGACATCGAGGAAAGAGTGCAGAGGAGGATCAGCAGCATCGAGGTCAAGGGGGAGCACAGGACAGGCCTTCTGGGCAAACAACTGTCCCTGCCGTCATCGGGACAGACACACATGTTGAAGTGCAGCAGGAACCTTCAGGGTGCCCCGCTGGCTTTCATTGGGCGACCCCCCCGTAAACAGGGCTGGGTCTTTCCTTTGGTGTTTTTGGCCTTTTGCCACGGTTCTCCTTTGGCTGCCCAGGGAGAGCGGGAAACACTGTAAGGAGAGTGAGAGAGCCCTTCTCCACATCCCAGGGGCAAATGGAGGTATCCTGACCGCAGGCCACCGTGTCAGCGGAGCAGGGCTTCTTTGTTTCCCTTGGTGCCTTAGTGCCTGGTGGCGGCTGCTGGCCACGGTGACCCCTCTGTAGCCTGGGCATGTCACAGCCTGTGTTCGTTGTCCAGCCTTGAAGCCGCCCTGCGTAGTCAGGGGCTTGAGGTGTCTGGGCAGGCCAGGGCAAGTCTGAGGCCGTGTTCTCCCGCTGCTGGGCGTCAGGAATGGCTCGCCGCAGGTTGCTGCTCAGAGCTTGCTCCCTCTCCTGGGACGTTGCCCCTTTGTGTCTCTGTCTTGTCTTTGTCGGTGTGAGTGAGAGAGCGAGCGTGTCCCTTGGTCCCCCTAGAAAAGCAGGTAGCGTAGCTTAGGCTTCCCAGGAGGGAAAGAGGGGCTCTTTGTAGGAAGCTGTGGGGTGCCATCCGTACTGCACAGCAGCAGGAGGCCGCCTTAGTCACGGCCTGGCTTGTGCAGAGGCCACGAGGGCCTGGCAATGTGGAGGGGCTTAACAGCTGCCAACGAGCAGAGGACATGACATGGCCCAGCTACAGGGCGTCACAGTGGACGACAGGCGCCAGCAGCCACAAAAGGTGGCAAGGCAATAAAGAAAGCCGTGCCCCGTTTTCAGGGTGGGCTGGGGTTGGGAGATGTCCATTTTCCCATTGGGGCTGAAGAATGGGATTCGCACCCTCCTTCCTGGGTTGCCCTCTCTCTTCAAGCAGCCAAGGAAGCACCGTTAGGGGGGAGAGTGTCTGGGTGCCCCCGAGGCGGAGAGAAGGAGCCTCCGCAGGCCTGTGGGCCCAGGGCCGCCCGTAAGTCTGGGCCAGTGCCCTGGAGTCCCGGGCACTTTGCAGACTAGCAGCGTCTCGAGCCCTCTGTAGTCAGAGGTGCAGCCTCGTTGGCCAGTGCTTTGTATGCCCAGCTTCCTTTGCCCAGAGGGCCTGGCTCCCAGCAGCAGACGGGGTGTCGCCGTGACCACTCAAGGTGAGGTTTGGAGAGGTTTGTGTCAGTGGGGGACTCTGTGGGTGGGTTTGGAGTGACTTGGAGGTCTCCCTCTGGGGATGTAGGGTCCCGGTTTACTTCCTACGGAGGAGCTGGTGTTTCTCACACCTGCCTGTGTCCTCCTTCCTTTGCAGAAACCATGGGAGAAGAGAGCGGCGGCATCGTGCGGACGGCAGTGCTGACGTGGGAAAACGCGGAGGTGGCACCAGTGGAAGTTGGAGCGTTGTGTGGAGCCGTGGGGGGGTGTGGTGGGAGCGGGCAGGTGATGGTGGCTTGGGGAACTCGCTCTGGGTGCCCGTTTCACTGACTTGAAGGAGTTGGAGCTTCTCGGACTCAACTGTGTTATTCTCTTTGCTTGACGGAAGCCATCCGAGAAGAAAGCAGAGCCAGGAGCGTGGGACGGCGAGGCAAAAGAGTTCAGAAGAGGATCAGCAGCGTCGAGGTCAAGAGGGAGCACAAGAAAGGCCTTCTGGGCAAATGAACCTCTTTGCCATCACGGGGTCAGGCATACACGTAGGAGTGCGGAGGGCATCTTCAGGGTGCCCCCGCTGGCTTTGCGCTGGGTGACCCCCCCCCGTAAACAGGGCTGGGTCTTTCCTTTGGTAGTGTTGGCCTTTTGCCACGGTTCTCCTTTGGCTGCCCAGAAAGAGGGGGACAACCCTGTAAGGAAGAGGGAGAGTCCCCTTGGCCACACCCGATAGGAGAATGCAGGTCTCCCGACCCCAGCCCACCCTGTAAACAGGGCAGGGCTTTTTTTTTTGCCTTGGCTCCTTTGTGCCTGCTGACGGCTGCTGGCCACTGTGACCCCCTGTAGCTGGGCCGCGTCACAGCCGCTGTTCTTTGGCCAGCCATGAAGCCCTTGAGCGTAGTCAGGCCCTTGAGGCCTCTGTGCAGGCCAGGGCGAGTCTGAGGCCGTTGTCTCCTGCTTGTGGGCAGTAGGGATGGCTCGCCGCAGGTTGCTGCTCAGAGCTTGCTCCCTCTCCTGGGACGTTGCCCCTTTGTGTCTCTGTCTTGTCTTTGTCGGTGTGAGTGAGAGAGCGAGCGTGTCCCTTGGTCCCCCTAGAAAACCAGGTAGCGTAGCTTAGGCTTCCCAGGAGGGAAAGAGGGGCTGTGTGCAACAACCGGGGCGTGCCCTCAAAACCCACAAACGGAGACACGGCCCAGCCTCGGCCCTTCTTTCCGAGGAGGCAGCAAAGCCTCTCGGTGACCCGCCTGTAGCCAGGGCCTGGGTCTGTGCCAGTGCTGCTGGTGACGTGCCAGCATGTGCCCGCCCTGTCTTCAGGGCTGGGGCCCTGTCCTCGCGACCTTAGGCCGTGGAGGGCATTGTTGGGGATGCCGAGCCTAGAAGGGGCAGCCTTGTAAGCGGGGCTTTGTACGACCCCAGTGCTCGGCGGGCGGATGGAGGGAGCCCCTGTAATCAGGTGGGTATTCCTGGCCCTGGCCGTTCCGAGGTCCAGGGCCGGGAAGTGTGCAGCTCCCTGTCCGTGGAGGAAGGCCCCCAGGCCTTAGGCCGTTAGCTGTTTTTCCTGGTACTGGAATCTTACTGCTATTAGTGCAGGGGGAAGCCGAGTCCTGTGGCTCCCTGGGTGTGCACCCGCCCGTAATCGGGGTCCGGGTCTGGGAGCCTCGGTGCTCCCTCAGCTGGCAGGCTGTGCGGGGCGACCGCCCCGTTAGCGGGGAGCGGGTCTGGGTGCCCTCGAGGCGGAGAGAAGGAGCCTCCGCAGGCCTTTGGGCCCAGGGCCGCCCGTAAGTCTGGGCCAGTGCCCTGGAGTGCCGGGCACTTTGCAGACTAGCAGCGTCTCGAGCCCTCTGTAGTCAGAGGTGCAGCCTCGTTGGCCAGTGCTTTGTATGCCCAGCTTCCTTTGCCCAGAGGGCCTGGCTCCCAGCAGCAGACGGGGCGTCGCCGTGACCACTCAAGGTGAGGTTTGGAGAGGTTTGTGTCAGTGGGGGGCTCTGTGGGTGGGTTTGGAGTGACTTGGAGGTCTCCCTCTGGAGATGTAGGGTCCCGGTTTACTTCCTACGGAGGAGCTGGTGTTTCTCACACCTGCCTGTCTCCTCCTTCCTTTGCAGAAACCATGGGAGAAGAGAGCGGCGGCATCGTGCGGACGGCAGTGCTGACGTGGGAAAACGCGGAGGTGACACCAGTGGAAGTTGGAGCGTTGTGTGGAGCCGTGGGGGGGTGTGGTGGGAGTGGGCAGGTGATGGTGGCTTGGGGAGCTCGCTCTGGGTGCCCGTTTCACTGACTTGAAGGAGTTGGAGCTTCTCGGACTCAACTGTGTTATTCTCTTTGCTTGGCAGAAGCGATCCGAGAAGAAAGCAGAGCCAGGAGCGTGGGACGGCGAGGGACGGCGAGGCAAGAGTTCAGCAGAGGATCAGCAGCGTCGAGGTCAAGAGGGTACAAGAAAGGCTGTCCTGACAAACTCTCCCGGCCATCACCGGGACAGGCATACACGTAGGAGTGCGGTGGGCACCTTCTGGTTGGCTTTGTGCTGGGCAACTCTCCATGTAAACGGGGTTTGGTGTTATTGGCCTTTTGCCACGGTTCTCCTTTGGCTGCCCATAGAGAGGGGGCGACCTTTGAAGGAGGGTGAGAGTCCGCTTGGCCTCACCTGATAGGCGAATGCAGTTCTCCGGACCGCAGCCCACCGTGTAAGCAGCAGGGCTTTTTTTTCTTTGCCTTGGCACCTTGAGCCTGGTGGCGGCTGCTGGCCACGGTGACCCCCCTGTAGCCTGGGCATGTCACAGCCTGTGTTCATTGTCCAGCTTTGAAGCCGCCATGGGTAGTCAGGGGCTTGAGGTGTCTGGGCAGGCCAGGGCAAGTCTGAGGCCGTGTTCTCCCGCTGCTGGGCGTCAGGAATGGCTCGCCGCAGGTTGCTGCTCAGAGCTTGCTCCCTCTCCTGGGACGTTGCCCCTTTGTGTCTCTGTCTTGTCTTTGTCGGTGTGAGTGAGAGAGCGAGCGTGTCCCTTGGTCCCCCTAGAAAAGCAGGTAGCGTAGCTTAGGCTTCCCAGGAGGGAAAGAGGGGCTCTGTGTAGCAAGCTGTGGGGTGCCATCCGTACTGCACAGCAGCAGAAGGCAATGCTCTCAGACTTGGCCTGGCTTGTGGAGGGGCTTCGAGGCTGGCCAGAGAGCAGAGGCTAGCCTCAGCCCTTCTTTCCGAGGAGGCAGCAAAGCCTCTCGGTGGCCCAGCTGTAGCCTTGGTCCCTTGGTTTCTCTTGGACTCCTGTTCTGTGTCACTGGGTCCCTGAGGATGTTGGGGTTTCTTGGGGGTTTCCCTAGGACACTGTAAGTTCCTGGCGGTCCCCGGGTCTCTGGGGCTGGCAGAGTGCAGCCGTGCTCTGCAGAGAAGAAGTGGAGCACTGAGAGACTCAAGCAAATAAGAAAACCATTCCTGATGTGTAAATTATGTACATATGTAGAGTGTTTTAAGTTTAGAGCCTTTGTTTGTTTAAATAGAAATTGTGTTCTTATAAAGAGCATCTGAAAAATAAAAATCATTGACTTCATTTAAAACAAAAATGTTATGCAAAGATTGTCATCTTTCCAGAGGCTCCTTTTTCCTTTAAGTTTCCACAAATCCTGTTCTGAAAAATACTTTGTGCCCATGCTCAGTAGTCCTCTACTGCTGTCAATTGCTCCATGGTTACCTGGAATGTGTATAACTTCTTCTGTGTAATACATTGTATGCAATTATTTATAACATCACGTTGCTTTCACACTGGGTATAAAGATGTACTGTTGCAATTGGCTTTCATCAAGGTTACTTATTTTGACAATAAAATGATCATCTCGCTCCAAAGGAACTGGTAAAACATTCAACTGTGTGAAAATTTTGTGAGCTCAAGAGTACGCACATTGGAATGGAACCTGACCTTTAAGAAGCAGCTGGGCTGCACTCCAAGTGGAGCAGGTAAAAAGTGGTTTGCGTTCAGAATATCAACTCAGAAGACTGTTTTTCAAAAGGGAACTCCAAACTCAATGCTGAATTCTTTACAATGACAACGTGTGCTGATGGTGCACGTGTTCATGGCAGCACTTCCTAATTTCCAAATACCTGCGATTTTCTAGTAATGGTTTCCCCCTGAACTCTGGATCTTCTTTTCTTTTGTTAGTTGATTAAATCCACTCTGTGTAGGGATTTGGTTTAGAGGGTTTTCTGCTGGGTTCTTTTTTGAGGTTTTTTTGGTTGGTTTTCTGCTGTCATGCCTTACATTAGCGTGGCTACAGCTGTCAAGAACAATGAGGGCGAAAAGAATCTTGAAGCATTTATATTGCATTTATACTGCATGTAGCATTGCTGCCATACCATAGCCAAGTACAAGATGAGGGAGTAATTAATGTGTCCTCTCTGGAGTCTCCAGTTAGTGATGTTCAGAGTGTGTTGCTTGTGTTGGAAGTGAGGGCTGATTTGCACATGACGGAGCCATAACATCGTTTTGGTGATCCTTCAGACTGTCTGCAGTGTTCTCGCTTGGAAAAGTGGTGAGAGTACTGGCAATTAGAGGCAGCGGCAGACGAGTTCAGTGAAAAGCATGATTGGAGGGTGGTAAGTACTGCATCTTGGCATCTTGGGCAGTGGCACTTAGATGTGTCTGTGATTGCAGACTGCCGTGTGCATGTAGGTTGGTGAAAACCTGAAAATCACAGGACTATTCTGAGTTGGAAGGGACCCAGAAGGATCATCGACAGAGGGCGGGCTGGCTGAGTTTAGGGGATGGCGGGCTGGCTAGCTTGCACTGGAAAAAAGCAAAGGAAGCCCCGAGCCTGGAGTGGTATGCCTCCGACCTCTGCCAGGCGCAGAGGTCGCTGCTGGGTGGTGTGGAGGGGAAGGCGCGGCTGTAGAGAAAGAGACGATCCCCGACTGCGGGGGGTGGGCGGTAAGTTGGACTGCGCTACAGTTCCCGGCTGTGTCCGCCAGCTGCGCCGGCGAGGCCAAGGGGCGGCCGAGGGCGGGATTCGAACCGGCGGGGGAGCAGAGGAAGCTGCGTCCCAGGCGGGCACCTTGACCGCTCGGCCGGCGGGTGCGGGGAATGGCCAGCGGGCGCGGCAGGCGGGGCCGCCCAGCACAGCCTGTAATGGTAATAATAATAGATAAAAAAATAAAATAAAATTAAAAAAATATGAGGAAAACGGCATAAAAAATGGATGAGTCTCAGAAGCGTCGGTGGAACCCAGAAGGTTTTGCGGTGCCTCGTTTTATTTTGCAGGCTTTGTAAAATAAAAAAATAGAGGAGGCTCTGCAACCCAGATCCATGAAACAAGGAAGTTCCTGTAGACCCCTGGCGCTGTTTGGCGTCTCTGGTGTTCCTTGGGGGGGGGTCCACGAGTGTCCCATGAGAATTCCAGGGGACTGTGGGAGTCCCTGGGGTGTCTTCTGGGGGTGATGGGGTCCTTGGGGGTTCCTGTGGGACCCTGGAGGTAGCTGGAGGTCTCAGGGGGTCATTTTAAGTCACTGGGAGGACCCTGGAGGTCCTCAGGAGGTGCTGGAGGTCCCCAGGTCTCCAGGGCTGGCAGTATCCAGCTGTGCTCTACAGAGAAGAAATGGAGAGCTGGGGGAGGCCCGAACAACTTGGAATGCAAAGCTTCCCTGGGGGAGTCCTTGGCCGGGCCCACTGCCTCCACCTGGCCCAGTCTCTGCACAAACTGTTCACAGCGTGCCCAGGCAGGGTAGGTGGCTTGGGCTGTGCATCCCTGGGCTGCATTCAGCAGAGAAGAAATGCCTCTGTGAGAATGGTCTCTTGCTAAGGTTTGATAATCAGCCAAAGAAGTGTGTTGTAGGCAGAAGGCAAGATCTTGCTGTGTCTTATTCTTCATTGGAACTTGGCTTTTGTAAGGTTTTCCTGGTAACCTCAGAAAGACCTTATTTTTAACAGCATTTAGTTTAGCAATAAGCTCAAATATATGCTGTTCAAAAAATTAAAATTTATCTACTTGATGGCCTAAAACTAATGGTTGTCTCCTGTTCAGTTGCGTGGACTTGGGAGATTCAGGCAGCTCATATAAAATTAGACATTTTGAGTGCACAGCTAACTCTTACCCCATATAGTGTCTGTTTAGTTCAAGATATGGGTAAGTAAAGATTGTCTGAGAGATGAGCTGTTTCACCCTCAGTAACTGCTGCTCTGAGAGTGTCTGAGCTTGTGCCCTGTGCATGAAGAGCCATGGCAGTGGCTGAGTGTCCCTGAGCCCTCTGCTGTGTCTGTGCTGGAGGTTCTGTGCATGCTGAGTGTCCCTGAGCCCTCTGCTGTGTCTGTGCTGCAGGTTCTGTGCATGCTGAGTGTCCCTGAGCCCTCAGCTGTGTCTGTGCTGCAGGTTCTGTGCATGCTGAGTGTCCCTGAGCCCTCTGCTGTGTCTGTGCTGCAGGTTCTGTGCATGCTGAGTGTCCCTGAGCCCTCTGCTGTGTCTGTGCTGCAGGTTCTGTGCATGCTGAGCACCAGCCTGAATGCAGTGACAGTCTGGAAAAGAATTGCTTTTCTTGGGATTGTATCTCGGCAGTTTGACCTGCTAAAAAATGAGGGCATTGCTGATGCTGTTAATATGAGCAGCTGCATTGTGCCTGGAAAGGACCCAGACCCACAGTCCTAGTGCAGCTTCCCTGGGACAGGGACAGTGCCAGGAGTTAAGCAAGTCCCTGCAAAGGATGGAGTAAATCTGCTCCTTGCATCTGTAAGGAAAGACTGAGTAGTAGGGAAGGGGAGCATTTATGTGCTGTATTGAGATTTCCATCTGATCCCACGTGCAGCAGTGATGGGGTGGCTGGGTTTGGTCTGGGCCTGTGAGGATCAGCCCTAAACAACCCCACCCCACTGGAGGGCCCTGAATCCTCAAGGGAAATGTCCAGTAGGAACCAGACCAGTCGGTAGTTATTGCAGAGGAAAAACCATGCGAAAGAAAAGGTACTTCTGTTCTTCGTGGCAATCCTGTAATGCCTTGTGCAGTCTCTGTGTGCTGTTCTTGGAGTGACCACCCAGTGTGTGTCTAACAAAACCTGTTAGAAAGGTAGTCAGGGATTGGAATTGGGGTCTGATCCCTACAGACTCTTGCAAAGCCTGAAGGACTGCAGTGGTGAGTGTGCTCAGCAAAGGAGGTTTCTCAGTATCTGCTCAGATTTCCCTCAGGTCTGGGGGCCTGGTGGCCAGCTGGAGGTGGCGGGGACACACATGGGACCCCTTGAGCTTTGTGGGAGGAGCTGGGGGTTGGCACGGTGTGATTTTTTGTTCTTTGGGGTTTTTTCCTGGTTTTCTGGTTTCCTTTTTGAGCTCTGTGGTGCTAGGGAGAAAAATCTGGAAACAAATCAAACTGAAGGGATTTCCTGAGTTGCTTTGCAGAGAAGTGCCACCTTCAGAGGATGCACAAATCCACCAGGAAGTCAACGAAGGAGCTGTGGAAAGTGCAGCAGAGTGCAGGGAGCAGCCACTGTCCCAGCTCCCTGGTTTTGGGGGCATTAGTCCACCTACGGAAAGGAAAAAAGCCTCTCCGTCTTGTTTTCAGCCCTGCAGAGGAATGTTGTGTTCCAGAATTTCGGAGGGATTTGTGTGTGTCCTGTGCTGGCAGCTGCGTGTCTTGGGAGGCCATGGAGTGACATACATTGGGGGGACATGGGGGGACAAGGGGAGGACATGGGGGGAGGACACGGGGAGGACATGGGGGGACATCAGGGGGACATGGGAAGACATCAGGGGGACATGGGGGTACGTCGAGGGGACATGGGGAGGACATGAGGGAGATGGCGTGGACATGGGGGACGCAGGGGACATGGAGGAAACATGGGGGGAACATTGGGTACATGGGAAGGATATGGGGGGACATGCAGGGGACATGGGACGTCCAGGGAAGTCCGAGAGGGCCCAGGGGGGTCCAGAGGGGTCCAAAGTGTTTTGGGGGGTCCAGGAGAGTTCAAGTTGGTCCAGGAGGGTCCAGGGGTTTTCCCTGGGGGTATGAGGGGGTGGTCCATGGGGGCCCTAGGAGGATTCAAGATGGTCCAGGAATGTTCAGGAGGGTCCAGGGGGTTTTAAGGGAGTGGAAGGGGGTTTCAGAGGGGTCCAAGGGGGTCCAGGAGAGATTCGGAGGGTCCAGGGGGTTTTGGGGGGGGTCCAGGAGTGTCCAGGGGAGTCTCAGAGGTGTCCAGAAAGGTTCGAAGGGGTCCAGAAGGGTCTAAGGAGGGTCCAAGGGGTCCCAGGCAGGTTTGAGAGGGGTCCAGGGGGCTTCAGGGGGTTTGGAGGGGTCCAGGGGAGTCCAAGTGTGATTCAAGAGGGTCCAAGGCTTTTGAGAGTGTCAAGGGGGGCTGGGGGGTGGTGCAAGGTGGTCCAAGAGAGTTGAGGAAAGTCCAAGGGGGATTCAGGGGGGTCCAGGGGAGTTCAGGAGGGTCCAAAGCGATCCAGGAGAAGTCAGAGAGAAATGAGGGGGGTCTCACAGTGGATTGTGGGTCTCAGAGGAGTCACAGAGTGGTAAGGGGAGGTAGGAGTGGTCAGGGGGTGCCTGGGGAACTCAGGGACCCCCATTGCCCACAGCCCAGCAATGTCGGCCCTCGGGAACCTCCCTTGGGGACCCCGGGTGCCCGAAATGTCGTCCCTCGGGAACCCCCCCTTCGAGGAGCCCCAGCGCCCGAGGTGTCGCCCCTCGGCAACACCCCCTTGGGGAACCCCGGCGCCCGAGGTGTCGCACCTCAGCCAGCACGCCCTTGGGGAGCCTCGGCGCCCGAGGTGTCGCCCCATGGACAACCTCCTTGGGGACCCCCAGAGACCCGCCCAGGGACCACCCAGGGACCCCCAGAGACCCCAGAGATTCCCAGACACTCCCAGGGACCCCCAGGGTCCCCCAGGAAGCTACAGAGATCTCCCAGAGAACCCCCAGTTTCCCCCAGAGACCCCCCAGAGACTAGTCAGAGACCCCCAGACACCCCCAGACACCCCAGGGACCCCCCTAGACCTCCAGACACCCCCAAGGGACTCCCAGACGCCCCCACGGACCCCCAGGGACCCCCCAGAGACCCCCAGAGACTCTCAGAGACCCCCCAAGGACCCCCAGAGTGCCCACTGGGACTCCCCAGGGACCCCCCAGAGACTCCCCATAGATCACCAGGGACCGCCCAAGGACCCCCGCAGACCCCCAGACACCCCCAGAGACTCCCAGGGACCCCCAGAAACTCCCGGAGACCCCTCAGGGACCCGCAGAGACCCCTGAGGGACCCCCAGAGACTCCCAGACACCCGCCAGGAACCCTCAGATGCCCCCAGAGACCCCCAGAGATCCCCAGAGACCCCCAGACCCCTCCAGGGACCCCCAGACACTCGCAGAGACCCGCAGGGACCCCCAGGGACCCCCCAGAGACTCTCAGAGACCTCCAGGAACTCCCAGACACACGCCGAGACCCCCCAGGGACCCCCCAGAGACCCCCAGACACCTGCCAGGGACCCTCAGATGCCCCCAGAGACCCCCAGAGATCCCCAGAGACCCCCAGACCCCTCCAGGGACCCCCAGGGACCCCCAGAGACCATCCAGAGACCCCACAGGGACCCCCAAGGACCCCATAGGGACCCCCACAGATCCCCAGCGACCCCCCCTGTGACCCCCAAAGAACTCCCCTGTGGATCTCCTGGGACCCCCCAGAAACCCCCAGACACCCCCAGAGACTCCCAGAGACCCCCCAGGGACCCTCAGACACCCCCAGAGACCCCCAGAGACCCCCAGAGACCCCCAGAGACTCTCAGAGATCCCCCAGGGACCCACAGGAACCCCTCAAAGATCCACCAGAGACCCCCCAGGGACCCCCAAAGAACTCCCCTGGGGATCCCCTCGGACCCCCTAGAAATCCCCAGACACCCCCAGAGACTCCCAGAGACCCCCCAGGGACCCTCAGACACCCCCAGAGACTCCCAGAGACCCTCAGAGACGCTCAGGGACCCCCATAGACCGCCCAGAGATCACGAGATGCCCCCCAGGGACCTCCAGAGACCCCTCCAGAGATCACGAGAAACCCCTCCGAGACCCCCAGGGACCCACCTTGGGACCCCCAGAGGACCCCAGGGACCCACAGGAACCCCTCATAGATCCACCAGAGACCCCCATAGATCCCACAGAGACCTCCAGAGAACCCCAGAGACCACCAGAGATGCTCCAGAGACACCCCAGAGAACCCCACAGAGATCCCCGGTGCCCGAAATGTCGTCCCTCGGGAACCCCCCTTGGGGACCCCCGGTGCCCGAAATGTCGTCCCTCGGAGAACCCCCTTGGGGACCCCCGGTGCCCAAAATGTCGTCCCTCGGGAACCCCCTTTGGGGACCCCCGGTGCCCAAAATGTCGTCCCTCGGGGAACCCCCTTGGGGACCCCCGGTGCCCAAAATGTCGTCCCTCGGGGAACCCCCTTGGGGACCCCCGGTGCCCAAAATGTCGTCCCTCGGGAACCCCCCTTGGGGACCCCCGGTGCCCAAAATGTCGTCCCTCCGGGAACCCCCTTGGGGACCCCCGGTGCCCAAAATGTCGTCCCTCGGGGAACCCCCTTGGGGACCCCCGGTGCCCAAAACTGTCGTCCCTCGGCAATCCCCCCTTGGGGAGCCCCGGCGCCCGAGGTGTCGCCCCTCGGCAAGCACCGCTTGGAGAACCCCGGAACCGGAGTTGTCGCCCCTCGGCAAGCCCCCTTTGGGGACCCCCGGCGGGCATTGGAGGTGGTGGGGGCTGGACTACGATGCAGTTCTTGGACATGTCCGCCAGGCGGGGCAGCGCAGCTGAAGGGCCGGCGAGGGCGGGATTCGAACCCGCGTTTGGGCAGCGGTATCTGCATCGCTACTGCGCACGTGCGGATTAGAGAGCTTCGGCGGTACTGCGCAAGCGCGGAGTACGGAGCGCCGTCGGTACTGCTCATGCGCGGAGTACAGCGGGCCGTCCCAAATGCGCACGCGCGGAGTACAGAGCGCTGTCGCTTTTGCGCATGCGCGGAGTACAGAGCGCCGTCTCTACTGCGCACGCGCGGAGTACTGAGCGGTGTCGCTACTGCGCATGCGCGGAGTACGGAGCACCGTCTCTACTGCGCACGCGCGGAGTACCGAGCGGTGTCGCTATTGCGCAGGCGCGGAGTACAGAGCGCCGTCTCTACTGCGCACGCGCGGCGTACAGAGCGGTGTCGCTATTGCGCAGGCGCGGAGTTCGGAGCGCCGTCGCCAGTGCTGCCTCTCCTGCTCGATGCCACATCCCGTGTTCGTTCATGGCGCTGTTTTCCCGCACCTGCCGCAGCCGGTGCCGCGGGAGCGCGCGGGGAACATCCCGCCGCCGGTGCGGCTGCTCCAGAGGCGTTCCTGGAGCGCGGCGCCGGCACCATCGCCCGCAGCGCCGCCGCCAAGATCGTGAGTGCCGGGGCCGCGGGGCAGGGGCTGGGCTGGGCTGGGCCTCAGTGGCACTCCATGCACGGACAAATACTCTGCGTGCAGCTCGGTGGGTGCTTTCCCGTCCTGGGGGTGAGGTGAGTCCTGGGCTCCTGTGCTTTTGTCAGCCGAGATGGAAAATTCCTGCACTTGGTTTTGGCAAGTGGCAGTTTCCCAGAATTTTCTTACCTTGTTTGCTTCCTGTGGAACATGTGGACCAGCAGAACTCTCAGGGCTTGTGTTCAGAACAGGCTTGAGGAGAGTGAGTGAGTGAGTGAGGGAGTGAGTGAGTGGAGTGAGTGAGTGAGTGAGTGAGTGAGTGAGTGAATGAGTGAGTGAATGAGTCAGTGAGTGGAGTGAGTGAGTGAGTGAGGGAGTGAGGGAGTGAGTGAGTGAGGGAGTGAGTGAGTGGAGTGAGTGGAGTGAGTGGAGTGAGTGGAGTGAGTGAGTGGAGTGAGTGAGTGAGTGGAGTGAGTGAGTGAGTGAGTGAGTGGAGTGAGTGAGTGAGTGAGTGAGTGAGGGAGTGAATGAGTGAGTGAGTGAGTGAGTGAGGGAGTGAATGAGTGAGTGAGTGAGTGGAGTGAGTGAGTGAGTGGGTGAGTGAGTGGGTGAGTGAGTGAGTGGAGGGGGTGAGTGAGTGAGTGGAGGGAGTGAGTGAGTGAGTGGAGTGAGTTGGGGAGTGGAGTGAGTGAGTGAGTGAGTGAGGGAGTGAGTGAGTGGAGTGAGTGAGTGAGGGAGTGAGTGAGTGAGTGACTGAGAAGGAGCCACAACGTGTCTTCCTTGTCCTGCACTGCAGGATCAGAATCCTGGTTTAGGTTAGGGATGCTTTTGCACTGGTGCGTGTCTTCGATGGTCAGAGCCAACTTTCTGCTGGGCCACTTAGGAAGAACAGTTGCCTAGAGCTTCATGTTTGCTTTCCTTGCAGCCTGGAGTGTTGGGGGGATTCCTGAAGCTGATTGCCTTGAAAGCCAGTGATCCCCAAGGCTTTGACCTGCTAAACAGCATCATGGAGCATATGCCCCCGTGAGTATGAGCTCAAATTGCATTCAAAACTGACTTCTGTGGGCTTTGGTTCTGCAGTGTGCAGTCATGCCAAAGGTTAACACTTCAGGAGCAAAAATGTCACATTTATCAGTTAAAGAGATGGGAACAACTTTATCTGTGTTTTCTGTAAAGTGACAGCACCAGTCAAAGCCCACTGTGAACTGAATAACTGTTCTTTTAAATTTCCAGTGAATCAGTTGACTGGTACAGGAAACAGGTCTTCATTCTGCTATTCCAAAGACTTCCAAGTTCCAAACCAACAAAACTTATCAAAAGTAAGTTCCTTGCTCTGAAAAGCTCCACTGTGACACGAGTGGTTCAGAGTGTGCAGCTGCACAGATCAGGCATCCTGTACATGGGTGGGACTCTGGTGGCTCCAGGGACTTGCTCCAAATGCTCTGTAGTCAAGGGGGCATAAAGGGCAGTGGCCACAGCAGGTGACACTCCATGAAAACTGAGGGAATGGAACTAAAGGACTTGTGTAGTTCTCCTCCTTTCCTGGTGTGTGTGATGTCGTTACTTGTCTGAAAGTGTCTCCATTTAATCTCCAGCTAATAGCAACACACTTGCCCTGCCACACAGCACAGCCATTCTGACCACTGCTCTCTGCAGTTTGTGTTCATGCTGGGAAACATTCCATGCTTTTGTGTCATTTTGGCCTTCATGGGAATAAAGTTCTGAGGAAGGGTTTACGTTCCTCTGTCAAAGCTGTGACACATTGTTGAAATCATCCCCAGGCAGATGGCCATGCTGATGAAATTCGTGATGTTATCTCTACACAGATCACACAAGGTCTGTTATTAATCCTTTAAAATCTGCTTGATGCCTCCTGTAGAGGAGCAAGAATTACAGGGTTCTTCCAGTGGTGTTCCACCAACCAAATGGAAATGGTGCTTCCAGCGTTCCACGTTTCAGTGTTGTGGTGCCCGAGAAGATGAGCAGTTTTTAGGCAAACTTTGGAGCAGCAACTTAATGCCCTTCAGTAAAAGGGAACATTTATGAAGGCTGCCCTTTCTGTCTCCTTCTTAGAATGCATTTTGCTGCTGACTCTAAAGCAATTCTCTTGTTTTCATCTGGAGTTTTACTTCATCCTTTTTCTCGTTGCTTTCTCCTCTTCATTAACTAGTATGGCACAGGAAATGGGGCATGAGCTCTGCAGGAAATACTTGGCAGCATACAGCCAAAGGGAGTGTGTTCTGTTGGCTTGGGTTGTATTTCAGGCTGCTGTGCAGTTTTTGCCTTTGAAGCAGGAAAGAGTTGTCTCTCTGGCTGAAATGGCAAAGGAGGTTTGGCGCTAATCTGACTGCCCGGGTGCCTCTCCTTTTGGGGTTCATTTCTGATTTTCTGCCCACAGTTCCTCACTGATAGTTCAAGTTACTGATCTCCTGAGCGGGTCATAAAAGGGAAGGATTGCTGTCTCTGGTTTTTATCCTTTGTAACAAGTTTGTATGTGCAAACATCTATGTAAGAGGGCAGCAATTGTTAAGAAACAAATTGTCTTGTGTTCTCTGTTTCCTGGTGCTTTGTGTGGTTTCTGCTTTTCTTTGGTCACCATAGGGTGATAAATCATTCTAAGACATTTTCTCTAAATGTCACACTAACAGGTTTGGAATGGTTTTGCAGAAAATGATGATTCCTGAAATCCAGAAAGAGTCTGGGACAAGTTGAAAAGCAGATCCGTGCTGTTGGCATCACCAAGACATTAACAGAATGTCCTCCCGTGATGGACACTGAGTACCCCAAGCTGTGGTAGGTGCCACACTTCTTCAGGGTCTGCTGGTGATGCTGTTGGAGGTCTGGAAAGTAGGAGCTTTCACCAGAATAGGCCCCTCCAATAAACTCCTTTGGCATTTCTTCAGGCCCACTGTTGTGGTGAGACTCAGCTTGAGGCTTTTCATACCTTTTCATCCTTCACTGCACAAAGGGAAGTGTGTTTTCAAAGCAAATGGCAGAGCTGGTTTGAGCTGTGTTTGAGCCTGGATTTGGCTGAGTAGAGCTCCACTGAAGGGAATTAGGCTACTGTCAGCTTGCATTCCTTCTGGAAAGCTGGGCCCACTTTTGACTTGTAACTGTCCTAGTCAGGAGGCCTGAGAATACTCACAACCTGACAGGCTGTAGTGTCTTAGCCTGAAAGTGGAATCTGGGGGAAAGCTCTGGAGATTGAAAGGCAGTCCAGCAGTCTGGGGGCTCAGGTAGCCTGAACTGAATGACAGTAACCGGATCCAGGACTAGAACTCTTTTTGAATGTACTTAGAGAAAAGCTGTAATCTGGAAAAGAATTGCTATTCTTGGGTTTGTATCACAGCAATTTGAGCTGCTAAAAAATGAGGGCATTGCTGATGCTGTTAATATGAGCAGCTGCATTGTGCCTGGAAAGGACCCAGACCCACAGTCCTAGTGCAGCTTCCCTGGGACAGGGACGGTGCCAGGAGTTAAGCAAGTCCCTGCAAAGGGGTTCCAGGTAATCTGAGCATTCTTGTGAAGCACAGGCTGTCCTCACCTGTTCACTGTTCCCCTCCCCTCTCCCCCCAGGATTCCTTTGCTGCAGGCCCTCCCTCCTTGGCTTGTTTGAGCTGCCTGAGGATGGCATGACACAACCCCTGACAAGGAGCACTTCACTGGCAGAGAGGATACTCCAGGCTATCAGACTGCATTCTCTCAGCAGGATCAGCCCTAAACTACCCCACGGTACCCCTGAACCCTCAATGGACACATCCAGCACCTGAACAGAAACCCAAGTCCTTATTTATTTACAGAGGCGAAATGATTGGTAATTGCTTATGATCTGTGGAGAATTTCCTTTGGAATGATCAGAGAGTTGTATCAAGGCAGAGCGTTTCTTTTGGTTCTTTTTCTTGTGGTTTGTAATTTCCTTTCAGGCTTGAATGAGTTTTTTGTGCTCCTGTTAGAAAAGCAGCATGATTTTACCTTCCTGTTTTGGGGGGCTTTGTTTGTTTCCATTGTTATCCCTGTTAAATCAGGCCTCCTGTGAATAGCCTGCGTTGTCCTACAGGACTGCTTTGTTTATGGATCAGAGAGAGAGAAGGGAACTGACTTTTCCTTCTCTTGAATTTTTCCAAGCACAAGTGGGACATCATCTTGCTACTCCCCAAAGCACTGCAGGGATGTGGGAGTAGCTTAGTGCTGGTTCAGTTCTCTGGGAAATAACCACGTTGCAGAGGTTTAAGAATCAGTAACAATTGTATTGTCTTTTAAATGCTAGGGTCTTTTAAATGCTGGGTCCTGCAGTCCCAGCATGATGAGGGAAAGAGGAACTTGAGTTCTTTGTGAGAAACCTTCTGTTATTCCTTGTGCAGTCTTTTTTTCCTGTTCTATGAGTCACGGCTCACTCTCTCTCTAACAAAATCTGTTAGAGAGTGAGACTGCGCTTTAGAATTTGGGTCTGTTCCCTACAAAGTTTTGCAACGTCCGAAGGAGTGGAGCGCTGACTGCTGTCAGCAAAGCTGATTTGTTAATACTCTGTCAGATTTCCCTCAGCTTTGGGCAGGAAAGGCAAGGGTTTGGGTCAGGAATTGTGAAAGCAGCGCCTGTGTGCCTGTTGCTTCTTGTGTGTGTGTGGCAGGGCTGGGACAAGGGCTCGTGCAGGAACCTCCAGAGCCAGGAGGAACAGCAGCAATTTGTGGAGAAAGAAAACTCCAGGTGTTAAGTGCTGCCAAATTTGTTCTTGCCTTATCCTGTGCTCTGTAATCAGTAACAGGTGACGTGCAGAAATGTCTTGGGGACCTTGGAAAATCTTCTCTGGTCTGCTCAAAAGTGGGAAAATCCCCCTGGAAAAAAATTTACCTCCAAATAAGGCCTGAATATCTCAGGAGGTTTGACCTGGGAGAAAGGAGCTGTGGAAGAAAACCACCCTAAAAAGAGGCAATTGGCATTGTAAGGTTTTCCAGCAAATAAGGACAGAGAGGAGGGAAGTGTCTTCCAATTAATAATGATTTGACGGCTGTAGGAATGATTTTTGGATGTTTTATAGTCCCTTTTTATTCCTGCAATGACTTTTAAATTACTGCTTTAAAAAGCACCTAAATTTGAGAATTTGAATTTGAGAGGAAATGGTGCAAAATAAATGCAGGGAGAGAGTGTGGAATCGTGCTGGAATCCCAGAGTGGGCTGGGTTGGGATGGGAGGGACCTTTAGGCAGTGAGGTGGTGTGTAGTTGGCATTTATTTCTGTTTCAGTAATTGCGTTTCCCCTTACAGGGTGTGATTTTAACCCTTGCTTGGCACGACGGTTGCAGTGGAAGAAAGGAAAGGAAGCCCAGAGCCTAGAGTGGGATGCCTCAGGCCTCTGCCAGGCGCAGAGGTCGCTGCTGGGTGGTGTGGAGGGGAAAGCGCTGCTCTAGAGAAAGAGACGATCCCCGACTGGGAGAGTGCTGGACTGCAATGCAATTCTCGGCCGTGTCCGCCAGGCGGCGCCGGCGAGGCCGAGGGAGCGGCCGAGGCCGGGATTCGAACCGGCGTTTGGACAGAGGCATCTGCGCCCCAGGCGGGCGCCTTGACCGCTCGGCCAGCGGGGCGGGGGCGTGGCCAGCGGGCGCGGAAGACGGCGCCGCCCTGCACGGCCTGTAATGGTAATGATAATGGAGTCAAAAGAATCAAATAAATTAAAAAAAAAACGAGGAAAACGACACGAAAAATAGATGAGTGTGGGAAGCCTCGGTGGAACCCAGAAGGTTTTGAGGCGCCTCGTTTTATTTTGCAGGCTTTCTATTTTTTGTATTTTTTACAGGAGGCTGTGCAATCCAAATCCATGAAAAAAAGAATTCCCTGTAGATCCCTGGAGCTGTTTTGCGGCGTTCCGGGGTTCCGGGGCATGGTGGGAGACTCTGGGGGCCTCCTAGGGGTGTTGGGGGTTCTTGTGGGTTCCTGTTGGACCCTGGAGGTACCTGGAAGTCTTGGGGTGTCGTTTTAAGTCCCTGGGAGAACCGTGGCGGACCCCGGGAGGTGCTGGGTGTCCCCAGGTCTCCGGGGCCGGCAGAGTCCAGCTGTGCTCTGCAGAGAAGAAATGGAGAGCTGGGGGAGACCAGAGCAACTTGGAATGTGAAGCTGCCTCGGGGGTGTCCTTTGCAGGGCCCGCCGCCTCCAGCCCCCCTCGCTACCCGGGGCATCGGGCCAGGGCCGCGCCGCGGAGGCTGCGGGGCCGCTCAGCCCGCCTGTGGCGGGGGGGCGGAGGGGCGGAGGGGCGGGGGTCGTGCCGGGAGCGGGCAAGGAGGGGAGGCGGGAGGCGGTGCAGGCCCCGTCGCGGGTCGAGCGGGACCGGCGAGCGCGGAGACGGGAGGGAGGGCGCGGAGGTGCCGGCAGCGCCCGGCGGGTCCACATTGGCTGCCGCGGAAGCCACAGCGCTTGCCGATTAATAGCAACGACGCTGGAACGGCCTGCAAGTCGGGAGTACGGCCCCCCATTAGCGTCGTCTCGCCCGTGGCTAGCTCCCCCTCCCCACCAGGGTCGCGGCAACCCATTGGAGGGCGTGCCTGTCAGTCTTCAGGCGGCTCCCCCCCGCGGGTAGCCCCGCCTCCCCGCCGGCGACATGACATCTCATTGGCGGGAACGCCTGTCAGTCTTCGCCGACTCCCGCCCGCAGCTAGCCCCACCTCTCCGCTGGAGGAACGGTATTCTATTGGGGGCCCCGCCTGTCAGTCTCGTCGGGTCCAGCCCTCAGCTATCTCCGCCTCCCCGCCGGCAGAACGGCATCCCATTGGCGGGCGCGCCTGTCATTGTTACGCAGCTCCCGCCCGGGGCTAGCCCCGCCTCCCCGCCGGAAGAACGGCATCCTATTGGCGGGCTCCACAAACATCCTATTGGTGGGCTCCACAAAGCTCCTATTGGCTGGCTCCACAAACAAAGATCCTATTGGCGGACTCCACAATCCTACTTAGACCACTCCAGAAACATAAATGGCATTCATTATGCAAATGCCCACAACTAACCTAAAAAAAGTAGGGCACATGTGAAAATAGCTCTTAACCCAAGGCTGCTATAGCTGCCCCATGCCTCGGACCCAAGATCAAGTGACTATTGTATAGATGAATAAATCAACAGATTTTCTCCAGTGTTTTCTTTTTTATTTACCTTTAATTTCTATGCTTTTTGAAAACAATATTCTTACATGGTATTTAGTCGAGAGTGCAACCTTTGACTATTTACTACAATATAAATGCTTCAAGAGTTTTTCACCTTTATTCTTCTTCACATTTTTAGCCACAGTAACCTAAGGCACGCCACCAGAAAACCAACCAAAAAACCTCAGAAAAGAACCCAGCAGCAAAATCCTCCAACCCAAATCTTGAACCCATAACAGAAGTGAATGATTTTTATTTTTAAGATGCTGCCTATAAGTACACAATTTCCATTTAAACAAAGATCAAGGCTTTAAAGTTCAAGAAACTTTACATATGTACATAAATTACACATCAGGAATGCCAGCCTCGGAGACCTGGGGACCCCCAGCGCATCCCGGGGACCGCCAGGATCTTCCAGCGTCCTACAGAAACCCCCACATCCCCAGGGACCCAGTGACACACAACAGGAGTCCAAGAGAAACCAAGGAAGGAAGCCTGAAGCTTCAAGGTCCGCCAATCGCTGCTCGTGGCCGCGCCGGGCCCACCAATCACGGACCGCCTTTCTCCGCTCCGTCCAATGATAGCCCGCCTTTTCAATCCGGTACGATCTCGGCAAGCTCTGCCCAGTGCATCGCGGCCCGGCCCCTCAGCCTGGCCCCGCCCTGCTACTCTCCTCAGGCGCAGCTCCTGCAGCCGCGGCTTCGCTGCCGCAGGCTCGGCAGAGGCTGTTGGGGCCAGCGAAGGGCGAGTGGAAGCTCCCCAGGTTATCTCCCGGTGGGAATTGTCCCGGGAGAACGCGGGAAGGGCGGGGAGCAGAGGAGATCGCCCCCGGAAAGGCGGCGGCGGCAGCCGCGGGGTTGGAAGAACCAGCGCGCTTGGGGAAAGAGAGTCAGGGCAGGGACGGGCGGGCCGGGATTGGCTGGGCTGGTGGTGGTCCCCAGAAACTCCCAGAGACGCCTCAGGGAACCGCAGAGACCCCTGAGGGACCCCCAGAGACTCCCAGACACCCGCCAGGAACCCTCAGATGCCCCCAGAGACCCCCAGAGATCCCCAGAGACCCCCAGACCCCTCCAGGGACCCCCAGACACCCCCAGAGACCCCCCAGGAACCCCCAGAGACCCTCCAGAGACCCCCAGAGACTCTCAGAGATCCCCTAGAGACCCCACAGGGACCCCCAAGGAACCCCTAGGGACCCCCACAGATCCCCAGAGACCCCCCCTGTGACCCCCAAAGAACTCCCCTGTGGATCTCCTGGGACCCCCCAGAAACCCCCAGACACCCCCAGAGACTCCCAGACACCCCCCAGGGACCCTCAGACACCCCCAGAGACTCATAGAGACCCCCAGAGACCCCCAGAGACTCTCAGAGATCCCCCAGAGACTCTCAGAGATCCCCCAGGGACCCACAGGAACCCCTCAAAGATCCACCAGAGACCCCCCAGGGACCCCCAAAGAACTCCCCTGGGGATCCCCTCGGACCCCCCAGAAATCCCCAGACCCCCCCAGAGACCCCCCAGGGACCCTCAGACACCCCCAGAGACTCCCAGAGACCCCCAGAGACCCTCAGGGACCCCCCAGGGACCCCCATAGACCACCCAGAGATCACGAGATGCCCCCCAGGGACCTCCAGAGACCCCTCCAGAGATCACGAGAAACCCCTCCGAGACCCTCAGGGACCTCCAGAGACCCCCAGGGACCCACCTTGGGACCCCCAGAGGACCCCAGGGACCCACAGGAACCCCTCATAGATCCACCAGAGACCCCCATAGATCCCACAGAGACCTCCAGAGAACCCCAGAGACCACCAGAGATGCTCCGGAGATACCCCAGAGACCCCCACAGAGATCCCCGGTGCCCGAGGTGTCGCCCTTCGGGGAACCCCCTTGGGGACCCCCGGTGCCCGAAATGTCGTCCCTCGGGGAACCCCCTTGGGGACCCCCGGCGCCCGAGGTGTCGCCCCTTGGGGACCCCCATTTGGGGACCCCCGGTGCCCGAGGTGTCGCCCCTCGGACAACCCCCTTGGGGACCCCCGGTGCCCGAATTGCCGTCCCTCGGCCAACCTCCTTGGGGACCCCAGAGACCCCCAGAGGACCCCCCCAGGGACTCCACAGGGACCCCCAGAGACCCCAGAGATTCCCAGACACTCCCAGGGACACCCAGGGACCCCCAGGACGCTACAGAGATCTCCCAGAGAACCCCCAGTTTCCCCCAGAGACCCCCCAGAGACTGTCAGAGACCCCCAGACACCCCCAGACACCCCAGGGACCCCCCTAGACCTCCAGACACCCCCCAGGGACTCCCAGACGCCCCCACGGACCCCCAGGGCCCCCCCAGGGACCCCCCAGAGACCCCCAGAGACTCTCAGAGACCCCCCAAGGACCCCCAGAGAGCCCACTGGGACTCCTCAGGGACCCCCAGAGACTCCCCATAGATCACCAGGGACCGCCCAAGGACCCCCGCAGACCCCCAGACACCCCCAGAGACTCCCAGGGGCCCCCAGAAACTCCCAGAGATCCCTCAGGAACCCCCAGAGACTCCCAGACACCCCAGAGACTCCCAGAAACCCTCAGAGACCCCCCAGGGACCTCCAGAGATCCCAGAGACTCCAAGAGACCCCCAGAGACCCCCACGGACCCCCCAGGGACCACCAGAAAACCCCAGAGACCCCCCAGAGATCCCAGGGACCACCAGAGACCCCCCAGAGATTCTCAGAGATCTCCAGGGACTCCCAGACACCCGCCGAGACCCCCCAGGGACCCCCAGAGACCCTCCATAGATCACCAGGGACCGCCCAAGGACCCCCACAGACCCCCAGACACCCCCAGAGACTCCCAGGGGCCCCCAGAAACTCCCAGAGACCCCTCAGGGACCCCCAGAGACCCCTGAGGGACCCCCAGAGACTCCCAGACACCCGCCAGGAACCCTCAGATGCCCCCAGAGACTCCCAGAGATCCCCAGAGACCCCCAGACCCCTCCAGGGACCCCCAGACACCCCCAGAGACCCGCAGGGACCCCCAGGGACCCCCAGAGACCCCCCAGAGACTCTCAGAGACCTCCAGGGACTCCCAGACACACGCCGAGACCCCCCAGGGACACCCAGAGACCCCCAGACACCTGCCAGGGACCCCCAGATGACCCCAGAGACCCCCAGAGATCCCCAGAGACCCCCAGACCCCTCCAAGGACCCCCAGACACCCCCAGAGACCCACAGGGACCTCCAGAGACCTTCCAGAGACCCCCAGAGACTCTCAGAGATCCCCCAGGGACCCCCAAGGACCCCCTAGGGACCCCCACAGATCCCCAGAGACCCCCCCGTGACCCCCAAAGAACTCCCCTGGGGATCTCCTGGGACCCCCCAGAAACCCCCAGACACCCCCAGAGACTCCCAGAGACCCCCCAGGGACCCTCAGACACCCCCAGAGACTCATAGAGACCCCCAGAGACCCCCAGAGACTCTCAGAGATCCCCCAGGGACCCACAGGAACCCCTCAAAGATCCACCAGAGACCCCCCAGGGACCCCCAAAGAACTCCCCTGGGGATCCCCTCGAACCCCCCAGAAATCCCCAGAGACCCCCCAGGGACCACCAGAAAGCCCCAGAGACCCCCCAGAGACCCCCCAGGGACCACCAGAGACCCCCCAGAGATTCTCAGAGACCTCCAGGGACTCCCAGACACCCGCCGAGACCCCCAGAGACCCTCCATAAATCACCAGGAACCGCCCAAGGACCCCCACAGACCCCCAGACACCCCCAGAGACTCCCAGGGGCCCCCAGAAACTCCCAGAGATGCCTCAGGGACCCGCAGAGATCCCTCAGGGACCCCCAGAGACCCCCAGACACCTGCCAGGGACCCCCAGACACCCCCAGAGACCCCCAGGGACCCCCAGAGGCCCTCCAGAGACCCCCAGAGACTCTCAGAGATCCCCCAGGGACCCCCCAGGGACCCCCAAGGACACCCTAGGGACCCTCACAGATCCCCAGAGACCCCCAGAGACTCCCAGGGGCCCCCAGAAACTCCCAGAGATCCCTCAGGGACCTCCGGAGACCCCCAGACACACGCCAGGAACCCTCAGATGCCCTCAGAGACCCCCAGAGACCCCCAGACCCCTCCAGGGACCCCCAGACACCCCCAGAGACCCGCAGGGACCCCCAGAGACCCCCCAGAGACTGTCAGAGACCCCCAGACACCCCCAGACACCCCAGGGACCCCCCTAGACCTCCAGACACCCCCAGACACCCCAGGGACCCCCCTAGACCTCCAGACACCCCCCAGGGACTCCCAGACGCCCCCACGGACCCCCAGGGACCCCCCAGAGACTCCCAGAGACTCTCAGAGACCCCCCAGGGACCCCCAGAGAGCCCACTGGGACTCCCCAGGGACCCCCAGAGACTCCCCATAGATCACCAGGGACCGCCCAAGGACCCCCGCAGACCCCCAGACACCCCCAGAGACTCCCAGGGGCCCCCAGAAACTCCCAGAGACCCCTTAGGGACCCGCAGAGACCCCTCAGGGAACCCCAGAGACTCCCAGACACCCCAGAGACTCCCAGAAACCCTCAGAGACCCCCCAGGGACCTCCAGAGACCCCAGAGACTCCAAGAGACCCCCAGAGACCCCCACGGACCCCCCAGGGACCACCAGAAAGCCCCAGAGACCCCACAGAGACCCCCCCAGGGACCTCCAGAGACCCCCAGGGACCCACCTTGGGACCCCCAGAGGACCCCAGAGACCCACAGGAACCCCTCATAGATCCACCAGAGACCCCCATAGATCCCACAGAGACCTCCAGAGAACCCCAGAGACCACCAGAGATGCTCCAGAGACACCCCAGAGACCTCCACAGAGATCCCCGGTGCCCGAAATGTCGTCCCTCGGGGAACCCCCTTGGGGAGCCCCAACGCCCGAAATGCCGTCCCTCGGGGAACCCCATTGGGGACCCCCGGCGCCCGAGGTGTCGCCCCTCGGCAACCCCCCCCTTCGGGGACTTCCGGCGCCCGAAATGTCGCCCCTTGGCAACCCCCCATTTGGGGACCCCCGGTGCCCGAAATGTCGTCCCTCGGACAACCCCCTTGGGGACCCCAGAGACCCCCAGACACCCCCAGACACCCCAGGGACCCCCCTAGACCTCCAGACACCCCCCAGGGACTCCCAGACGCCCCCGGACCCACAGGGCCCCCCCAGGGACCCCCCAGAGACCCCCAGAGACTCTCAGAGACCCCCCAGGGACCCCCAGAGAGCCCACTGGGACTCCCCGGGGACCCCCAGAGACTCCCCAGGGACCACCAGAGACCCCCCAGAGATTCTCAGAGACCTCCAGGGACTCCCAGACACCCGCCGAGACCCCCCAGGGACCCCCAGAGACCCTCCATAGATCACCAGGGACCGCCCAAGGACCCCCACAGACCCCCAGACACCCCCAGAGACTCCCAGGGGCCCCCAGAAACTCCCAGAGATCACTCAGGGACCTGCAGAGACCCCTCAGGGACCCCCAGAGACTCCCAGACACCCCAGAGACTCCCAGAAACCCTCAGAGACCCCCCAGGGACCTCCAGAGATTCTCAGAGATCCCCCAGGGACCCCCCAGGGACCCCCAAGGACACCCTAGGGACCCCCACAGATCCCCAGAGACCCCCCCTGTGACCCCCAAAGAACTCCCCTGTGGATCTCCTGGGACCCCCCAGACACCCCCAGAGACTAATAGAGACCCCCAGAGACCCCCAGAGACTCTCAGAGACCCCCCAGGGACCCTCAGACACCCCCAGAGACTCATAGAGACCCACAGAGACTCTCAGAGATCCCCCAGGGACCCACAGGAACCTCTCAAAGATCCACCAGAGACCCCCCAGGGACCCCCAAAGAACTCCCCTGGGGATCCCCTCGGACCCCCCAGAAATCCCCAGAGACCCCCCAGGGACCCTCAGACACCCCAGAGACTCCCAGAGACCCCCAGAGACCCTCAGGGACCCCCCAGGGACCCCCATAGACCGCCCAGAGATGACGAGATGCTCCCCAGGGACCTCCAGAGACCCCTCCAGAGATCACGAGAAACCCCTCCGAGACCCCCAGGGACCTCCAGAGACCCCCAGGGACCCACCTTGGGACCCCCAGAGGACCCCAGGGACCCACAGGAACCCCTCATAGATCCACCAGAGACCCCCATAGATCCCACAGAGACCTCCAGAGAACCCCAGAGACCACCAGAGATGCTCCAGAGACACCCCAGAGACCCCCACAGAGATCCCCCGTGCCCGAAATGTCGTCCCTCGGGGAACCCCCTTGGGGACCCCCGGTGCCCGAAATGTCGTCCCTCGGGGAACCCCCTTGGGGACCCCCGGCGCCCGAGGTGTCGCCCCTCGGCAACGCCCCCCTTCGGGGACTTCCGGCGCCCGAAATGTCGCCCCTCGGCAACCACCCCGTGGGGAGCCCCGGTGCCCGAAATGCCGTCCCTCGGCCAACCTCCTTGGGGACCCCAGAGACCCCCAGAGGACCCCCCCAGGGACTCCACAGGGACCCCCAGAGACCCCCCAGAGATTCTCAGAGATCTCCAGGGACTCCCAGACACCCGCCGAGACCCCCCAGGGACCCCCAGAGACCCTCCATAGATCACCAGGGACCGCCCAAGGGCCCCCACAGACCCCCAGACACCCCCAGAGACTCCCAGGGGCCCCCAGAAACTCCCAGAGACACCTCAGGGACCCGCAGAGACCCCTGAGGGACCCCCAGAGACTCCCAGACACCCGCCAGGAACCCTCAGATGCCCCCAGAGACCCCCAGAGATCCCCAGAGACCCCCAGACCCCTCCAGGGACCCCCAGACACCCCCAGAGACCCGCAGGGACCCCCAGGGACCCCCAGAGACTCGCAGAGACCTCCAGGGACTCCCAGACACACGCCGAGACCCCCCAGGGACACCCAGAGACCCCCAGACACCTGCCAGGGACCCCCAGATGACCCCAGAGACCCCCAGAGATCCCCAGAGACCCCCAGACCAATCCAGGGACCCCCAGACACCCCCAGAGACCCCCAGGGACCCCCAGAGACCTTCCAGAGACCCCCAGAGACTCTCAGAGATCCCCCAGGGACCCCCTAAGGACCCCCAAGGACACCCTAGGGACCCCCACAGATCCCCAGAGACCCCCCCTGTGACCCATAAAACACTCCCCTGTGGATCTCCTGGGACCCCCCAGAAACCCCCAGACACCCCCAGAGACTCCCAGAGACCCCCCAGGGACCCTCAGACACCCCCAGAGACTCATAGAGACCCCCAGAGACCCCCAGAGACTCTCAGAGATCCCCCAGGGACCCACAGGAACCCCTCAAAGATCCACCAGAGACCCCCCAGGGACCCCCAAAGAACTCCCCTGGGGATCCCCTCGGACCCCCCAGAAGTCCCCAGAGACCCCCCAGGGACCACCAGAAAGCCCCAGAGATTCTCAGAGACCTCCAGGGACTCCCAGACACCCGCCGAGACCCCCCAGGGACCCCCAGAGACCCTCCATAGATCACCAGGGACCGCCCAAGGACCCCCACAGACCCCCAGACACCCCCAGAGACTCCCAGGGGCCCCCAGAAACTCCCAGAGACCCCTCAGGGAACCGCAGAGACCCCTGAGGGACCCCCAGAGACTCCCAGACACCCGCCAGGAACCCTCAGATGCCCCCAGAGACCCCCAGAGATCCCCAGGGACCCCCAGACCCCTCCAGGGACCCCCAGACACCCCCAGAGACCCGCAGGGACCCCCAGAGACCCCCCAGAGACTCTCAGAGACCTCCAGGGACACCCAGACACACGCCGAGACCCCTGAGGGACCCCCAGAGACCCCCAGACACCCGCCAGGGACCCTCAGATGCCCCCAGAGACCCCCAGAGATCCCCAGAGACCCCCAGACCCCTCCAGGGACCCCCAGAGACTCTCAGAGACTCTCAGAGATCCCCCAGGGACCCCCCAGGGACCCCCAAGGACACCCTAGGGACCCCCACAGATCCCCAGAGACCCCCCCTGTGACCCATAAAACACTCCCCTGTGGATCTCCTGGGACCCCCCCAGACACCCCCCAGACACCCCCAGAGACTCCCAGAGACCCCCCAGGGACCCTCAGACACCCCCAGAGACTCATAGAGACCCCCAGGGACCCCCAGAGACTCTCAGAGATCCCCCAGGGACCCACAGGAACCCCTCAAAGATCCATCAGAGACCCCCCCAAGGGACCCCCAAAGAACTCCCCTGGGGATCCCCTCGGACCCCCCAGAAATCCCCAGACCCCCCCAGAGACCCCCCAGGGACCCTCAGACACCCCCAGAGACTCCCAGAGACCCCCAGAGACCCTCAGGGACCCCCCAGGGACCCCCATAGACCACCCAGAGATCACGAGATACCCCCCAGGGACCTCCAGAGACCCCTCCAGAGATCACGAGAAACCCCTCCGAGACCCCCAGGGACCTCCAGAGACCCCCAGGGACCCACCTTGGGACCCCCAGACGACCCCAGGGATCCACAGGAACCCCTCATAGATCCACCAGAGACCCCCATAGATCCCACAGAGACCTCCAGAGAACCCCAGAGACCACCAGAGATGCTCCGGAGAAACCCCAGAGACCCCCACAGAGATCCCCGGTGCCCGAAATGTCGTCCCTCGGGGAACCCCCTTGGGGAGCCCCGGCGCCCGAGGTGTCGCCCCTCGGCAACCCCCCCCTTCGGGGACTTCCGGCGCCCGAAATGTCGCCCCTCGGACACCCGCCTTAGGGACCCCAAAACCCCCAGAGGACCCCCCCCAGGGACTCCACAGGGACCCCCAGAGACCCCAGAGATTCCCAGACACTCCCAGGGACACCCAGGGACCTCCCAGGGACCCCCAGGACGCTACAGAGATCTCCCAGAGAACCCCCAGTTTCCCCCAGAGACCCCCCCCAGAGACTGTCAGAGACCCCCAGACACCCCCAGACACCCCAGGGACCCCCCTAGACCTCCAGACACCCCCCAGGGACTCCCAGACGCCCCCACGGACCACCAGGGGCCCCCCAGGGACCCCCCAGAGACCCCCAGAGACTCTCAGAGACCCCCCAGGGACCACCAGAGAGCCCACTGGGACTCCCCAGGGACCCCCAGAGACTCCCCATAGATCACCAGGGACCGCCCAAGGACCCCCGCAGACCCCCAGACACCCCCAGAGACTTCCAGGGGCCCCCAGAAACTCCCAGAGACCCCTCAGGGACCCGCAGAGACCCCTCAGGGACCCCCAGAGATTCCCAGACACCTCAGAGACTCCCAGAGACACCAAGAGACCCCCAGAGACCCCCACGGACCCCCCAGGGACCACCAGAAAGCCCCAGAGACCCCCCAGGGACCACCAGAGACCCCCCAGAGATTCTCAGAGACCTCCAGGGACTCCCAGACACCCGCCGAGACGCCCCAGGGACCCCCAGAGACCCTCCATAGATCACCAGGGACCGCCCAAGGACCCCCACAGACCCCCAGACACCCCCAGAGACTCCCAGGGGCCCCCAGAAACACCCAGAGACCCCTCAGGGAACCGCAGAGACCCCTCAGGGACCGCCAGAGACTTCCAGACACCCGCAGGAACCCTCAGATGCCCCCAGAGACCCCCAGAGATCCCCAGAGACGCCCAGACCCCTCCAGGGACCCCCAGGGACCCCCAGAGACCCGCAGGGACCCCCAGGGAACCCCAGAGACCCCCCAGAGACTCTCAGAGACCTCCAGGGACTCCCAGACACACGCCGAGACCCCCAAGGGACCCCCAGAGACGCCCAGACACCCGCCAGGGACCCTCAGATGCCCCCAGAGACCCCCAGAGACCCCTAGGGACCCCCAGAGACCCTCCAGAGACCCCCAGAGACTCTCAGAGATCCCCCAGGGACCCCCCAGGGACCCCCAAGGACCCCCTAGGGACCCCCACAGATCCCCAGAGACCCCCCCTGTGACTCATAAAACACTCCCCTGGGGATCTCCTGGGACGCCCCAGAAACCCCCTGACACCCCCAGAGACTCCCAGAGACCCCCCAGGGACCCTCAGACACCCCCAGAGACTCATAGAGACCCCCAGAGACCCCCAGAGACTCTCAGAGATCCCCCAGGGACCCACAGGAACCTCTCAAAGATCCACCAGGGACCCCCAAAGAACTCCCCTGGGGATCCCCTCGGACCCCCCAGAAATCCCCAGAGACCCCCCAGGGACCCGCAGACATCCCCAGAGACTCCCAGAGACCCCCAGAGACCCTCAGGGACCCCCCAGGGACCCCCATAGACCGCCCAGAGATGACGAGATGCTCCCCAGGGACCTCCAGAGACCCCTCCAGAGATCACGAGAAACCCCTCCGAGACCCCCAGGGACCTCCAGAGACCCCCAGGGACCCACCTTGGGACCCCCAGAGGACCCCAGAGACCCACAGGAACCCCTCATAGATCCACCAGAGACCCCCATAGATCCCACAGAGACCTCCAGAGAACCCCAGAGACCACCAGAGATGCTCCGGAGAAACCCCAGAGACCTCCACAGAGATCCCCGGCGCCCGAGGTGTCGCCCCTCGGGGAACCCCCTTGGGGAGCCCCGGCGCCCGAAATGTCGTCCCTCGGGGAACCCCCTTGGGGAGCCCCGGTGCCCGAATTGCCGTCCCTCGGCCAACCTCCTTGGGGACCCCAGAGACCCCCAGAGGACCCCCCCAGGGACTCCACAGGGACCCCCAGAGACCCCAGAGATTCCCAGACACTCCCAGGGACACCCAGGGACCCCCAGGAAGCTACAGAGATCTTCCAGAGAACCCCCAGTTTCCCCCAGAGACCCCCCCAGAGACTGTCAGAGACCCCCAGACACCCCCAGACACCCCAGGGACCCCCCTAGACCTCCAGACACCCCCCAGGGACTTCCAGACGCCCCCACGGACCCCCAGGGACCCCGAGAGACCCCCAGAGACTCTCAGAGACCCCCCAGGGACCACCAGAGAGCCCACTGGGACTCCCCAGGGACCCCCAGAGACTCCCCATAGATCACCAGGGACCGCCCAAGGACCCCCGCAGACCCCCAGACACCCCCAGAGACTCCCAGGGGCCCCCAGAAACTCCCAGAGATCCCTCAGGGACCCGCAGAGACCCCTCAGGGACCCCCAGAGACTCCCAGACACCCCAGAGACTCCCAGAAACCCTCAGAGACCCCCCAGGGACCTCCAGAGACCCCAGAGTCTCCAGGAGACCCCCAGAGACCCCCACGGACCCCCCAGGGACCACCAGAAAGCCCCAGAGACCCCCCCAGAGACCCCCCAGGGACCACCAGAGACCCCCCAGAGATTCTCAGAGACCTCCAGGGACTCCCAGACACCCGCCGAGACCCCCCAGGGACCCCCAGAGACCCTCCATAGATCACCAGGGACCGCCCAAGGACCCCCACAGACCCCCAGACACCCCCAGAGACTCCCAGGGGCCCCCAGAAACTCCCAGAGACCCCTCAGGGACCCGCAGAGACCCCTCAGGGACCCCCAGAGACTCCCAGACACCCCAGAGACTCCCAGAAACCCTCAGAGACCCCCCAGGGACCTCCAGAGATTCTCAGAGATCCCCCAGGCACCCCCCAGGGACGCCCAAGGACACCCTAGGGACCCCCACAGATCCCCAGAGACCCCCCCTGTGACCCCCAAAGAACTCCCCTGTGGATCTCCTGGGACCCCCCAGAAACCCCCAGACACCCCCAGAGACTCCCAGAGACCCCCCAGGGACCCTCAGACACCCCCAGAGACTCATAGAGACCCCCAGAGACCCCCAGAGACTCTCAGAGATCCCCCAGGGACCCACAGGAACCTCTCAAAGATCCACCAGAGACCCCCCAGGGACCCCCAAAGAACTCCCCTGGGGATCCCCTCGGACCCCCCAGAAATCCCCAGAGACCCCCCAGGGACCCTCAGACACCCCAGAGACTCCCAGAGACCCCCAGAGACCCTCAGGGACCCCCCAGGGACCCCCATAGACCGCCCAGAGATGACGAGATGCTCCCCAGGGACCTCCAGAGACCCCTCCAGAGATCACGAGAAACCCCTCCGAGACCCCCAGGGACCTCCAGAGACCCCCAGGGACCCACCTTGGGACCCCCAGAGGACCCCAGAGACCCACAGGAACCCCTCATAGATCCACCAGAGACCCCCATAGATCCCACAGAGACCTCCAGAGAACCCCAGAGACCACCAGAGATGCTCCGGAGAAACCCCAGAGACCTCCACAGAGATCCCCGGTGCCCGAAATGTCGTCCCTCGGGGAACCCCCTTGGGGACCCCCGGTGCCCGAAATGTCGTCCCTCGGACAACCCCCTTGGGGACCCCCGGTGCCCGAATTGCCGTCCCTCGGCCAACCTCCTTGGGGACCCCAGAGACCCCCAGAGGACCCCCCCAGGGACTCCACAGGGACCCCCAGAGACCCCAGAGATTCCCAGACACTCCCAGGGACACCCAGGGACCCCCCAGGGACCCCCAGGAAGCTACAGAGATCTTCCAGAGAACCCCCAGTTTCCCCCAGAGACCCCCCCAGAGACTCCAAGAGACCCCCAGACACCCCCAGACACCCCAGGGACCCCCCTAGACCTCCAGACACCCCCCAGGGACTCCAAGACACCCCCACGGACCCCCAGGGACCCCCCAGAGACCCCCAGAGACTCTCAGAGACTCCCCAGGGACCCCCAGAGAGCCCACTGGGACTCCCCAGGGACCCCCAGAGACTCCCCATAGATCACCAGGGACCGCCCAAGGACCCCCGCAGACCCCCAGACACCCCCAGAGACTCCCAGGGGCCCCCAGAAACTCCCAGAGACCCCTCAGGGACCCGCAGAGACCCTTCAGGGAACCCCAGAGACTCCCAGACACCCCAGAGACTCCCAGAAACCCTCAGAGACCCGCCAGGGACCTCCAGAGACCCCAGAGACTCCAAGAGACCCCCAGAGACCCCCACGGACCCCCCAGGGACCACCAGAAAGCCCCAGAGACCCCACAGAGACCCTCCAGGGACCTCCAGAGACCCCCAGGGACCCACCTTGGGACCCCCAGAGGACCCCAGAGACCCACAGGAACCCCTCATAGATCCATCAGAGACCCCCATAGATCCCACAGAGACCTCCAGAGAACCCCAGAGACCACCAGAGATGCTCCAGAGACACCCCAGAGACCTCCACAGAGATCCCCGGTGCCCGAAATGTCGTCCCTCGGGGAACCCCCTTGGGGAGCCCCGACGCCCGAAATGCCGTCCCTCGGGGAACCCCCTTGGGGAGCCCCGGCGCCCGAGGTGTCGCCCCTCGGGGAACCCCCTTGGGGACCCCCGGTGCCCGAATTGCCGTCCCTCGGCCAACCTCCTTGGGGACCCCAGAGACCCCCAGAGGACCCCCCCAGGAACTCCACAGGGACCCCCAGAGACCCCAGAGATTCCCAGACACTCCCAGGGACACCCAGGGACCCCCCAGGGACCCCCAGGAAGCTACAGAGATCTTCCAGAGAACCCCCAGTTTCCCCCAGAGACCCCCCCAGAGACTGTCAGAGACCCCCAGACACCCCCAGACACCCCAGGGACCCCCCTAGACCTCCAGACACCCCCCAGGGACTCCCAGACGCCCCCACGGACCCCCAGGGACCCCCCAGAGACCCCCAGAGACTCTCAGAGACCCCCCAGGGACCCCCAGAGAGCCCACTGGGACTCCCCAGGGACCCCCGGAGACTCCCCATAGATCACCAGGGACCGCCCAAGGACCCCCGCAGACCCCCAGACACCCCCAGAGACTCCCAGGGGCCCCCAGAAACTCCCAGAGACCCCTCAGGGACCCGCAGAGACCCTTCAGGGAACCCCAGAGACTCCCAGACACCCCAGAGACTCCCAGAAACCCTCAGAGACCCGCCAGGGACCTCCAGAGACCCCAGAGACTCCAAGAGACCCCCAGAGACCCCCACGGACCCCCCAGGGACCACCAGAAAGCCCCAGAGACCCCACAGAGACCCTCCAGGGACCTCCAGAGACCCCCAGGGACCCACCTTGGGACCCCCAGAGGACCCCAGAGACCCACAGGAACCCCTCATAGATCCATCAGAGACCCCCATAGATCCCACAGAGACCTCCAGAGAACCCCAGAGACCACCAGAGATGCTCCAGAGACACCCCAGAGACCTCCACAGAGATCCCCGGTGCCCGAAATGTCGTCCCTCGGGGAACCCCCTTGGGGAGCCCCGACGCCCGAAATGCCGTCCCTCGGGGAACCCCCTTGGGGAGCCCCGGCGCCCGAGGTGTCGCCCCTCGGGGAACCCCCTTGGGGAGCCCCGGCGCCCGAGGTGTCGCCCCTCGGCAACCCCCCCCTTCGGGGACTTCCGGCGCCCGAAATGTCGCCCCTTGGCAACCCCCCATTTGGGGACCCCCGGTGCCCGAAATGTCGTCCCTCGGACAACCCCCTTGGGGACCCCCGGTGCCCGAATTGCCGTCCCTCGGCCAACCTTCTTGGGGACCCCAGAGACCCCCAGAGGACCCCCCCAGGGACTCCACAGGGACCCCCAGAGACCCCAGAGATTCCCAGACACTCCCAGGGACACCCAGGGACCCCCCAGGGACCCCCGGGACGCTACAGAGATCTCCCAGAGAACCCCCAGTTTCCCCCAGAGACCCCCCCCAGAGACTGTCAGAGACCCCCAGACACCCCCAGACACCCCAGGGACCCCCCTAGACCTCCAGACACCCCCCAGGGACTCCCAGACGCCCCCACGGACCCACAGGGCCCCCCCAGGGACCCCCCAGAGACCCCCAGAGACTCTCAGAGACCCCCCAGGGACCCCCAGAGAGCCCACTGGGACTCCCCAGGGACCCCCAGAGACTCCCCATAGATCACCAGGGACCGCCCAAGGACCCCCGCAGACCCCCAGACACCCCCAGAGACTCCCAGGGGCCCCCAGAAACTCCCAGAGATCCCTCAGGGACCCGCAGAGACCCCTCAGGGACCCCCAGAGACTCCCAGACACCCCAGAGACTCCCAGAAACCCTCAGAGACCCCCCAGGGACCTCCAGAGACCCCAGAGACTCCAAGAGACCCCCAGAGACCCCCACGGACCCCCCAGGGACCACCAGAAAGCCCCAGAGACCCCCCAGAGACCCCCCAGGGACCACCAGAGACCCCCCAGAGATTCTCAGAGACCTCCAGGGACTCCCAGACACCCGCCGAGACCCCCCAGGGACCCCCAGAGAGCCCACTGGGACTCCCCAGGGACCCCCAGAGACTCCCCATAGATCACCAGGGACCGCCCAAGGACCCCCGCAGACCCCCAGACACCCCCAGAGACTCCCAGGGGCCCCCAGAAACTCCCAGAGACCCCTCAGGGACCCGCAGAGACCCCTCAGGGAACCCCAGAGACTCCCAGACACCCCAGAGACTCCCAGAAACCCTCAGAGACCCGCCAGGGACCTCCAGAGACCCCAGAGACTCCAAGAGACCCCCAGAGACCCCCACGGACCCCCCAGGGACCACCAGAAAGCCCCAGAGACCCCACAGAGACCCTCCAGGGACCTCCAGAGACCCCCAGGGACCCACCTTGGGACCCCCAGAGGACCCCAGAGACCCACAGGAACCCCTCATAGATCCATCAGAGACCCCCATAGATCCCACAGAGACCTCCAGAGAACCCCAGAGACCACCAGAGATGCTCCAGAGACACCCCAGAGACCCCCAGAGAGATCCCCGGTGCCCGAAATGTCGTCCCTCGGGGAACCCCCTTGGGGACCCCCGGTGCCCGAAATGCCGTCCCTCGGGGAACCCCCTTGGGGACCCCCGGTGCCCGAAATGTCGTCCCTCGGGGAACCCCCTTGGGGAGCCCCGGTGCCCGAGGTGTCGCCCCTCGGGGAACCCCCTTGGGGAGCCCCGGCGCCCGAGGTGTCGCCCCTCGGCAACCCCCCCCTTCGGGGACTTCCGGCGCCCGAAATGTCGCCCCTTGGCAACCCCCCATTTGGGGACCCCCGGTGCCCGAAATGTCGTCCCTCGGACAACCCCCTTGGGGACCCCCGGTGCCCGAATTGCCGTCCCTCGGCCAACCTTCTTGGGGACCCCAGAGACCCCCAGAGGACCCCCCCAGGGACTCCACAGGGACCCCCAGAGACCCCAGAGATTCCCAGACACTCCCAGGGACACCCAGGGACCCCCCAGGGATCCCCAGGACGCTACAGAGATCTCCCAGAGAACCCCCAGTTTCCCCCAGAGACCCCCCCAGAGACTGTCAGAGACCCCCAGACACCCCCAGACAACCCAGGGACCCCCCTAGACCTCCAGACACCCCCCAGGGACTCCCAGACGCCCCCACGGACCCACAGGGCCCCCCCAGGGACCCCCCAGAGACCCCCAGAGACTCTCAGAGACCCCCCAGGGACCCCCAGAGAGCCCACTGGGACTCCCCAGGGACCCCCAGAGACTCCCCATAGATCACCAGGGACCGCCCAAGGACCCCCGCAGACCCCCAGACACCCCCAGAGACTCCCAGGGGCCCCCAGAAACTCCCAGAGATCCCTCAGGGACCCGCAGAGACCCCTCAGGGACCCCCAGAGACTCCCAGACACCCCAGAGACTCCCAGAAACCCTCAGAGACCCCCCAGGGACCTCCAGAGACCCCAGAGACTCCAAGAGACCCCCAGAGACCCCCACGGACCCCCCAGGGACCACCAGAAAGCCCCAGAGACCCCCCAGAGACCCCCCAGGGACCACCAGAGACCCCCCAGAGATTCTCAGAGACCTCCAGGGACTCCCAGACACCCGCCGAGACCCCCCAGGGACCCCCAGAGACCCTCCATAGATCACCAGGGACCGCCCAAGGACCCCCACAGACCCCCAGACACCCCCAGAGACTCCCAGGGGCCCCCAGAAACTCCCAGAGATCACTCAGGGACCCGCAGAGACCCCTCAGGGACCCCCAGAGACTCCCAGCACCCCAGAGACTCCCAGAAACCTTCAGAGACCCCCCAGGGACCTCCAGAGATTCTCAGAGATCCCCCAGGGACCCCCCAGGGACCCCCAAGGACACCCTAGGGACCCCCACAGATCCCCAGAGACCCCCCCTGTGACCCCCAAAGAACTCCCCTGTGGATCTCCTGGGACCCCCCAGACACCCCCAGAGACTCATAGAGACCCCCAGAGACCCCCAGAGACTCTCAGAGACCCCCCAGGGACCCTCAGACACCCCCAGAGACTCATAGAGACCCACAGAGACTCTCAGAGATCCCCCAGGGACCCACAGGAACCTCTCAAAGATCCACCAGAGACCCCCCAGGGACCCCCAAAGAACTCCCCTGGGGATCCCCTCGGACCCCCCAGAAATCCCCAGAGACCCCCCAGGGACCCTCAGACACCCCAGAGACTCCCAGAGACCCCCAGAGACCCTCAGGGACCCCCCAGGGACCCCCATAGACCGCCCAGAGATGACGAGATGCTCCCCAGGGACCTCCAGAGACCCCTCCAGAGATCACGAGAAACCCCTCCGAGACCCCCAGGGACCTCCAGAGACCCCCAGGGACCCACCTTGGGACCCCCAGAGGACCCCAGAGACCCACAGGAACCCCTCATAGATCCACCAGAGACCCCCATAGATCCCACAGAGACCTCCAGAGAACTCCAGAGACCACCAGAGATGCTCCGGAGAAACCCCAGAGACCTCCACAGAGATCCCCGGTGCCCGAAATGTCGTCCCTCGGGGAACCCCCTTGGGGACCCCCAGTGCCCGAAATGTCGTCCCTCGGGGAACCCCCTT
Source organism: Pithys albifrons albifrons (assembly GCF_047495875.1). Taxonomy (NCBI): domain Eukaryota; kingdom Metazoa; phylum Chordata; class Aves; order Passeriformes; family Thamnophilidae; genus Pithys; species Pithys albifrons. The sequence goes on along the minus strand of NC_092464.1, from coordinate 202,958 downwards.
GGGGAGCCCCGGTGCCCGAATTGCCGTCCCTCGGCCAACCTCCTTGGGGACCCCAGAGACCCCCAGAGGACCCCCCCAGGGACTCCACAGGGACCCCCAGAGACCCCAGAGATTCCCAGACACTCCCAGGGACACCCAGGGACCCCCCAGGGACCCCCAGGAAGCTACAGAGATCTTCCAGAGAACCTCCAGTTTCCCCCAGAGACCCCCCCAGAGACTGTCAGAGACCCCCAGACACCCCCAGACACCCCAGGGACCCCCCTAGACCTCCAGACACCCCCCAGGGACTCCCAGACGCCCCCACGGACCCACAGGGACCCCCCAGAGACCCCCCAGAGACCCCCAGAGACTCTCAGAGACCCCCAAGGGACCCCCAGAGAGCCCACTGGGACTCCCCAGGGACCCCCAGAGACTCCCCATAGATCACCAGGGACCGCCCAAGGACCCCCGCAGACCCCCAGACACCCCCAGAGACTCCCAGGGGCCCCCAGAAACTCCCAGAGATCCCTCAGGGACCCGCAGAGACCCCTCAGGGACCCCCAGAGACTCCCAGACACCTCAGAGACTCCCAGAAACCCTCAGAGACCCCCCAGGGACCTCCAGAGACCCCAGAGACTCCAAGAGACCCCCAGAGACCCCCACGGACCCCCCAGGGACCACCAGAAAGCCCCAGAGACCCCACAGAGACCCTCCAGGGACCTCCAGAGACCCCCAGGGACCCACCTTGGGACCCCCAGAGGACCCCAGAGACCCACAGGAACCCCTCATAGATCCATCAGAGACCCCCATAGATCCCACAGAGACCTCCAGAGAACCCCAGAGACCACCAGAGATGCTCCAGAGACACCCCAGAGACCCCCAGAGAGATCCCCGGTGCCCGAAATGCCGTCCCTCGGGGAACCCCCTTGGGGAGCCCCGGCGCCCGAGGTGTCGCCCCTCGGGGAACCCCCTTGGGGAGCCCCGGCGCCCGAGGTGTCGCCCCTCGGCAACCCCCCCCCTTCGGGGACTTCCGGCGCCCGAAATGTCGCCCCTTGGCAACCCCCCATTTGGGGACCCCCGGTGCCCGAAATGTCGTCCCTCGGACAACCCCCTTGGGGACCCCCGGTGCCCGAATTGCCGTCCCTCGGCCAACCTTCTTGGGGACCCCAGAGACCCCCAGAGGACCCCCCCAGGGACTCCACAGGGACCCCCAGAGACCCCAGAGATTCCCAGACACTCCCAGGGACACCCAGGGACCCCCCAGGGACCCCCGGGACGCTACAGAGATCTCCCAGAGAACCCCCAGTTTCCCCCAGAGACCCCCCCAGAGACTGTCAGAGACCCCCAGACACCCCCAGACAACCCAGGGACCCCCCTAGACCTCCAGACACCCCCCAGGGACTCCCAGACGCCCCCACGGACCCACAGGGCCCCCCCAGGGACCCCCCAGAGACCCCCAGAGACTCTCAGAGACCCCCCAGGGACCCCCAGAGAGCCCACTGGGACTCCCCAGGGACCCCCAGAGACTCCCCATAGATCACCAGGGACCGCCCAAGGACCCCCGCAGACCCCCAGACACCCCCAGAGACTCCCAGGGGCCCCCAGAAACTCCCAGAGATCCCTCAGGGACCCGCAGAGACCCCTCAGGGACCCCCAGAGACTCCCAGACACCCCAGAGACTCCCAGAAACCCTCAGAGACCCGCCAGGGACCTCCAGAGACCCCAGAGACTCCAAGAGACCCCCAGAGACCCCCACGGACCCCCCAGGGACCACCAGAAAGCCCCAGAGACCCCCCAGAGACCCCCCAGGGACCACCAGAGACCCCCCAGAGATTCTCAGAGACCTCCAGGGACTCCCAGACACCCGCCGAGACCCCCCAGGGACCCCCAGAGAGCCCACTGGGACTCCCCAGGGACCCCCAGAGACTCCCCATAGATCACCAGGGACCGCCCAAGGACCCCCGCAGACCCCCAGACACCCCCAGAGACTCCCAGGGGCCCCCAGATACTCCCAGAGACCCCTCAGGGACCCGCAGAGACCCCTCAGGGAACCCCAGAGACTCCCAGACACCCCAGAGACTCCCAGAAACCCTCAGAGACCCGCCAGGGACCTCCAGAGACCCCAGAGACTCCAAGAGACCCCCAGAGACCCCCACGGACCCCCCAGGGACCACCAGAAAGCCCCAGAGACCCCACAGAGACCCTCCAGGGACCTCCAGAGACCCCCAGGGACCCACCTTGGGACCCCCAGAGGACCCCAGAGACCCACAGGAACCCCTCATAGATCCATCAGAGACCCCCATAGATCCCACAGAGACCTCCAGAGAACCCCAGAGACCACCAGAGATGCTCCAGAGACACCCCAGAGACCCCCAGAGAGATCCCCGGTGCCCGAAATGTCGTCCCTCGGGGAACCCCCTTGGGGAGCCCCGACGCCCGAAATGCCGTCCCTCGGGGAACCCCCTTGGGGAGCCCCGGCGCCCGAGGTGTCGCCCCTCGGGGAACCCCCTTGGGGACCCCCGGTGCCCGAAATGTCGTCCCTCGGGGAACCCCCTTGGGGAGCCCCGGCGCCCGAGGTGTCGCCCCTCGGCAACCCCCCCCTTCGGGGACTTCCGGCGCCCGAAATGTCGCCCCTTGGCAACCCCCCATTTGGGGTCCCCCGGTGCCCGAGGTGTCGCCCCTCGGCAACCCCCTTGGGGAGCCCCGACGCCCGAAATGCCGTCCCTCGGGGAACCCCCTTGGGGAGCCCCGGCGCCCGAGGTGTCGCCCCTCGGGGAACCCCCTTGGGGAGCCCCGGCGCCCGAGGTGTCGCCCCTCGGCAACCCCCCCCTTCGGGGACTTCCGGCGCCCGAAATGTCGCCCCTTGGCAACCCCCCATTTGGGGACCCCCGGTGCCCGAAATGTCGTCCCTCGGACAACCCCCTTGGGGACCCCCGGTGCCCGAATTGCCGTCCCTCGGCCAACCTTCTTGGGGACCCCAGAGACCCCCAGAGGACCCCCCCAGGGACTCCACAGGGACCCCCAGAGACCCCAGAGATTCCCAGACACTCCCAGGGACACCCAGGGACCCCCCAGGGACCCCCAGGACGCTACAGAGATCTCCCAGAGAACCCCCAGTTTCCCCCAGAGACCCCCCCCAGAGACTGTCAGAGACCCCCAGACACCCCCAGACACCCCAGGGACCCCCCTAGACCTCCAGACACCCCCCAGGGACTCCCAGACGCCCCCACGGACCCACAGGGCCCCCCCAGGGACCCCCCAGAGACCCCCAGAGACTCTCAGAGACCCCCCAGGGGCCCCCAGAGAGCCCACTGGGACTCCCCAGGGACCCCCAGAGACTCCCCATAGATCACCAGGGACCGCCCAAGGACCCCCGCAGACCCCCAGACACCCCCAGAGACTCCCAGGGGCCCCCAGAAACTCCCAGAGATCCCTCAGGGACCCGCAGAGACCCCTCAGGGAACCCCAGAGACTCCCAGACACCCCAGAGACTCCCAGAAACCCTCAGAGACCCGCCAGGGACCTCCAGAGACCCCAGAGACTCCAAGAGACCCCCAGAGACCCCCACGGACCCCCCAGGGACCACCAGAAAGCCCCAGAGACCCCACAGAGACCCTCCAGGGACCTCCAGAGACCCCCAGGGACCCACCTTGGGACCCCCAGAGGACCCCAGAGACCCACAGGAACCCCTCATAGATCCATCAGAGACCCCCATAGATCCCACAGAGACCTCCAGAGAACCCCAGAGACCACCAGAGATGCTCCGGAGACACCCCAGAGACCCCCAGAGAGATCCCCGGTGCCCGAAATGTCGTCCCTCGGGGAACCCCCTTGGGGAGCCCCGACGCCCGAAATGCCGTCCCTCGGGGAACCCCCTTGGGGAGCCCCGGCGCCCGAGGTGTCGCCCCTCGGGGAACCCCCTTGGGGACCCCCGGTGCCCGAAATGTCGTCCCTCGGGGAACCCCCTTGGGGAGCCCCGGCGCCCGAGGTGTCGCCCCTCGGCAACCCCCCCCTTCGGGGACTTCCGGCGCCCGAAATGTCGCCCCTTGGCAACCCCCCATTTGGGGTCCCCCGGTGCCCGAGGTGTCGCCCCTCGGCAACCCCCTTGGGGAGCCCCGACGCCCGAAATGCCGTCCCTCGGGGAACCCCCTTGGGGAGCCCCGGCGCCCGAGGTGTCGCCCCTCGGGGAACCCCCTTGGGGAGCCCCGGCGCCCGAGGTGTCGCCCCTCGGCAACCCCCCCCTTCGGGGACTTCCGGCGCCCGAAATGTCGCCCCTTGGCAACCCCCCATTTGGGGACCCCCGGTGCCCGAAATGTCGTCCCTCGGACAACCCCCTTGGGGACCCCCGGTGCCCGAATTGCCGTCCCTCGGCCAACCTTCTTGGGGACCCCAGAGACCCCCAGAGGACCCCCCCAGGGACTCCACAGGGACCCCCAGAGACCCCAGAGATTCCCAGACACTCCCAGGGACACCCAGGGACCCCCCAGGGACCCCCAGGACGCTACAGAGATCTCCCAGAGAACCCCCAGTTTCCCCCAGAGACCCCCCCCAGAGACTGTCAGAGACCCCCAGACACCCCCAGACACCCCAGGGACCCCCCTAGACCTCCAGACACCCCCCAGGGACTCCCAGACGCCCCCACGGACCCACAGGGCCCCCCCAGGGACCCCCCAGAGACCCCCAGAGACTCTCAGAGACCCCCAGGGGCCCCCAGAGAGCCCACTGGGACTCCCCAGGGACCCCCAGAGACTCCCCATAGATCACCAGGGACCGCCCAAGGACCCCCGCAGACCCCCAGACACCCCCAGAGACTCCCAGGGGCCCCCAGAAACTCCCAGAGACCCCTCAGGGACCCGCAGAGACCCCTCAGGGAACCCCAGAGACTCCCAGACACCCCAGAGACTCCCAGAAACCCTCAGAGACCCGCCAGGGACCTCCAGAGACCCCAGAGACTCCAAGAGACCCCCAGAGACCCCCACGGACCCCCCAGGGACCACCAGAAAGCCCCAGAGACCCCACAGAGACCCTCCAGGGACCTCCAGAGACCCCCAGGGACCCACCTTGGGACCCCCAGAGGACCCCAGAGACCCACAGGAACCCCTCATAGATCCATCAGAGACCCCCATAGATCCCACAGAGACCTCCAGAGAACCCCAGAGACCACCAGAGATGCTCCAGAGACACCCCAGAGACCCCCAGAGAGATCCCCGGTGCCCGAAATGTCGTCCCTCGGGGAACCCCCTTGGGGAGCCCCGACGCCCGAAATGCCGTCCCTCGGGGAACCCCCTTGGGGAGCCCCGGCGCCCGAGGTGTCGCCCCTCGGGGAACCCCCTTGGGGACCCCCGGTGCCCGAAATGTCGTCCCTCGGGGAACCCCCTTGGGGAGCCCCGGCGCCCGAGGTGTCGCCCCTCGGCAACCCCCCCCTTCGGGGACTTCCGGCGCCCGAAATGTCGCCCCTTGGCAACCCCCCATTTGGGGTCCCCCGGTGCCCGAGGTGTCGCCCCTCGGCAACCCCCTTGGGGAGCCCCGACGCCCGAAATGCCGTCCCTCGGGGAACCCCCTTGGGGAGCCCCGGCGCCCGAGGTGTCGCCCCTCGGGGAACCCCCTTGGGGAGCCCCGGCGCCCGAGGTGTCGCCCCTCGGCAACCCCCCCCTTCGGGGACTTCCGGCGCCCGAAATGTCGCCCCTTGGCAACCCCCCATTTGGGGACCCCCGGTGCCCGAAATGTCGTCCCTCGGACAACCCCCTTGGGGACCCCCGGTGCCCGAATTGCCGTCCCTCGGCCAACCTTCTTGGGGACCCCAGAGACCCCCAGAGGACCCCCCCAGGGACTCCACAGGGACCCCCAGAGACCCCAGAGATTCCCAGACACTCCCAGGGACACCCAGGGACCCCCCAGGGATCCCCAGGACGCTACAGAGATCTCCCAGAGAACCCCCAGTTTCCCCCAGACACCCCCCCAGAGACCCCCCAGAGACTGTCAGAGACCCCCAGACAACCCCAGACACCCCAGGGACCCCCCTAGACCTCCAGACACCCCCCAGGGACTCGCAGACGCCCCCACGGACCACCAGGGCCCCCCCAGGGACCCCCCAGAGACCCCCAGAGACTCTCAGAGACCCCCCAAGGACCCCCAGAGAGCCCACTGGGACTCCTCAGGGACCCCCAGAGACTCCCCATAGATCACCAGGGACTGCCCAAGGACCCCCGCAGACCCCCAGACACCCCCAGAGACTCCCAGGGGCCCCCAGAAACTCCCAGAGACCCCTCAGGGAACCGCAGAGACCCCTGAGGGACCCCCAGAGACTCCCAGACACCTCAGAGACTCCCAGAAACTCTCAGAGACCCCCCAGGGACCTCCAGAGATCCACCAGAGACACCAAGAGACCCCCAGAGACCCCCATGGACCCCCCAGGGACCACCAGAAAGCCCCAGAGACCCCCCCAGAGACTCCCCAGGGACCACCAGAGACCCCCCCAGAGATTCTCAGAGACCTCCAGGGACTCCCAGACACCCGCCGAGACCCCCCAGGGACCCCCAGAGACCCTCCATAGATCACCAGGGACCACCCAAGGACCCCCACAGACCCCCAGACACCCCCAGAGACTCCCAGCGGCCCCCAGAAACACCCAGAGACCCCTCAGGGACCCGCAGAGACCTTTCAGGGACCCCCAGAGACTTCCAGACACCCGCAGGAACCCTCAGATGCCCCCAGAGACCCCCAGAGATCCCCAGAGACGCCCAGACCCCTCCAGGGACCCCCAGACACCACCAGAGACCCGCAGGGACCCCCAGGGACCCCCAGAGACCCCCCAGAGACTCTCAGAGACCTCCAGGGACTCCCAGACACACGCCGAGACCCCCAAGGGACCCCGAGAGACGCCCAGACACCCGCCAGGGACCCTCAGATGCCCCCAGAGACCCCCAGACACCCCCAGAGACCCCCAAGGACACCCTAGGGACCCCCACAGATCCCCAGAGACCCCCCCTGTGACTCATAAAACACTCCCCTGGGGATCTCCTGGGACCCCCCAGAAACCCCCAGACACCCCCAGAGACTCCCAGAGACCCCCCAGGGACCCTCAGACACCCCCAGAGACTCATAGAGACCCCCAGAGACCCCCAGAGACTCTCAGAGATCCCCCAGGGACCCACAGGAACCTCTCAAAGATCCACCAGAGACCCCCCAGGGACCCCCAAAGAACTCCCCTGGGGATCCCCTCGGACCCCCCAGAAATCCCCAGAGACCCCCCAGGGACCCTCAGACACCCCCAGAGACTCCCAGAGACCCCCAGAGACCCTCAGGGACCCCCCAGGGACCCCCATAGACCGCCCAGAGATCACGAGATACCCCCCAGGGACCTCCAGAGACCCCTCCAGAGATCACGAGAAACCCCTCCGAGACCCCCAGGGACCTCCAGAGACCCCCAGGGACCCACCTTGGGACCCCCAGAGGACCCCAGAGACCCACAGGAACCCCTCATAGATCCACCAGAGACCCCCATAGATCCCACAGAGACTTCCAGAGAACCCCAGAGACCACCAGAGATGCTCCAGAGACACCCCAGAGACCTCCACAGAGATCCCCGGTGCCCGAAATGTCGTCCCTCGGGGAACCCCCTTGGGGAGCCCCGACGCCCGAGGTGTCGCCCCTCGGGGAACCCCCTTGGGGACCCCCGGTGCCCGAATTGCCGTCCCTCGGGGAACCCCCTTGGGGAGCCCCGGCGCCCGAGGTGTCGCCCCTCGGCAACCCCCCCCTTCGGGGACCCCCGGTGCCCGAAATGTCGTCCCTCGGACAACCCCCTTGGGGACCCCCGGTGCCCGAATTGCCGTCCCTCGGCCAACCTTCTTGGGGACCCCAGAGACCCCCAGAGGACCCCCCCCGGGGACTCCACAGGGACCCCCAGAGACCCCAGAGATTCCCAGACACTCCCAGGGACACCCAGGGACCCCCCAGGGACCCCCAGGACGCTACAGAGATCTCCCAGAGAACCCCCAGTTTCCCCCAGAGACCCCCCCAGAGACTGTCAGAGACCCCCAGAGACCCCCAGACACCCCAGGGACCCCCTAGACCTCCAGACACCCCCCAGGGACTCCCAGACGCCCCCACGGACCCCCAGGGCCCCCCCAGGGACCCCCCAGAGACCCCCAGAGACTCTCAGAGACCCCCCAGGGACCCCCAGAGAGCCCACTGGGACTCCCCAGGGACCCCCAGAGACTCCCCATAGATCACCAGGGACCGCCCAAGGACCCCCGCAGACCCCCAGACACCCCCAGAGACCCCCACGGACCCCCCAGGGACCACCAGAGACCCCCCAGAGATTCTCAGAGACCTCCAGGGACTCCCAGACACCCGCCGAGACCCCCAGGGACCCCCAGAGACCCTCCATAGATCACCAGGGACCGCCCAAGGGCCCCGCAGACCCCCAGACACCCCCAGAGACTTCCAGGGGCCCCCAGAAACTCCCAGAGATCCCTCAGGGACCCGCAGAGACCCCTCAGGGACCCCCAGAGACTCCCAGACACCCCAGAGACTCCCAGAAACCCTCAGAGACCCGCCAGGGACCTCCAGAGACCCCAGAGACTCCAAGAGACCCCCAGAGACCCCCACGGACCCCCCAGGGACCACCAGAAAGCCCCAGAGACCCACAGGGACCACCAGAGACCCCCCAGAGATTCTCAGAGACCTCCAGGGACTCCCAGACACCCGCCGACACCCCGCAGGGACCCCCAGAGACCCTCCATAGATCACCAGGGACCGCCCAAGGACCCCCACAGACCCCCAGACACCCCCAGAGACTCCCAGGGGCCCCCAGAAACACCCAGAGACCCCTCAGGGAACCGCAGAGACCCCTGACACCCCCCAGAGACTTCCAGACACCCACAGGAACCCTCAGATGCCCCAAGAGACCCCCAGAGATCCCCAGAGATGCCCAGACCCCTCCAGGGACCCCCAGACACCCCCAGAGACCCGCAGGGACCCCCAGGGACCCCCAGAGACCCCCCAGAGACTCTCAGAGACCTCCCGGGACTCCCAGACACACGCCGAGACCCCCCAGGGACCCCCAGACACCTGCCAGGGACCCTCAGATGCCCCCAGAGACCCCCAGAGATCCCCAGAGACCCCCAGACCCCTCCAGGGACCCCCAGAGACCCTCCAGAGACCCCCAGAGACCCCCAGGGACCCCCAGAGACGCTCCAGAGACCCCCAGAGACTCTCAGAGATCCCCCAGAGACTCCCCAGGGACCCCCAAGGACCCCCTAGGGACCCCCACAGATCCCCAGAGACCCCCCCTGTGACCCCCAAAGAACTCCCCTGGGGATCTCCTGGGACCCCCCAGAAACCCCCAGAGACTCCCAGAGACCCCCCAGGGACCCTCAGACACCCCCAGAAACTCAGAGAGACCCCCAGAGACCCCCAGAGACTCTCAGAGATCCCCCAGGGACCCACAGGAACCCCTCATTTCCCTCTCTCAGGTGGAGCAGGAACGAGCCTTTGACCCGGAGCGCCCCTTCTTGTTGTTCCAGCCTTGGCCCTGAGGGACTGAACACCCCCTGGAGCCTGTGCAGGGGCTGCTGCCCATCGGCCTCTGCCTGCAGGAGGGTGGAGAGGCTGGAAATTTGAGGGGGTACAATAAAAAAGAAATGGTGAAAATAGAATAGAAAAGCGATGAAAAACACGTTAAATACAAAGCAAATAAAAAAAACTTAAAAATGAAACTGAAAAAAGAAAAAAGAAATCAGAACAAAAAAAAAAAAGATAAAGCAGAATTCTAAATAAAACTCTAGGAATTAAAAATCAATTAAAAAATACAATAAAAAGAAAAAACGAGAAAAATAAAATATAAATAGAATTCATAGAAAATAAAATCTTTATGAATTAACAGAAAATAGAATTATTAGGAAATAAAACCAGAGAACCAAACTAGCGAAAGGGTCCCCGCGGGTTCCGCGCCCCGCGCGGGCCGGACTCGCCGCTGCTGCCCCCTGGTGGTGAGCACGAGGTAGTGCGCGTGCGCCGCGACTCGCGGGTGACATCTGCTGACCGAAACGAGTCACTGCAACAGGGAACTTTGCGCAGTACCCTGTGATTCTTCCTGCATCAAATACTCTCAAATTTCTGTGGATTTCGGTGATTCAGAGGAGTTCTTTATTTACAGCATTGCAGCAAATGTTCTCTTAAGCGTTTCCCGTCTTATATTTACTCAGGAGACTCCTTATCAACCGGCAACACAGTAGCTTTTATTGCCGTGTTTCAAAATAGCCCTCTAGGTCCCTGGGGGTTGTTTGGGGTCCTCGGTGCATCCTGCAGGACCCCCTAGAACCCTGGTAGTCTCAGAGGGTTCTCTGCTGATTCCTGGGGGTCCCTGGAGGACTCTGGGTGTCCTTGTGGGTCCAGGGGTGTCCCGTGAGGGTCCCTGGGGATGGTGGGAGTTCCGTGGGGGGTCTCTTGGGTGTCCCTGGGAGTGCTGGGGGTCCCCAAAGACCTCTGGGGGTGTCCCTGGCGATCCCTTTTCTTCTGGGGCTCCCTTTGGGGTCCGTGTAGGTATTTGAAGATCTTTTTAGTTACGGGGGTCTCTGGGGCTTCTGTGTGTGCCTTCAGGGTCCCTTGAGGTATTTGTATTTCCCTGGGGGTCCCCTGATTGCCCGGAATCCCTGTAGAACCCTGAAGGATCCCTGGGTTCTCAGGAGATCTCTGAGGGTCCCCGAGTTTGTGAGGAGTCCCTGAGGGGTCCCCGGGGTTCCTTGTGGGTCTGTGGGTGTCCCATGAGGGTCCTTGGGGGTGTTGGTGTTCCCTGGAGGTCTCGGGGGTTCCTGGAGAAGCTGGGAAGTCCCTGTAGATCCCTGGGTGTCCCTGAGGGTCCCTGGGCATGTTTGGGATCCCTGGGGTCCCCTGGGTGTTTCTGGGAGTGCTGGGGGTCCCCAAACATCTCTGGGGGTGTCTCTGGTGATAGCCTTTATTCTGGGGCTCCCTTTGGGGTCCCCGTAGGTCTCTGGGGATTCCTTTACGCCTGGGTGTGTCTGGTGGTTCTGGACGTCCCTGTAGTTCCCTGGAGCTCCCCTGAGTGCCACGAGTCCTGTAAATATCTGGGGTGTCTCTGGCAGTCCCTGTGAGTGTTGAGGGTCCCTGGGGATCCTTGTGGGTTCAGGAGTGTCCCACGGGGGTCTCTGGTGGTCTTGGGTATTCCTGGATGTTGGGGAGCATTGGGGTCCTTGGAGGTCCTTGAGTATCTCTTTGGGATCCAGGGGGTCATGGGGGGGGGGTGGTGTTCTGCAGATCCCTGGGAGGCCCTGGGTGTCCCTTGGGGGTCCCTGGAGGTCCATGAGGGTGTTTGTAGTTCCCTGGGGGTCCCCTGATTGCCAGGAATCCCTGTAGAACCCTGAAGGATCTCTGGGTTCTCAGGAGATGCCTGAGGGTCCCCGAGTTTGTGAGGAGTCCCTGAGGGGTCTTTGGAGGACTCTGGGCATCCTTGTGGGTCCACGGGTGTCTCATGAGGGTCCCTGGGGATGGTGGGAGTCCCTGGGGGTCTCTTGGGTGTCCCTGGAGGTGCTGAAGGTCCCCACAGATCTTTGGGGTCCCTTTAATTCTTGGGGGTCTGTGGGACTGCTCTGGGTGCTGGGTTCCCTCTGGGTCTCTGTGGGTTCTTGGGGTCCCTGTTGTTCCCTGGGGGCCCCTGTGTGTCCCTTTGGGACCCTGGAGGTGATGGTGTTCCCTGGGGGTTTCTTGGGTGCCCCTGTAGATGCCTGGGGGTCTCCTGAGAACTGGGAGACCCTGGAGTTCCCTGGGTGTTTCTTGGGGTCCCTGTTGTTCCCTGGGGATTCCCGTGTGTCCCTTTGGATCTCTGGGGGTGTTGGGGGTCCTTGGGGGTTCCTGTAGGACCCTTTAGGTACCTGGAGGTCTCGGGGATCTGAGTTGCATCTTCTGGACACTGCACAAGTCTTATAGTGAAGGAGTGAAAGGCCAATGAGGTGTTCAGCACATTAAGCTGCATTCTTTTAAACTACAAATCAGAGTTTTCCCCTTCAGTAGATGAAGAATTTAATTTTTAGTGTATACAGGGTTTTGTTGGTGTGGGGTTTTTTAATTTACCCATTGTAATCTGCTTGTCAGGTACACAAAAGGTCGGGAATGAACCACACAATTGCAACGAGAAATCATTTGTAATCAACAGCTTGCACTTTACATGTCTTCGAAATTGGTCTGTGCCCCTTGCAGTGTTACAGCCTCTGACAGTGAATCACGTTAGCAGAGGAAGAAGTGCTTTGTGTGATCTGTAGTTTCCCTCTCCCTGCAGCCTTTCCAGCAGCTTTTCTTCAGGGCCCGCTCTGTTCTGTGTGCCATCAACTCGTGTGACAATCTGTGGGAGGGGCCGGTGCGATGCGCTCAGCACAGTCTGGCAAATGAATTTCAACCATCGGCCCTGCTGTCGATGGAGGGGGGGGAAGTGACAAACGAAGGTTGGAGAAAGTGTCTGTGCTGTATCTCCCATACATGGGCTCTACTTGCACTGTCTTTAATATCTCAATGGTCTGCAATAGACAGGCTTTTGGGTGTAAATTTACTGTTCATCCATTGCCCTGCAGGTTGGACTCCATGACAGAAATGCACAAGGCTCATCGGCAGCAATGTGAGAAACATCAGCAAAGCCGAGAGGACTCTGCCAAGGCAATGAAAGATTAGAAGAGTCTTTGGGGGTACTGGTGAACAGCATAAGTTTTTGCAGGAAATGCGAGGGAATGTCCAAGACTTGCTTGAGTGTTTCAGAGAAAAGGTAAGGATGCAAAAACATTCATCTCTTTAAAAAAACGAGTCTCGTAGTACCTGCCAAAGAGCACATTTTCCTCTGTTTTCAAACCCTGAGAACATACTACTCTTCTAAAGGTTTGGTCATTCCAGGATTGAAAAGAACTTCTCATCATGCTGAGCTGGTTGTCAGAAACTTCACAGTGTACGAGGTCAGTGACTTTAGATTGCCTAAAAACTTGCAGATTTTCTGTCTAGAGGACTTTGGTAGATACTCTGGCATTTCAAGTTTACTCAGATGCTGCTTTTTACTTTTGTTGGATGTCAGGTTAGCAAAAATAAGGGCTGAACTATGATCTTGTTAGTTTCTGGAATGTTTTGTGTACACAGTGACAGACTTTTGTCTTCTGTATTGTTATAGACTTCCTTCTGCCAGGCGTCACTTGGTATTACTCTGCTCTGAGGGAGAAGATTGTAAAAGTAAAGTGGCTGTTCAGAGACACCCAGACTTGAAAATATCCTTCTTTCATGTGTATGTCCAACTCAAAAACATAATTAGTTTTTTCTCAAGATTTTCACAATGGTTGGATTACTTACTTTGTGGTAAATGTTGTAGGAGCTCCTGAATATATTACCCATTTCTGTATTTATATATATATATATTAGGCACACACAGGAGGGGTGGAATTCAGTTGGCAGTACATGGGCTGTTTCTCTGTTGTCTTCTGACTTGAATACAGTAGCACAGTAGCTTCTAAATATAGAACCTGTCGGAATGACCAAGCAGTTTAAGCTGCTGTTTGCCCAGCTCGGTGGGTGTGGGAGGGGAACAGAAAAGCATTCTGGGTGTTAATGGGGTAGATATTAATTGTCCAGTGTCCCTGGAATTGGGAGAGACCAGTCTGCAGTCCTGTAAAGTGAAGACTGTGTTGTGAACAAACCTGGGAAGTGTGAACCAGTTAGTTCATCCAAGTGATTGATTAGTGTGACTAATTAGTTGCCATTGATTGTTCACTGAGGAAGCCACACTCCTGAGTCTGACAGATTTTGTATAACCAGGAAAACATATTATTAAGAAGTTGTGTAACAATTTCAGTTCGGTTTGAAGGAGGGTTTTTGGCCTACCTAGCTCCACTAGTAAATAAATCAATCCCAGCCATTTGACAGCAAATTAACAAGCCTGGTTGTTAAATTAGCAGCAGCTGCAGTTGCTTTCCTACAACATACCCTTGCTTTGCTGGTAGTTGGTTTTTAAGGATTCTACACTTGGAAACTTTCTCACCCTCCCTGTACCTCACCTGGCATTCCAGTCCGTTGAACTTGTAAGATGTGACTTCTGTCATCTCCTGCTTTTTAGGGGCATTCACAGAGTTTTGCTGTTTCAGGAGGAGGCTGTTGCTGTATTTGTATGCACAGTGAGCTGCAAAAGCAGGAGCTGATGGGTCAGTCCAGCTGGAGCATTTCATTTATTGTGACATTATTTGGCCAGATCCTGTTTGGAATTCAGTGCTTTCAGCACGACAAAGGTACCATCAGATTCAGAACCAGCAGCCCACGGGACACCACAAGGTTTTCTAAAATGGAGGTGGGAGGAGGAGGGAAAAATCAAGTAATCATTGTCAGTTTTTATTTCAATGGGATGCAGTAGGATGGTGAATTGTTGTTGTCTTTTGAGCGTAGAGCTGAATTGCCTTCAGCTGTTTGGTAAAACCTGTGCCCCTGACTGCTTCATATTTAGTGTTGCTGTTATTATTTATAATATATATAATTATAATATATACATAAGCATATAAAATGTGTATGTATACGTGTAATAATATGTGTATATATGTATGTATATATACATATATGAACACATATCTTTAAATATGGTATTTTGAAGGTGTTCTGAATATTAGAATCACTTTGCCCATTGGTGAGGCACAGCAGAGAGTGTCATGCACAGCTGTTAATGCAGAGTTGATTAACAAGCACTGGTAAGGTCAAATCCTCTGTGATATCTTTTTTTCCCCCTAACTAAGAATATGGAGCAGAAGATGCTTGCATGACTTCCTTCAGGAGCAATTACTGTCAAAATTATGCTTTCTGAGAAGGCCAGTGAGTGGTAAGGTGTTTGTGCATTTGGAATGCAGGAATGTGCAGTGGATACAGAAAGACTGAATTGTTCCGAGCCTACTTTGGCAGCACAAGTGATGAACTGTCACTTTACCTCCAAAAGCAGATTATCAAAACACACTCTGTGTCCAAGATGTGGGCTGTAGGTTAAAATTCCCCCTGTGATCTAAATGTTTAGGGAGCTTTCTGCTTTCCTCTTACACTGCTTACAGTGAAAGTGGACAAAAAACCTCTGAAAAACACTGAATTTAAGGTATTGACTAAATAAAACAGGGAATGAGGCCTGTAACTTTATAGTAGTCAGTGAAATTGTCAGCAACTCAATAACCACAGTATTGATTAAAGGCTTCTAATTCTTGTGTTTTACTTTTGAGTGGATTCATATGTCTGAATACATCACTGTTTGGGTTTTTTGTTTGACAATTAGAGAATACCACTAGGGATGCTTTGAAAAAAGTCTCATTAAACTTTTCAGTGCTAGAATTTTCTTTACATATTTAAGAGAAGCAGCTGTATTTATATGGTAAACTACAGTAAAACTGGTATTTTTTAATTATTATTTCTGTTTTCAAAATTGTCTTAAATTCTGAATATAGACGTCCAGTGCTGGCATATCTTTCTCTGTGCTTTTTTCTCCAAAAGAAAGGTGTACATGTACATATTTTAGGTTGGTGTAGAGTAGCTTCAGTTTTAGTCCCTGGAGCCCAGCTGATCCCACAAAGAGCTAATACTTCTTTCCAGCTGATATCTCCTCTGCTGTGTATATCAGTCTCAGCAAGCTGAAATGGCTCTGTAGCCATAATCTCAGAATCTTGTATTTTACTGAAGGAAGTTTGTTAATAGCTGCTGAGTTGCATGCTAAGTTACATCAGGAAACAATTCCTGATTATCTTTTGTTTTGAATAAAACTGTAATTCTGGATGGTTGGCAGCAGTGAAATCTGTGAGCTAAAAGGCTGGCAGACTGTGGAGTGATGAGCATTCCTCTCAGGTAAGAGGGATATGGCCCAAGTGTTCATGCCAAAAGAACTTGCCTTTCCAAATGAAGAGATGGTGAAAAGCTCTGGTTTGCATTTGAATATTTATAATGGTCTAATTTTAACTTGTCCCAGGAAATGAATTTTTGCAACAGTGACTAGTGAACCTGCTATTTAATGGCAGGACTGTTCTAGTATTACCTATTTTTGTCAGAGTTGCTGCTAAAATTTAGTCCACAAAAAAAAAAAAAGTGACAGGTCTGACCTGACTTAACCTGTGTATCATTTAAGGTTATACTTAATGCATAAGTTGCACCAATTGTATTGTTTTAGTTATAGTGATTGTCTAGAGAAACATTTGACTGATTTGAGTTCCAGTTGGCATAACATGGTTATGCAGGACTTGGTTCAATTTCAGTAATAATATTTCAGCATATGCTAATAAGAGTTAGAGCAAAACAATAGCTGCTGGTTTCAGGAGGATGGATTCATGGGTGATTTTTTCAGTGTATACAGTGGGGTTATTTTCTCATTTAAGTATAGAATACTTCTACTTTCTTGTTTAAAGATTGAGGAAACTGTGGGGTCTGAGAATTGTAAACCCTTATAGAACATGTAACGCACTTGGTAGAGAAAGCAAAAGAACTGGAAAGACTTATTGCACACTCTGAAATGGTTGTCTTGCTGTGCAGGCTCAGTCAGTCTACAGAAGTTGCTTTCAGAATGCTCTTGTTCTGGTTGACAGCTGCCAACATTAAATGCTGCACTTCCCACACTTTGGCAGTGCAGATGGTGCAGACGAGGCAAAGGAAAGAGTTTGTGCTGCTGGAGCAGCCACAGCGTTCTGCTTTGCCATAGGAGGCACCCAGAGGCTGGGCAGCCCAAGGGGTCGGTGTTACGGAGTGTGTTGTGTTTATACAGTTCCCTCTGATTCTGCTTTGCCATAGGAGGCACCCAGAGGCTGGGCAGCCCAAGGGGTCGGTGTTACGGAGTGTGTTGTGTTTATACAGTTCCCTCTGATTCTGCTTTGCCATAGGAGGCACCCCCGAGGCTGGGCAGCCCAAGGGGTCGGTGTTACGGAGTGTGTTGTGTTTATACAGTTCCCTCTGATTCTGCTTTGCCATAGGAGGCACCCAGAGGCTGGGCAGCCCAAGGGGTCGGTGTTACGGAGTGTGTTGTGTTTATACAGTTCCCTCTGATTCTGCTTTGCCATAGGAGGCACCCCCGAGGCTGGGCAGCCCAAGGGGTCGGTGTTACGGAGTGTGTTGTGTTTATACAGTTCCCTCTGATTCTGCTTTGCCACAGGAGGCACCCAGAGGCTGGGCAGCCCAAGGGGTCGGTGTTACGGAGTGTGTTGTGTTTATACAGTTCCCTCTGATTCTGCTTTGCCATAGGAGGCACCCCCGAGGCTGGGCAGCCCAAGGGGTCGGTGTTACTGAGTGTGTTGTGTTTTTACAGGTGCCTCTGATTGACGCCCCTGAGCCCGCCATGCACCAGCTGTACAAACACGAGCTGCCCGCCTTGTCCAAAGACGACAAGATGATGTTAAAGATGAATCTTCGGAGTTTTCAAGCCATTCAAGTCAGGCCATCTTGAAGGTTTTTATTATTCCTTAAACAACCTTGTTTACTTAGTATGATCTAATTGAAATGTAAATCTTTAACATGTGACTGTTTTAAAAGTCTCTCCTTACTCTTGGAATAGGTAGCAGCATGTTTAGATGAAAGTTCTGTAATCTGTTTTGTTTTAAACTCCAAACCACTCTAACTCTGACTTCATCTCTCCTCTCTGTTTCTCTTAACTATATTTTCTCTTTCCTAGCACTGAATGTATATGCATGGTGTCAGTGGAAATAGTGGTAGCATTTGAGCCCCCATTTTCATCTTATGTCAGGCCTTTTTTAAAAATTTATTTTAACCTCCTTGAATCTATAAATGTCATTTAATGTCTGCAGTTAACTCTGTACAAAGTCATGAAGCACTGGACTACACTTCTGTCTAATGCTCTGTTTTGTAGCCAGCATGAGTATTTCATTTCAGACACTTGACTGGTAAAGCTAAAGAACTGGAAGACTAATCAGACTAATACAAAGAGACCCTGTATAAAATGCACTTTAAGATTAGCCAAACTCCTGCTTACTGTGAGTTTCTGAATGGGTATTCTTACTGAGGAGGTTTCTTGTAGTGGTAACTCTTCAGTATGTGAAACTCGTGAGAGTTACAAATGTTAACTTGGGTGGCAATAGATGTGGTTTTAGGTAGGCCTTTTGGTAGGGCTCTGTTTAGCAGGTGGTCCTACGTAGATTAGGAGGGGCAGGTGTCACCTGACTTGAGCAACCAAAGAAATGTTTCATTCCAGGTACTGGGATATAAGTACAGTAGAGTAGGAGGAGTTCTCCCAGTCCCTCCTGGCTGCTGGTCTGGGCCAGATGTGTTGTGTTGCTGTCCTGGGCCAGCCCCAGCACCACCTGCTGCTGCTGGGATCTCACGAGAGTGAAATGTTTGTGCTTCATTTTCTCCCTGCTTGGGTCTGTCCCTCGGGGGATTGAGTTCTCTTGGGTGATTTGTAGCTAGAATGGTGGGATTTCTGTGTTCAACTGGGAGTGGGGAGTTACTGTTTGTTTCTGACTTGTGTAGATGTGTGTTATATTGTAGTTTACTTTTAATTTTCTCTTTTCTGTATAAATACATAAACTTGTTTTAAGTTTCCATTTTTTCCCCTTTTCTCAGTGGGGCGAGGTATATTCTGACTCGGTGTTGGGCAGTTGGCATTTTGCCAGCTCAACCTACCACAGTTTCCCAGATGAGGTTTTATTCAGTACATTAAAAATAAAGAAGACAGGTAAAATATCCTAGTAATTGGAGCCCTCCTTATGCTTTGGAGAGCTTCCCATTTTTAAAAATGGCTTTCTTGTCTGTCCTATTTGCTGATGTAAAATCCTATAATAGAAGCCATTTCCTATTCTGTCACAGTGGGTCCAGAAATGAAATCTTGGTAATACCATTAGCTAGAATTTACCAA
This sequence comes from Pithys albifrons albifrons, assembly GCF_047495875.1. Lineage (NCBI taxonomy): Eukaryota > Metazoa > Chordata > Aves > Passeriformes > Thamnophilidae > Pithys > Pithys albifrons. Next base: position 184,123 of record NC_092464.1, on the reverse strand, counting down.
GGATGATAAAGTGTTGGGGTGGCAGAGTTGGTTGTTCCTTTACCAGAGTGGTTTGCAGGCACATTCTTTGAGGCCTGTATGTGAAACCCCAGAAATCATGTGCAGGCCTTGCAGTTTTACCGTGAAAGTGCTGTTGTGAGAACTAGAAACTGAATGTACTAGAAATGTTGTTCCTAGAAGCTTCGATTGGATTCTTTTAGACTGAAATTTAATGGGGGTGTGGGAATAGTTTCATGGCCAGGGTTGGGCTTTACAGACAGCTCTTACATAGTATGTGGTAGTTTTGAGAAGGCTCTCAGTAGTTTTGGTATAGAATTGGAACACTGACATAGATGGTCATTAGTACCTGTAATGATGAATTGGTAAATAGATTTAGTCAGAACATGTGAATTTACTCCTGAAGTTTGGATAGGCTGTTTTTTAAATGTTAATGTGTCAGTGGGTGGACTTGAGCACTGGCTGGCATTCCATCCAGTGTTTAAAATTTACCTGGGAAGAAGGAACTGGAAACACTCTTGCCAGCTGGCTGCTGATTTAACTGTGTTTTCTATAACCAGGGACATCTGGAAAGATAACCACAGCTTGAAGAGGAGCGAAGATGATTTATCTTCCTGTAGACTTTCATGTGTTTTAAACTTCAGGCAATCTAAAGCATATGAACTTAGAAACTCAATGAAACTCTGAAATGTTGTGTTCTTACTCCAGTCACTCTTCCCTGCCTTTCTGTTAATTTTCTTTTCAAAAGATGCATGGTGAATATGTAAGGAGAACTTTTTGTCTTAGAAGAGTCAATCTAAGCAATTTCCATTAAAACTGTTTACTTTTGTGTAATTTGGCACTGTTGTGAGATGGACAAGAGTGAGGTCTGGTGAAAACTATTTGACATTTAAGGGGAAGTTTTCCCAAACTCCACTGCTTTCTGTTTTAACATCTGCACTTGATGAATTCAGGCTTCTGTTTTTTTTTTTTTTTTGAAAACTTTGACTTTTTACTTCAATTTACACTTAGCTTAAAAGTAGGTAACAGGCTCTTATGAAACTGCCTCCAGCACATTTATGGAATCACAAGTAGGCATTTTAATTTTCATCGATGTAATTTTACAGGTAAAGCACTGATGGCACCAAATCTTGATCCTTTTGGGCGAGACAGAGCGATCTATCAAGAACAAGTCAAGCATCGAACTGCAGAAAGAGAGGCTGGAAGGTAAGAGGATGAGATTTCTTGTCCTTTGAGGAGTCTTTGCCTGCTTACATGATGATACAACTGTCCTGTGTGACATACTGACACTTCTGCTGGTATGCTGGGCAGAGGTGTTCTTATACATCCCAACTTACCATGCAAGTGTACAAAACAAGGCACAATTGCAGGATACTGGTTTAATATCACTAAAATAAGCTTACCTGGTCTCTGCTGGTTTATTTTCCTTCTATTGTTTGAGGCAGCAATGTAGTGGAGTATTTGAGGTGGTGACATAGTGTCAGTTCTTTCAGCCTGACTTTCCTTGAATTAAAAGCTAGGACAAGCTTGGGTGCGTGCATTCATTGTTTAGGTGGGAAGAAAGAAGTGAGAGCTGGTTTATCTTTTTCAGAGCTCGCTGTAGACAAGCAAGAGAGCAAACTGGGAAGATGGCAGATCACCTTGAAGGCCTTTCCAGCGATGATGAGGAAACGTCAACAGATATCACAAACTTCAACTTGGAGCGAGGTTAGAAAAGCTACTTAGGCTTTATCATGAAGTGGTTCGGGTTGGAAGAAACCTTAAAGCTCCTCTAGTTCCAAACCCCTGCCATGGGCAGGGACACCTCCCACTATCCCAGATTGTTCCAAGTCGCATCCAAACTGACCTTGGACACTTCCAGCAGTGAGTCAGCCACAGCTTCTCTGGGCACCTGTGCCAGGGCCTCCCACCCTCACAGGGAAGAATTTGTTCCCAGTATCCCATCTAACCCTGCTCGCTGTCAGTGAGAAGCCATTTCCCCTTGTCCTGTCACTACATGCTCTTCTAAATAGTCTGTATCCATCTTTCTTGTGGACTCCCTTCAAGTACTGTAAGGCCACAGTTAGGTCAGCCTGAAGCCTTCTCTTCTCCAGACTGAGCAATCCCAATTCTCACAGCCTTACAGAACAAAATACCGAGTCTTTGGCAGGAAAAAAAAGAATAAGATTCAAATGTAATCCTGTCTCTATATGTCATCATATTTTAGAGAAAGTTTAGGAGCTGTTCATTCCTGAGACTGAAGTGTGACCAGAACAGTCTCTTTCACCAGCTTGGTGCAGCTTGCAGCCAACTGAATGCTCCATTTTAGTGTGATTCTTTTTATTTAATGTAGATGTTATTTCACTGGTAGGCAGTAGTCTCTGGGACCTTCAGTAAGTCTTCCTTCTAGTGTGTAACAAGGTTTATTGTTCTTGAAATGCCTGTTTGTGTTGCCTGGGAAATTTTGAAAACTTTAGTGCTTTAGAAACTTTTTTTGGTTACTTGGAAGTATTTTGTGGAGTTTTGCATGAGATTCTAGCAATGCAATGACAGAAATTTTGTAGAGTCTTGTTACAGCCTGGCAAAGTTTGCTGATGATAGAAAACAATGTTGAATACAAACATTGCAGAAAAAATCTTGTGGCACAATTACCATTCTCTTTGATTAAAGAGTTTAACCAGATTAGAAGAAAGGAGGAGGAGGAGAGCAGCAAGCATCAGATACATAGAATTTCTTGTGTTGCATTTGAGGAGGGACTGAGCAGTTCTGATTGCTTCAAGGCGAAGAATATGAGATGATATGAGTACTGGGGATCATAAAATTAAGTGATAGGAGAGGTTTAAAATAAAAAGGTCACTTCCCACAGAGAAGGTAATAAATGTCAAAGTCATTGCTGTAGGTAGCTGTAGAGACTGAAAATATGAACAGATTAGAAAGCAGTTAGATGAACTGTCTAGTTGTCAGCTCCTTTGGAAGTGCAGTTTTCACCTCTTTAGTTGCTGGCTGATTTACTGAAATTGTGGGTGCAGGGAGAGCTTCTTGATAAACAGAGCAACTGTTTAGAGTTGTTAGGTGCTATAATTATCTTTGCTAAATTAAATTATCTAGATTAAAACTCAGTGTGGCTAAATTCCTCTTGGTAATTTGGCACTTCCATGTGTGCAAAAGCGTTTTGTAGGAGTTTCTTCAGTTTCTCAGTAGGTACAGTATTTTTAAAACCTTTTGTTAATCATTCATAATGGTCATGTTAGTCCAGAAACAGCAGTGAGCTCTGTGGAACAGAGGGGTGCACTTGGGACCTGCCAGCTTTATATTTATTGTCTTTTCTTGATCCCAATATGAACAGTGTGGTTATATGACAAAGTCTCCTGTTCCCTCAGCTCTTTCTCTACCTGCCGTGTGTACCAGTTGTGTTCGTTATGTACAGGTTGCTGCTGTAACTGAACAACTGTTGCTGCAGCAAATATGACTGATCAAAATGAAACTAACCCTGGGAAGTAGAAAAGATGAAAGGAAAATTATATGTAGAGAAAAAGGTCTGGACCGTAAATCAGAACTGTAAATAAAAGAAAAACAGTAAAGAAGGTGCTAAGGGATTATGATCATTGCCCAGTGCTAACAGGCATGTTCTGGGCAGGAGTTTAGCACGGTGTCTGCTCTGTCTGAGCTGCCATTTCCGTTGTCTTATCTGAGATGCCTTCCTGTGTTTGCATTTGGCTCATCAAAGATGTAAGATAATTTGGATTAGAAGGGACCTGGAGATGAGCTGTTCAAAGCTCCCATGCACGAGGCCAGCATGGAAGTTCAGTCCACTCTGAATACAGAACAATTCATCATCACTCGGGCATCTGGTAAATGAAGATCATTTAATGAAGTATTTGAAGTAAGACAGTCTGTTGGAGAGTACTCATGTGCTCATGGTTCTATTGCTTTGTGTATTTGAGGCAGAAGTAACAACTTTTAAAGGTGGTGTTTCTTGGTTTGGTTTATAGGAGTTAGCTTATGTCAGGGAGCATCAAAGAATGTCTTGAAAGAGGTATTACAGGAAATAAGTAATTAACTTCTTGCTTCTTTTCTCCCCTGCCAGATCGTATATTGAAAGAATCCAGCAAAGTTTTTGATGATGTTTTGGAAAGCTTTTACTCAATTGATTGTATTAAGTCACAGTTTGAAGCTTGGTGCTCCAAGTACTTTGCTTCTTATAAGGATGCTTATGTTGGCCTCTGCTTACCAAAGCTGTTAACCCTTTAATCAGACTTAAGCTGCTTATCTGGACTCCTCTGGAGGTGAGGTCCTCTTCAGGTAGCTTCTGCTGAAGGTGTGTTCTTGGGCTGAAGTTTAAAACAGGCACCTCTCTTGGGGCAGAGCTTTTGTGGAGTTTGTGGACTTCCAGCAGGCCAGAGTTCAATTCAGCACATACCACTGTCAGCCAGAAAGGTCCAACAACATAAATAAATGTGTCCTGGCCCATGGCAGTGAGTTGGAACTAGGTGATCTTTAAGATCCCTTCCAACCTGAAGCGTTCTGTGGTTCTGTGGAAATGCATTTAGGCTCTACAATACTTCAGAGAAAATTGTGACTAGATATGCTGTGTCTTCAGAAGTTGAACTAAGAAGCCTGTTCTTATGTTGAGTTGCAACCGAAGTCTCTAGGTTATATATCTTCCTTTCTGTCACCTTGTCAGGACCCGCTCCTGGGAAGGGAGACAGGGGTAACCTGGATCACAACATTTTAAAGATAAAGAACATGCAAACAACCCAAAAGAAAAATAACCAGCATAACTTTTCAGTCTTGCTGTTACTTCATGTTCTCAAAGGACAATGAGAACCAGTCATAGCAGCTGTAGAAGCCTTTATCGGTTTCATTTTTTCTGCTGGCAGACGTCTGCAAAAAAGGACACATCTGGCCGCTGTGGACTGGTTAAACAGGTTTGTGGTGGGGCTGAGGGGACCACAGTGTTGGACTGCTGGGGGCAGCTGCCCTCAGGGGGTGATTGATGCTATTCAGTTTCTGATTCACGGTCCTTACTGCTGTATTTTGACTATGTTCTCTGAATGGCCTTGCTTAAATTCTGTTAGTTCTTCAGAGGGATACAGGGGTTTGTTAACATCAACCGGTCTGGGGTATTCCTAATTGATGTAATTCACAGTTTTTCATTGCAAGCTTTTAATTTTTTATTTCCTCATTTTGTAATGTTGAAGCAACAGATTTATTTTCTTTTCCCCCGAACTGCTTCACGTTCATCAGTCGACTGTGGGAGTTCTTTTCCTAATTGCTCCTGTAATTCCTTTATCTGCACCTTAAAAGGGCTCGAGCACTGCAGGGATGGCCCCAACTGCCCATCAGGGGTATAATGCAAAAGTCAAAAGCCCGCAAAGTTTCTTAGAATGCATAAATCATTAACCGTTTCAGTCTCTGACACCCCTGCACCTTCATGCCCTGTGGAACTCTGGCTGGCAATATCCCAGTCTCCCTCCTAGTCTGCATTACCCAGTTACCAGGTGGGGAGCGAGGGAAAAGCAGACATTGCTGCAGCCCAGTATCCTGGCCCATGTTCGTTCTGCAGCCTGCATGTTGTGCTTACATGAGCTGCCACCAGGACAAACAGTTCAGGTACCTTTTGACTCCTGCTCTCTTCTTTTTTTTTTTTTCAGAAGTGTTTTCTTAACTACTAAGAGAAATTTTTTAAAAGGGAGTTTTCTGTCACCTCTGCTCTGATTGGAGAGGGAGGGAAGTGTAAGTCCTCTTCAGAGGGAATCCAGAGTATTTAATTAATTTGTTAATTTATTATGATTTACTTCATTAATCAAACCAGGGAACATCTGAAATATATCCTCATTAAATTTAAAACCGTTTCTGCACATTGTCCCTTCTGCCTTGTCATTTCTCAGTGAGTTTCCAGGCTGACAAAACAAAACTCAGGTTAGTTAGAGACATGGTACAGAATTCTCAAGTCTAACTGTGTTCCCTCCTGACTGTTGCTGGTCCTGGTAAGCACTTTGTTAAGTTAGAAAAAATACAAGGTGCTCATAAAGAGATGTTTTGAATCCAGAAAGTATAATTTTGTAGTTCTGCACAACTGAACTGTAATTCCCACTTGTACCCTGATCTCTGGGGTTTTCTTTTTGGTGTAAGTACAAGTTAAAATCTGTGGGGCAACAACTGTGAAAACAATCAGGTTTCTGCTATTTTAGGTTTTCATTCTATCGGTGACTGTGGGCTAAGAGAGTGAATTGGTTCATCTGGTTGAGTGTTTTAGAGTTTGTTTTGTGAGTGTATGATCCTTGCATACGTGTTGCTTCTTGTATGTGTTGACTCAAATCTCTTTTTAGGTATCGAACTCAAATTCTCTTATTAGGGCAAGTGTCGAGATTTTGAAACAATGTTGTGGTTTGAATCCTTTGCTGTTTTACGGCTGTGAAGAGCAGGAGCAAGTGAAAGATGATGCTGAGATTTCACTGTTGCCTACCATTGTAGAGCGAGTTGTTCTTCCTAAATTAACAGGTATAGGTTTGGAAAATGGTGGGGAAGGGGTTGTGGAATCTCGTGCTTGTTTGTGCTTTCAGATTTTACTGTTTTGTAAATAAATGAATGATCAATACCTGTATTTGAGTATGTTCAAGGGGGGGTAATTCTTTACTCTCTTACAGTGATTTCAGAAAATATCTGGGATCCTTTTTCTACCACACAGACATGTAGAATGGTGGCAATTGTACAGAAACCAGTAGATGGATACCCCTCAGTGGTGAATGCAGAAAACAAAAACACACAAGTGAGTTGGGTTTTTACATAAGTTAAGGAATTTGAATATATTTTTACTATACTTAATGCTGGAAAACAGAGGAAGAAAGAGAAGTTTTCAGTTTATTTGATGCTCGGCAGCTTGGTTGTGAACAGTCAAGTATGGTGATAGATTAAGAGAAGGAACTCAGTGAAACCTCCCCAAAATAGATACTGGAGATAAAAAGATACACCAAATGTAAGACTTGTTGGTCTCCAGTTTTGCTTTAAGGGTCTGCTACAAATACTGTGTTTTCTTTCTTAAGATCTCTGCAATCTTTTCAAATGCAGTGCCTGGAAATTGGGTAGTTTTACTTTGCCTTCTGTGAGTGCAGCAACTGATGTTAAGAGTTCAGGCTTTAATGGAACCTGTCAAAGTTCAGATGTTTTCATTATTACAGGCTTCTTCCTTTAAGACTGGATGGGTGCTTAAATATGTGTGCCCTTCATGTTGGGCTCACAAATGTTCTTTATTGTTTTAAAAATCAATTTCCGATTTTTAACTACTAAGCAGTGCCTTGGACATCTAAAAATAAAATGATCTGTTTCAGATGCTTTTGAAGGCATTATTGCTAAGAATGAGGAGAACACTAGATGCTGATGTATTCATGCCCTTCTATCCAAAAAAGTAAGTTTACTTTCAACTATGGTGTTAGATTTTCCTTAGCAAGTTGCTGCCTTCTGTCCACAGTTAACAGGGTTTTTCCCAGTGTGGTTCAGTGCCTGGATACAGGACATCTTTTTGTTATCCTCCTGGTAGAATTTAGCAAAGACAAGAAGGATGGAAGGGAGTATTTATGGAAATGAATTGTGTGCTGGAAACCAGCAAATTGCAGACAGAGATGTGGTCTTGGTTGCTCATTAAGAAATCTCTTTACTTTGCAGCATCTTAGAAAACAAGAACTCGGGTCCATATTTGTTTTTCCAACGTCAGTTTTGGTCCTCTGGTAAGGTGAGTAAATACATCTGGTAAATGGTCTGAGACAGTGTAGCAATAAAATACTTCTCAAATTTGTGGAAAAGGGTAGATGGAAGCTGCTGTAATCTCTAAATGAGGATCCTTAGTCTTTGGTAATGCACTGTGAGGGAGACTGTATTCTGAATAGGTTTGCAAGATATTTTAAAATATTAAATATTTTTTAAATGTTCATGTGTTTGATCAACTTTCTGGTTTCAGTAAGTCTTGAAATGCCTATTTTCAGTTATTAGGAAACTTTCTCCAGTGGTATGGGATCCTTTCAAATCAAACTCTCCAGGAGCTGTGCATAGATGGGCTGCTGAACAGGCACATTCTTATGGCTTTTCAAAACTCAGAGTATGGAGAGGACAGCATGAAGAAGGCTCAAAGTGTAAGTAAAATCAAACAATGTTTAAAATCACCGATTGCAATTAAAGGAAAATGTGGTTAAAACTTGAAGTTGCCTATGAAATCTCGGGTTTGGTATTTCAAAAGTTGTAGTGTCAGTGAAAAAGGGATTTTGTATTTTTTAACACACAAACTAAAGAAAGAAACTTCTCTGGCTTATACCTGTATTTCGTGTAGGTATTTTGTGGGTTTCAGTGTCACACTGCTTGGATTTCGGATACTTTTTTGGTAGTTCTCTCATTTTTTCACTCAGTTGGGTCTTGTCACCTCAGTCTCAGCTGGCAGATTTCCCCAATCATGTTACATAGTTTGTAAGAATTTTCTTACATTGTATTTAACTTTCTTTTCCTGTTCTGCCTGGGTAATTGCTTGCTTTCCTAACAGTGGTTCAGTAATCTAAGAGGAGACAAGACTATTTCCCAGCTAGAAAACTCCTGTAGATACCTTGCTCACCTGGCTGATACAATTTACAGACACAGCATTGGTTGCTCTGATGTAGAGAAGAGAAATGCAAGGTAATTACCTTGAGTTAAAGCAATTGCAGTTCTTGTCATTTGTTTTATTTTGCCTGTACATGCAAACATGAGTAACTGTCTCCATCCTGTGGAGTGTCTTTGGAAACTTCTTTAAAAGGAGACTTCCAAAATGTTACTGTGTGGTACATGGGGATATATTTAAAGTGTCTGGACACAGCACCTCCTGGAAATACTGAAACACTGATGATACCTGTTGTACCACTGCTCAGTGTCACAGACTCTTAAGGGGGTTTGTAAAATGGAAGGAGAGGGACTTTTTATATGGGCAGATCATGTCCACTCAAGGGGCAATGGTTCTAAACTGCAAGAGGAGATATTTAGGTTGGATTTTAGGAAGACATTCTTCCCTGTGAGGGTGGTGAGGCACTGGCACAGGTTGCCCAGGGAAGCTGTGGCTGCCCCATCCTTTTAAGTGTCCAAGGTCAGGTTGGATGGGGCTCGAAGCAACCTGGGCTGTGGAAGGTGTCCCTTCCAAACAAAACCACCTTTTATTCTGCCAAATTTTGCAGCTACTGCATGTGGACTATTTCACCCTGTGAGCCCTGCTGATTCCTGCATAATGGCTTCTGAATTGCACACTGTCTTTCCTATACTGTACAAACCTTCTGATTTCATTTACACAACCAGCTGGATGAACTTTTTGACCTTAGATCCAAGAGTCACTTTGCTTGAGTCCCATAATGAGCTTAATTAGAAGTTCAGATTAGACACATCACTGCTGGCCTGTAATGGTTTGGCAACAGCACAGGAATAAAGAATCTTCCAGTCTTGTTATACTCTTGTGTATCAGTGTAGCAATTTGTGTGTGAAGTTCATTGAAATTTTTGAACTCTCTCTTTTGGTAGTCTGAGTCTAGGTTTGAAAGAACCTTTTTTACCAGGTGTAAGTACAAACTTGGTAAAAGTTTGTATTGGGAGAGAAACATGCAGTTAGCCTTATTTTCATGGGAAGTTCTAATTTAATTTCTGTCTTCTGTCCTGCCTTTTCCCAGCATTAAACAAATCTGCTGCTGTTGCCCTAATTAAGCAACTCTAATAAATCTGAGGCAGGAATATTTATGATATGCCTTTCATGATGTAGCCTTCTGTTGGGATATTAATCCATGTCATTGATTGTTCTACCCCTTTACTGACTTCTCCTCCCTCCTTTTAGGGAGCACATCCAGCAGGTCATAAAGCTCCTGGCGAGTACCCGAGCCCTGGATCACGCCGAGACAGTTGCAAATGATCACAATGTGAAAGAGGTAAAGATTTTAATAGAGGGAAAAGAGACTTTTCCCACAACTCATTTTGAGCTTTAAAACCATTCCTGATGTGTAATTTATGTACATATGTAAAGTTTCTTAAACTGTATAGTATTGATCTTTGTTTCAATATGAAGTGCATTCTTATAGACAGCACCCTGAAAAATAAAAATCATTGACTTCATTTAAAACAAAAATGGAATCCCAAGATTTTCATCTTTCCAGAAGCCACCTTTTTCTCCAAGTTTCTCAAAATCTTGTTTACAAGAATACTTTGTGCCCATGATCAGTAGTCCTGTACTGCTGTTAATTGCTCCATGGTTACATGGCATGTGTATAATATACTTTGTGTAATACACTGTATGCATTTATTTATAACATCATGTTGCTTTCACACTGGGTATAAAGTTGTATTGTTGCATTAAGCTTTTCATTTGCTAAAAATTACTTATTTTGACAATAAAATGATCGTACTGTTGGTCAAAGGAACTGGTAAAACATTCAACTGTGTGAAAATTGTGAGCTCAAAAGTACACACATTGGAATGGAACCTGACCTTTAAGAAGCAGCTGGGCTGCACTCCAAGTGGAGCAGGTAAAAAGTGGTTTGCATTCAGAATATCAACTCAGAAGACTGTTTTTCAAAAGGGAACTCCAAACTCAATGCTGAATTATTTTAATACAGTCAAAGAATGAGAACTTGTGCTGATGGTGCACGTGTAGACGGCAGCACTTCCTGAAGTCCAGACATGTGTAAGTTGCTCAAATCCACTTTGTGTCCCATTTTGGGGTGGGGGGGTTGTGGTGGTTTTCAGGGTTTTGTTGGTTGGTTTTCTAATGTAATCCATGGAACCTGCTTCTTCAGATTAGTGTGGCTGAAGATGTCAAGAAGAATGAAGGTGAAAAAAGCTTGGAAGTACTTATATTTTAGTAAATATTCAAATGTTACACTTCCCACTAAATACCATATAAGAATGTTCTTTTAAAAAAACAAGGATCAAAGGTAAATGTAAAGAAACAAGAAAACATTTTTTAAAAATCTGTTGATTTATATCAGAACAGTAGTGACTTGGTCTTGGGGTCCAAGGCATGGGGCAGCTGTAACAGCCTTGGGTTAAGAACTATTTCCGTTTGTGCCCTAATTATTTTTAGGGGAACGGTTGCAATTTGCATAATGAGTGCCATTTATGCTCATGTGATGGTTTAAATGAGGATGTAAAAACATCCCATTTGTAACATGCACAGTTCCTTTGGACAGCGGACAGTGTTTTTTCTGAACTCTTGGGATTGATGGAGTACGCTCAGAAATGCCTGCTCTGAAAAGTTGTTTCAATAAACTCATCTGGTGAAGGAGTTGTTGGGGCTGCAACTCGGGAAGCTTTGTTCCTTTAGGAAGGGAGCAAAGGCAATTCCGTGGGTGCCGGCCGACTTTGCACATGTCAGCCCAAAAAGCTGCTGGTGCTGGCAGCAAACAGTCTGTGTGGGGGAGGTAAAGGCCGGGCGGCTCCTGCCTGGCACTGCTTGTGGCAGCAATTCATGGGGATGTTCTGTTCTGAAGGTCGCGTTTGAATTTTGGAGGTGGGCTCCAGGAAGAAAAGGACTTTATTTTTATTTGGAAATGTCAAAACCAGGATTTTGCTGAAGCTAAAGCAACGAGACCAAGGTAGGAATAGAATTTTGGGGGAATTTCGGAGCTTTCCTGCCATTCCATTTGGTTTTGGGAAGTTTCATAGCCCGGAGGAGAGGCAGGGATGATGAGTGCCAGGTGTACAGAGGCTCACAAAAGAACTCGTTAGTTTTTAAGCACTGGGCAAAGACCTCAACGTGCGTTCATTGTTCATTGTCTTATCTCAGAAGTTCTTAAGCACCTTTGGAGTTTTAGCAAAACACCGTAAACCCTTGGTAAAAAGCCCTGTCTTTTGTCAGAAGAGGGATGAAGGCATTAAAGCCAGACAAAAACAGTCGTTTGCCGCTTGGTCCCTGGGCGTGGTACCTCTAGTTCTCTGTATAGTTCTGTGTAACTTGTGAAGTGTTGTGTCTCCTGTCTTTGTCCTGGCAGAATGGGGGAAAGAGGTCTCCTTGTGTATGACTAATAGCCTAAAGCTTTTGAGATATTTTCGTAAGACAGGACTGAATGCACTTCGAATAAAGTGGTAGGTCTGCAAAAGTATCTTCTGGTGGATAAAACTTTAAAATTTTCTAGTTGTGAAACGTGTTGTTTCATTTTACCTTACACAGCTGTCGTCGCAGAGGAAGTGTTCACATATATTATTCTTAAATAATTTAACACATAAGTAGTCACAGTATGTAAAAGAGTAAGTATTCTTGAAGACATGAGAAAGTCAGCAAGCTGAGAAGCATTTAAGACACTTACACGGATTCTTTACCCGAGTTAGGCCTGGATAACATTTCAGTAGTAGCTGTCGTCCAAAGAAAATGCAGTAAAATACAAGCCAGTCGTGTTTGGAAGTGAGGTACGTTTGTGTTGGTTTGTGGGGGTCCCTGAGAGGGAGATGTGGGCCCTGTGTGCCACTGCGGGCGCTGGGGGGGTCTCTCACAGGACAGGGGGTGCCCGATCCTCAAATAGCACTGGGAATAGCCCTGGGAATGTCACCTCCGTGTCCCTGGGCAGGGCTTGTGGAGAGCTGGGGTTTGGGGAGGGTCCTGCGGGGTGGGGATGTGACTTTTGGGGTGTTTGGGGACACCCAGGCACGGTTCGGGAAGTGGGTCCTAATGGAGGGGGTGTTGGATTTGGGGGCGTCCCAGGATTGGGTTTTGGGTGATCTGTGGAGTGCCCCCAAACAATATGTGGGATGCCCAGATCCGTGGGGTGCCCAGCACAGTCTATGGGGTGCCCACTGGAGTTATAGGATGCCCAGACCATTAAGGTGCCCAGAATGCCCATGGGGTGTCTTATTATTTATGAGGTGCCCATTAGAGTTTTGGGGTTACCCCAAACCATATATGGGGTGCCCAGACCCTTGGGGTGCCCCAGCACATCCTGTGGGGTGCCTGAGAGAGTTGTGGGGTGCCTGTTTGAGTTATGGGGTTCCCAGCACTATGGAGTGACCATTTGAGTTACAGGGTGCCCAGACCCACGGGGTACCCGAGAAAATTTATGGGTGAGTATGGAGGGGACCCCATGGGGGGTCTGCGGGGGAACCCCACGGGTTTGTATGGGGGGGAACACTGCGGAGAAGTCTGTGGGGACTTCATGGATGGGAGAGGACGACACTTAAAGGGGCTGTGGGGAAAAACACACGGGTGGGACTGTGATTTAAAGAAAATCTAGATATTAATGGTAAAGCAAAATTTTATTACAGCTTGCCCATGGCTGGAGTCACGCAGGGAGCTCATACCTAAACAAAGTACGTGTCTACCGTGTACAAAAATGGGGTGATTTTTATACAGGTGGTTTCAAATATCTATTACAGACAGTTATTGGTTTAACACAGATTTTCTAATATAAGAATTTTATAGAAGATAATTTAAACAAAAGCTGTTCGGACTGCCCATTTACCCAGGTTTCTGCCCTCCTGCTGTGTTGACGAGGTGTTAACAGCCTTCTCTTATCAGCTCTTTATTCAAGCAAGCCAACTGAATCCAATTCCAATCCACCTAATTCCCTTCCATCCAAACCCTTTCTACCCCACCCATTCGACCCCATCCCATCCCAATCCCATCCCACCCCATCTCATTCGACCCCACCCCACCCCATTCCATCCTATCCCAAGCCCATCCCCATTGTCCCAGCCCCACTATCCCAATCCCACTGTCCCCCGGCTGCACGGGCAGTCGGTCCCTGTGCCGCGCTCGCGCTGCCAGCGCCTGGCCGGGGGTCCCGCGCCTTCCCCCGCATCCACATCCTCCCCCGCGCCCGGAGCCGCACCGCGGTGAGTGCGGACAGGGAACGGGACCGGGGACAGGGGCGGGACGGGGGCACAGGGGAAGAGAGAGGGGCAGTGGGTGCGATAGAGGGGACAGAGGAGATACAAGGGGTGAGAGTGGCTGGTGGGACAGAGGACGGAGGGACGGAAAAGTGTGATAGAGGGGAACACGGTACGGGAGGTGCAGGGGATGAAAGGCGGGAAGAGGGGGAGAGACGGGTAGAAGAGGTACGGGGGGAAGGGAAGGACGAAACACGGATGGGGGGAGACAAAGGGGTAGGATAGAGAGGCGACTGGGAGGACACGGGGGGATAGGATGGGACAGGGGTGGATAACTTAGGGGGCAGGGGGGACAGAGAGGAGAGAAGACAGAGGGACAAGGAAGGAAAGGAAAAACGGGGGGACAGGAAGGACAGGTAAATAGAGGGGAAAAGAGTAGATGGAGGAAAAGAAAATGTCCTGGGAAGGGACTAGGGCTGTCCTGGGCGAGGGAAGAGTGGAGTAATGCACGGCCCTGCGGGGAGAGGGGTGTCCTGGGGAAACCGGGGTACTGAGGTTAAGGCGATCTTGGAATATGAGGACTCCTGGGAACAGGGGTCATCCTGGGGACAGAAGTCACCTCAGGGCCACGGAACAGTGTGGGGGAGTAGGGACCCCTATTGGTGTTGGACACTGGGGACAGGGGACACGGGGGACAGGGGATACGGAGGACAGGGGGCTCTCCTGGACACTGGACAATGTGTGTGTGGCTTCTCTGGTGCCGGGGGCTCTCCAGGGACCCTCAGATGTGTGTGTGGACCCTCTGGAAAAAAAGGCATCCACTTTGCCCCAACCCCGGTGCCCCCCCGTTCCGTTCCCCCCTTGCCCCGCTATCCCAGCAGTTCTCCCCTTTCCCCCCGTCTACCCGATCCCAGCAGTGCCCCCCAGTGCCCCTGCAGGAGCTGTGCCTGGTGCCCGATCGCTTCTGTAGGGGCTGGAGAAGGACACGGGGATGGTACTGCCCCCGGGAAGCCACTTCGGGCACGGGGGGGCACCCACCTGGGGTACGGAGGGCACCCAATGTAGGGTACGGGGTATGAGGGGCAGCCAAATGTGGGCACAGGGTGTGGGGGGATACCCACCTGGAGTACGGGAGCATCAAAATGTTTGAGTATGGGGTGCTGGGGGGCCACCCAAATTATGGGGTCCCGTTGGGGTAAGAGGTTTTCGCAGATGTGATCCAAGGTCCCCTTGGTTGTGGATCCCGGCTTGGCGCTGCCCACGGGGGGTCCGGGTGCCGGTGCCGGATCTCCCCTGCTCGGGGCAACCGCGGGGCTGGCAGGAGCCATGGCCATCCCGTACCCTCTGGATGAATCCCGAGGCTGGGCGCTGGATGTGGCCGTGCCCCGGAGGGAGTTGCGGGACGCGCGGGGCCGCTGCCGCCCCACCGTGCTGTGCGTGGTCAACCCCGGGGACCCCACGGGTGGGTATGAGGGGGAAACTTGCGAGGTAACCCCATGGGAACGTATGGGGGACACTCCACGGGTGAGTACGGAGGAGACCCCATGGGGGTGTCTGCGGGGGAACCCCACGGGTTGGTATGGGAGGGGGAACACTGTGGAGAAGTCTGTGGGGACTTCGTGCATGGGAGGAGAGGACGACACTTAAAGGGGCTGCGGGGAAAAACGCACGGTGGGACTGGGGCTCTGTGGGGGTCCATGACAGGACAGGGGGTGCCCCCTGGGTTCCGCCGGCTCTGTGGGGGTCCCTGAGGGGGCAGAGGTGCCCTGTGGATCGAAGGGACAAGGCAGGTGCCTCTTGTGTCACTGCGGGCTCTGTGGGTGTCCCTGAGGGGACAGGGGTGCCCCGTGTGTCACTGAGGGCTCTGTGGGGGTCCCTGAGGGGACAGGGGTGCCCCGTGTGTCTCTGTGGGTGTCCCTGAGGGGACAGGGATGCCCCGTGTGTCACTGCGGGCTCTGTGGGGGTCCCTGAGGGGACAGGGGTGCCCCGTGTGTCACTGCGGGCTCTGTGGGGGTCCCTGAGGGGACAGGGGTGCCCCGTGTGTCTCTGTGGGTGTCCCTGAGGGGACAGGGGTGCCCCGTGTGTCACTGCGGGCTCTGTGGGAGTCCCTGAGGGGACAGGGGTGCCCCGTGTGTCACTGCGGGCTCTGTGGGTGTCCCTGAGGGGACAGGGGTGCCCCGTGTGTCACTGCGGGCTCTGTGGGTGTCCCTGAGGAGACAGGGGTGCCCCGTGTGTCACTGTGGGCTCTGTGGGGGTCCCTGAGGGGACAGGGGTGCCCCGTGTGTCTCTGTGGGTGTCCCTGAGGGGACAGGGATGCCCCGTTTGTCACTGCGGACTCTGTGGGTGTCCCTGAGGGGACAGGGATGCCCCGTGTGTCACTGCGGGCTCTCTGTGGGTGTCCCTGAGGGGACAGGGGTGCCCCGTGTGTCACTGAGGGCTCTGTGGGTGTCCCTGAGGGGACAGGGGTGCCCCGTATGTCTCTGTGGGTGTCCCTGAGGGGACAGGGATGCCCCGTTTGTCACTGCGGACTCTGTGGGTGTCCCTGAGGGGACAGGGATGCCCCGTGTGTCACTGCGGGCTCTCTGGGGGGGTCCCTGAGGGGACAGGGGTGCCCCGTGTGTCACTGAGGGCTCTGTGGGTGTCCCTGAGGAGACAGGGGTGCCTCTTGTGTCACTGAGGGCTCTGTGGGTGTCCCTGAGGGGACAGGGGTGCCCCGTGTGTCTCTGGGGGTGTCCCTGAGGGGACGGGGGTGCCCCGTGTGTCTCTGTGGGTGTCCCTGAGGGGACGGGGGTGCCCCGTGTGTCACTGCGGGCTCTGTGGGTGTCCCTGAGGGGACAGGGATGCCCCGTGTGTCACTGCGGGCTCTCTGGGGGTCCCTGAGGGGACAGGGGTGCCCCATGTGTCACTGAGGGCTCTGTGGGGGTCCCTGAGGGGACAGGGGTGCTTCGTGTGTCTCTGTGGGTGTCCCTGAGGGGATAGGGGTGCCCCGTGTGTCACTGCGGGCTCTGGGGGGGTCCCTGAGGGGACAGGGATGCCCCGTGTGTCACTGCGGGCTCTGTGGGGGTCCCTGAGGGGACAGGGATGCCCCGTGTGTCACTGCGGGCTCTGTGGGTGTCCCTGAGGGGACAGGGGTGCCCCGTGTGTCACTGCGGGCTCTGTGGGTGTCCCTGAGGGGACAGGGGTGCCCCGTGTGTCACTGCGGGCTCTGTGGGTGTCCCTGAGGAGACAGGGGTGCCCCGTGTGTCACTGTGGGCTCTGTGGGGGTCCCTGAGGGGACAGGGGTGCCCCGTGTGTCTCTGTGGGTGTCCCTGAGGGGACAGAGGTGCCCCGTGTGTCACTGCGGGCTCTGTGGGTGTCCCTGAGGGGACAGGGGTGCCCCGTGTGTCACTGCGGGCTCTGTGGGTGTCCCTGAGGGGACAGGGGTGCCGCGTGTGTCACTGCGGGCTCTGTGGGTGTCCCTGAGGGGACAGGGGTGCCCCGTTTGTCACTGCG
This sequence comes from Pithys albifrons albifrons, assembly GCF_047495875.1. Lineage (NCBI taxonomy): Eukaryota > Metazoa > Chordata > Aves > Passeriformes > Thamnophilidae > Pithys > Pithys albifrons. Next base: position 166,844 of record NC_092464.1, on the reverse strand, counting down.
GGCTCTGTGGGTGTCCCTGAGGGGACAGGGGTGCCCCGTGTGTCACTGCGGGCTCTGTGGGTGTCCCTGAGGGGACAGGGATGCCCCGTGTGTCACTGCGGGCGCTCTGGGGGTCCCTGAGGGGACAGGCAGGTGTCCGGTGTGTCGCAGGCGCCCCCTGGTGGTCACCGAGAGGCCGCAGGAGCCCCCAGCGGGACGCGGGGCCGGGCGGGGCCGCTCTGTTGCAGCTGGTCCCATTTTCCCGCCCGCCCGGGGGGCGGTCCCGCCGCTCCCCTCAGCCCCGCAGTCCCGCCCACCCGTGAGGGGCTCAAAAAAAGGGTTTGGAGTCGCCTCAGGTCGGATTTTTGGCATTTTCAGGAGGGAGAGTGCGTTCGGGAGCGGCGTGAGAGGCAGTACGGCACAGAGGCAGAGGGTCTGTCGGTAGAGATGCTGGGGAACGCCAGAGGAGACAGAGAACTTCGTACAGGTAAAGCTGAGGGAACTTCGCAGCTACAAATACAGGATGTCTTGAGGTAAAACGCCAAGAACAGACTGACCATCTTTGAGGGAAAAACTGAATAGAGCACATTTTGAGGTGAATTATGAGATGTCTTGACAATAACAGAGGGGTTTTGAAGAAGGTGCCCTGAAGGGTCCCTGAGGAGCCAGGGGGGTCCCCGGGGGTCCGTGATGGTGCCCTGAGGGAGGCAGGGCGGCCCCGCTGGGCCAGCTGAGCCTCCTTTCCCGCCTCAGGCAGGGCGGGGCCGCCGTTCCCGCAGCCCTCAGACAGGTCCCTGAGGCGGCCGCAGGTGAAAGGCGCTTTGAAAAGGTGGATAAAAACTTGTGAAGTCTGTCTGGGGGAGATTGTGGGCTGTTGGACACAAAAGCTGAGTGAGGAGCATTTTGGGGGGGTGAAACACGGGTCGCTGTGCGTGTCCCTGAGTGGGAGGTGGGTGTCCCCTGCATACCCCTAAGAATCTGTGAGGGGAAAAAGGATACCCTGAGGGGTAAACAGGCGTCTCCTGTTTGGGCCCCGCGCCCGGAGCTGCCGGGGTGAGAGGAGACAGGGGAGGGACTGGGAAGGAGACAGGGAGAGAGAGGGGCACAGCGAGTGTGATAGAGGGGACAGGAGGTACGGGGGAATGCGACAGAGGGGACAGGGAATGAGAGGAAAAAAAAGGGACACAGGGTAAGGGGTGGGACACTAAAAGGAGCGGGGGCGTGCCCCGTGTGTTCCTGGGGCTCTGTGGGGGTCCATGACAGGACAGGGGGTGTCCCCTGGGTTCCGCCGGATCTGTGGTGGTCCCTGAGGGGGCCGGGGTGCCCTGTGGATCGAAGGGACAAGGCAGGTGCCTCTTGTGTCACTGAGGGCTCTGTGGGTGTCCCTGAGGGGACAGGGGTGCCCCGTGTGTCACTGAGGGCTCTGTGGGGGTCCCTCAGGGGACAGGGGTGCCCCGTGTGTCACTGCGGGCTCTGTGGGTGTCCCTGAGGGGACAGGGGTGCCCCGTGTGTCACTGCGGGCTCTGTGGGTGTCCCTCAGGGGACAGGGATGCCCCGTGTGTCACTGCGGGCTCTGTGGGTGTCCCTGAGGGGACAGGGGTGCCCCGTGTGTCTCTGTGGGTGTCCCTGAGGGGACAGGGGTGCCCCGTGTGTCTCTGTGGGTGTCCCTGAGGGGACGGGGGTGCCCCGTGTGTCTCTGTGGGTGTCCCTGAGGGGACGGGGGTGCCCCGTGTGTCTCTGTGGGTGTCCCTGAGGGGACGGGGGTGCCCCGTGTGTCTCTGTGGGTGTCCCTGAGGGGACAGGGGTGCCCCGTGTGTCTCTGTAGGTGTCCCTGAGGGGACAGGGGTGCCCCGTGTGTCTCTGTGGGTGTCCCTGAGGGGACAGGGGTGCCCCGTGTGTCACTGCGGGCTCTGTGGGGGTCCCTCAGGGGACAGGCAGGTGTCCGGTGTGTCGCAGGCGCCCCCTGGTGGTCACCGAGAGGCCGCAGGAGCCCCCAGCGGGACGCGGGGCCGGGCGGGGCCGCTCTGTTGCAGCTGGTCCCATTTTCCCGCCCGCCCGGGGGGCGGTCCCGCCGCTCCCCTCAGCCCCGCAGTCCCGCCCACCCGTGAGGGGCTCAAAAAAGGGGTTTGGAGTCGCCTCAGGTCGGATTTTTGGCATTTTCAGGAGGGAGAGTGCGTTCAGGAGCAGCGTGAGAGGCAGTACGGCACAGAGGCAAAGGGTCTGTCGGTAGAGATGCTGGGGAACGCCAGAGGAGACAGAGAACTTCGTACAGGTAAAGCTGAGGGAACTTTGCAGTTTCAAATACAGGATGTCTTGAGGTAAAACGCCAAGAACAGACTGACGATCTTTGAGGGAAAAACTGAATAGAGCACATTTTGAGGTGAATTATGAGATGTCTTGACAATAACAGAGGGGTTTTGAAGAAGGTGCCCTGAAGGGTCCCTGAGGAGCCAGGGGGGTCCCCGGGGGTCCGTGATGGTGCCCTGAGGGAGGCAGGGCAGCCCCGCTGGGACAGCTGAGCCTCCTTTCCCGCCTCAGGCAGGGCGGGGCCGCCGTTCCCGCAGCCCTCAGACAGGTCCCTGAGGCGGCCGCAGGTGAAAGGCGCTTTGAAAAGGTGGATAAAAACTTGTGAAGTCTGTCTGGGGGAGGTTGTGGGCTGTTGGACACAAAAGCTGAGTGAGGAGCATTTTGGGGGGGTGAAACACGGGTCGCTGTGCGTGTCCCTGAGTGGTGGGAGGTGGGTGTCCCCTGCATACCCCTAAGAATCTGTGAGGGGAAAAAGGGTACCCTGAGGGGTAAACAGGCGTCTCCTGTGTCCCTGAGGGGTGTGAGGGACACAGTGAGAAAAAGGTGCCCTGAAAGGTTCCCCAGGGTAGATGTTGTGCAGTTGGAAGGGTAAAAAGTTTTGAACTTCGGCATTAGACTAAAGCAGGCTGTTTCACTGGGGTTATTGAGAGGGTCAACCATGAGCTAATCTACAGGTATCAGTTTTGGGAGAAATATGAGGTAAATGTCAGGGACAAAATAAACACATTAGAGGGATGTTAGCATGGGGTGATCATTTTTGGGGGAAAATCAGAAGAACTTTAAGGAAACACATAGGCAGCATTTTTGTAGCAGAGAACTTATGAGCAGGCAAGAAGATTAAAGTATTAAAAAGAAAGAGGGTGTTACTTGGCTCTGCTGAATTAGCATTCATGTAGTTGATTTCGTTGTACAAAGTAAAACTACAGGTTGGGTAAAAAAAGATTTTTATGAAAGAAAATTATAATCAGAAAAGTACTCGATGACTCCAGATAAGCGAAAACGTCACAAAAATAACTGCTAAGAGAAAATTTTTACTTTTATCAGCAAAGGCATTTATTGACAATGTTGGAGACAAGGCAGTTCATGCTGGGCAAAAACTTGCCTAGCTTGTTTATGGAAAATAAGCTTTTTTATAGTCTTAAGTCTATAGTGACACCTTCTAATTTCCATATTAATGACTAGGCGGAGTCTTGGGCAGAGCTTTCTTTTGGCTTCGAATTTGGGTTGGGGTCTCCTGACTTCATCCCTCGGGGTGGTCTTGACGCGTCTTCATCACTGCTGGACTTTTGCCTTTCTTTGTTTGATGACAACATGGGTCTGTAAAACTCGTAAAACCTTGGCTGTAACTCTACAAAATCCTGGCTCTTTACCACCTCATCCTATAGAGATGTCTAGGTTAGTGGAATGTGTGACTCCTAACCTTGCTACACTGGGCTCCTGACAATTTGTACTTGAACATGGTGGCTCTAGGACTTCATGCTGTTCAGTGGCCTTGCTGTGCAAACAACACTTTGCAGAGCAGAAATAGAAATTTCACAAAACTAGGGGCTTTTGGTCTCTTTTCTCTTTCAGTCCCCCCAGTGTTTCAAAGTGTACAAAGTCTTTTGTTCAGTTTCAGTACTATTGGGGTTTAATATACATGTGTATTGCTGGTATCACTTACAATTTTTGTCTTTATTGCTTTATTTGCACTATAGCTACACACTGAGCAGTGCTAGCAAGAGTATTGCTGTTGCTGTAGTTATGACTGGGTACCAGGGACTTAAATAGCTTATGAGGCAGTGGGCAAATAGCTTATAAAAATGCTTTACCAGTGGTGGGTTTTTACTCGTTTAACTTTGGTTGAGACAGTTTCAATGCTTTCAGTATCATGTTTAATTTGCTTTAGCATGTGCTGAGGTTTTCTTAAGTGCCCCAGCATTTCTTTAAACAGGTGAATATCTGTGCTAGTTCTGCAATTCAGGTGTATCATGACACAACGTATAATCACACAAAATTCTAACATGTACACAGCTATAGCTCACATAAAATACATACACTGCTAAAATACTGAATAAAGTCTTTAGACTGTGTCTATTTCAAAACAAAAGTTTGTGTTAAAGTCATAATAGTTGCCAAAAGTTCAGCAATTTGTGTCGAGTGAAATTTGAGGGTTGTCGGTCTTACGGGTTCTGAGGTTTATTTTTTCTTAGGAGTTTTCAGGGAGGGTTTTCTTTTATCCAGACTGCTGGGAACAGGGTTAGCAACATTTGAAACAATCTATTTCATCTTTCTTGTAGTGGGTCTCCTGAAAAATTCTTAACATACACAATCACTAAAGGTACATAAATACAGTTTGCTAACACATAATGTTATTTTATTTAATAGAATTTTAATAAATTTTCTTGATTGGTTAATTTTGCACAGGAATGTTTCTGGTCACTTAGGAAAGAGATCCGTGAAAACTAAAAGGTAACGGAAATCTCCCCCCCCCGTTAGGAAATTAAAAGTCAATTTGCTGACTTTTACTTAATAGGCATCTTTTGTTTTGCTGCCGTGAGTGCCCCCAGAAACAGGACTTGGAGCCCAGTTAATGTAGGATAAGATAAAAAGGTACATTCTTTAATGGCCAGGCTTGGGGCTTTTAGGAATACATGATGACATCTTCGTGCTGCCCCCTTCTTCCTAGAACACTGATTTCCATGGGGTTTATAATATTGCCCACCCAATGCCCAGTTTACACATCTCTCAGTCCAGCCCCAGTCCCACCCCTGTGCCATCCCCCAGGATTTGGGGACTGGGGTCACTGGGACCCCCTGTTCTTCATCAGCTCTTTTTCCTCGGGCTTTGGAGTTTTTCCAGTGTTCTTAGACTCAAGGTTGTTGATTTATGTTTGGTCTTGTTTTGCAGACCTTTCTGATAGTTGTCAGCTCTTGTACCTCGAAGAGAGCCTAAATAGCTAAAAGAATTTGAGCTCCTGATCTGTGGTAGGGGTTGGGATGTATAAACAATGAACATGAGCTGTTACAAGTATGAACACTACATTTGCTACAGTTACAAATATTTCTAAAATCTATAAAAATGAAAAATCAGAAAACCCCTTTGGCATCAGTTTATTGCTCTTTGTTGTATTTTGGTTCTAGTATTTGGGTTATTTCTCAAAGATGTTTTCCATTGAAATGTAACTTGTTTTATTGTTGTGAACAGGTTTGGCTTTACTTACTCAGGTTTTTAATTTTTAGTGTGTTTTTTTATGCTCAGTTTTGCAAAGTGCTAAACTAACTTTGTATGTAGAAACTAATTAACTTTTTTGTTACTATTATAATTTTTGTATTTTTCTTTGAAATCTGACTTTTGATACAGTATCTGTTTACCAGGTTTTTGTTTGTTTCTGGAACTAGGGCTGCTCTTTGCTTTTCATGGTTTTAGCAGCTTGTTTTGCTTTAGCATTGGCTTTTATGTCACTTACTTTTTGCACACTGGGTGTCCCCCACGCTCCTGGGGGGCTGTGAGGGCTACACGGACAGCGACAGGTGCCGTGAGGGCGGTGGGGGGGGCTCGGCCGTGCCGTAGCTGTGCCCTTTCCCCACCGCTCCCCTCAGCCCTGAGTCAGGGCAGGCGAAAGGTGCTTTGAAAAGCTCCGATAAAAGCTTGTAGAGTCGCCCTGGGGCTCATTTTGGACTGTTGGAGACTAGGGAGTGTTGGACTACAGCATCAGAGCGCAGCAGGGTGTTTCGTGACAATTCTGAGGGAAAAGCTTATTGAACTGAGGCTTCATGAGGTAACTCAGCTGCCACAGAGTTTGATAAAGCTGAGAAAACTGCAAAAGGACACTTGAGATATTTGAAAGGAAAATCATTATGTAAAGTGTCAGGCCAGAAAGAAGATCTCTGAGAGAAAAATTGACTTACTGGGCTTTTCCTGAAACGGGAACATGTAAAAAAAAAAAGAGAGTGCCTATGGGGGACAAAAAAAACATTTTTCAGAGCAATCTGGCATAACTATTAGGGACAGAATAAACATCTTGGAGGGATATAAGCGTGGGGCCATCCTATTTAAAGACAAAATCAGAAGTACTTCAGGGAAGACATTGGTAGCATTTTCATAGCAGGCATCTGCAAGTTGGCAAGACAATTTAGGTAGGAGAAAGAATGGACATTTAAGCAGGCTGTGCTAAACTAGCATTCTGGATGTGTGCAGTTCTTTTAGTTGTAGAAACTAAACTTGCTGATGGGGTGAAGGAGACAGATTTTTCTGAAAAAAAAATTCACCATCCTAGGGAATGACTCCATAAATTAGGAATACTGTTTTACGTTCTTTCCAATCATGGAGTCAAAGTTTAACAAAGGATCTTGGACGTAATTTTCCTGTAAGAAGAGAAAAAGAATGGTAATAAGTACTTCATGCCGAGTCCAGCCACAGATTTTTCAAGCAGCAAACGGGTTAGAAGGCTGAAAAGGGAGGAAAACAAAAGAAAAGAGGATGAATCACATTAAAATTTTGGTGTGGGTTCAGGAGACAATATATAATGAAAACAAGTACTGCTCCAAGACTTAAGTCCTTGTACAGGAGTAGAGGTTAATAGAGAGACCTCAGGGCTAACCCTCTTCTCTTTATCTTGCAGAAGCTGTCGAGAAACAGATGGAGATGGACATCGAGGAAAGAGTGCAGAGGAGGATCAGCAGCATTGAGGTCAAGGGGGAGCACAAGACAGGCCTTCTGGGCAAGCAACTGTCCCTGCCGTCATCGGGACAGACACACATGTTGAAGTGCAGCAGGAACCTTCAGGGTGCCCCGCTGGCTTTCACTGGGCGACCCCCCCGTAAACAGGGCTGGGTCTTTCCTTTGGTGTTTTTGGCCTTTTGCCACGGTTCTCCTTTGGCTGCCCAGGGAGAGCGGGAAACACTGTAAGGAGAGTGAGAGAGCCCTTCTCCACATCCCAGGGGCAAATGGAGGTATCCTGACTGCAGGCCACCGTGTCAGCGGAGCAGGGCTTCTTTGTTTCCCTTGGTGCCTTAGTGCCTGGTGGCGGCTGCTGGCCACGGTGACCCCCCTGTAGCCTGGGCATGTCACAGCCTGTGTTCGTTGTCCAGCCTTGAAGCCGCCCTGCGTAGTCAGGGGCTTGAGGTGTCTGGGCAGGCCAGGGCAAGTCTGAGGCCGTGTTCTCCCGCTGCTGGGCGTCAGGAATGGCTCGCCGCAGGTTGCTGCTCAGAGCTTGCTCCCTCTCCTGGGACGTTGCCCCTTTGTGTCTCTGTCTTGTCTTTGTCGGTGTGAGTGAGAGAGCGAGCGTGTCCCTTGGTCCCCCTAGAAAAGCAGGTAGCGTAGCTTAGGCTTCCCAGGAGGGAAAGAGGGGCTCTGTGTAGGAAGCTGTGGGGTGCCATCCGTACTGCACAGCAGCAGGTGGCCGCCTTAGACATGGCCTGGCTTGTGCAGAGGCCACGAGGGCCTGGCAATGTGGAGGGGCTTAACAGCTGCCAACGAGCAGAGGACATGACATGGCCCAGCTACAAAGCGTCACAGTGGACGACAGGCGCCAGCAGCCACAAAAGGTGGCAAGGCAATAAAGAAAGCCGTGCCCTGTTTTCAGGGTGGGCTGGGGTTGAGAGATGTCCATTTTCCCATCGGGGGTGAAGAACGGGATTCTCACCCTCCTTCCTGGGTTGCCCTCTCTCTTCAAACAGCCAACGAAGCACCGTTAGGAGGGAGGGTGTCTGGGTTCCCCCGAGGCGGAGAGAAGGAGCCTCCGCAGGCCTGTGGGCCCAGGGCCGCCCGTAAGTCTGGGCCAGTGCCCTGGAGTCCCGGGCACTTTGCAGACTAGCAGCGTCTCGAGCCCTCTGTAATCAGAGGTGCAGCCTCGTTGGCCAGTGCTTTGTATGCCCAGCTTCCTTTGCCCAGAGGGCCTGGCTCCCAGCAGCAGACGGGGCATCGCCGTGACCACTCAAGGTGAGGTTTGGAGAGGTTTGTGGCAATGGGGGGCTCTGTGGGTGGGTTTGGAGTGACTTGGAGGTCTCCCTCTGGGGATGTAGGGTCCCTGTCTGCTTCCTACGGAGGAGCTGGTGTTTCTCACACCTGCCTGTGTCCTCCTTCCTTTGCAGAGACCATGGGAGAAGAGAGCGGCGGCATCGTGCGGACGGCAGTGCTGACGTGGGAAAACGCGGAGGTGGCACCAGTGGAAGTTGGAGGGTTGTGTGGGGCCGTGGGGGCGTGGGGTGGGAGTGGGCAGGTGGTGGTGGCTTGGGGAGCTCGCTCTGGGTGCCCGTTTCACTGACTTGAAGGAGTTGGAGCTTCTCGGACTCAACTGTGTTATTCTCTTTGCTTGACGGAAGCCATCCGAGAAGAAAGCAGAGCCAGGAGCGTGGGACGGCGAGGCAAAAGAGTTCAGAAGAGGATCAGCAGCGTCGAGGTCAAGAGGGAGCACAAGAAAGGCCTTCTGGGCAAATGAACCTCTTTGCCATCATGGGGTCAGGCATACACGTAGGAGTGCGGAGGGCATCTTCAGGGTGCCCCCGCTGGCTTTGCACTGGGTGACCCCCCCTGTAAACAGGGCTGGGTCTTTCCTTTGGTAGTGTTGGCCTTTTGCCACGGTTCTCCTTTGGCTGCCCAGAAAGAGGGGGACAACCCTGTAAGGAAGAGGGAGAGTCCCCTTGGCCACACCTGATAGGAGAATGCAGGTCTCCCGACACCAGCCCACCCTGTAAACAGGGCAGGGCTTTTTTTTTTGCCTTGGCTCCTTTGTGCCTGCTGACGGCTGCTGGCCACTGTGACCCCCTGTAGCTGGGCCGCGTCACAGCCGCTGTTCTTTGGCCAGCCGTGAAGCCCTTGAGCGTAGTCAGGCCCTTGAGGCCTCTGTGCAGGCCAGGGCGAGTCTGAGGCCGTTGTCTCCTGCTTGTGGGCAGTAGGGATGGCTCGCCGCAGGTTGCTGCTCAGAGCTTGCTCCCTCTCCTGGGACGCTGCCCCTTTGTGTCTCTGTCTTGTCTTTGTCGGTGTGAGTGAGAGAGCGAGCGTGTCCCTTGGTCCCCCTAGAAAAGCAGGTAGCGTAGCGTAGGCTTCCCAGGAGGGAAAGAGGGGCTGTGTGCAACAACCGGGGCGTGCCCTCAAAACCCACAAACGGAGACACGGCCCAGCCTCGGCCCTTCTTTCCGAGGAGGCAGCAAAGCCTCTCGGTGACCCGCCTGTAGCCAGGGCCTGGGTCTGTGCCAGTGCTGCTGGTGACGTGCCAGCATGTGCCCGCCCTGTCTTCAGGGCTGGGGCCCTGTCCTCGCGACCTTAGGCCGTGGAGGGCATTGTTGGGGGTGCCGAGCCTAGAAGGGGCAGCCTTGTAAGCGGGGCTTTGTACGACCCCAGTGCTCGGCGGGCGGTTGGAGGGAGCCCCTGTAATCAGGTGGGTATTCCTGGCCCTGGCCGTTCCGAGGTCCAGGGCCGGGAGGTGTGCAGCTCCCTGTCCGTGGAGGAAGGCCCCCAGGCCTTAGGCCGTTAGCTGTTTTTCCTGGTACTGGAATCTTATTGCTATTAGTGCAGGGGAAAGCCGAGTCCTGTGGCTCCCTGGGTGTGCACCCGCCCGTAATCGGGGTCCGGGTCTGGGAGCCTCGGTGCTCCCTCAGCTGGCAGGCTGTGCGGGGCGACCGCCCCGTTAGCGGGGAGCGGGTCTGGGTGCCCTCGAGGCGGAGAGAAGGAGCCTCCGCAGGCCTTTGGGCCCAGGGCCGCCCGTAAGTCTGGGCCAGTGCCCTGGAGTCCCGGGCACTTTGCAGACTAGCAGCGTCTCGAGCCCTCTGTAGTCAGAGGTGCAGCCTCGTTGGCCAGTGCTTTGTATGCCCAGCTTCCTTTGCCCAGAGGGCCTGGCTCCCAGCAGCAGACGGGGCGTCGCCGTGACCACTCAAGGTGAGGTTTGGAGAGGTTTGTGTCAGTGGGGGGCTCTGTGGGTGGGTTTGGAGTGACTTGGAGGTCTCCCTCTGGGGATGTAGGGTCCCGGTTTACTTCCTACGGAGGAGCTGGTGTTTCTCACACCTGCCTGTGTCCTCCTTCCTTTGCAGAAACCATGGGAGAAGAGAGCGGCGGCATCGTGCGGACGGCAGTGCTGACGTGGGAAAACGCGGAGGTGGCACCAGTGGAAGTTGGAGCGTTGTGTGGAGCCGTGGGGGGGTGTGGTGGGAGTGGGCAGGTGATGGTGGCTTGGGGAGCTCGCTCTGGGTGCCCGTTTCACTGACTTGAAGGAGTTGGAGCTTCTCGGACTCAACTGTGTTATTCTCTTTGCTTGACGGAAGCCATCCGAGAAGAAAGCAGAGCCAGGAGCGTGGGACGGCGAGGCAAAAGAGTTCAGAAGAGGATCAGCAGCGTCGAGGTCAAGAGGGAGCACAAGAAAGGCCTTCTGGGCAAATGAACCTCTTTGCCATCACGGGGTCAGGCATACACGTAGGAGTGCGGAGGGCATCTTCAGGGTGCCCCCGCTGGCTTTGCGCTGGGTGACCCCCCCTGTAAACAGGGCTGGGTCTTTCCTTTGGTAGTGTTGGCCTTTTGCCACGGTTCTCCTTTGGCTGCCCAGAAAGAGGGGGACAACCCTGTAAGGAAGAGGGAGAGTCCCCTTGGCCACACCCAATAGGAGAATGCAGGTCTCCCGACCCCAGCCCACCCTGTAAACGGGGCAGGGCTTTTTTTTTTGCCTTGGCTCCTTTGTGCCTGCTGACGGCTGCTGGCCACTGTGACCCCCTGTAGCTGGGCCGCGTCACAGCCGCTGTTCTTTGGCCAGCCGTGAAGCCCTTGAGCGTAGTCAGGCCCTTGAGGCCTCTGTGCAGGCCAGGGCGAGTCTGAGGCCGTTGTCTCCTGCTTGTGGGCGGTAGGGATGGCTCGCCGCAGGTTGCTGCTCAGAGCTTGCTCCCTCTCCTGGGACGCTGCCCCTTTGTGTCTCTGTCTTGTCTTTGTCGGTGTGAGTGAGAGAGCGAGCGTGTCCCTTGGTCCCCCTAGAAAAGCAGGTAGCGTAGCGTAGGCTTCCCAGGAGGGAAAGAGGGGCTGTGTGCAACAACCGGGGCGTGCCCTCAAAACCCACAAACGGAGACACGGCCCAGCCTCGGCCCTTCTTTGCGAGGAGGCAGCAAAGCCTCTCGGTGACCCGCCTGTAGCCAGGGCCTGGGTCTGTGCCAGTGCTGCTGGTGACGTGCCAGCATGTGCCCGCCCTGTCTTCAGGGCTGGGGCCCTGTCCTCGCGACCTTAGGCCGTGGAGGGCATTGTTGGGGGTGCCGAGCCTAGAAGGGGCAGCCTTGTAAGCGGGGCTTTGTACGACCCCAGTGCTCGGCGGGCGGTTGGAGGGAGCCCCTGTAATCAGGTGGGTATTCCTGGCCCTGGCCGTTCCGAGGTCCAGGGCCGGGAGGTGTGCAGCTCCCTGTCCGTGGAGGAAGGCCCCCAGGCCTTAGGCCGTTAGCTGTTTTTCCTGGTACTGGAATCTTATTGCTATTAGTGCAGGGGAAAGCCGAGTCCTGTGGCTCCCTGGGTGTGCACCCGCCCGTAATCGGGGTCCGGGTCTGGGAGCCTCGGTGCTCCCTCAGCTGGCAGGCTGTGCGGGGCGACCGCCCCGTTAGCGGGGAGCGGGTCTGGGTGCCCTCGAGGCGGAGAGAAGGAGCCTCCGCAGGCCTTTGGGCCCAGGGCCGCCCGTAAGTCTGGGCCAGTGCCCTGGAGTCCCGGGCACTTTGCAGACTAGCAGCGTCTCGAGCCCTCTGTAGTCAGAGGTGCAGCCTCGTTGGCCAGTGCTTTGTATGCCCAGCTTCCTTTGCCCAGAGGGCCTGGCTCCCAGCAGCAGACGGGGCGTCGCCGTGACCACTCAAGGTGAGGTTTGGAGAGGTTTGTGTCAGTGGGGGGCTCTGTGGGTGGGTTTGGAGTGACTTGGAGGTCTCCCTCTGGGGATGTAGGGTCCCGGTTTACTTCCTACGGAGGAGCTGGTGTTTCTCACACCTGCCTGTGTCCTCCTTCCTTTGCAGAAACCATGGGAGAAGAGAGCGGCGGCATCGTGCGGACGGCAGTGCTGACGTGGGAAAACGCGGAGGTGGCACCAGTGGAAGTTGGAGCGTTGTGTGGAGCCGTGGGGGGGTGTGGTGGGAGTGGGCAGGTGATGGTGGCTTGGGGAGCTCGCTCTGGGTGCCCGTTTCACTGACTTGAAGGAGTTGGAGCTTCTCGGACTCAACTGTGTTATTCTCTTTGCTTGACGGAAGCCATCCGAGAAGAAAGCAGAGCCAGGAGCGTGGGACGGCGAGGCAAAAGAGTTCAGAAGAGGATCAGCAGCGTCGAGGTCAAGAGGGAGCACAAGAAAGGCCTTCTGGGCAAATGAACCTCTTTGCCATCACGGGGTCAGGCATACACGTAGGAGTGCGGAGGGCATCTTCAGGGTGCCCCCGCTGGCTTTGCGCTGGGTGACCCCCCCTGTAAACAGGGCTGGGTCTTTCCTTTGGTAGTGTTGGCCTTTTGCCACGGTTCTCCTTTGGCTGCCCAGAAAGAGGGGGACAACCCTGTAAGGAAGAGGGAGAGTCCCCTTGGCCACACCCAATAGGAGAATGCAGGTCTCCCGACCCCAGCCCACCCTGTAAACGGGGCAGGGCTTTTTTTTTTGCCTTGGCTCCTTTGTGCCTGCTGACGGCTGCTGGCCACTGTGACCCCCTGTAGCTGGGCCGCGTCACAGCCGCTGTTCTTTGGCCAGCCGTGAAGCCCTTGAGCGTAGTCAGGCCCTTGAGGCCTCTGTGCAGGCCAGGGCGAGTCTGAGGCCGTTGTCTCCTGCTTGTGGGCGGTAGGGATGGCTCGCCGCAGGTTGCTGCTCAGAGCTTGCTCCCTCTCCTGGGACGCTGCCCCTTTGTGTCTCTGTCTTGTCTTTGTCGGTGTGAGTGAGAGAGCGAGCGTGTCCCTTGGTCCCCCTAAAAAAGCAGGTAGCGTAGCGTAGGCTTCCCAGGAGGGAAAGAGGAGCTGTGTGCAACAACCGGGGCGTGCCCTCAAAACCCACAAACGGAGACACGGCCCAGCCTCGGCCCTTCTTTGCGAGGAGGCAGCAAAGCCTCTCGGTGACCCGCCTGTAGCCAGGGCCTGGGTCTGTGCCAGTGCTGCTGGTGACGTGCCAGCATGTGCCCGCCCTGTCTTCAGGGCTGGGGCCCTGTCCTCGCGACCTTAGGCCGTGGAGGGCATTGTTGGGGGTGCCGAGCCTAGAAGGGGCAGCCTTGTAAGCGGGGCTTTGTACGACCCCAGTGCTCGGCGGGCGGTTGGAGGGAGCCCCTGTAATCAGGTGGGTATTCCTGGCCCTGGCCGTTCCGAGGTCCAGGGCCGGGAGGTGTGCAGCTCCCTGTCCGTGGAGGAAGGCCCCCAGGCCTTAGGCCGTTAGCTGTTTTTCCTGGTACTGGAATCTTATCGCTATTAGTGCAGGGGAAAGCCGAGTCCTGTGGCTCCCTGGGTGTGCACCCGCCCGTAATCGGGGTCCGGGTCTGGGAGCCTCGGTGCTCCCTCAGCTGGCAGGCTGTGCGGGGCGACCACCCCGTTAGCGGGGAGCGGGTCTGGGTGCCCTCGAGGCGGAGAGAAGGAGCCTCCGCAGGCCTTTGGGCCCAGGGCCGCCCGTAAGTCTGGGCCAGTGCCCTGGAGTCCCGGGCACTTTGCAGACTAGCAGCGTCTCGAGCCCTCTGTAGTCAGAGGTGCAGCCTCGTTGGCCAGTGCTTTGTATGCCCAGCTTCCTTTGCCCAGAGGGCCTGGCTCCCAGCAGCAGACGGGGCGTCGCCGTGACCACTCAAGGTGAGGTTTGGAGAGGTTTGTGTCAGTGGGGGGCTCTGTGGGTGGGTTTGGAGTGACTTGGAGGTCTCCCTCTGGGGATGTAGGGTCCCGGTTTACTTCCTACGGAGGAGCTGGTGTTTCTCACACCTGCCTGTGTCCTCCTTCCTTTGCAGAAACCATGGGAGAAGAGAGCGGCGGCATCGTGCGGACGGCAGTGCTGACGTGGGAAAACGCGGAGGTGACACCAGTGGAAGTTGGAGCGTTGTGTGGAGCCGTGGGGGGGTGTGGTGGGAGTGGGCAGGTGATGGTGGCTTGGGGAGCTCGCTCTGGGTGCCCGTTTCACTGACTTGAAGGAGTTGGAGCTTCTCGGACTCAACTGTGTTATTCTCTTTGCTTGACGGAAGCCATCCGAGAAGAAAGCAGAGCCAGGAGCGTGGGACGGCGAGGCAAAAGAGTTCAGAAGAGGATCAGCAGCGTCGAGGTCAAGAGGGAGCACAAGAAAGGCCTTCTGGGCAAATGAACCTCTTTGCCATCACGGGGTCAGGCATACACGTAGGAGTGCGGAGGGCATCTTCAGGGTGCCCCCGCTGGCTTTGCGCTGGGTGACCCCCCCTGTAAACAGGGCTGGGTCTTTCCTTTGGTAGTGTTGGCCTTTTGCCACGGTTCTCCTTTGGCTGCCCAGAAAGAGGGGGACAACCCTGTAAGGAAGAGGGAGAGTCCCCTTGGCCACACCCAATAGGAGAATGCAGGTCTCCCGACCCCAGCCCACCCTGTAAACGGGGCAGGGCTTTTTTTTTTGCCTTGGCTCCTTTGTGCCTGCTGACGGCTGCTGGCCACTGTGACCCCCTGTAGCTGGGCCGCGTCACAGCCGCTGTTCTTTGGCCAGCCGTGAAGCCCTTGAGCGTAGTCAGGCCCTTGAGGCCTCTGTGCAGGCCAGGGCGAGTCTGAGGCCGTTGTCTCCTGCTTGTGGGCGGTAGGGATGGCTCGCCGCAGGTTGCTGCTCAGAGCTTGCTCCCTCTCCTGGGACGCTGCCCCTTTGTGTCTCTGTCTTGTCTTTGTCGGTGTGAGTGAGAGAGCGAGCGTGTCCCTTGGTCCCCCTAAAAAAGCAGGTAGCGTAGCGTAGGCTTCCCAGGAGGGAAAGAGGAGCTGTGTGCAACAACCGGGGCGTGCCCTCAAAACCCACAAACGGAGACACGGCCCAGCCTCGGCCCTTCTTTGCGAGGAGGCAGCAAAGCCTCTCGGTGACCCGCCTGTAGCCAGGGCCTGGGTCTGTGCCAGTGCTGCTGGTGACGTGCCAGCATGTGCCCGCCCTGTCTTCAGGGCTGGGGCCCTGTCCTCGCGACCTTAGGCCGTGGAGGGCATTGTTGGGGGTGCCGAGCCTAGAAGGGGCAGCCTTGTAAGCGGGGCTTTGTACGACCCCAGTGCTCGGCGGGCGGTTGGAGGGAGCCCCTGTAATCAGGTGGGTATTCCTGGCCCTGGCCGTTCCGAGGTCCAGGGCCGGGAGGTGTGCAGCTCCCTGTCCGTGGAGGAAGGCCCCCAGGCCTTAGGCCGTTAGCTGTTTTTCCTGGTACTGGAATCTTATCGCTATTAGTGCAGGGGAAAGCCGAGTCCTGTGGCTCCCTGGGTGTGCACCCGCCCGTAATCGGGGTCCGGGTCTGGGAGCCTCGGTGCTCCCTCAGCTGGCAGGCTGTGCGGGGCGACCGCCCCGTTAGCGGGGAGCGGGTCTGGGTGCCCTCGAGGCGGAGAGAAGGAGCCTCCGCAGGCCTTTGGGCCCAGGGCCGCCCGTAAGTCTGGGCCAGTGCCCTGGAGTCCCGGGCACTTTGCAGACTAGCAGCGTCTCGAGCCCTCTGTAGTCAGAGGTGCAGCCTCGTTGGCCAGTGCTTTGTATGCCCAGCTTCCTTTGCCCAGAGGGCCTGGCTCCCAGCAGCAGACGGGGCGTCGCCGTGACCACTCAAGGTGAGGTTTGGAGAGGTTTGTGTCAGTGGGGGGCTCTGTGGGTGGGTTTGGAGTGACTTGGAGGTCTCCCTCTGGGGATGTAGGGTCCCGGTTTACTTCCTACGGAGGAGCTGGTGTTTCTCACACCTGCCTGTGTCCTCCTTCCTTTGCAGAAACCATGGGAGAAGAGAGCGGCGGCATCGTGCGGACGGCAGTGCTGACGTGGGAAAACGCGGAGGTGGCACCAGTGGAAGTTGGAGCGTTGTGTGGAGCCGTGGGGGGGTGTGGTGGGAGTGGGCAGGTGATGGTGGCTTGGGGAGCTCGCTCTGGGTGCCCGTTTCACTGACTTGAAGGAGTTGGAGCTTCTCGGACTCAACTGTGTTATTCTCTTTGCTTGACGGAAGCCATCCGAGAAGAAAGCAGAGCCAGGAGCGTGGGACGGCGAGGCAAAAGAGTTCAGAAGAGGATCAGCAGCGTCGAGGTCAAGAGGGAGCACAAGAAAGGCCTTCTGGGCAAATGAACCTCTTTGCCATCACGGGGTCAGGCATACACGTAGGAGTGCGGAGGGCATCTTCAGGGTGCCCCCGCTGGCTTTGCGCTGGGTGACCCCCCCTGTAAACAGGGCTGGGTCTTTCCTTTGGTAGTGTTGGCCTTTTGCCACGGTTCTCCTTTGGCTGCCCAGAAAGAGGGGGACAACCCTGTAAGGAAGAGGGAGAGTCCCCTTGGCCACACCCAATAGGAGAATGCAGGTCTCCCGACCCCAGCCCACCCTGTAAACGGGGCAGGGCTTTTTTTTTTGCCTTGGCTCCTTTGTGCCTGCTGACGGCTGCTGGCCACTGTGACCCCCTGTAGCTGGGCCGCGTCACAGCCGCTGTTCTTTGGCCAGCCGTGAAGCCCTTGAGCGTAGTCAGGCCCTTGAGGCCTCTGTGCAGGCCAGGGCGAGTCTGAGGCCGTTGTCTCCTGCTTGTGGGCGGTAGGGATGGCTCGCCGCAGGTTGCTGCTCAGAGCTTGCTCCCTCTCCTGGGACGCTGCCCCTTTGTGTCTCTGTCTTGTCTTTGTCGGTGTGAGTGAGAGAGCGAGCGTGTCCCTTGGTCCCCCTAGAAAAGCAGGTAGCGTAGCGTAGGCTTCCCAGGAGGGAAAGAGGGGCTGTGTGCAACAACCGGGGCGTGCCCTCAAAACCCACAAACGGAGACACGGCCCAGCCTCGGCCCTTCTTTGCGAGGAGGCAGCAAAGCCTCTCGGTGACCCGCCTGTAGCCAGGGCCTGGGTCTGTGCCAGTGCTGCTGGTGACGTGCCAGCATGTGCCCGCCCTGTCTTCAGGGCTGGGGCCCTGTCCTCGCGACCTTAGGCCGTGGAGGGCATTGTTGGGGGTGCCGAGCCTAGAAGGGGCAGCCTTGTAAGCGGGGCTTTGTACGACCCCAGTGCTCGGCGGGCGGTTGGAGGGAGCCCCTGTAATCAGGTGGGTATTCCTGGCCCTGGCCGTTCCGAGGTCCAGGGCCGGGAGGTGTGCAGCTCCCTGTCCGTGGAGGAAGGCCCCCAGGCCTTAGGCCGTTAGCTGTTTTTCCTGGTACTGGAATCTTATCGCTATTAGTGCAGGGGAAAGCCGAGTCCTGTGGCTCCCTGGGTGTGCACCCACCCGTAATCGGGGTCCGGGTCTGGGAGCCTCGGTGCTCCCTCAGCTGGCAGGCTGTGCGGGGCGACCGCCCCGTTAGCGGGGAGCGGGTCTGGGTGCCCTCGAGGCGGAGAGAAGGAGCCTCCGCAGGCCTTTGGGCCCAGGGCCGCCCGTAAGTCTGGGCCAGTGCCCTGGAGTCCCGGGCACTTTGCAGACTAGCAGCGTCTCGAGCCCTCTGTAGTCAGAGGTGCAGCCTCGTTGGCCAGTGCTTTGTATGCCCAGCTTCCTTTGCCCAGAGGGCCTGGCTCCCAGCAGCAGACGGGGCGTCGCCGTGACCACTCAAGGTGAGGTTTGGAGAGGTTTGTGTCAGTGGGGGGCTCTGTGGGTGGGTTTGGAGTGACTTGGAGGTCTCCCTCTGGGGATGTAGGGTCCCGGTTTACTTCCTACGGAGGAGCTGGTGTTTCTCACACCTGCCTGTGTCCTCCTTCCTTTGCAGAAACCATGGGAGAAGAGAGCGGCGGCATCGTGCGGACGGCAGTGCTGACGTGGGAAAACGCGGAGGTGGCACCAGTGGAAGTTGGAGCGTTGTGTGGAGCCGTGGGGGGGTGTGGTGGGAGTGGGCAGGTGATGGTGGCTTGGGGAGCTCGCTCTGGGTGCCCGTTTCACTGACTTGAAGGAGTTGGAGCTTCTCGGACTCAACTGTGTTATTCTCTTTGCTTGACGGAAGCCATCCGAGAAGAAAGCAGAGCCAGGAGCGTGGGACGGCGAGGCAAAAGAGTTCAGAAGAGGATCAGCAGCGTCGAGGTCAAGAGGGAGCACAAGAAAGGCCTTCTGGGCAAATGAACCTCTTTGCCATCACGGGGTCAGGCATACACGTAGGAGTGCGGAGGGCATCTTCAGGGTGCCCCCGCTGGCTTTGCGCTGGGTGACCCCCCCTGTAAACAGGGCTGGGTCTTTCCTTTGGTAGTGTTGGCCTTTTGCCACGGTTCTCCTTTGGCTGCCCAGAAAGAGGGGGACAACCCTGTAAGGAAGAGGGAGAGTCCCCTTGGCCACACCCAATAGGAGAATGCAGGTCTCCCGACCCCAGCCCACCCTGTAAACGGGGCAGGGCTTTTTTTTTTGCCTTGGCTCCTTTGTGCCTGCTGACGGCTGCTGGCCACTGTGACCCCCTGTAGCTGGGCCGCGTCACAGCCGCTGTTCTTTGGCCAGCCGTGAAGCCCTTGAGCGTAGTCAGGCCCTTGAGGCCTCTGTGCAGGCCAGGGCGAGTCTGAGGCCGTTGTCTCCTGCTTGTGGGCGGTAGGGATGGCTCGCCGCAGGTTGCTGCTCAGAGCTTGCTCCCTCTCCTGGGACGCTGCCCCTTTGTGTCTCTGTCTTGTCTTTGTCGGTGTGAGTGAGAGAGCGAGCGTGTCCCTTGGTCCCCCTAAAAAAGCAGGTAGCGTAGCGTAGGCTTCCCAGGAGGGAAAGAGGAGCTGTGTGCAACAACCGGGGCGTGCCCTCAAAACCCACAAACGGAGACACGGCCCAGCCTCGGCCCTTCTTTGCGAGGAGGCAGCAAAGCCTCTCGGTGACCCGCCTGTAGCCAGGGCCTGGGTCTGTGCCAGTGCTGCTGGTGACGTGCCAGCATGTGCCCGCCCTGTCTTCAGGGCTGGGGCCCTGTCCTCGCGACCTTAGGCCGTGGAGGGCATTGTTGGGGGTGCCGAGCCTAGAAGGGGCAGCCTTGTAAGCGGGGCTTTGTACGACCCCAGTGCTCGGCGGGCGGTTGGAGGGAGCCCCTGTAATCAGGTGGGTATTCCTGGCCCTGGCCGTTCCGAGGTCCAGGGCCGGGAGGTGTGCAGCTCCCTGTCCGTGGAGGAAGGCCCCCAGGCCTTAGGCCGTTAGCTGTTTTTCCTGGTACTGGAATCTTATCGCTATTAGTGCAGGGGAAAGCCGAGTCCTGTGGCTCCCTGGGTGTGCACCCGCCCGTAATCGGGGTCCGGGTCTGGGAGCCTCGGTGCTCCCTCAGCTGGCAGGCTGTGCGGGGCGACCGCCCCGTTAGCGGGGAGCGGGTCTGGGTGCCCTCGAGGCGGAGAGAAGGAGCCTCCGCAGGCCTTTGGGCCCAGGGCCGCCCGTAAGTCTGGGCCAGTGCCCTGGAGTCCCGGGCACTTTGCAGACTAGCAGCGTCTCGAGCCCTCTGTAGTCAGAGGTGCAGCCTTGTTGGCCAGTGCTTTGTATGCCCAGCTTCCTTTGCCCAGAGGGCCTGGCTCCCAGCAGCAGACGGGGCGTCGCCGTGACCACTCAAGGTGAGGTTTGGAGAGGTTTGTGTCAGTGGGGGGCTCTGTGGGTGGGTTTGGAGTGACTTGGAGGTCTCCCTCTGGGGATGTAGGGTCCCGGTTTACTTCCTACGGAGGAGCTGGTGTTTCTCACACCTGCCTGTGTCCTCCTTCCTTTGCAGAAACCATGGGAGAAGAGAGCGGCGGCATCGTGCGGACGGCAGTGCTGACGTGGGAAAACGCGGAGGTGACACCAGTGGAAGTTGGAGCGTTGTGTGGAGCCGTGGGGGGGTGTGGTGGGAGTGGGCAGGTGATGGTGGCTTGGGGAGCTCGCTCTGGGTGCCCGTTTCACTGACTTGAAGGAGTTGGAGCTTCTCGGACTCAACTGTGTTATTCTCTTTGCTTGACGGAAGCCATCCGAGAAGAAAGCAGAGCCAGGAGCGTGGGACGGCGAGGCAAAAGAGTTCAGAAGAGGATCAGCAGCGTCGAGGTCAAGAGGGAGCACAAGAAAGGCCTTCTGGGCAAATGAACCTCTTTGCCATCACGGGGTCAGGCATACACGTAGGAGTGCGGAGGGCATCTTCAGGGTGCCCCCGCTGGCTTTGCGCTGGGTGACCCCCCCTGTAAACAGGGCTGGGTCTTTCCTTTGGTAGTGTTGGCCTTTTGCCACGGTTCTCCTTTGGCTGCCCAGAAAGAGGGGGACAACCCTGTAAGGAAGAGGGAGAGTCCCCTTGGCCACACCCAATAGGAGAATGCAGGTCTCCCGACCCCAGCCCACCCTGTAAACGGGGCAGGGCTTTTTTTTTTGCCTTGGCTCCTTTGTGCCTGCTGACGGCTGCTGGCCACTGTGACCCCCTGTAGCTGGGCCGCGTCACAGCCGCTGTTCTTTGGCCAGCCGTGAAGCCCTTGAGCGTAGTCAGGCCCTTGAGGCCTCTGTGCAGGCCAGGGCGAGTCTGAGGCCGTTGTCTCCTGCTTGTGGGCGGTAGGGATGGCTCGCCGCAGGTTGCTGCTCAGAGCTTGCTCCCTCTCCTGGGACGCTGCCCCTTTGTGTCTCTGTCTTGTCTTTGTCGGTGTGAGTGAGAGAGCGAGCGTGTCCCTTGGTCCCCCTAAAAAAGCAGGTAGCGTAGCGTAGGCTTCCCAGGAGGGAAAGAGGAGCTGTGTGCAACAACCGGGGCGTGCCCTCAAAACCCACAAACGGAGACACGGCCCAGCCTCGGCCCTTCTTTGCGAGGAGGCAGCAAAGCCTCTCGGTGACCCGCCTGTAGCCAGGGCCTGGGTCTGTGCCAGTGCTGCTGGTGACGTGCCAGCATGTGCCCGCCCTGTCTTCAGGGCTGGGGCCCTGTCCTCGCGACCTTAGGCCGTGGAGGGCATTGTTGGGGGTGCCGAGCCTAGAAGGGGCAGCCTTGTAAGCGGGGCTTTGTACGACTCCAGTGCTCGGCGGGCGGTTGGAGGGAGCCCCTGTAATCAGGTGGGTATTCCTGGCCCTGGCCGTTCCGAGGTCCAGGGCCGGGAGGTGTGCAGCTCCCTGTCCGTGGAGGAAGGCCCCCAGGCCTTAGGCCGTTAGCTGTTTTTCCTGGTACTGGAATCTTATCGCTATTAGTGCAGGGGAAAGCCGAGTCCTGTGGCTCCCTGGGTGTGCACCCGCCCGTAATCGGGGTCCGGGTCTGGGAGCCTCGGTGCTCCCTCAGCTGGCAGGCTGTGCGGGGCGACCGCCCCGTTAGCGGGGAGCGGGTCTGGGTGCCCCCGAGGCGGAGAGAAGGAGCCTCCGCAGGCCTTTGGGCCCAGGGCCGCCCGTAAGTCTGGGCCAGTGCCCTGGAGTCCCGGGCACTTTGCAGACTAGCAGCGTCTCGAGCCCTCTGTAGTCAGAGGTGCAGCCTCGTTGGCCAGTGCTTTGTATGCCCAGCTTCCTTTGCCCAGAGGGCCTGGCTCCCAGCAGCAGACGGGGCGTCGCCGTGACCACTCAAGGTGAGGTTTGGAGAGGTTTGTGTCAGTGGGGGGCTCTGTGGGTGGGTTTGGAGTGACTTGGAGGTCTCCCTCTGGGGATGTAGGGTCCCGGTTTACTTCCTACGGAGGAGCTGGTGTTTCTCACACCTGCCTGTGTCCTCCTTCCTTTGCAGAAACCATGGGAGAAGAGAGCGGCGGCATCGTGCGGACGGCAGTGCTGACGTGGGAAAACGCGGAGGTGACACCAGTGGAAGTTGGAGCGTTGTGTGGAGCCGTGGGGGGGTGTGGTGGGAGTGGGCAGGTGATGGTGGCTTGGGGAGCTCGCTCTGGGTGCCCGTTTCACTGACTTGAAGGAGTTGGAGCTTCTCGGACTCAACTGTGTTATTCTCTTTGCTTGACGGAAGCCATCCGAGAAGAAAGCAGAGCCAGGAGCGTGGGACGGCGAGGCAAAAGAGTTCAGAAGAGGATCAGCAGCGTCGAGGTCAAGAGGGAGCACAAGAAAGGCCTTCTGGGCAAATGAACCTCTTTGCCATCACGGGGTCAGGCATACACGTAGGAGTGCGGAGGGCATCTTCAGGGTGCCCCCGCTGGCTTTGCGCTGGGTGACCCCCCCTGTAAACAGGGCTGGGTCTTTCCTTTGGTAGTGTTGGCCTTTTGCCACGGTTCTCCTTTGGCTGCCCAGAAAGAGGGGGACAACCCTGTAAGGAAGAGGGAGAGTCCCCTTGGCCACACCCAATAGGAGAATGCAGGTCTCCCGACCCCAGCCCACCCTGTAAACGGGGCAGGGCTTTTTTTTTTGCCTTGGCTCCTTTGTGCCTGCTGACGGCTGCTGGCCACTGTGACCCCCTGTAGCTGGGCCGCGTCACAGCCGCTGTTCTTTGGCCAGCCGTGAAGCCCTTGAGCGTAGTCAGGCCCTTGAGGCCTCTGTGCAGGCCAGGGCGAGTCTGAGGCCGTTGTCTCCTGCTTGTGGGCGGTAGGGATGGCTCGCCGCAGGTTGCTGCTCAGAGCTTGCTCCCTCTCCTGGGACGCTGCCCCTTTGTGTCTCTGTCTTGTCTTTGTCGGTGTGAGTGAGAGAGCGAGCGTGTCCCTTGGTCCCCCTAAAAAAGCAGGTAGCGTAGCGTAGGCTTCCCAGGAGGGAAAGAGGAGCTGTGTGCAACAACCGGGGCGTGCCCTCAAAACCCACAAACAGAGACACGGCCCAGCCTCGGCCCTTCTTTGCGAGGAGGCAGCAAAGCCTCTCGGTGACCCGCCTGTAGCCAGGGCCTGGGTCTGTGCCAGTGCTGCTGGTGACGTGCCAGCATGTGCCCGCCCTGTCTTCAGGGCTGGGGCCCTGTCCTCGCGACCTTAGGCCGTGGAGGGCATTGTTGGGGGTGCCGAGCCTAGAAGGGGCAGCCTTGTAAGCGGGGCTTTGTACGACCCCAGTGCTCGGCGGGCGGTTGGAGGGAGCCCCTGTAATCAGGTGGGTATTCCTGGCCCTGGCCGTTCCGAGGTCCAGGGCCGGGAGGTGTGCAGCTCCCTGTCCGTGGAGGAAGGCCCCCAGGCCTTAGGCCGTTAGCTGTTTTTCCTGGTACTGGAATCTTATCGCTATTAGTGCAGGGGAAAGCCGAGTCCTGTGGCTCCCTGGGTGTGCACCCGCCCGTAATCGGGGTCCGGGTCTGGGAGCCTCGGTGCTCCCTCAGCTGGCAGGCTGTGCGGGGCGACCGCCCCGTTAGCGGGGAGCGGGTCTGGGTGCCCTCGAGGCGGAGAGAAGGAGCCTCCGCAGGCCTTTGGGCCCAGGGCCGCCCGTAAGTCTGGGCCAGTGCCCTGGAGTCCCGGGCACTTTGCAGACTAGCAGCGTCTCGAGCCCTCTGTAGTCAGAGGTGCAGCCTCGTTGGCCAGTGCTTTGTATGCCCAGCTTCCTTTGCCCAGAGGGCCTGGCTCTGGCTCCCAGCAGCAGACGGGGCGTCGCCGTGACCAGTCAAGGTGAGGTTTGGAGAGGTTTGTGTCAGTGGGGGGCTCTGTGGGTGGGTTTGGAGTGACTTGGAGGTCTCCCTCTGGGGATGTAGGGTCCCGGTTTACTTCCTACGGAGGAGCTGGTGTTTCTCACACCTGCCTGTGTCCTCCTTCCTTTGCAGAAACCATGGGAGAAGAGAGCGGCGGCATCGTGCGGACGGCAGTGCTGACGTGGGAAAACGCGGAGGTGGCACCAGTGGAAGTTGGAGCGTTGTGTGGAGCCGTGGGGGGGTGTGGTGGGAGTGGGCAGGTGATGGTGGCTTGGGGAGCTCGCTCTGGGTGCCCGTTTCACTGACTTGAAGGAGTTGGAGCTTCTCGGACTCAACTGTGTTATTCTCTTTGCTTGACGGAAGCCATCCGAGAAGAAAGCAGAGCCAGGAGCGTGGGACGGCGAGGCAAAAGAGTTCAGAAGAGGATCAGCAGCGTCGAGGTCAAGAGGGAGCACAAGAAAGGCCTTCTGGGCAAATGAACCTCTTTGCCATCACGGGGTCAGGCATACACGTAGGAGTGCGGAGGGCATCTTCAGGGTGCCCCCGCTGGCTTTGCGCTGGGTGACCCCCCCTGTAAACAGGGCTGGGTCTTTCCTTTGGTAGTGTTGGCCTTTTGCCACGGTTCTCCTTTGGCTGCCCAGAAAGAGGGGGACAACCCTGTAAGGAAGAGGGAGAGTCCCCTTGGCCACACCCAATAGGAGAATGCAGGTCTCCCGACCCCAGCCCACCCTGTAAACGGGGCAGGGCTTTTTTTTTTGCCTTGGCTCCTTTGTGCCTGCTGACGGCTGCTGGCCACTGTGACCCCCTGTAGCTGGGCCGCGTCACAGCCGCTGTTCTTTGGCCAGCCGTGAAGCCCTTGAGCGTAGTCAGGCCCTTGAGGCCTCTGTGCAGGCCAGGGCGAGTCTGAGGCCGTTGTCTCCTGCTTGTGGGCGGTAGGGATGGCTCGCCGCAGGTTGCTGCTCAGAGCTTGCTCCCTCTCCTGGGACGCTGCCCCTTTGTGTCTCTGTCTTGTCTTTGTCGGTGTGAGTGAGAGAGCGAGCGTGTCCCTTGGTCCCCCTAAAAAAGCAGGTAGCGTAGCGTAGGCTTCCCAGGAGGGAAAGAGGAGCTGTGTGCAACAACCGGGGCGTGCCCTCAAAACCCACAAACAGAGACACGGCCCAGCCTCGGCCCTTCTTTGCGAGGAGGCAGCAAAGCCTCTCGGTGACCCGCCTGTAGCCAGGGCCTGGGTCTGTGCCAGTGCTGCTGGTGACGTGCCAGCATGTGCCCGCCCTGTCTTCAGGGCTGGGGCCCTGTCCTCGCGACCTTAGGCCGTGGAGGGCATTGTTGGGGGTGCCGAGCCTAGAAGGGGCAGCCTTGTAAGCGGGGCTTTGTACGACCCCAGTGCTCGGCGGGCGGTTGGAGGGAGCCCCTGTAATCAGGTGGGTATTCCTGGCCCTGGCCGTTCCGAGGTCCAGGGCCGGGAGGTGTGCAGCTCCCTGTCCGTGGAGGAAGGCCCCCAGGCCTTAGGCCGTTAGCTGTTTTTCCTGGTACTGGAATCTTATCGCTATTAGTGCAGGGGAAAGCCGAGTCCTGTGGCTCCCTGGGTGTGCACCCGCCCGTAATCGGGGTCCGGGTCTGGGAGCCTCGGTGCTCCCTCAGCTGGCAGGCTGTGCGGGGCGACCGCCCCGTTAGCGGGGAGCGGGTCTGGGTGCCCTCGAGGCGGAGAGAAGGAGCCTCCGCAGGCCTTTGGGCCCAGGGCCGCCCGTAAGTCTGGGCCAGTGCCCTGGAGTCCCGGGCACTTTGCAGACTAGCAGCGTCTCGAGCCCTCTGTAGTCAGAGGTGCAGCCTCGTTGGCCAGTGCTTTGTATGCCCAGCTTCCTTTGCCCAGAGGGCCTGGCTCCCAGCAGCAGACGGGGCGTCGCCGTGACCACTCAAGGTGAGGTTTGGAGAGGTTTGTGTCAGTGGGGGGCTCTGTGGGTGGGTTTGGAGTGACTTGGAGGTCTCCCTCTGGGGATGTAGGGTCCCGGTTTACTTCCTACGGAGGAGCTGGTGTTTCTCACACCTGCCTGTGTCCTCCTTCCTTTGCAGAAACCATGGGAGAAGAGAGCGGCGGCATTGTGCGGACGGCAGTGCTGACGTGGGAAAACGCGGAGGTGGCACCAGTGGAAGTTGGAGCGTTGTGTGGAGCCGTGGGGGGGTGTGGTGGGAGTGGGCAGGTGATGGTGGCTTGGGGAGCTCGCTCTGGGTGCCCGTTTCACTGACTTGAAGGAGTTGGAGCTTCTCGGACTCAACTGTGTTATTCTCTTTGCTTGATGGAAGCCATCCGAGAAGAAAGCAGAGCCAGGAGCGTGGGACGGCGAGGCAAAAGAGTTCAGAAGAGGATCAGCAGCGTCGAGGTCAAGAGGGAGCACAAGAAATGCTCTTCTGGCAAACTCTCCCGGCCATCACCGGGACAGGCATACACATAGGAGTGCGGTGGGCACCTTCAGGGTGGCTTTGTGCTGGGCAACTCTCCATGTAAACGGGGTTTGGTGTTATTGGCCTTTTGCCACGGTTCTCCTTTGGCTGCCCATAGAGAGGGGGCGACCTTGGAAGGAGGGTGAGAGTCCGCTTGGCCTCACCTGATAGGCGAATGCAGGTCTCCGGACTGCAGCCCACCGTGTAAACAACAGGGCTTTTTTTTCTTTGCCTTGGCACCTTGAGCCTGGTGGCGGCTGCTGGCCACGGTGACCCCCCTGTAGCCTGGGCATGTCACAGCCTGTGTTCGTTGTCCAGCCTTGAAGCCGCCCTGCGTAGTCAGGGGCTTGAGGTGTCTGGGCAGGCCAGGGCAAGTCTGAGGCCGTGTTCTCCCGCTGCTGGGCGTCAGGAATGGCTCGCCACAGGTTGCTGCTCAGAGCTTGCTCCCTCTCCTGGGACGTTGCCCCTTTGTGTCTCTGTCTTGTCTTTGTCGGTGTGAGTGAGAGAGCGAGTGTGTCCCTTGGTCCCCCTAGAAAAGCAGGTAGCGTAGCTTAGGCTTCCCAGGAGGGAAAGAGGGGCTCTGTGTAGCAAGCTGTGGGGTGCCATCCGTACTTCACAGCAGCAGAAGGCAATGCTCTCAGACTTGGCCTGGCTTGTGGAGGGGCTTCGAGGCTGGCCAGAGAGCAGAGGCTAGCCTCAGCCCTTCTTTCCGAGGAGGCAGCAAAGCCTCTCGGTGGCCCACCTGTAGCCTTGGTCCCTTGGTTTCTCTTGGACTCCTGTTCTGTGTCACTGGGTCCCTGAGGATGTTGGGGCTTCTTGGGGGTTTCTCTAGGACACTGTAAGTTCCTGGCGGTCCCCGGGTCTCTGGGGCTGGCAGAGTGCAGCTGTGCTCTGCAGAGAAGAAGTGGAGCACTGAGAGACTCAAGCAAATAAGAAAACCATTCCTGATGTGTAAATTATGTACATATATAGGGTGTCTTAAGTTTAGAGCCTTTATGTTTGTTTAAATAGAAATTGTGTTCTTATAAAGAGCATCTGAAAAATAAAAATCATTGACTTCATTTAAAACAAAAATGTTATGCAAAGATTGTCATCTTTCCAGAGGCTAGTTTTTCCTTTAAGTTTCCACAAATCCTGTTCTGAAAAATACTTTGTGCCCATGCTCAGTAGTCCTCTACTGCTGTCAATTGCTCCATGGTTACCTGGAATGTGTATAACTTCTTCTGTGTAATACATTGTATGCAATTATTTATAACATCACGTTGCTTTGACACTGGGTATAAAGATGTACTGTTGCAATTGGCTTTCATCAAGGTTACTTATTTTGACAATAAAATGATCATCTCGCTCCAAAGGACTGGTAAAACATTCAACTGTGTGAAAATTTTGTGAGCTCAAGAGTACGCACATTGGAATGGAACCTGACCTTTAAGAAGCAGCTGGGCTGCACTCCAAGTGGAGCAGGTAAAAAGTGGTTTGCGTTCAGAATATCAACTCAGAAGACTGTTTTTCAAAAGGGAACTCCAAACTCAATGCTGAATTCTTTACAATGACAACGTGTGCTGATGGTGCACGTGTTCATGGCAGCACTTCCTAATTTCCAAATACCTGCGATTTTCTAGTAATGGTTTCCCCCTGAACTCTGGATCTTCTTTTCTTTTGTTAGTTGATTAAATCCACTCTGTGTAGGGATTTGGTTTAGAGGGTTTTCTGCTGCGTTCTTTTTTGAGGTTTTTTTGGTTGGTTTTCTGCTGTCATGCCTTACATTAGCGTGGCTACAGATGTCAAGAACAATGAGGGCGAAAAGAATCTTGAAGCATTTATATTGTAGTAAATAGTCAAAGGCTGCACTCTCCACTAAATACCGTGTAAGAATATTGTTTTCAAAAAAGCATGGAATTTCAAGGTCAATAAAGAAGAAAACTGTAGAAAATCTGTTGATTCGTTCATCTTTACACTAGTGACTTGATCTTGGGGTCCAAGGCATGGGGCAGCTGTAGCAGCCTCGGGTAAAGAGCTGTTTCCACGTGTGCCCCACTTTTTTTAGGGTAGTTATAGCAATTTGCATAATGAGTGCCATTTATGCTCATGTGATGGTTTAAATGAGGATGTAAAAACATCCCCTTTGTAACATGCACAGTTCCTTTGGACAGCGGACAGTGTTTTTTCTGAACTCTTGGGATTGATGGAGTACGCTCAGAAATGCCTGCTCTGAAAAGTTGTTTCAATAAACTCATCTGGTGAAGGAGTTGTTGGGGCTGCAACTCGGGAAGCTTTGTTCCTTTAGGAAGGGAGCAAAGGCAATTCCGTGGGTGCCGGCCGACTTTGCACATGTCAGCCAAAAAAGCTGCTGGTGCTGGCAGCAA
This sequence comes from Pithys albifrons albifrons, assembly GCF_047495875.1. Lineage (NCBI taxonomy): Eukaryota > Metazoa > Chordata > Aves > Passeriformes > Thamnophilidae > Pithys > Pithys albifrons. The sequence continues at coordinate 138,328 of NC_092464.1, read as the reverse complement.
ACAGTCTGTGTGGGGGAGGTAAAGGCCGGGCGGCTCCTGACTGGCACTGCTTGTGGGAGCTTTGGCACGGGAACCTGGAGACCAGGTGAGAAGAGCCGAAATCAACCTAAAAATGGTAACGAAGAAACCAATACAAATAACATAAAATAATAAATCAAATAGGAGGTTTTGTTGGTGGCCGACGGCGGGAGTGGAAGCCGCGGCTGTAGAAAAAGCGCCGTTTCCCCCGCGCCCGTCGATCCACCGACTTCCCGCTCGGGCCCCGGGCGGCATGCGGGGGGGGGAACGAAGGCGCTCGGCTGAGCTGCAGTTCTCGGTCGTGTCCGCCAGGCGGCGCCGGCGAGGCAGACGGGGGGCGGCCGAGGGCGGGATTCGAACCGGCGTTTGGGGAGAGAGAGCCGCGTCCCAGGCGGGCGCCTTGACCGCTCGGCCAGCGGGGCGGGGGCGTGGTCACGGTGCGGCGTGTGCAGCCGGTGCGGGATGGGCGCGGCCACGGGGGGTCGGCACCGCGCTTCGCGCCCTTTAACATTCAAAAAATATGACGAAAACTACATGAAAAATCTAAGAGTCCCCCCGGTGGGGTGCCGCGCCGCCGGCGGGGAGGGGGAGCGAGCAGAGGGCTGGATCCGACGAGACTGACAGGCGCGCCCGCCGGTGGGTGCCGTTCTGCCGGCGGGAAGGCGGAGCTAGCTGGGGGCTGTGCCGCCTCCGGCTTCGCCGCTCTGCCCTCTCTGCTCGCTCCCGGCATGACCCCCGCCCCTCCGCCCCCCCGCCACACGCGGCCCGAGCGGGCCCGAAGCCTCCGCGGCGCGGCCCTGGCCCGGCGCTCCGGGGAACGAGGGGGCTGCGGGCGGCGGGCCCAGCCAAGGAGCCCCTCGGGGCAGCTTAACATTGCAAGTTGCTCGGGCCTCCCCCAGCTCTCCATTTCTTCTCTGCAGAACACAGCTGGACTCTGGCTGCCCCGGGAGAACTGGAGACCCCGAGTACCTCCCGGGGACCGCCACGATTCTCGCAGGGACTTAAAACGCTCCCCGCCCCACCGCCCCCGTCCCACTCCGAGACTTCCAGGTACCTCCATGGTCCTACGGGAACCCCCAAGGACCCCCAACGCCCCCAGGAGACCCCCCAGGGACTCCCACCATCTCCCGGAAGCCTTCTGGGACACTTGTGGACACAGAAGGAACACCAGAGACGCCAAACAGCCCCCGGGATCTACCGGGACTTCCTTTTTTTTATGGATTTGGTTTGCATACTTTCCTGTATTTTTTATTTTACAAAGCCTGCAAAATAAAACGAGGCACCGCAAAGCCTTCTGGGTTCCACCGACGCTTCCGGGACTCATTCCTTTGTCATGTCGGTTTCCTCAAATTTTTAATTTTATTTTTAATTTTATTTCTTTTATTCCGTTTTTACCATTACGGGCCGTGCAGGGCGGGCACGCCCCCGCCCCGCTGGCCACGCCCCCGCCCCGCTGGCCGAGCGGTCAAGGCGCCCGCCTGGGACGCGGCTCTCTCTCCCCAATCGCCGGTTCGAATCCCTCCCTCGGCCGCCCCCGTCTGCCTCGCCGGCGCCGCCTGGCGGACACGGCCGGGAACTGCACCGCAGTCCAGCCCCCGCCACCACGAATGCCCGCCGGGACCCGAGCGGCGAAGGCGCTGCACGGGCCGGGGAGCGGCTCTTTCTCTGCAGCCGCGCCTTCCACTCCCACCGTCGCCCAATAGCGAAAGCTCTTATTTTATTTTTTATTTTATGTCATTTTTGGTTGCTCTTTTGTCACACTTGTTAGCTTTATCTTTTTAAATTTTGATTTTTTAAATTGATTTTTTTGTACTTACATTAATTTTTCTCCTTTTTTGGAGAGTTTGCAGGCACAGAGCCTGCAGCACAGACACAGCTGAGGGCTCAGGGACACTCAGCAGGCACAGACAGAGCAGCACAGACACAGCTGAGGGCTCAGGGACACTCAGCAGGCACAGACAGAGCAGCACAGACACAGCTGAGGGCTCAGGGACACTCAGCAGGCACAGAACCTGCAGCACAGACACAGCTGAGGGCTCAGGGACACTCAGCAGGCACAGAACCTGCAGCACAGACACAGCAGAGGGCTCAGGGACACTCAGCAGGCACAGACAGAGCAGCACAGACACAGCAGAGGGCTCAGGGACACTCAGCCACTGCCATGGCTCTTCATGCACAGGGCACAAGCTCAGACACTCTGAGAGCAGCAGTTATGGAGGGTGAAACAGCTCATCTCTCAGACAATCTTTACTTACCCAAATCTTGAACAAAACAAACACTATCTGGGGTAAGAGTTAGCTGTGCACTCAAAATGTCTAATTTTATATGAGCTGCCTGAATCTCCCACGTCCATGCAACTGAACAGGAGACAACCATTAGTTATAGGCCATCAAGGGGATAAATCTTCATCTTTAAAATAGCATATATTTGAGCTGATTGCTAAACTAAGTGCTGTGAAAAATAAGGCCTTTCTGAGGTTACCAGGAAAACCTTACAAAAGCCAAGTTCCAATGAACAAGAAGACACAGCAAGATCTTGCCTTCTGCCTACAACACACTTCATTTTGCTGATTAACAAACCTTAGCAAGAGACCATTCTCACAGAGGCATTTCTTCTCTGCTGAATGCAGCCCAGGGATGCAGAGCCCAAGCCACCTACCCTGCCTGGGCACGCTGTGAACCAGCTGGATCCTGGGATTGTTCACCATTTGCCCCACAGGATCATGTTCTTCCTTCCCAGCAAAGGCCAGCTGGGAGAATGCAGTCTGATAGCCTGGAGTATCCTCTGTGTCAATGAAGTGCTCCTTGTCAGGGGTCGTGTCATGCCATCCTCAGGCAGCTCAAACAAGCCAAGGAGGGAGGGCCTGCAGCAAAGGAATCCTGGGGGGAGAGGGGAGGGGAACAGTGAACAGGTGAGGACAGCCTGTGCTTCACAAGAACGCTCAGATTACCTGGAACCCCTTTGCAGGGACTTGCTTAACTCCTGGCACCGTCCCTGTCCCAGGGAAGCTGCACTAGGACTGTGGGTCTGGGTCCTTTCCAGGCACAATGCAGCTGCTCATATTAACAGCATCAGCAATGCCCTCATTTTTTAGCAGCTCAAATTGCTGTGATACAAACCCAAGAATAGCAATTCTTTTCCAGATTACAGCTTTTCTCTAAGTACATTCAAAAAGAGTTCTAGTCCTGGATCCGGTTACTGTCATTCAATTTGGGCTACCTGAGCCCCCAGACTGCTGGACTGCCTTTCAATCTCCAGAGCTTTCCCCCAGATTCCACTTTCAGGCTAAGACACTACAGCCTGTCAGGTTGTGAGTATTCTCAGGCCTCCTGACTAGGACAGTTACAAGTCAAAAGTGGGCCCAGCTTTCCAGAAGGAATGCAAGCTGACAGTAGCCTAATTCCCTTCAGTGGAGCTCTACTCAGCCAAATCCAGGCTCAAACACAGCTCAAACCAGCTCTGCCATTTGCTTTGAAAACACACTTCCCTTTGTGCAGTGAAGGATGAAAAGGTATGAAAAGCCTCAAGCTGAGTCTCACCACAACAGTGGGCCTGAAGAAATGCCAAAGGAGTTTATTGGAGGGATCTATTCTGGTGAAAGCTCCTACTTTTCAGACCTCCAACAGCATCACCAGCAGACCCTGAAGAAGTGTGGCACCTACCACAGCTTGGGGTACTCAGTGTCCATCACGGGAGGACATTCTGTTAATGTCTTGGTGATGCCAACAGCACGGATCTGCTTTTCAACTTGTCCCAGACTCTTTCTGGATTTCAGGAATCATCATTTTCTGCAAAACCATTCCAAACCTGTTAGTGTGACATTTAGAGAAAATGTCTTAGAATGATTTATCACCCTATGGTGACCAAAGAAAAGGAGAAACCACATAAAGCACCAGGAAACAGAGAACACAAGACAATTTGTTTCTTAACAATTGCTGCCCTCTTACATAGATGTTTACACATATAAACTTGTTACAAAGGATAAAAACCAGAGACAGCAATGATTCCCTTTTATGACCCGCTCAGGAGATCAGTAACTTGAACTATCAGTGAGGAACTGTGGGCAGAAAATCAGAAATGAACCCCAAAAGGAGAGGCACCCGGGCAGTCAGATTAGCGCCAAACCTCCTTTGCCATTTCAGCCAGAGAGACAACTCTTTCCTGCTTCAAAGGCAAAAACTGCACAGCAGCCTGAAATACAACCCAAGCCAACAGAACACACTCCCTTTGGCTGTATGCTGCCAAGTATTTCCTGCAGAGCTCATGCCCCATTTCCTGTGCCATACTGGTTAATGAAGAGGAGAAAGCAACGAGAAAAAGGATGAAGTAAAACTCCAGATGAAAACAAGAGAATTGCTTTAGAGTCAGCAGCAAAATGCATTCTAAGAAGGAGACAGAAAGGGCAGCCTTCATAAATGTTCCCTTTTACTGAAGGGCATTAAGTTGCTGCTCCAAAGTTTGCCTAAAAACTGCTCATCTTCTCGGGCACCACAACACTGAAACGTGGAACGCTGGAAGCACCACTTCCATTTGGTTGGTGGAACACCATTGGAAGAACCCTGTAATTCTTGCTCCTCTACAGGAGGCATCAAGCAGATTTTAAAGGATTAATAACAGACCTTGTGTGATCTGTGTAGAGATAACATCACGAATTTCATCAGCATGGCCATCTGCCTGGGGATGATTTCAACAATGTGTCACAGCTTTGACAGAGGAACGTAAACCCTTCCTCAGAACTTTATTCCCATGAAGGCCAAAATGACACAAAAGCATGGAATGTTTCCCAGCATGAACACAAACTGCAGAGAGCAGTGGTCAGAATGGCTGTGCTGTGTGGCAGGGCAAGTGTGTTGCTATTAGCTGGAGATTAAATGGAGACACTTTCAGACAAGTAACGACATCACACACACCAGGAAAGGAGGAGAACTACACAAGTCCTTTAGTTCCATTCCCTCAGTTTTCATGGAGTGTCACCTGCTGTGGCCACTGCCCTTTATGTCCCCCTTGACTCCAGAGCATTTGGAGCAAGTCCCTGGAGTCACCAGAGTCCCACCCATGTACAGGATGCCTGATCTGTGCAACTGCACACTCTGAACCACTCGTGTCACACTGGAGCTTTTCAGAGCAAGGAACTTACTTTTGATAAGTTTTGTTGGTTTGGAACTTGGAAGTCTTTGGAATAGCAGAATGAAGACCTGTTTCCTGTACCAGTCAACTGATTCACTGGAAATTTAAAAGAACAGTTATTCAGTTCACAGTGGGCTTTGACTGGTGCTGTCACTTTACAGAAAACACAGATAAAGTTGTTCCCATCTCTTTAACTGATAAATGTGACATTTTTGCTCCTGAAGTGTTAACCTTTGGCATGACTGCACACTGCAGAACCAAAGCCCACAGAAGTCAGTTTTGAATGCAATTTGAGCTCATACTCACGGGGGCATATGCTCCATGATGCTGTTTAGCAGGTCAAAGCCTTGGGGATCACTGGCTTTCAAGGCAATCAGCTTCAGGAATCCCCCCAACACTCCAGGCTGCAAGGAAAGCAAACATGAAGCTCTAGGCAACTGTTCTTCCTAAGTGGCCCAGCAGAAAGTTGGCTCTGACCATCGAAGACACGCACCAGTGCAAAAGCATCCCTAACCTAAACCAGGATTCTGATCCTGCAGTGCAGGACAAGGAAGACACGTTGTGGCTCCTTCTCACTCACTCACTCACTCACTCACTCACTCACTCCCTCACTCCCTCACTCACTCACCCACTCCACTCACTCCCTCACTCCCTCACTCACTCCACTCCCTCACTCCCTCACTCCCTCCACTCCCTCACTCCCTCACTCCCTCCCTCACTCCACTCACTCCCTCACTCCACTCACTCACTCCCTCACTCACTCTCCTCAAGCCTGTTCTGAACACAAGCCCTGAGAGTTCTGCTGGTCCACATGTTCCACAGGAAGCAAACAAGGTAAGAAAATTCTGGGAAACTGCCACTTGCCAAAACCAAGTGCAGGAATTTTCCATCTCGGCTGACAAAAGCACAGGAGCCCAGGATTCACCTCACCCCCAGGACGGGAAAGCACCCACCGAGCTGCACGCAGAGTATTTGTCCGTGCATGGAGTGCCACTGAGGCCCAGCCCAGCCCAGCCCCTGCCCCGCGGCCCCGGCACTCACGATCTTGGCGGCGGCGCTGCGGGCGATGGTGCCGGCGCCGCGCTCCAGGAACGCCTCTGGAGCAGCCGCACCGGCGGCGGGATGTTCCCCGCGCGCTCCCGCGGCACCGGCTGCGGCAGGTGCGGGAAAACAGCGCCATGAACGAACACGGGATGTGGCATCGAGGAGGAGAGGCAGCACTGGCGACAGCGCTTCGTACTCCGCGCCTGCGCAGTAGCGACGGCGGTGGGTACTCCGCGCGTGCGCAGTAGCGACAAAGTTCCGTACTCCGCGCATGCGCAGTAGCGACACCGCTCGGTACTCCGCGCGTGCGCAATAGCGACGAAGCGCCGTACTCCGCGCGTGCGCAGTAGCGACGAAGCTCCGTACTCCGCGCGTGCGCAGTAGCGACAGCGCTCCGTACTCCGCGCATGCGCAGTAGCGACAGCGCGCTGCACTCCGCGCGTGCGCAGTAGCGACAAAGTGCCGTACTCCGCGCGTGCGCAGTAGGGACAAAGTTCCGTACTTCGCGCGAGCGCAGTAGCGACGGCGCTCTGTACTCCGCGCGTGCGCAGTAGCGACTGCGACCTGTACTCCGCGCGTGCGCAGTAGCGACAAAGTGCCGTACTCCGCGCGTGCGCAGTAGGGACAAAGTTCCGTACTCCGCGCGTGCGCAGTAGCGACGGCGTTTTGTACTCCGCGCGTGCGCAGTAGCGACTGCGACCTGTACTCCGCGCGTGCGCAGTAGCGACTGCGACCTGTACTCCGCGCGTGCGCAGTAGCGACGAAGTTCCGTACTCCGCGCGTGCGCAGTAGCGACGGCGCTCTGTACTCCGCGCGTGCGCAGTAGCGACTGCGGCCTGTACTCCACGCGTGCGCAGTAGCGACTGTGGCCTGTACTCCGCGCGTGCGCAGTAGGGACAAAGTTCCGTACTTCGCGCGTGCGCAGTAGCGACGGCGCTCTGTACTCCGCGCGTGCGCAGTAGCGACTGCGACCTGTACTCCGCGCGTGCGCAGTTGCGACGAAGCTCCGTACTCCGCGCGTGCGCAATAGCGACAGCGCTCCGTACTCCGCGCGTGCGCAGTAGCGACAGCGCTCCGTACTCCGCGCATGCGCAGTAGCGACAGCGCGCTGCACTCCGCGCGTGCGCAGTAGCGACAAAGTGCCGTACTCCGCGCGTGCGCAGTAGGGACAAAGTTCCGTACTCCGCGCGAGCGCAGTAGCGACGGCGCTCTGTACTCCGCGCGTGCGCAGTAGCGACTGCGACCTGTACTCCGCGCGTGCGCAGTAGCGACAACGTGCCGTACTCCGCGCGTGCGCAGTAGGGACAAAGTTCCGTACTCCGCGCGTGCGCAGTAGCGACGGCGTTTTGTACTCCGCGCGTGCGCAGTAGCGACTGCGACCTGTACTCTGCGCGTGCGCAGTAGCGACTGCGACCTGTACTCCGCGCGTGCGCAGTAGCGACGAAGTTCCGTACTCCGCGCGTGCGCAGTAGCGACGGCGCTCTGTACTCCGCGCGTGCGCAGTAGCGACTGCGGCCTGTACTCCGCGCGTGCGCAGTAGCGACTGTGGCCTGTACTCCGCGCGTGCGCAGTAGGGACAAAGTTCCGTACTTCGCGCGTGCGCAGTAGCGACGGCGCTCTGTACTCCGCGCGTGCGCAGTAGCGACTGCGACCTGTACTCCGCGCGTGCGCAGTTGCGACGAAGTTCCGTACTCCGCGCGTGCGCAGTAGCGACGGCGCTCTGTACTCCGCGCGTGCGGAGTAGCGACCGCGCTCCCTCTGCCGAAGCGCCGGTTCGATTCCCGCGCTCGGCCGCCCCCTCTCCCTCGCCGACGCCGCCTGGCGGACACGGCCGGGAACTGCAGCGCACTCCAGCACCCTGCGTGGTGTCCCGCGTGTCGCCGCGGAGGGGGCAGCAGCCCTGGAGGGCTCTGCTGGTCCCGCCATGGTCTGAGGGGCGGCACCAGCCGGACTGGGTCAGCCAAGGTGGGTCTGTCACGGCCGCGCCGCTTCTCTCGCACGTACGTTCCCCCTCCTGGCACGGGACCCTGCCCCCCCCCCCGTCACGTATTTCTCGCCTCTCCAGCAGGGGCTTTTCCCGCCCCTCCCCTCAGCTGCGCTGCCCCGCCCACCGTGAGGGGCTCAAGGAACGGAGAGGCGAGGCGCCATTTTACACCGATGCGGGGGGCACGGGGCGCAGAGCGGTCGTGTCGGAGAGCAGTGAGTTGTCTGTGGCGTTACTGAGGGGAGAGGTCAGGTATGGCACAGCCTCAAAGCGATGTAAAGCCAAGGGAACCGTGGGGGCAGAGCTGGGACATGTTTTGAGGGGAAAAGGCGAGGTAAAGTGTTAAGAGTCGTCCCCGGTGAGTGCGTGAGGGAGCCGCGGATTCCCGCCCCCACCCCTCCCGCCGCTCGGGGCAGGGGCGGGGGGCAGAGGCGGGTCCCGCCCGCCGCTCCGGGAGGCACAGGCGGGTCCCCGCCGCTCCGGGAGGGAGAAGGGGTGTCCCCCATGCTCCTGGGGGGCTGTGAGGGCTACACGGACAGCGACAGGTGCCGTGAGGGCGGTGGGGGGGGCTCGGCCGTGCCGTAGCTGTGCCCTTTCCCCGCAGCTCCCCTCAGCCCTGAGGCAGGGCAGGCGAAAGGTGCTTTGAAAAGCTCCGATAAAAGCTTGTAGAGTCGCCCTGGGGCTCATTTTGGGTTGTTAGAGACTAGGGAGTGTTGGCCTACAGCATCAGAGCGCAGCAGGGTGTTTCGTGACAATTCTGAGGGAAAAGCAAAAAAAGAGGGTGCCTATGGGGGACAAAATAAACATTTTTCAGAGCAATCTGGCATAACTATTAGGGACAGAATAAACATCTTGGAGGGATATAAGCGTGGGGCCATCCTATTTAAAGACAAAATCAGAAGTACTTCAGGGAAGACATTGGTAGCATTTTCATAGCAGGCATCTGCAAGTTGGCAAGACAATTTAGGTAGGAGAAAGAATGGACATTTAAGCAGGCTGTGCTAAACTAGCATTCTGGATGTGTGCAGTTCTTTTAGTTGTAGAAACTAAACTTGCTGATGGGGTGAAGGAGACAGATTTTTCTGAAAAAAAAATTCACCATCCTAGGGAATGACTCCATAAATTAGGAATACTGTTTTACGTTCTTTCCAATCATGGAGTCAAAGTTTAACAAAGGATCTTGGACGTAATTTTCCTGTAAGAAGAGAAAAAGAATGGTAATAAGTACTTCATGCCGAGTCCAGCCACAGATTTTTCAAGCAGCAAACGGGTTAGAAGGCTGAAAAGGGAGGAAAACAAAAGAAAAGAGGATGAATCACATTAAAATTTTGGTGTGGGTTCAGGAGACAATATATAATGAAACAAGTACTGCTCCAAGACTTAAGTCCTTGTACAGGAGTAGAGGTTAATAGAGGGACCTCAGGGCTAACCCTCTTCTCTTTATCTTGCAGAAGCTGTCGAGAAACAGATGGAGATGGACATCGAGGAAAGAGTGCAGAGGAGGATCAGCAGCATCGAGGTCAAGAGGGAGCACAAGACAGGCCTTCTGGGCAAACAACTGTCCCTGCCGTCATCTGGACAGACACACATGTTGAAGTGCAGCAGGAACCTTCAGGGTGCCCCGCTGGCTTTCATTGGGCGACCCCCCCGTAAACAGGGCTGGGTCTTTCCTTTGGTGTTTTTGGCCTTTTGCCACGGTTCTCCTTTGGCTGCCCAGGGAGAGCGGGAAACACTGTAAGGAGAGTGAGAGAGCCCTTCTCCACATCCCAGGGGCAAATGGAGGTATCCTGACTGCAGGCCACCGTGTCAGCGGAGCAGGGCTTCTTTGTTTCCCTTGGTGCCTTAGTGCCTGGTGGCGGCTGCTGGCCACGGTGACCCCCCTGTAGCCTGGGCATGTCACAGCCTGTGTTCGTTGTCCAGCCTTGAAGCCGCCCTGCGTAGTCAGGGGCTTGAGGTGTCTGGGCAGGCCAGGGCAAGTCTGAGGCCGTGTTCTCCCGCTGCTGGGCGTCAGGAATGGCTCGCCGCAGGTTGCTGCTCAGAGCTTGCTCCCTCTCCTGGGACGTTGCCCCTTTGTGTCTCTGTCTTGTCTTTGTCGGTGTGAGTGAGAGAGCGAGCGTGTCCCTTGCTCCCCCTAGAAAAGCAGGTAGCGTAGCTTAGGCTTCCCAGGAGGGAAAGAGGGGCTCTGTGTAGGAAGCTGTGGGGTGCCATCCGTACTGCACAGCAGCAGGTGGCCGCCTTAGACATGGCCTGGCTTGTGCAGAGGCCACGAGGGCCTGGCAATGTGGAGGGGCTTAACAGCTGCCAACGAGCAGAGGACATGACATGGCCCAGCTACAAAGCGTCACAGTGGACGACAGGTGCCAGCAGCCACAAAAGGTGGCAAGGCAATAAAGAAAGCCGTGCCCTGTTTTCAGGGTGGGCTGGGGTTGAGAGATGTCCATTTTCCCATCGGGGGTGAAGAACGGGATTCTCACCCTCCTTCCTGGGTTGCCCTCTCTCTTCAAGCAGCCAACGAGGCACCGTTAGGGGGGAGGGTGTCTGGGTTCCCCCGAGGCGGAGAGAAGGAGCCTCCGTGGGCCTGTGGGCCCAGGGCCGCCCGTAAGTCTGGGCCAGTGCCCTGGAGTCCCGGGCACTTTGCAGACTAGCAGCGTCTCGAGCCCTCTGTAGTCAGAGGTGCAGCCTCGTTGGCCAGTGCTTTGTATGCCCAGCTTCCTTTGCCCAGAGGGCCTGGCTCCCAGCAGCAGACGGGGCATCGCCGTGACCACTCAAGGTGAGGTTTGGAGAGGTTTGTGGCAATGGGGAGCTCTGTGGGTGGGTTTGGAGTGACTTGGAGGTCTCCCTCTGGAGATGTAGGGTCCCGGTTTACTTCCTACGGAGGAGCTGGTGTTTCTCACACCTGCCTGTGTCCTCCTTCCTTTGCAGAAACCATGGGAGAAGAGAGCGGCGGCATCGTGCGGACGGCAGTGCTGACGTGGGAAAACGCGGAGGTGACACCAGTGGAAGTTGGAGCGTTGTGTGGAGCCGTGGGGGGGTGTGGTGGGAGTGGGCAGGTGATGGTGGCTTGGGGAGCTCGCTCTGGGTGCCCGTTTCACTGACTTGAAGGAGTTGGAGCTTCTCGGACTCAACTGTGTTATTCTCTTTGCTTGACGGAAGCCATCCGAGAAGAAAGCAGAGCCAGGAGCGTGGGACGGCGAGGCAAAAGAGTTCAGAAGAGGATCAGCAGCGTCGAGGTCAAGAGGGAGCACAAGAAAGGCCTTCTGGGCAAATGAACCTCTTTGTCATCACGGGGTCAGGCATACACGTAGGAGTGCGGAGGGCACCTCCAGGGTGCCCCCGCTGGCTTTGCGCTGGGTGACCCCCCCTGTAAACAGGGCTGGGTCTTTCCTTTGGTAGTGTTGGCCTTTTGCCACGGTTCTCCTTTGGCTGCCCAGAAAGAGGGGGACAACCCTGTAAGGAAGAGGGAGAGTCCCCTTGGCCACACCCGATAGGAGAATGCAGGTCTCCCGACCCCAGCCCACCCTGTAAACAGGGCAGGGCTTTTTTTTTTGCCTTGGCTCCTTTGTGCCTGCTGACGGCTGCTGGCCACTGTGACCCCCTGTAGCTGGGCCGCGTCACAGCCGCTGTTCTTTGGCCAGCCGTGAAGCCCTTGAGCGTAGTCAGGCCCTTGAGGCCTCTGTGCAGGCCAGGGCGAGTCTGAGGCCGTTGTCTCCTGCTTGTGGGCGGTAGGGATGGCTCGCCGCAGGTTGCTGCTCAGAGCTTGCTCCCTCTCCTGGGACGCTGCCCCTTTGTGTCTCTGTCTTGTCTTTGTCGGTGTGAGTGAGAGAGCGAGAATGTCCCTTGGTCCCCCTAGAAAAGCAGGTAGCGTAGCTTAGGCTTCCCAGGAGGGAAAGAGGGGCTGTGTGCAACAACCGGGGCGTGCCCTCAAAACCCACAAACGGAGACACGGCCCAGCCTCGGCCCTTCTTTCCGAGGAGGCAGCAAAGCCTCTCGGTGACCCGCCTGTAGCCAGGGCCTGGGTCTGTGCCAGTGCTGCTGGTGACGTGCCAGCATGTGCCCGCCCTGCCTTCAGGGCTGGGGCCCTGTCCTCGCGACCTTAGGCCGTGGAGGGCATTGTTGGGGGTGCCGAGCCTAGAAGGGGCAGCCTTGTAAGCGGGGCTTTGTACGACCCCAGTGCTCGGCGGGCGGTTGGAGGGAGCCCCTGTAATCAGGTGGGTATTCCTGGCCCTGGCCGTTCCGAGGTCCAGGGCCGGGAGGTGTGCAGCTCCCTGTCCGTGGAGGAAGGCCCCCAGGCCTTAGGCCGTTAGCTGTTTTTCCTGGTACTGGAATCTTATCGCTATTAGTGCAGGGGGAAGCCGAGTCCTGTGGCTCCCTGGGTGTGCACCCGCCCGTAATCGGGGTCCGGGTCTGGGAGCCTCGGTGCTCCCTCAGCTGGCAGGCTGTGCGGGGCGACCGCCCCGTTAGCGGGGAGCGGGTCTGGGTGCCCTCGAGGCGGAGAGAAGGAGCCTCCGCAGGCCTTTGGGCCCAGGGCCGCCCGTAAGTCGGGGCCAGTGCCCTGGAGTCCCGGGCACTTTGCAGACTAGCAGCGTCTCGAGCCCTCTGTAGTCAGAGGTGCAGCCTCGTTGGCCAGTGCTTTGTATGCCCAGCTTCCTTTGCCCAGAGGGCCTGGCTCCCAGCAGCAGACGGGGCGTCGCCGTGACCACTCAAGGTGAGGTTTGGAGAGGTTTGTGTCAGTGGGGGGCTCTGTGGGTGGGTTTGGAGTGACTTGGAGGTCTCCCTCTGGGGATGTAGGGTCCCGGTTTACTTCCTACGGAGGAGCTGGTGTTTCTCACACCTGCCTGTGTCCTCCTTCCTTTGCAGAAACCATGGGAGAAGAGAGCGGCGGCATTGTGCGGACGGCAGTGCTGACGTGGGAAAACGCGGAGGTGGCACCAGTGGAAGTTGGAGCGTTGTGTGGAGCCGTGGGGGGGTGTGGTGGGAGTGGGCAGGTGATGGTGGCTTGGGGAGCTCGCTCTGGGTGCCCGTTTCACTGACTTGAAGGAGTTGGAGCTTCTCGGACTCAACTGTGTTATTCTCTTTGCTTGACGGAAGCCATCCGAGAAGAAAGCAGAGCCAGGAGCGTGGGACGGCGAGGCAAAAGAGTTCAGAAGAGGATCAGCAGCGTCGAGGTCAAGAGGGAGCACAAGAAATGCTCTTCTGGCAAACTCTCCCGGCCATCACCGGGACAGGCATACACATAGGAGTGCGGTGGGCACCTTCAGGGTGGCTTTGTGCTGGGCAACTCTCCATGTAAACGGGGTTTGGTGTTATTGGCCTTTTGCCACGGTTCTCCTTTGGCTGCCCATAGAGAGGGGGCGACCTTGGAAGGAGGGTGAGAGTCCGCTTGGCCTCACCTGATAGGCGAATGCAGGTCTCCGGACTGCAGCCCACCGTGTAAACAACAGGGCTTTTTTTTCTTTGCCTTGGCACCTTGAGCCTGGTGGCGGCTGCTGGCCACGGTGACCCCCCTGTAGCCTGGGCATGTCACAGCCTGTGTTCGTTGTCCAGCCTTGAAGCCGCCCTGCGTAGTCAGGGGCTTGAGGTGTCTGGGCAGGCCAGGGCAAGTCTGAGGCCGTGTTCTCCCGCTGCTGGGCGTCAGGAATGGCTCGCCGCAGGTTGCTGCTCAGAGCTTGCTCCCTCTCCTGGGACGTTGCCCCTTTGTGTCTCTGTCTTGTCTTTGTCGGTGTGAGTGAGAGAGCGATCGTGTCCCTTTGTCCCCCTAGAAAAGCAGGTAGCGTAGCTTAGGCTTCCCAGGAGGGAAAGAGGGGCTCTGTGTAGCAAGCTGTGGGGTGCCATCCGTACTGCACAGCAGCAGAAGGCAATGCTCTCAGACTTGGCCTGGCTTGTGGAGGGGCTTCGAGGCTGGCCAGAGAGCAGAGGCTAGCTTCAGCCCTTCTTTCCGAGGAGGCAGCAAAGCCTCTCGGTGGCCCACCTGTAGCCTTGGTCCCTTGGTTTCTCTTGGACTCCTGTTCTGTGTCACTGGGTCCCTGAGGATGTTGGGGCTTCTTGGGGGTTTCTCTAGGACACTGTAAGTTCCTGGCGGTCCCCAGGTCTCTGGGGCTGGCAGAGTGCAGCTGTGCTCTGCAGAGAAGAAGTGGAGCACTGAGAGACTCAAGCAAATAAGAAAACCATTCCTGATGTGTAAATTATGTACATATGTAGAGTGTCTTAAGTTTAGAGCCTTTATGTTTGTTTAAATAGAAATTGTGTTCTTATAAAGAGCATCTGAAAAATAAAAATCATTGACTTCATTTAAAACAAAAATGTTATGCAAAGATTGTCATCTTTCCAGAGGCTAGTTTTTCCTTTAAGTTTCCACAAATCCTGTTCTGAAAAATACTTTGTGCCCATGCTCAGTAGTCCTCTACTGCTGTCAATTGCTCCATGGTTACCTGGAATGTGTATAACTTCTTCTGTGTAATACATTGTATGCAATTATTTATAACATCACGTTGCTTTGACACTGGGTATAAAGATGTACTGTTGCAATTGGCTTTCATCAAGGTTACTTATTTTGACAATAAAATGATCATCTCGCTCCAAAGGACTGGTAAAACATTCAACTGTGTGAAAATTTTGTGAGCTCAAGAGTACGCACATTGGAATGGAACCTGACCTTTAAGAAGCAGCTGGGCTGCACTCCAAGTGGAGCAGGTAAAAAGTGGTTTGCGTTCAGAATATCAACTCAGAAGACTGTTTTTCAAAAGGGAACTCCAAACTCAATGCTGAATTCTTTACAATGACAACGTGTGCTGATGGTGCACGTGTTCATGGCAGCACTTCCTAATTTCCAAATACCTGCGATTTTCTAGTAATGGTTTCCCCCTGAACTCTGGATCTTCTTTTCTTTTGTTAGTTGATTAAATCCACTCTGTGTAGGGATTTGGTTTAGAGGGTTTTCTGCTGGGTTCTTTTTTGAGGTTTTTTTGGTTGGTTTTCTGCTGTCATGCCTTACATTAGCATGGCTACAGATGTCAAGAACAATGAGGGCGAAAAGAATCTTGAAGCATTTATATTGTAGTAAATAGTCAAAGGCTGCACTCTCCACTAAATACCGTGTAAGAATATTGTTTTCAAAAAAGCATAGAATTTCAAGGTCAATAAAGAAGAAAACTGTAGAAAATCTGTTGATTCGTTCATCTTTACACTAGTGACTTGATCTTGGGGTCCAAGGCATGGGGCAGCTGTAGCAGCCTCGGGTAAAGAGCTGTTTCCACGTGTGCCCTACTTTTTTTAGGGTAGTTATAGCAATTTGCATAATGAGTGCCATTTATGCTCATGTGATGGTTTAAATGAGGATGTAAAAACATCCCATTTGTAACATGCACAGTTCCTTTGGACAGCGGACAGTGTTTTTTCTGAACTCTTGGGATTGATGGAGTACGCTCAGAAATGCCTGCTCTGAAAAGTTGTTTCAATAAACTCATCTGGTGAAGGAGTTGTTGGGGCTGCAACTCGGGAAGCTTTGTTCCTTTAGGAAGGGAGCAAAGGCAATTCCGTGGGTGCCGGCCGACTTTGCACATGTCAGCCAAAAAAGCTGCTGGTGCTGGCAGCAAACAGTCTGTGTGGGGGAGGTAAAGGCCGGGCGGCTCCTGACTGGCACTGCTTGTGGGAGCTTTGGCACGGGAACCTGGAGACCAGGTGAGAAGAGCCGAAATCAACCTAAAAATGGTAACGAAGAAACCAATACAAATAACATAAAATAATAAATCAAATAGGAGGTTTTGTTGGTGGCCGACGGCGGGAGTGGAAGCCGCGGCTGTAGAAAAAGCGCCGTTCCCCCCGCGCCCGTCGATCCACCGACTTCCCGCTCGGGCCCCGGGCGGCATGCGGAGGGGGGGGAACGAAGGCGCTCGGCTGAGCTGCAGTTCTCGGTCGTGTCCGCCAGGCGGCGCCGGCGAGGCAGACGGGGGGCGGCCGAGGGCGGGATTCGAACCGGCGTTTGGGGAGAGAGAGCCGCGTCCCAGGCGGGCGCCTTGACCGCTCGGCCAGCGGGGCGGGGGCGTGGCCAGCAAGGCGGGGGCGTGCCCGCCCTGCACGGCCCGTAATGGTAAAAACGGAATAAAAGAAATAAAATTAAAAATAAAATTAAAAATTTGAGGAAACCGACATGAAAAAGGAATGAGTCCCGGAAGCGTCGGTGGAACTCAGAAGGCTTTGCGGCGCCTCGTTTTATTTTGAAGGCTTTGTAATATAAAAAATACAGGAAAGTATGCAAACCAAATCCATAAAAAAAAGGAAGTCCCGGTAGATCCCGGGGGCTGTTTGGCGTCTCTGGTGTTCCTTCTGTGTCCACGAGTGTCCCAGAAGGCTTCCGGGAGATGGTGGGAGTCCCTGGGGGGTCTCCTGGGGGCGTTGGGGGTCCTTGGGGGTTCCTGTAGGACCATGGAGGTACCTGGAAGTCTCGGAGTGGGACGGGGGCGGTGGGGCGGGGAGCGTTTTAAGTCCCTGGGAGAATCGTGGCGGTCCCCGGGAGGTACTCGGGGTCTCCAGTTCTCCCGGGGCAGCCAGAGTCCAGCTGTGTTCTGCAGAGAAGAAATGGAGAGCTGGGGGAGGCCCGAGCAACTTGCAATGTTAAGCTGCCCCGAGGGGCTCCTTGGCTGGGCCCGCCGCCCGCAGCCCCCTCGTTCCCCGGAGCGCCGGGCCAGGGCCGCGCCGCGGAGGCTTCGGGCCCGCTCGGGCCGCGTGTGGCGGGGGGGCGGAGGGGCGGGGGTCGTGCCGGGAGCGAGCAGAGAGGGCAGAGCGGCGAAGCCGGAGGCGGCACAGCCCCCAGCTAGCTCCGCCTTCCCGCCGGCAGAACGGCACCCACCGGCGGGCGCGCCTGTCAGTCTCGTCGGATCCAGCCCTCTGCTCGCTCCCCCTCCCCGCCGGCGGCGCGGCACCCCACCGGGGGGACTCTTAGATTTTTCATGTAGTTTTCGTCATATTTTTTGAATGTTAAAGGGCGCGAAGCGCGGTGCCGACCCCCCGTGGCCGCGCCCATCCCGCACCGGCTGGACACGCCCCACCGTGACCACGCCCCCGCCCCGCTGGCCGAGCGGTCAAGGCGCCCGCCTGGGACGCGGCTTTCTCTCCCCAAACGCCGGTTCGAATCCCGCCCTCGGCCGCCCCCCGTCTGCCTCGCCGGCGCCGCCTGGCGGACACGACCGAGAACTGCAGCTCAGCCGAGCGCCTTCGTTCCCCCCCCTCCGCATGCCGCCCGGGGCCCGAGCGGGAAGTCGGTGGATCGACGGGCGCGGGGGGAACGGCGCTTTTTCTACAGCCGCGGCTTCCACTCCCGCCGTCGGCCACCAACAAAACCTCCTATTTGATTTATTATTTTATGTTATTTGTATTGGTTTCTTCGTTACCATTTTTAGGTTGATTTCGGCTCTTCTCACCTGGTCTCCAGGTTCCCGTGCCAAAGCTCCCACAAGCAGTGCCAGTCAGGAGCCGCCCGGCCTTTACCTCCCCCACACAGACTGTTTGCTGCCAGCACCAGCAGCTTTTTTGGCTGACATGTGGAAAGTCGGCCGGCACCCACGGAATTGCCTTTGCTCCCTTCCTAAAGGAACAAAGCTTCCCGAGTTGCAGCCCCAACAACTCCTTCACCAGATGAGTTTATTGAAACAACTTTTCAGAGCAGGCATTTCTGAGCGTACTCCATCAATCCCAAGAGTTCAGAAAAAACACTGTCCACTGTCCAAAGGAACTGTGCATGTTACAAATGGGATGTTTTTACATCCTCATTTAAACCATCACATGAGCATAAATGGCACTCATTATGCAAATTGCTATAACTACCCTAAAAAAAGTAGGGCACACGTGGAAACAGCTCTTTACCCGAGGCTGCTACAGCTGCCCCATGCCTTGGACCCCAAGATCGAGTCACTAGTGTAAAGATGAACGAATCAACAGATTTTCTACAGTTTTCTTCTTTATTGACCTTGAAATTCTATGCTTTTTTGAAAACAATATTCTTACACGGTATTTAGTGGAGAGTGCAGCCTTTGACTATTTACTACAATATAAATGCTTCAAGATTCTTTTCGCCCTCATTGTTCTTGACATCTGTAGCCACGCTAATGTAAGGCATGACAGCAGAAAACCAACCAAAAAAACCTCAAAAAAGAACCCAGCAGAAAACCCTCTAAACCAAATCCCTACACAGAGTGGATTTAATCAACTAACAAAAGAAAAGAAGATCCAGAGTTCAGGGGGAAACCATTACTAGAAAATCGCAGGTATTTGGAAATTAGGAAGTGCTGCCATGAACACGTGCACCATCAGCACACGTTGTCATTCAGCATTGAGTTTGGAGTTCCCTTTTGAAAAACAGTCTTCTGAGTTGATATTCTGAACGCAAACCACTTTTTACCTGCTCCACTTGGAGTGCAGCCCAGCTGCTTCTTAAAGGTCAGGTTCCATTCCAATGTGCGTACTCTTGAGCTCACAAAATTTTCACACAGTTGAATGTTTTACCAGTCCTTTGGAGCGAGATGATCATTTTATTGTCAAAATAAGTAACCTTGATGAAAGCCAATTGCAACAGTACATCTTTATACCCAGTGTCAAAGCAACGTGATGTTATAAATAATTGCATACAATGTATTACACAGAAGAAGTTATACACATTCCAGGTAACCATGGAGCAATTGACAGCAGTAGAGGACTACTGAGCATGGGCACAAAGTATTTTTCAGAACAGGATTTGTGGAAACTTAAAGGAAAAACTAGCCTCTGGAAAGATGACAATCTTTGCATAACATTTTTGTTTTAAATGAAGTCAATGATTTTTATTTTTCAGATGCTCTTTATAAGAACACAATTTCTATTTAAACAAACATAAAGGCTCTAAACTTAAGACACTCTACATATGTACATAATTTACACATCAGGAATGGTTTTCTTATTTGCTTGAGTCTCTCAGTGCTCCACTTCTTCTCTGCAGAGCACAGCTGCACTCTGCCAGCCCCAGAGACCTGGGGACCGCCAGGAACTTACAGTGTCCTAGAGAAACCCCCAAGAAGCCCCAACATCCTCAGGGACCCAGTGACACAGAACAGGAGTCCAAGAGAAACCAAGGGACCAAGGCTACAGGTGGGCCACCGAGAGGCTTTGCTGCCTCCTCGGAAAGAAGGGCTGAGGCTAGCCTCTGCTCTCTGGCCAGCCTCGAAGCCCCTCCACAAGCCAGGCCAAGTCTGAGAGCATTGCCTTCTGCTGCTGTGCAGTACGGATGGCACCCCACAGCTTGCTACACAGAGCCCCTCTTTCCCTCCTGGGAAGCCTAAGCTACGCTACCTGCTTTTCTAGGGGGACAAAGGGACACGATCGCTCTCTCACTCACACCGACAAAGACAAGACAGAGACACAAAGGGGCAACGTCCCAGGAGAGGGAGCAAGCTCTGAGCAGCAACCTGCGGCGAGCCATTCCTGACGCCCAGCAGCGGGAGAACACGGCCTCAGACTTGCCCTGGCCTGCCCAGACACCTCAAGCCCCTGACTACGCAGGGCGGCTTCAAGGCTGGACAACGAACACAGGCTGTGACATGCCCAGGCTACAGGGGGGTCACCGTGGCCAGCAGCCGCCACCAGGCTCAAGGTGCCAAGGCAAAGAAAAAAAAGCCCTGTTGTTTACACGGTGGGCTGCAGTCCGGAGACCTGCATTCGCCTATCAGGTGAGGCCAAGCGGACTCTCACCCTCCTTCCAAGGTCGCCCCCTCTCTATGGGCAGCCAAAGGAGAACCGTGGCAAAAGGCCAATAACACCAAACCCCGTTTACATGGAGAGTTGCCCAGCACAAAGCCACCCTGAAGGTGCCCACCGCACTCCTATGTGTATGCCTGTCCCGGTGATGGCCGGGAGAGTTTGCCAGAAGAGCATTTCTTGTGCTCCCTCTTGACCTCGACGCTGCTGATCCTCTTCTGAACTCTTTTGCCTCGCCGTCCCACGCTCCTGGCTCTGCTTTCTTCTCGGATGGCTTCCGTCAAGCAAAGAGAATAACACAGTTGAGTCCGAGAAGCTCCAACTCCTTCAAGTCAGTGAAACGGGCACCCAGAGCGAGCTCCCCAAGCCACCATCACCTGCCCACTCCCACCACACCCCCCCACGGCTCCACACAACGCTCCAACTTCCACTGGTGTCACCTCCGCGTTTTCCCACGTCAGCACTGCCGTCCGCACGATGCCTCCGCTCTCTTCTCCCATGGTTTCTGCAAAGGAAGGAGGACACAGGCAGGTGTGAGAAACACCAGCTCCTCCGTAGGAAGTAAACCGGGACCCTACATCTCCAGAGGGAGACCTCCAAGTCACTCCAAACCCACCCACAGAGCTCCCCATTGCCACAAACCTCTCCAAACCTCACCTTGAGTGGTCACGGCGATGCCCCGTCTGCTGCTGGGAGCCAGGCCCTCTGGGCAAAGGAAGCTGGGCATACAAAGCACTGGCCAACGAGGCTGCACCTCTGACTACAGAGGGCTCGAGACGCTGCTAGTCTGCAAAGTGCCCGGGACTCCAGGGCACTGGCCCAGACTTACGGGCGGCCCTGGGCCCAAAGGCCTGCGGAGGCTCCTTCTCTCCGCCTCGAGGGCACCCAGACCCGCTCCCCGCTAACGGGGCGGTCGCCCCGCACAGCCTGCCAGCTGAGGGAGCACCGAGGCTCCCAGACCCGGACCCCGATTACGGGCGGGTGCACACCCAGGGAGCCACAGGACTCGGCTTCCCCCTGCACTAATAGCAATAAGATTCCAGTACCAGGAAAAACAGCTAACGGCCTAAGGCCTGGGGGCCTTCCTCCACGGACAGGGAGCTGCACACCTCCCGGCCCTGGACCTCGGAACGGCCAGGGCCAGGAATACCCACCTGATTACAGGGGCTCCCTCCAACCGCCCGCCGAGCACTGGGGTCGTACAAAGCCCCGCTTACAAGGCTGCCCCTTCTAGGCTCGGCACCCCCAACAATGCCCTCCACGGCCTAAGGTCGCGAGGACAGGGCCCCAGCCCTGAAGACAGGGCGGGCACATGCTGGCACGTCACCAGCAGCACTGGCACAGACCCAGGCCCTGGCTACAGGCGGGTCACCGAGAGGCTTTGCTGCCTCCTCGGAAAGAAGGGCCGAGGCTGGGCCGTGTCTCCGTTTGTGGGTTTTGAGGGCACGCCCCGGTTGTTGCACACAGCTCCTCTTTCCCTCCTGGGAAGCCTAAGCTACGCTACCTGCTTTTCTAGGGGGACCAAGGGACACGCTCGCTCTCTCACTCACACCGACAAAGACAAGACAGAGACACAAAGGGGCAGCGTCCCAGGAGAGGGAGCAAGCTCTGAGCAGCAACCTGCGGCGAGCCATCCCTACCGCCCACAAGCAGGAGACAACGGCCTCAGACTCGCCCTGGCCTGCACAGAGGCCTCAAGGGCCTGACTACGCTCAAGGGCTTCACGGCTGGCCAAAGAACAGCGGCTGTGACGCGGCCCAGCTACAGGGGGTCACAGTGGCCAGCAGCCGTCAGCAGGCACAAAGGTGCCAAGGCAAAAAAAAAAGCCCTGCCCTGTTTACAGGGTGGGCTGGGGTCGGGAGACCTGCAGTCTCCTATCGGGTGTGGCCAAGGGGACTCTCCCTCTTCCTTACAGGGTTGTCCCCCTCTTTCTGGGCAGCCAAAGGAGAACCGTGGCAAAAGGCCAACACTACCAAAGGAAAGACCCAGCCCTGTTTACAGGGGGGGTCACCCAGCGCAAAGCCAGCGGGGGCACCCTGAAGATGCCCTCCGCACTCCTATGTGTATGCCTGACCCCGTGATGGCAAAGAGGTTCATTTGCCCAGAAGGCCTTTCTTGTGCTCCCTCTTGACCTCGACGCTGCTGATCCTCTTCTGAACTCTTTTGCCTCGCCGTCCCACGCTCCTGGCTCTGCTTTCTTCTCGGATGGCTTCCGTCAAGCAAAGAGAATAACACAGTTGAGTCCGAGAAGCTCCAACTCCTTCAAGTCAGTGAAACGGGCACCCAGAGCGAGCTCCCCAAGCCACCATCACCTGCCCACTCCCACCACACCCCCCCACGGCTCCACACAACGCTCCAACTTCCACTGGTGCCACCTCCGCGTTTTCCCACGTCAGCACTGCCGTCCGCACAATGCCGCCGCTCTCTTCTCCCATGGTTTCTGCAAAGGAAGGAGGACACAGGCAGGTGTGAGAAACACCAGCTCCTCCGTAGGAAGTAAACCGGGACCCTACATCCCCAGAGGGAGACCTCCAAGTCACTCCAAACCCACCCACAGAGCCCCCCACTGACACAAACCTCTCCAAACCTCACCTTGAGTGGTCACGGCGATGCCCCGTCTGCTGCTGGGAGCCAGGCCCTCTGGGCAAAGGAAGCTGGGCATACAAAGCACTGGCCAACGAGGCTGCACCTCTGACTACAGAGGGCTCGAGACGCTGCTAGTCTGCAAAGTGCCCGGGACTCCAGGGCACTGGCCCAGACTTACGGGCGGCCCTGGGCCCAAAGGCCTGCGGAGGCTCCTTCTCTCCGCCTCGAGGGCACCCAGACCCGCTCCCTGCTAACGGGGCGGTCGCCCCGCACAGCCTGCCAGCTGAGGGAGCACCGAGGCTCCCAGACCCGGACCCCGATTACGGGCGGGTGCACACCCAGGGAGCCACAGGACTCGGCTTTCCCCTGCACTAATAGCGATAAGATTCCAGTACCAGGAAAAACAGCTAACGGCCTAAGGCCTGGGGGCCTTCCTCCACGGACAGGGAGCTGCACACCTCCCGGCCCTGGACCTCGGAACGGCCAGGGCCAGGAATACCCACCTGATTACAGGGGCTCCCTCCAACCGCCCGCCGAGCACTGGGGTCGTACAAAGCCCCGCTTACAAGGCTGCCCCTTCTAGGCTCGGCACCCCCAACAATGCCCTCCACGGCCTAAGGTCGCGAGGACAGGGCCCCAGCCCTGAAGACAGGGCGGGCACATGCTGGCACGTCACCAGCAGCACTGGCACAGACCCAGGCCCTGGCTACAGGCGGGTCACCGAGAGGCTTTGCTGCCTCCTCGGAAAGAAGGGCCGAGGCTGGGCCGTGTCTCCGTTTGTGGGTTTTGAGGGCACGCCCCGGTTGTTGCACACAGCTCCTCTTTCCCTCCTGGGAAGCCTAAGCTACGCTACCTGCTTTTCTAGGGGGACCAAGGGACATTCTCGCTCTCTCACTCACACCGACAAAGACAAGACAGAGACACAAAGGGGCAGCGTCCCAGGAGAGGGAGCAAGCTCTGAGCAGCAACCTGCGGCGAGCCATCCCTACCGCCCACAAGCAGGAGACAACGGCCTCAGACTCGCCCTGGCCTGCACAGAGGCCTCAAGGGCCTGACTACGCTCAAGGGCTTCACGGCTGGCCAAAGAACAGCGGCTGTGACGCGGCCCAGCTACAGGGGGTCACAGTGGCCAGCAGCCGTCAGCAGGCACAAAGGAGCCAAGGCAAAAAAAAAAGCCCTGCCCTGTTTACAGGGTGGGCTGGGGTCGGGAGACCTGCATTCTCCTATCGGGTGTGGCCAAGGGGACTCTCCCTCTTCCTTACAGGGTTGTCCCCCTCTTTCTGGGCAGCCAAAGGAGAACCGTGGCAAAAGGCCAACACTACCAAAGGAAAGACCCAGCCCTGTTTACAGGGGGGGTCACCCAGCGCAAAGCCAGCGGGGGCACCCTGAAGATGCCCTCCGCACTCCTATGTGTATGCCTGACCCCGTGATGGCAAAGAGGTTCATTTGCCCAGAAGGCCTTTCTTGTGCTCCCTCTTGACCTCGACGCTGCTGATCCTCTTCTGAACTCTTTTGCCTCGCCGTCCCACGCTCCTGGCTCTGCTTTCTTCTCGGATGGCTTCCGTCAAGCAAAGAGAATAACACAGTTGAGTCCGAGAAGCTCCAACTCCTTCAAGTCAGTGAAACGGGCACCCAGAGCGAGCTCCCCAAGCCACCATCACCTGCCCACTCCCACCACACCCCCCCACGGCTCCACACAACGCTCCAACTTCCACTGGTGCCACCTCCGCGTTTTCC
Organism: Pithys albifrons albifrons; assembly: GCF_047495875.1. Taxonomy (NCBI): domain Eukaryota; kingdom Metazoa; phylum Chordata; class Aves; order Passeriformes; family Thamnophilidae; genus Pithys; species Pithys albifrons. The sequence continues at coordinate 114,111 of NC_092464.1, read as the reverse complement.
CACGTCAGCACTGCCGTCCGCACGATGCCGCCGCTCTCTTCTCCCATGGTTTCTGCAAAGGAAGGAGGACACAGGCAGGTGTGAGAAACACCAGCTCCTCCGTAGGAAGTAAACCGGGACCCTACATCCCCAGAGGGAGACCTCCAAGTCACTCCAAACCCACCCACAGAGCCCCCCACTGACACAAACCTCTCCAAACCTCACCTTGAGTGGTCACGGCGACGCCCCGTCTGCTGCTGGGAGCCAGGCCCTCTGGGCAAAGGAAGCTGGGCATACAAAGCACTGGCCAACGAGGCTGCACCTCTGACTACAGAGGGCTCGAGACGCTGCTAGTCTGCAAAGTGCCCGGGACTCCAGGGCACTGGCCCCGACTTACGGGCGGCCCTGGGCCCAAAGGCCTGCGGAGGCTCCTTCTCTCTGCCTCGAGGGCACCCAGACCCGCTCCCCGCTAACGGGGCGGTCGCCCCGCACAGCCTGCCAGCTGAGGGAGCACCGAGGCTCCCAGACCCGGACCCCGATTACGGGCGGGTGCACACCCAGGGAGCCACAGGACTCGGCTTCCCCCTGCACTAATAGCGATAAGATTCCAGTACCAGGAAAAACAGCTAACGGCCTAAGGCCTGGGGGCCTTCCTCCACGGACAGGGAGCTGCACACCTCCCGGCCCTGGACCTCGGAACGGCCAGGGCCAGGAATACCCACCTGATTACAGGGGCTCCCTCCAACCGCCCGCCGAGCACTGGGGTCGTACAAAGCCCCGCTTACAAGGCTGCCCCTTCTAGGCTCGGCACCCCCAACAATGCCCTCCACGGCCTAAGGTCGCGAGGACAGGGCCCCAGCCCTGAAGGCAGGGCGGGCACATGCTGGCACGTCACCAGCAGCACTGGCACAGACCCAGGCCCTGGCTACAGGCGGGTCACCGAGAGGCTTTGCTGCCTCCTCGGAAAGAAGGGCCGAGGCTGGGCCGTGTCTCCGTTTGTGGGTTTTGAGGGCACGCCCCGGTTGTTGCACACAGCCCCTCTTTCCCTCCTGGGAAGCCTAAGCTACGCTACCTGCTTTTCTAGGGGGACCAAGGGACACGCTCGCTCTCTCACTCACACCGACAAAGACAAGACAGAGACACAAAGGGGCAGCGTCCCAGGAGAGGGAGCAAGCTCTGAGCAGCAACCTGCGGCGAGCCATCCCTACCGCCCACAAGCAGGAGACAACGGTCTCAGACTCGCCCTGGCCTGCACAGAGGCCTCAAGGGCCTGACTACGCTCAAGGGCTTCACGGCTGGCCAAAGAACAGCGGCTGTGACGCGGCCCAGCTACAGGGGGTCACAGTGGCCAGCAGCCGTCAGCAGGCACAAAGGAGCCAAGGCAAAAAAAAAAGCCCTGCCCCGTTTACAGGGTGGGCTGGGGTCGGGAGACCTGCATTCTCCTATCGGGTGTGGCCAAGGGGACTCTCCCTCTTCCTTACAGGGTTGTCCCCCTCTTTCTGGGCAGCCAAAGGAGAACCGTGGCAAAAGGCCAACACTACCAAAGGAAAGACCCAGCCCTGTTTACAGGGGGGGTCACCCAGCGCAAAGCCAGCGGGGGCACCCTGAAGATGCCCTCCGCACTCCTACGTGTATGCCTGACCCCGTGATGGCAAAGAGGTTCATTTGCCCAGAAGGCCTTTCTTGTGCTCCCTCTTGACCTCGACGCTGCTGATCCTCTTCTGAACTCTTTTGCCTCGCCGTCCCACGCTCCTGGCTCTGCTTTCTTCTCGGATGGCTTCCGTCAAGCAAAGAGAATAACACAGTTGAGTCCGAGAAGCTCCAACTCCTTCAAGTCAGTGAAACGGGCACCCAGAGCGAGCTCCCCAAGCCACCATCACCTGCCCACTCCCACCACACCCCCCCACGGCTCCACACAACGCTCCAACTTCCACTGGTGCCACCTCCGCGTTTTCCCACGTCAGCACTGCCGTCCGCACGATGCCGCCGCTCTCTTCTCCCATGGTTTCTGCAAAGGAAGGAGGACACAGGCAGGTGTGAGAAACACCAGCTCCTCTGTAGGAAGTAAACCGGGACCCTACATCCCCAGAGGGAGACCTCCAAGTCACTCCAAACCCACCCACAGAGCCCCCCACTGACACAAACCTCTCCAAACCTCACCTTGAGTGGTCACGGCGATGCCCCGTCTGCTGCTGGGAGCCAGGCCCTCTGGGCAAAGGAAGCTGGGCATACAAAGCACTGGCCAACGAGGCTGCACCTCTGACTACAGAGGGCTCGAGACGCTGCTAGTCTGCAAAGTGCCCGGGACTCCAGGGCACTGGCCCAGACTTACGGGCGGCCCTGGGCCCACAGGCCTGCGGAGGCTCCTTCTCTCCGCCTCGAGGGCACCCAGACCCGCTCCCCGCTAACGGGGCGGTCGCCCCGCACAGCCTGCCAGCTGAGGGAGCACCGAGGCTCCCAGACCCGGACCCAGATTACGGGCGGGTGCACACCCAGGGAGCCACAGGACTCGGCTTCCCCCTGCACTAATAGCGATAAGATTCCAGTACCAGGAAAAACAGCTAACGGCTTAAGGCCTGGGGGCCTTCCTCCACGGACAGGGAGCTGCACACCTCTCGGCCCTGGACCTCGGAACGGCCAGGGCCAGGAATACCCACCTGATTACAGGGGCTCCCTCCAACCGCCCGCCGAGCACTGGGGTCGTACAAAGCCCCGCTTACAAGGCTGCCCCTTCTAGGCTCGGCACCCCCAACAATGCCCTCCACGGCCTAAGGTCGCGAGGACAGGGCCCCAGCCCTGAGGAGAGGGCGGGCACATGCTGGCACGTCACCAGCAGCACTGGCACAGACCCAGGCCCTGGCTACAGGCGGGTCACCGAGAGGCTTTGCTGCCTCCTCGGAAAGAAGGGCCGAGGCTGGGCCGTGTCTCCGTTTGTGGGTTTTGAGGGCACGCCCCGGTTGTTGCACACAGCTCCTCTTTCCCTCCTGGGAAGCCTAAGCTACGCTACCTGCTTTTTTAGGGGGACCAAGGGACACGCTCGCTCTCTCACTCACACCGACAAAGACAAGACAGAGACACAAAGGGGCAGCGTCCCAGGAGAGGGAGCAAGCTCTGAGCAGCAACCTGCGGCGAGCCATCCCTACCGCCCACAAGCAGGAGACAACGGTCTCAGACTCGCCCTGGCCTGCACAGAGGCCTCAAGGGCCTGACTACGCTCAAGGGCTTCACGGCTGGCCAAAGAACAGCGGCTGTGACGCGGCCCAGCTACAGGGGGTCACAGTGGCCAGCAGCCGTCAGCAGGCACAAAGGAGCCAAGGCAAAAAAAAAAGCCCTGCCCCGTTTACAGGGTGGGCTGGGGTCGGGAGACCTGCATTCTCCTATTGGGTGTGGCCAAGGGGACTCTCCCTCTTCCTTACAGGGTTGTCCCCCTCTTTCTGGGCAGCCAAAGGAGAACCGTGGCAAAAGGCCAACACTACCAAAGGAAAGACCCAGCCCTGTTTACAGGGGGGGTCACCCAGCGCAAAGCCAGCGGGGGCACCCTGAAGATGCCCTCCGCACTCCTACGTGTATGCCTGACCCCGTGATGGCAAAGAGGTTCATTTGCCCAGAAGGCCTTTCTTGTGCTCCTTCTTGACCTCGACGCTGCTGATCCTCTTCTGAACTCTTTTGCCTCGCCGTCCCACGCTCCTGGCTCTGCTTTCTTCTCGGATGGCTTCCGTCAAGCAAAGAGAATAACACAGTTGAGTCCGAGAAGCTCCAACTCCTTCAAGTCAGTGAAACGGGCACCCAGAGCGAGCTCCCCAAGCCACCATCACCTGCCCACTCCCACCACACCCCCCCACGGCTCCACACAACGCTCCAACTTCCACTGGTGTCACCTCCGCGTTTTCCCACGTCAGCACTGCCGTCCGCACGATGCCGCCGCTCTCTTCTCCCATGGTTTCTGCAAAGGAAGGAGGACACAGGCAGGTGTGAGAAACACCAGCTCCTCCGTAGGAAGTAAACCGGGACCCTACATCCCCAGAGGGAGACCTCCAAGTCACTCCAAACCCACCCACAGAGCTCCCCATTGCCACAAACCTCTCCAAACCTCACCTTGAGTGGTCACGGCGATGCCCCGTCTGCTGCTGGGAGCCAGGCCCTCTGGGCAAAGGAAGCTGGGCATACAAAGCACTGGCCAACGAGGCTGCACCTCTGACTACAGAGGGCTCGAGACGCTGCTAGTCTGCAAAGTGCCCGGGACTCCAGGGCACTGGCCCAGACTTACGGGCGGCCCTGGGCCCACAGGCCCACGGAGGCTCCTTCTCTCCGCCTCGGGGGAACCCAGACACCCTCCCCCCTAACGGTGCCTCGTTGGCTGCTTGAAGAGAGAGGGCAACCCAGGAAGGAGGGTGAGAATCCCGTTCTTCACCCCCGATGGGAAAATGGACATCTCTCAACCCCAGCCCACCCTGAAAACAGGGCACGGCTTTCTTTATTGCCTTGCCACCTTTTGTGGCTGCTGGCACCTGTCGTCCACTGTGACGCTTTGTAGCTGGGCCATGTCATGTCCTCTGCTCGTTGGCAGCTGTTAAGCCCCTCCACATTGCCAGGCCCTCGTGGCCTCTGCACAAGCCAGGCCATGTCTAAGGCGGCCACCTGCTGCTGTGCAGTACGGATGGCACCCCACAGCTTCCTACACAGAGCCCCTCTTTCCCTCCTGGGAAGCCTAAGCTACGCTACCTGCTTTTCTAGGGGGAGCAAGGGACACGCTCGCTCTCTCACTCACACCGACAAAGACAAGACAGAGACACAAAGGGGCAACGTCCCAGGAGAGGGAGCAAGCTCTGAGCAGCAACCTGCGGCGAGCCATTCCTGACGCCCAGCAGCGGGAGAACACGGCCTCAGACTTGCCCTGGCCTGCCCAGACACCTCAAGCCCCTGACTACGCAGGGCGGCTTCAAGGCTGGACAACGAACACAGGCTGTGACATGCCCAGGCTACAGGGGGGTCACCGTGGCCAGCAGCCGCCACCAGGCACTAAGGCACCAAGGGAAACAAAGAAGCCCTGCTCCGCTGACACGGTGGCCTGCAGTCAGGATACCTCCATTTGCCCCTGGGATGTGGAGAAGGGCTCTCTCACTCTCCTTACAGTGTTTCCCGCTCTCCCTGGGCAGCCAAAGGAGAACCGTGGCAAAAGGCCAAAAACACCAAAGGAAAGACCCAGCCCTGTTTACGGGGGGGTCGCCCAATGAAAGCCAGCGGGGCACCCTGAAGGTTCCTGCTGCACTTCAACATGTGTGTCTGTCCCGATGACGGCAGGGACAGTTGTTTGCCCAGAAGGCCTGTCTTGTGCTCCCTCTTGACCTCGATGCTGCTGATCCTCCTCTGCACTCTTTCCTCGATGTCCATCTCCATCTGTTTCTCGACAGCTTCTGCAAGATAAAGAGAAGAGGGTTAGCCCTGAGGTCTCTCTATTAACCTCTACTCCTGTACAAGGACTTAAGTCTTGGAGCAGTACTTGTTTCATTATATATTGTCTCCTGAACCCACACCAAAATTTTAATGTGATTCATCCTCTTTTCTTTTGTTTTCCTCCCTTTTCAGCCTTCTAACCCGTTTGCTGCTTGAAAAATCTGTGGCTGGACTCGGCATGAAGTACTTATTACCATTCTTTTTCTCTTCTTACAGGAAAATTACGTCCAAGATCCTTTGTTAAACTTTGACTCCGTGATTGGAAAGAACGTAAAACAGTATTCCTAATTTATGGAGTCATTCCCTAGGATGGTGAATTTTTTTTTCAGAAAAATCTGTCTCCTTCACCCCATCAGCAAGTTTAGTTTCTACAACTAAAAGAACTGCACACATCCAGAATGCTAGTTTAGCACAGCCTGCTTAAATGTCCATTCTTTCTCCTACCTAAATTGTCTTGCCAACTTGCAGATGCCTGCTATGAAAATGCTACCAATGTCTTCCCTGAAGTACTTCTGATTTTGTCTTTAAATAGGATGGCCCCACGCTTATATCCCTCCAAGATGTTTATTCTGTCCCTAATAGTTATGCCAGATTGCTCTGAAAAATGTTTATTTTGTCCCCCATAGGCACCCTCTTTTTTTGCTTTTCCCTCAGAATTGTCACGAAACACCCTGCTGCGCTCTGATGCTGTAGGCCAACACTCCCTAGTCTCTAACAACCCAAAATGAGCCCCAGGGCGACTCTACAAGCTTTTATCGGAGCTTTTCAAAGCACCTTTCGCCTGCCCTGCCTCAGGGCTGAGGGGAGCGGCGGGGAAAGGGCACAGCTACGGCACGGCCGAGCCCCCCCCACCGCCCTCACGGCACCTGTCGCTGTCCGTGTAGCCCTCACAGCCCCCCAGGAGCATGGGGGACACCCCTTCTCCCTCCCGGAGCGGCGGGGACCCGCCTGTGCCTCCCGGAGCGGCGGGCGGGACCCGCCTCTGCCCCCCGCCCCTGCCCCGAGCGGCGGGAGGAGTGGGGGCGGGAATCCGCGGCTCCCTCACGCACTCACCGGGGACGACTCTTAACACTTTACCTCGCCTTTTCCCCTCAAAACATGTCCCAGCTCTGCCCCCACGGTTCCCTTGGCTTTACATCGCTTTGAGGCTGTGCCATACCTGACCTCTCCCCTCAGTAACGCCACAGACACCTCACTGCTCTCCGACACGACCGCTCTGCGCCCCGTGCCCCCCGCATCGGCGTAAAATGGCGCCTCGCCTCTCCGTTCCTTGAGCCCCTCACGGTGGGCGGGGCAGCGCAGCTGAGGGGAGGGGCGGGAAAAGCCCCTGCTGGAGAGGCGGGAAATACGTGACGGGGGGTGGGGCAGGGTCCCGTGCCAGGAGGGGGAACGTACGTGCGAGAGAAGCGGCGCGGCCGTGACAGACCCACCTTGGCTGACCCAGTCCGGCTGGTGCCGCCCCTCAGACCATGGCGGGACCAGCAGAGCCCTCCAGGGCTGCTGCCCCCTCCGCGGCGACACGCGGGACACCACGCAGGGTGCTGGAGTGCGCTGCAGTTCCCGGCCGTGTCCGCCAGGCGGCGTCGGCGAGGGAGAGGGGGCGGCCGAGCGCGGGAATCGAACCGGCGCTTCGGCAGAGGGAGCGCGGTCGCTACTCCGCACGCGCGGAGTACAGAGCGCCGTCGCTACTGCGCACGCGCGGAGTACGGAACTTCGTCGCAACTGCGCACGCGCGGAGTACAGGTCGCAGTCGCTACTGCGCACGCGCGGAGTACAGAGCGCCGTCGCTACTGCGCACGCGCGGAGTACAGAGCGCCGTCGCTACTGCGCACGCGCGGAGTACGGAACTTTGTCCCTACTGCGCAGGCGCGGAGTACAGGCCGCAGTCGCTACTGCGCAGGCGCGGAGTACAGGCCGCAGTCGCTACTGCGCACGCGCGGAGTACAGAGCGCCGTCGCTACTGCGCACGCGCGGAGTACGGAACTTCGTCGCTACTGCGCACGCGCGGAGTACAGGTCGCAGTCGCTACTGCGCACGCGCGGAGTACAGGCCGCAGTCGCTACTGCGCACGCGCGGAGTACCGAGCGGTGTCGCTACTGCGCATGCGCGGAGTACGGAACTTTGTCGCTACTGCGCACGCGCGGAGTACAGCGCGCTTCGTCGCTACTGCGCACGCGCGGAGTACCCAGCGCCGTCGCTACTGCGCAGGCGCGGAGTACGAAGCGCTGTCGCCAGTGCTGCCTCTCCTGCTCGATGCCACATCCCGTGTGCGTTCATGGCGCTGTTTTCCCGCACCTGCCGCAGCCGGTGCCGCGGGAGCGCGCGGGGAACATCCCTCCGCCGGTGCGGCTGCTGCAGAGGCGTTCCTGGAGCGCGGCGCCGGCACCATCGCCCGCAGCGCCGCCGCCAAGATCGTGAGTGCCGGGGCCGCGGGGCAGGGGCTGGGCTGGGCTGGGCCTCAGTGGCGCTCCATACACGGACAAATACTCTGCATGCAGCTCGGTGGGTGCTTTCCCGTCCTGGGGGTGAGGTGAATCCTGGGCTCCTGTGCTTTTGTCAGCCGAGATGGAAAATTCCTGCACTTGGTTTTGGCAAGTGGCAGTTTCCCAGAATTTTCTTACCTTGTTTGCTTCCTGTGGAACATGCGGACCAGCAGAACTCTCAGGGCTTGTGTTCAGAACAGGCTTGAGGAGAGTGAGTGAGTGGAGTGAGTGAGTGGAGTGAGGGAGGGAGTGAGGGAGTGGAGTGAGTGAGGGAGTGAGGGAGTGAGTGGAGTGGGTGAGTGAGTGAGGGAGTGAATGAGTGAGTGGAGTGAGTGGAGTGAGGGAGTGAGTGAGTGAGGGAGTGAGTGTAGTGAGTGGAGTGAGGGAGTGAGTGAGTGAGAAGGAGCCACAACGTGTCTTCCTTGTCCTGCACTGCAGGATCAGAATCCTGGTTTAGGTTAGGGATGCTTTTGCACTGTTGCGTGTCTTCGATGGTCAGAGCCAACTTTCTGCTGGGCCACTTAGGAAGAACAGTTGCCTAGAGCTTCATGTTTGCTTTCCTTGCAGCCTGGAGTGTTGGGGGGATTCCTGAAGCTGATTGCCTTGAAAGCCAGTGATCCCCAAGGCTTTGACCTGCTAAACAGCATCATGGAGCATATGCCCCCGTGAGTATGAGCTCAAATTGCATTCAAAACTGACTTCTGTGGGCTTTGGTTCTGCAGTGTGCAGTCATGCCAAAGGTTAACACTTCAGGAGCAAAAATGTCACATTTATCAGTTAAAGAGATGGGAACAACTTTATCTGTGTTTTCTGTAAAGTGACAGCACCAGTCAAAGCCCACTGTGAACTGAATAACTGTTCTTTTAAATTTCCAGTGAATCAGTTGACTGGTACAGGAAACAGGTCTTCATTCTGCTATTCCAAAGACTTCCAAGTTCCAAACCAACAAAACTTATCAAAAGTAAGTTCCTTGCTCTGAAAAGCTCCAGTGTGACACGAGTGGTTCAGAGTGTGCAGTTGCACAGATCAGGCATCCTGTACATGGGTGGGACTCTGGTGGCTCCAGGGACTTGCTCCAAATGCTCTGTAGTCAAGGGGGACATAAAGGGCAGTGGCCACAGCAGGTGACACTCCATGAAAACTGAGGGAATGGAACTAAAGGACTTGTGTAGTTCTCCTCCTTTCCTGGTGTGTGTGATGTCGTTACTTGTCTGAAAGTGTCTCCATTTAATCTCCAGCTAATAGCAACACACTTGCCCTGTCACACAGCACAGCCATTCTGACCACTGCTCTCTGCAGTTTGTGTTCATGCTGGGAAACATTCCATGCTTTTGTGTCATTTTGGCCTTCATGGGAATAAAGTTATGAGGAAGGGTTTACGTTCCTCTGTCAAAGCTGTGACACATTGTTGAAATCATCCCCAGGCAGATGGCCATGCTGATGAAATTCGTGATGTTATCTCTACACAGATCACACAAGGTCTGTTATTAATCCTTTAAAATCTGCTTGATGCCTCCTGTAGAGGAGCAAGAATTACAGGGTTCTTCCAATGGTGTTCCACCAACCAAATGGAAGTGGTGCTTCCAGCGTTCCACGTTTCAGTGTTGTGGTGCCCGAGAAGATGAGCAGTTTTTAGGCAAACTTTGGAGCAGCAACTTAATGCCCTTCAGTAAAAGGGAACATTTATGAAGGCTGCCCTTTCTGTCTCCTTCTTAGAATGCATTTTGCTGCTGACTCTAAAGCAATTCTCTTGTTTTCATCTGGAGTTTTACTTCATCCTTTTTCTCGTTGCTTTCTCGTCTTCATTAACCAGTATGGCACAGGAAATGGGGCATGAGCTCTGCAGGAAATACTTGGCAGCATACAGCCAAAGGGAGTGTGTTCTGTTGGCTTGGGTTGTATTTCAGGCTGCTGTGCAGTTTTTGCCTTTGAAGCAGGAAAGAGTTGTCTCTCTGGCTGAAATGGCAAAGGAGGTTTGGCGCTAATCTGACTGCCCGGGTGCCTCTCCTTTTGGGGTTCATTTCTGATTTTCTGCCCACAGTTCCTCACTGATAGTTCAAGTTACTGATCTCCTGAGCGGGTCATAAAAGGGAATCATTGCTGTCTCTGGTTTTTATCCTTTGTAACAAGTTTATATGTGTAAACATCTATGTAAGAGGGCAGCAATTGTTAAGAAACAAATTGTCTTGTGTTCTCTGTTTCCTGGTGCTTTATGTGGTTTCTCCTTTTCTTTGGTCACCATAGGGTGATAAATCATTCTAAGACATTTTCTCTAAATGTCACACTAACAGGTTTGGAATGGTTTTGCAGAAAATGATGATTCCTGAAATCCAGAAAGAGTCTGGGACAAGTTGAAAAGCAGATCCGTGCTGTTGGCATCACCAAGACATTAACAGAATGTCCTCCCGTGATGGACACTGAGTACCCCAAGCTGTGGTAGGTGCCACACTTCTTCAGGGTCTGCTGGTGATGCTGTTGGAGGTCTGAAAAGTAGGAGCTTTCACCAGAATAGGCCCCTCCAATAAACTCCTTTGGCATTTCTTCAGGCCCACTGTTGTGGTGAGACTCAGCTTGAGGCTTTTCATACCTTTTCATCCTTCACTGCACAAAGGGAAGTGTGTTTTCAAAGCAAATGGCAGAGCTGGTTTGAGCTGTGTTTGAGCCTGGATTTGGCTGAGTAGAGCTCCACTGAAGGGAATTAGGCTACTGTCAGCTTGCATTCCTTCTGGAAAGCTGGGCCCACTTTTGACTTGTAACTGTCCTAGTCAGGAGGCCTGAGAATACTCACAACCTGACAGGCTGTAGTGTCTTAGCCTGAAAGTGGAATCTGGGGGAAAGCTCTGGAGATTGAAAGGCAGTCCAGCAGTCTGGGGGCTCAGGTAGCCCAAATTGAATGACAGTAACCGGATCCAGGACTAGAACTCTTTTTGAATGTACTTAGAGAAAAGCTGTAATCTGGAAAAGAATTGCTATTCTTGGGTTTGTATCACAGCAATTTGAGCTGCTAAAAAATGAGGGCATTGCTGATGCTGTTAATATGAGCAGCTGCATTGTGCCTGGAAAGGACCCAGACCCACAGTCCTAGTGCAGCTTCCCTGGGACAGGGACGGTGCCAGGAGTTAAGCAAGTCCCTGCAAAGGGGTTCCAGGTAATCTGAGCGTTCTTGTGAAGCACAGGCTGTCCTCACCTGTTCACTGTTCCCCTCCCCTCTCCCCCCAGGATTCCTTTGCTGCAGGCCCTCCCTCCTTGGCTTGTTTGAGCTGCCTGAGGATGGCATGACACGACCCCTGACAAGGAGCACTTCATTGACACAGAGGATACTCCAGGCTATCAGACTGCATTCTCCCAGCTGGCCTTTGCTGGGAAGGAAGAACATGATCCTGTGGGGCAAATGGTGAACAATCCCAGGATCCAGCTGGTTCACAGCGTGCCCAGGCAGGGTAGGTGGCTTGGGCTCTGCATCCCTGGGCTGCATTCAGCAGAGAAGAAATGCCTCTGTGAGAATGGTCTCTTGCTAAGGTTTGTTAATCAGCAAAATGAAGTGTGTTGTAGGCAGAAGGCAAGATCTTGCTGTGTCTTCTTGTTCATTGGAACTTGGCTTTTGTAAGGTTTTCCTGGTAACCTCAGAAAGGCCTTATTTTTCACAGCACTTAGTTTAGCAATCAGCTCAAATATATGCTATTTTAAAGATGAAGATTTATCCCCTTGATGGCCTATAACTAATGGTTGTCTCCTGTTCAGTTGCATGGACGTGGGAGATTCAGGCAGCTCATATAAAATTAGACATTTTGAGTGCACAGCTAACTCTTACCCCAGATAGTGTTTGTTTTGTTCAAGATTTGGGTAAGTAAAGATTGTCTGAGAGATGAGCTGTTTCACCCTCCATAACTGCTGCTCTCAGAGTGTCTGAGCTTGTGCCCTGTGCATGAAGAGCCATGGCAGTGGCTGAGTGTCCCTGAGCCCTCTGCTGTGTCTGTGCTGCTCTGTCTGTGCATGCTGAGTGTCCCTGAGCCCTCTGCTGTGTCTGTGCTGCAGGTTCTGTGCATGCTGAGTGTCCCTGAGCCCTCTGCTGTGTCTGTGCTGCAGGTTCTGTGCATGCTGAGTGTCCCTGAGCCCTCTGCTGTGTCTGTGCTGCAGGTTCTGTGCATGCTGAGTGTCCCTGAGCCCTCTGCTGTGTCTGTGCTGCAGGTTCTGTGCATGCTGAGTGTCCCTGAGCCCTCTGCTGTGTCTGTGCTGGAGGTTCTGTGCCTGCTGAGTGTCCCTGAGCCCTCAGCTGTGTCTGTGCTGCTCTGTCTGTGCCTGCTGAGTGTCCCTGAGCCCTCTGCTGTGTCTGTGCTGCAGGTTCTGTGCATGCTGAGTGTCCTTGAGCCCTCTGCTGTGTCTGTGCTGCAGGTTCTGTGCATGCTGAGTGTCCTTGAGCCCTCTGCTGTGTCTGTGCTGCAGGTTCTGTGGATGCTGAGTGTCCCTGAGCCCTCAGCTGTGTCTGTGCTGCAGGTTCTGTGCCTCCTGAGTGTCCCTGAGCCCTCTGCTGTGTCTGTGCTGCTCTGTCTGTGCATGCTGAGTGTCCCTGAGCCCTCTGGAGTTACAATCTGGAAAAGGATTGCTTTTCTTGGGTTTCTATCATGGCAATTTGAGCTGATAAAAAAATGAGTGCATTGCTGATGCTGTTATTATCAGTAGCTGCATTGTGCCTGGAGAGGACCCAGACCCACAGTCCTAGTTGTTATGGGTTTGGCCAGATGGGCCTAAATTTAGTTTTTAAAAGTTCAGCTAGGCCTGGGAATTGTCAGCTGACTTGAGCTGGACTGAGCTAGCTAACAGCTGACTTCTTCTGGCCAATAATATTGTATTCCATACCATATTGCATCATCTCAAAAGGGGTAAGAGCTGGTGTGTGGGAGTGGCTTAGGCAGTTGCTTCACAGCTGTGGTCCCAGCAAGACACTCTGCTGTCCCAGGAGGGATGGGGAGGCCCAAGCCCGGACTACCAGCTTACCATCATGTTATCTTAGGGAAGTAAAATGTTTGTTCTTAGCTTTTCTCTCTGCTTAAGTCTGTCTCTGAAGAATTGACTTCTCTAGAATGATTTGTAGTTGAAATGGTAGAATTTGTGTTTACTGGGAAGTGGGAAATTATTTCTTGTTATACATAACTTGTGTAAGTGTGTGTTATATTGTAGTTTCCTCTTAATTTTCTCTTTTCTGTGTAAATACATGTAGTTAGTTCCAGCATAAACCTGCTTTTGAGGTTTTTTCTTTTCTCTCTCTCTTCTTTTTTTCCCTTGGCTGGTTGGGGGGAGAAGGAACCCTCTTCACTCTGTCCTGGACAGTTGGCGTTTTGCCAGCTCAACCCAGGACACTAGTGCAGCTTCCCTGGGACAGGGACAGTGCCAGGAGTTAAGCAAGTCTCTGCAAAGGGGTTCCAGGTAATCTGAGCGTTCTTGTGAAGCACAGGCTGTCCTCACCTGTTCACTGTTCCTCTCCCCTCTCCCCCCAGGATTCCTTTGCTGCAGGCCCTCCCTCCTTGGCTTGTTTGAGCTGCCTGAGGATGGCATGACACAACCCCTGACAAGGAGCACTTCACTGGCAGAGAGGATACTCCAGGCTATCAGACTGCATTCTCTCAGCAGGATCAGCCCTAAACTACCCCACGGTACCCCTGAACCCTCAATGGACACATCCAGCACCTGAACAGAAACCCAAGTCCTTATTTATTTACAGAGGCGAAATGACTGGTAATTGCTTATGATCTGTGGAGAATTTCCTTTGGAACGATCAGAGAGTTGTATCAAGGCAGAGCGTTTCTTTTGGTTCTTTTTCTTGTGGTTTGTAATTTCCTTTCAGGCTTGAATGAGTTTTTTGTGCTCCTGTTAGAAAAGCAGCATGATTTTACCTTCCTGTTTTGGGGGGCTTTGTTTGTTTCCATTGTTATCCCTGTTAAATCAGGCCTCCTGTGAATAGCCTGCGTTGTTCTACCGAACTGCTTTGTTTATGGATCAGAGAGAGAGAAGGGAACTGACTTTTCCTTCTCTTGAATTTTTCCAAGCACAAGTGGGACATCATCTTGCTACTCCCCAAAGCACTGCAGGGATGTGGGAGTAGTTTAGTGCTGGTTCAGTTCTCTGGGAAATAACCACGTTGCAGAGGTTTAAGAATCAGTAACAATTGTATTGTCTTTTAAATGCTAGGGTCTTTTAAATGCTGGGTCCTGCAGTCCCGGCATGATGAGGGAAAGAGGAACTTGAGTTCTTCTGAGAAACCTTCTGTTATTCCTTGTGCAGTCTTTTTTTCCTGTTCTATGAGTCACGGCTCACTCTCTCTCTAACAAAATCTGTTAGAGAGTGAGACTGCGCTTTAGAATTTGGGTCTGTTCCCTACAAAGTTTTGCAACGTCCGAAGGAGTGGAGCGCTGACTGCTGTCAGCAAAGCTGATTTGTTAATACTCTGTCAGATTTCCCTCAGCTTTGGGCAGGAAAGGCAAGGGTTTGGGTCAGGAATTGTGAAAGCAGCGCCTGTGTGCCTGTTGCTTCTTGTGTGTGTGTGGCAGGGCTGGGACAAGGGCTCGTGCAGGAACCTCCAGAGCCAGGAGGAACAGCAGCAATTTGTGGAGAAAGAAAACTCCAGGTGTTAAGTGCTGCCAAATTTGTTCTTGCCTTATCCTGTGCTCTGTAATCAGTAACAGGTGATGTGCAGAAATGTCCTAGGGCCAGGGGAGAGCTGAGCTCGGTGCGGGTGCTGCACAGGGCACAGACGCAGGGGTGGAGTGGGAGTCTTTGGGACTTCTCAGAGGGAAGGGAGGGCTGGATGTGTCAGAGGGAGCCATCGACTTGTGCTCACTTGAACACACTTGTGCAGGTCCCTGGGATCCAGTGTAAAGTGCAGGTGTCCTCGTGTTCAGGGGTGAAGGGTCTGAGAGGGACTGTACTTCCTGTGACTTTGCAGGGCACCAGGAATGAGAGGAACTGTGATGTCCGAGGTGTGTCCCGTCCAGTCGTTTTTCCCTCTGGGAACATAGAGCCTGTGGGCGGAGCTGTGAGTGTTTGGATGAGCAGCGCAGGGCCCGGGGAGCTCGGAATTCCAGGTGCTGATAGAACCGTTGCCTCAGGTGGGTTTAGTTTGTGCCTGTGAGAGCTGGGACTGGGGCTGGAGAGCTGTTGTTGGGAAGAAAGGATGGAGTAAATTTGCTCCATGAATGTGTAAAGAAGGACTGAGTAGCAGGGAAGGGGAGTATTTCTAAACTGTATCAATATTCCCCCCAGATTCAGCACGGAGCAGTGATAAGGACGGTTGGATTTGGTCCGGGCCTGCCAGGATCAGCCCTAAACAACCCCACGAGACTCCTGAACCTTCAATGGACACGTCCAGCACCTGAACAGAAACCCAAGTCCTTATTTAATTACAGAGGCGAAATGATTGGTAATTGCTTATGATCTGTGGAGAATTTCCTTTGGAATGATCAGAGAGTTGTATCATGGCAGAGTGTTTCTTTTGGTTTTTTTTTTCTTGTGGTTTGTAATTTCCTCTCAGGCTTGAATGAGTTTTTTGTGCTCCTGTTAGAAAAGCAGCATGATTTTACTTTCCCATTCTGGGGGCCTTGGTTCCCATTTTTATCCCTGTTGAATTATGCCTTCTGTGAATAGTCTGTGTTGTCCTACATGACTGGTTTGGTTATGGGTCAGCGAGGGAAAAGGGAACTGACTTTTCCTTCTCTTGAATTTTTCCAAGCACAAGTGGGACATCATCTTGCTACTCCCCAAAGTGCTGCAGGCACATGGAAGCAGCTCAGTGCTGGCCCAGTTCTCTGGGAAATAACCACGTTGCAGAAGTTAAAGTATTAATAACAACTCCTATTGTCTTTTAAATGCCAGAGTTGGATGGTGCAGTCCCGGCATGAGGGAAAGAGGAACTTGAGTTCTTTGTGAGAAACCTTCTGTTATTCCTTGTGCAGTCTTTTTTTCCTGTTCTATGAGTCACGGCTCACTCTCTCTCTAACAAAATCTGTTAGAGAGTTAGACTGCAGTTTAGAATTTGGGTCTGTTCCCTACAAAGTTTTGCAACGTCCGAAGGAGTGGAGCGCTGACTGCTGTCAGCAAAGCTGATTTGTTAATACTCTGTCAGCTTTCCCTCAGCTTTGGGCAGGAAAGGCAAGGGTTTGGGTCAGGAATTGTGAAAGTAATGCCCGTGTTGCTCGTGTGTGTCTGTGATAGGGCTGGAAGAAGGGCTCGTGCAGGAACCTCCAGAGCCAGGAGGAACAGCAGCAATTTGTTGAGAAAGAAAATTCCAGGTGGTAAGTGCTGCCAAATTTGTTCTTGCCTTATCCTGTGCTCTGTAATCAGTAACAGGTGACGTGCAGAAATGTCTTGGGGACCTTGGAAAATCTTCTCTGGTCTGCTCAAAAGTGGGAAAATCCCCCTGGAAAAAATTTACCTCCAAATAAGGCCTGAATATCTCAGGAGGTTTGACCTGGGAGAAAGGAGCTGTGGAAGAAAACCACCCTAAAAAGAGGCAATTGGTATTGTAAGGTTTTCCAGCAAATAAGGATAGAGAGGAGGGAAGTGTCTTCCAATTAATAATGATTTGACGGCTGTAGGAATGATTTTTGGATGTTTTATAGTCCCTTTTTATTCCTGCAATGACTTTTAAATTACTGCTTTAAAAAGCACCTAAATTTGAGAATTTGAATTTGAGAGGAAATGGTGCAAAATAAATGCAGGGAGAGAGTGTGGAATCGTGCTGGAATCCCAGAGTGGGCTGGGTTGGGATGGGAGGGACCTTTAGGCAGTGAGGTGGTGTGTAGTTGGCATTTATTTCTGTTTCAGTAATTGCGTTTCCCCTTACAGCGTGTGATTTTAACCCTTGCTTGGCACGACGGTTGCAGTGGAAGAAAGGAAAGGAAGCCCAGAGCCTAGAGTGGGATGCCTCAGGCCTCTGCCAGGCGCAGAGGTCGCTGCTGGGTGGTGCGGAGGGGAAAGCGCTGCTCTAGAGAAAGAGACGATCCCCGACTGGGAGAGTGCTGGACTGCAATGCAATTCTCGGCCGTGTCCGCCAGGCGGCGCCGGCGAGGCCGAGGGAGCGGCCGAGGCCGGGATTCGAACCGGAGTTTGGACAGAGGCATCTGCGCCCCAGGCGGGCGCCTTGACCGCTCGGCCAGCGGGGCGGGGGCGTGGCCAGCGGGCGCGGCAGACGGCGCCGCCCTGCACGGCCTGTAATGGTAATGATAATGGAGTCAAAAGAATCAAATAAATTAAAAAAAAAATGAGGAAAACGACACGAAAAATAGATGAGTGTGGGAAGCCTCGGTGGAACCCAGAAGGTTTTGAGGCGCCTCGTTTTATTTTGCAGGCTTTGTAAAACAAAAAATACAGGAGGCTGTGCAATCCAAATCCATGAAAAAAAGAATTCCCTGTAGATCCCTGGAGCTGTTTTGCGGCGTTCCGGGGTTCCGGGGCATGGTGGGAGACTCTGGGGGCCTCCTAGGGGTGTTGGGGGTTCTTGTGGGTTCCTGTTGGACCCTGGAGGTACCTGGAAGTCTTAGGGTGTCGTTTTAAGTCCCTGGGAGAACCGTGGCGGTCCCCGGGAGGTGCTGGGTGTCCCCAGGTCTCCGGGGCCGGCAGAGTCCAGCTGTGCTCTGCAGAGAAGAAATGGAGAGCTGGGGGAGACCAGAGCAACTTGGAATGTGAAGCTGCCCTGGGGGTGTCCTTTGCAGGGCCCGCCGCCTCCAGCCCCCCTCGCTACCCGGGGCATCGGGCCAGGGCCGCGCCGCGGAGGCTGCGGGGCCGCTCAGCCCGCCTGTGGCGGGGGGGCGGAGGGGCGGAGGGGCGGGGGTCGTGCCGGGAGCGGGCAAGGAGGGGAGGCGGGAGGCGGTGCAGGCCCCGTCGCGGGTCGAGCGGGACCGGCGAGCGCGGAGACGGGAGGGAGGGCGCGGAGGTGCCGGCAGCGCCCGGCGGGGCCACATTGGCTGCCGCGGAAGCCACAGCGCTTGCCGATTAATAGCAACGACGCTGGAACGGCCTGCAAGTCGGGAGTACGGCCCCCCATTAGCGTCGTCTCGCCCGTGGCTAGCTCCCCCTCCCCACCAGGGTCGCGGCAACCCATTGGAGGGCGTGCCTGTCAGTCTTCAGGCGGCTCCCCCCCGCGGGTAGCCCCGCCTCCCCGCCGGCGACATGACATCCCATTGGCGGGAACGCCTGTCAGTCTTCGCCGACTCCCGCCCGCAGCTAGCCCCACCTCTCCGCTGGAGGAACGGTATTCTATTGGGGGCCCCGCCTGTCAGTCTCGTCGGGTCCAGCCCTCAGCTATCTCCGCCTCCCCGCCGGCAGAACGGCATCCCATTGGCGGGCGCGCCTGTCATTGTTACGCAGCTCCCGCCCGGGGCTAGCCCCGCCTCCCCGCCGGAAGAACGGCATCCTATTGGCGGGCTCCACAAACATCCTATTGGCGGGCTCCACAAAGCTCCTATTGGCTGGCTCCACAAACAAAGATCCTATTGGCGGACTCCACAATCCTACTTAGACCACTCCAGAAACATAAATGGCATTCATTATGCAAATGCCCACAACTAACCTAAAAAAAGTAGGGCACATGTGAAAATAGCTCTTAACCCAAGGCTGCTATAGCTGCCCCATGCCTCGGACCCAAGATCAAGTGACTATTGTATAGATGAATAAATCAACAGATTTTCTCCAGTGTTTTCTTTTTTATTTACCTTTAATTTCTATGCTTTTTGAAAACAATATTCTTACATGGTATTTAGTGGAGAGTGCAACCTTTGACTATTTACTATAATATAAATGCTTCAAGAGTTTTTCACCTTTATTCTTCTTCACATTTTTAGCCACAGTAACCTAAGGCACGCCACCAGAAAACCAACCAAAAAACCTCAGAAAAGAACCCAGCAGCAAAATCCTCCAACCCAAATCCTGAACCCATAACAGAAGTGAATGATTTTTATTTTTAAGATGCTGCCTATAAGTACACAATTTCCATTTAAACAAAGATCAAGGCTTTAAAGTTCAAGAAACTTTACATATGTACATAAATTACACATCAGGAATGCCAGCCTCGGAGACCTGGGGACCCCCAGCGCATCCCGGGGACCGCCAGGATCTTCCAGCGTCCTACAGAAACCCCCACATCCCCAGGGACCCAGTGACACACAACAGGAGTCCAAGAGAAACCAAGGAAGGAAGCCTGAAGCTTCAAGGTCCGCCAATCGCTGCTCGTGGCCGCGCCGGGCCCACCAATCACGGACCGCCTTTCTCCGCTCCGTCCAATGATAGCCCGCCTTTTCAATCCGGTACGATCTCGGCAAGCTCTGCCCAGTGCATCGCGGCCCGGCCCCTCAGCCTGGCCCCGCCCTGCTACTCTCCTCAGGCGCAGCTCCTGCAGCCGCGGCTTCGCTGCCGCAGGCTCGGCAGAGGCTGTTGGGGCCAGCGAAGGGCGAGTGGAAGCTCACCAGGTTATCTCCCGGTGGGAATTGTCCCGGGAGAACGCGGGAAGGGCGGGGAGCAGAGGCGATCGCCCCCGGAAAGGCGGCGGCGGCAGCCGCGGGGTTGGAAGAACCAGCGCGCTTGGGGAAAGAGAGTCAGGGCAGGGACGGGCGGGCCGGGATTGGCTGGGCTGGGGCACGCAGGCGTGGGCGTGGCCTCCGCGGTTATAAAAACCGTGCGAGGGCACGTATTTGCCGCAGTTCGGCGCGGAGGCGGCAGACGGCGGTGGATCCACGCTGAGCGTCGGTGAGGGAGCGCCGCGGTCCGGGGGAGGGGAGCCGGAGTGGGTCCGCCGCAAGAGCTTGGGGGGGGGGCGGGGGGCGGGGGGGCGGTGGCAGTGGAGCGGAGCGCATCTCCTGCGGGTGCCGGGCGTGGGGTGGCCGGGCGGGCGGAGCCGCGGCGCGGCTCGGCACGGGCCGCGAGGGCGGCGGGCCGGGGCCGCGGCGCGGCTCGGCGCGGGCCGCGAGGGCGGCGGGCCGGGGCCGCGGCGCGGCTCGGCGAGGGCGGCGGGCCGCGAGGGCGGCGGGCCGGGGCCGCGGCGCGGCGCGGCTCGGCGCGGGCCGCGAGGGCGGCGGGCCGGGGCCGCGGCGCGGCGCGGCTCGGCGCGGGCGGCGAGGGCGGCGGGGCGGGGCCGCGGCGCGGCGCGGCTCGGCGCGGGCGGCGAGGGCGGCGGGGCGGGGCCGCGGCGCGGCTCGGCGCGGGCCGCGAGGGCGGCGGGCCGGGGCCGCGGCGCGGCTCGGCGAGGGCGGCGGGCCGCGAGGGCGGCGGGCCGGGGCCGCGGCGCGGCTCGGCGAGGGCGGCGGGCCGCGAGGGCGGCGGGCCGGGGCCGCGGCGCGGCGCGGCTCGGCGCGGGCCGCGAGTGCGGCGGGCCGGGGCCGCGGC
Source organism: Pithys albifrons albifrons (assembly GCF_047495875.1). Classification (NCBI taxonomy): domain Eukaryota; kingdom Metazoa; phylum Chordata; class Aves; order Passeriformes; family Thamnophilidae; genus Pithys; species Pithys albifrons. The sequence continues at coordinate 93,826 of NC_092464.1, read as the reverse complement.
GCGGCGCGGCTCGGCGCGGGCGGCGAGGGCGGCGGGGCGGGGCCGCGGCGCGGCGCGGCTCGGCGCGGGCCGCGAGGGCGGCGGGGCGGTGCCGCGGCGCGGCGCGGCTCGGCGCGGGCCGCGAGGGCGGTGGGGCGGGGCCGCGGCGCGGCGCGGCTCGGCGCGGGCCGCGAGGGCGGCGGGCCGGGGCCGCGGCGCGGCTCGGCGAGGGCCGCGAGGGTGACGGGCCGGAGGCGGGGCCTGTCTCCCGCGGGTGCCGGGCTGCCCTCCAGGGAGCGCTGGGTCGGAGTTCACTGTGGCTGCTAATTCAGAGTGCGATGGGGTGGGCTCCTAGCTCCTGCCAATGCAAGGTACGCCGGGCTGAGGCCGTGTGGCTGCCAATGCAGGGAGTGCTGAAGAGGAGCCTAGTGCAGGTGGTGTCCCAGGGAAGCAGCGCGGCTTGCTTTGTCGAAGCTGCCAATGCCCGGGGATGCTCCCCCAAAGGAGAAGGGTAGATGGGATGCTGTCATTCTGGGGATTTCGTGTTTAGAGTAATATTACAAATGATGTCAGTAAAGGCATTTCATTTTATTATAATTTACCTTTAAATGTTATTTGATTTTTTTCTTTAGTTATTTATCTGGTGTTGTGTGGAGCTGTGTGACAGCTCCTAGAGATAGTTAAGTGATGATAAACTCTGACTTGTGCTTTTGTCAACAGTCCCGGGCTGCAGAGGGAGTCAGAATCAGCTTTTATCCGGAGGCAGTGAGAACTTGAGGAAGTGGAGCTGAGGCAGCAGAGTTGATGGAGCTGTAAAGATGGTAGGAGAAACCAGAGCCGGAGCAAAAAGGAAGATCTTGCCATGGGAACCTGGAGCCGCTTTGCTGACTGCGAGAAGAAGAAGAGCTGGAGCTGAGAGAGAAGACGTGGCAGTGAAATAAAGCTTGTGGGTATAGAGCTGTAATCACTAAGGGGCTCCTCGTGGCGCTAGTGCCACAGATGAGGAGAGCAAAACTGGTATAGGGACTATGGAGATGAGTTTTGGACAGGAGGGCTGAGGTACAATTCACTGGGGTGCTGGGAGTGTGTCTGTGGATGTGGCAAAGCATCTGCATGTGGTCCAGGGTTGGTGTGGGGTAGGGATTTTAGGCACTGGGTGGTGGGTATTAGGGCTTGTGGGACTAGAGTAATAAGTGCTGGTCTGGGATTGGGAGGAGGGGGGTGGAATAGAAAAGGTGCCACAGCCGGAGCAAAAAGGAAGATCTTGCCATGGGAACCTGGAGCTGCTTTGCCTGACTGAGAAGAAGAGCTGGAGCTGAGAGAAGATGTGGCAGTGAAATAAAGCTTGTGGGTATAGAGCTGTAATCACTGAGGGGCTCCTGGTGGCACTAGTGCCACAGATGAGGAGAGCAAAACTGGTATAGGGACTATGGAGATGAGTTTGGGACAGGAGGGCTGAGGTACAATTCACTGGGGCGCTGGGAGTGTGTCTGTTGCAAAGCATCTGCATGTGGTCCAGGGTTGGTGTGGGGTAGGGATTTTAGGCACTGGGTGGTGGGTATTAGGGCTTGTGGGACTAGAGTAATAAGTGCTGGTCTGGGATTGGGAGGAGGGGGGTGGAATAGAAAAGGTGCCACAGCCGGAGCAAAAAGGAAGATCTTGCCATGGGAACCTGGAGCTGCTTTGCCTGACTGAGAAGAAGAGCTGGAGCTGAGAGAAGATGTGGCAGTGAAATAAAGCTTGTGGGTATAGAGTTGTAATCACTGAGGGGCTCCTGGTGGCACTAGTGCCACAGATGAGGAGAGCAAAACTGGTATAGGGACTATGGAGATGAGTTTGGGACAGGAGGGCTGAGGTACAATTCACTGGGGCGCTGGGAGTGTGTCTGTTGCAAAGCATCTGCATGTGGTCCAGGGTTGGTGTGGGGTAGGGATTTTAGGCACTGGGTGGTGGGTATTAGGGCTTGTGGGACTAGAGTAATAAGTGCTGGTCTGGGATTGGGAGGAGGGGGGTGGAATAGAAAAGGTGCCACAGCCGGAGCAAAAAGGAAGATGTTGCCCTGGGAACCTGGAGCCGCTTTGCCTGACTGAGAAGAAGAGCTGGAGCTGAGAGAAGATGTGGCAGTGAAATAAAGCTTGTGGGTATAGAGCTGTAATCACTGAGGGGCTCCTGATGGCACTAGTGCCACAGATGAGGAAGGCAAAACTGGTACAGGGACTATGGAGATGACTTTGGGAGGGGAGGGCTGAGGTACAATTCACTGGGGCGCTGGGATTGTGTCTGTGGATGTGAGAAAACATCTGCATGTGGTCCAGGGTTGGTGTGGGGTAGGGATTTTAGGCACTGGGTGGTGGGTATTAGGACTTGTGGGACTGGAGCAATAAAGCCAGGTCTAGGACTGGGGAGGGGGAGAGGGGGGATAGAAAAGGTGCCACAGCCGGAGCAAAAAGGAACATGTTGCCCTGGGAACCTGGAGCTGCTTTGCCTGACTGCGAGAAGAAGAGCTAGAGCTGAGAGAAGATGTGGCAGTGAAATAAAGCTTGTGGGTATAGAGCTGTAATCACTGAGGGGCTCCTGGTGGCACTACTGCCACAAATGAGGAGGGCAAAACTGGTATAGGGACCTTCCTGGGTCCCTGTGTAGCCCAGAGACTCCCCATAGATCACCAGGGACCGCCCAAAGACCCCCGCAGACCCCCAGACACCCCCAGAGACTCCCAGGGGCCCCCCGAAACTCCCAGAGATCCCTCAGGGACCCGCAGAGACTCCCAGACACCCGCCAGGAACCCTCAGATGCCCCCAGAAACCCCCAGAGACCCCCAGACCCCTCCAGGGACACCCAGAGACCCCAACAGGGACCCCCAGGATCCACCAGAGACCCCACAGGGACCCCCAAGGACCCCCTAGGGACCCCCACAGATCCCCAGAGACCCCCCTGTGACCCCCAAAGAACTCCCCTGGGGATCTCCTGGGACCCCCCAGAAGCCCCCAGACACCCCCAGAGTCTCCCAGAGACCCCCCCAGGGACCCCCAGGGTCCCCCAGAGACCCCCAGAGACTCTCAGAGATCCCCAGGACCCACAGGAACCCCTCAAAGATCCAGCAGAGACCCCCCAGGGACCCCCAAAGAACTCCCCTGGGGATCCCCTCGGACACCACAGAAGTCCCCAGACACCCCCAGAGACTCCAAGAGACCCCCCAGGGACCCTCAGACACCCCCAGAGACCCTCAGGGACCCCCATAGACCGCCCAGAGATCATGAGATGTCCCCCAGGGATCTCCAGAGACCCCTCCAGAGATCACGAAAAACCCCTCCAAAGCCCCAGGAACCTCCAGAGACCCCCAGGGACCCACCTTGGGACCCCCAGAGGACCCCAGGGACCCACAGGAACCCCTCATAGATCCAGCAGAGACCCCCATAGATCCCACAGAGACCTCCAGAGAACCCCAGAGACCACCAGAGATGCTCCGGAGACACCCCAGAGACCCCCACAGAGATCCCCAATGCCCGAAATGTTGTCCTTTGGGGAACCCCCTTGGGGACCCCCGGCGCCCGAAATGTCGTCCCTCGGGGAACCCCCTTGAGGAGCTCCGGCGCCCGAGGTGTCGCCCCTCGGCAACCCCCCCCTTCGGGGACTTCCGGCGCCCGAAATGTCGCCCCTTGGCAACCCCCCATTTGGGGAGCCCCGGTGCCCGAGGTGTCGCCCCTCGGCAGCCACCCCTTGGGGAGCCCCGGTGCCCGAAATGTCGTCCCTCAGACAACCCCTTGGGGACCCGCGGTGCTCGAAATGTCGTCCCTCGGACACCCGCCTTAGGGACCCCCGGTGCCCGAAATGCCGTCGCTCGGCCAACCTCCTTGGGGACCTCAGAGACCCCCAGAGGACCCCCCCAGGGACTCCACAGGGACCCCCAGAGACCCCAGAGATTCCCAGGGACACCCAGGGACCCCCAGGACGCTACAGCGATCTCCCAGAGAACCCCCACTTTCCCCCAGAGACCCCCCAGAGACTGTCAGAGACCCCCAGACACTCCAGGGACCCCCCTAGACCTCCAGACACCCCCCAGGGACTCCCAGACGCCCCCACGGACCCACAGGGCCCCCCCCAGAGACCCCCAGAGACTCTCAGGGGACCCCCAGAGAGCCCACTGGGACTCCCCAGGCACCCCCAGAGACTCCCCATAGATCACCAGGGACCGCCCAAGGACCCCCGCAGACCCCCAGACACCCCCAGAGACTCCCAGGGGCCCCCAGAAACTCCCAGAGATGCCTCAGGGACCCGCAGAGACCCCTGAGGGACCCCCAGAGACTCCCAGAAACCCTCAGAGACCCCCCAGGGACTTCCAGAGGCTCCAAGAGACCCCCACGGACCCCCCAGAGACCACCCGAAAGCCCCAGAGACTCCCCAGAGACCACCCAGGGACCACCAGAGAGCCCCCAGAGATTCTCAGAGACCTCTAGGGACTCCCAAACACCCGCCGAGACCCCCCAGGGACCCCCAGAGACCCTCCATAGATCACCAGGGACCGCCCAAGGACCCCCACAGACCCCCAGACATCCCTAGAGACTCCCGGGCCCCCCCAGAAACTCCCAGAGACCCCTCAGGGACCTGCAGAGACCCCTGAGGGACCCCCAGCGACTTTTAGACACCCACCAGGAACCTTCAGATGCCCCCAGAGACCCACAGGAACCCCTCAAAGATCCACCAGAGACCCCCCAGAGATTCTCAGAGACCTCCAGGGACTCCCCGACACCCGCCGAAACCCCCCAGGGACCCCCCAGAGACCCTCCATAGATCACCAGGGACTGCTCAAGGACCCCCACAGACCCCCAGACACCCCCAGAGACTCCCAGGGGTCCCCAGAAACTCCCAGAGACCCCTCAGGGACCCTCAGAGACTCCTGAGGGACCTCCAGAGACTTCTAGACACCCGCCAGGAACCCTCAGATGCCCCCAGAGACCCCCAGACCCCTCCAGGGAACCCCAGACACCCGCAGAGACCCGCAGGGACCCCCAGAGACCCTCCAGGGACCCCCAGACACCCGCAGGGACCCCCAGAGACTCCCCAGAGACACTCAGAGACCTCCAGGGACTCCCAGACACACGCCGAGACCCCCCAGGGATCCCCCGAGACCCCCAGACACACGCCAGGGACCCTCAGATGCCCCCAGAGATCCCCAGAGATCCCTAGAAACCCCCAGACACCCCCAGAGACCCCCAGGGACCCCCAGAGACCCTCCAGAGACCCCCAGAGACTCTCAGAGATCCCCCATAGACCCCACAGGGGACCCCCAAGGACCCCCTAGAGACCCCCACAGATCCCTAGAGACCCCCCCTTGTAACCCCCAAAGAACTCTCCTGGGGATCTCCTGGGAACACCCAGAAACCCCAGAGACTCCCAGAGACCCTCAGGGACCCCCATAGACCGCCCAGAGATCACGAGATGCCCCCCAGGGACCTCCAGAGACCCCTCCAGAGATCACGAGAAACCCCTCCGAGACCCCCAGGGGCCTCCAGAGAGACCCCCAGGGACCCACCTTGGGACCCCCAGAGGACCCCAGGGACCCACAGGAACCCCTCATAGATCCACCAGAGACCCCCATAGATCCCACAGAGACCTCCAGAAAACCCCAGAGACCACCAGAGATGCTCCAGAGACACCCCAGAGACCCCCACAGAGATCCCCGGTGCCCGGAATGTCGTCCCTCGGGGAACCCCCTTGGGGAGCCCCGGCGCCCGAGGTGTCGGCCCTCGGCAACCCCCCCCTTCGAAGACTTCCGGCGCCCGAAATGTCGCCCCTTGGCAACCCCCCATTTGGGGACCCCCGGTGCCCGAGGTGTCGCCCCTCGGCAGCCACCCCTTGGGGAGCCCCGGTGCCCGAAATGTCGTCCCTCGGACAACCCCCTTGGGGACCCGCGGCGCTCGAAATGTCATCCCTCGGACACCCGCCTTAGGGACCCCCGGTGCCCGAATGCCGTCCCTCGGCCAACCTCCTTGGGGACCCTAGAGACCCCCAGAGGACCCCCCCAGAGACCCCAGAGATTCCCAGACACTCCCAGGGACCCCCAGGATGCTACAGAGATCTCCCAGAGAACCCCGTTTCCCCCAGAGACCTCCCAGAAACTGTCAGAGACCCCCAGACACCCCCAGACACTCCAGGGACCCCCCTAGACCTCCAGACACCCCTCAGGGACTCCCAGACGCCCCCACGGACCCACTGGGCCCCCCCAGGGCCCCTTCAGAGACCACCAGAGACTCTCAGAGACCCCCCAGGGACCCTCAGAGAGCCCACTGGGACTCCCCAGGCACCCCCAGAGACTCCCCATAGATCACCAGGGACCGCCCAAGGACCCCCGCAGACCCCCAGACACCCCCAGAGACTCCCAGGGGTCCCCAGAAACTCCCAGAGATGCCTCAGGGACCCGCAGAGACCCCTGAGGGACCCCCAGAGACTCCCAGACACCCCAGAGACTCCCAGAAACCCTCAGAGACCCCCCAGGGACGTCCAGAGACCCCAGAGGCTCCAAGAGACCCCAAAGACCCCCACGGACCCCCCAGGGACCACCAGAAAACCCCAGAGACCCCCCAGGGACCACCAGAGAGCCCCCAGAGATTCTCAGAGACCTCCAGGGACTCCCAGACACCCGCCGAGACCCCCCCAGGGAACCCCAGAGGCCCTCCATAGATCACCAGGGACCACCCAAGGACCCCCACAGACCCCCAGACACCCCCAGAGACTGCCAGGGGCCCCCAGAAACTCCCAGAGACCCCTCAGGGACCCTCAGAGACCCCTGAGGGACCCCCAGAGACTCCCAGACACCCGCCAGAAACCCTCAGATGCCCCCAGAGACCCCCAGAACCCTCCAGGGACCCCCAGAGACCCCCAGGGTCCCCCAGAGACCCCCCCCAGAGACTCTCAGAGACCCCCCAGGGACCCCCAAGGACCCCCTAGGGACTCCCACAGATCCCCAGAAAAAACCCTGTGACCCCCAAAGAACTCCCCTGGGGATCTCCTGGGACCCCGCAGAATCCCCCAGACACCCCCAGAGACCCACCAGGGACCCTCAGACACCCCCAGAGACCCTCCAGGGACCCCCATAGACCGCCCAGAGATCACGAGATGCTCCCAGGGACCTCCAGACACCCCTCCAGAGTTCACGAGAAACCCCTCCGAGACCACAGAGACCTCCAGAGACCCCCAGGGACCCACCTTGGGACCCCCAGAGGACCCCAGAAACCCACAGGAACCCTTCATAGATCCACCAGAGACTCCCATAGATCCCACAGAGACCTCCAGAGAACCCCAGAGACCACCAGAGATGCTCCAGAGACACCCCAGAGACCCCCACAGAGATCCCCGGTGCCCGAAATGTCGTCCCTCGGACAACCCCCTTGGGGACCCCCGGTGCCCGAAATGTCGTCCCTCGAGGAACCCCCTTAAGGAGCCCCGGCGCCCGAGGTGTCGCCCCTCGGGAACCCCCCCCTTCGGGGACTTCCGGCGCCCGAAATGTAGCTCCTTGGCAACCCCCCATTTGGGGACCCACAGTGCTTGAGGTTTCGCCCCTCGGCAGCCACCCTTTGGGGAGCCCCGGTGCCCGAAATTTCGTCCCTCGGACAACCCCCTTGGGGACCCACGGTGCTCGAAATGTCGTCCCTCAGACACCCGCCTTAGGGGGCCCCGGTGCCCTAAATGCCGTCCCTCGGCCAACCTCCTTGGGGACCCCAGAGACCCCCAGAGGACCCCCCCAGGGACTCCACAGGGACCCCCAGAGACCCCAGAGATTCCCAGACACTCCCAGGGACCCCCAGGACGCTACAGAGATCTCCCAGAGAACCCCCAGTTTCCCCCAGAGACACCCCAGAGACTGTCAGAGACCCCCAGACAACCCCAGACACCCCAGGGACTCTCCTAGACCTCCAGACACCCTTCAGGGACTCCCAGACGCCCCCACGGACCACCAGGGCCCCCCCAGAGATCACCAGAGACTCTCAGAGACCCCCCAGGGACCCCCAGAGAGCCCACTGGGACTCCCCAGGCACCCCCAGAGACTCCCCATAGATCACCAGGGACCGCCCAAGGACCCCCGCAGACCCCCAGACACCCCCAGAGACTCCCAGGGGTCCCCAGAAACTCCCAGAGATCCCTCAGGGACCCGCAGAGACCCCTGAGGGACCCCCAGAGACTCCCAGAGACTCCCAGAAACCCTCAGAGACCCCCCAGGGACGTCCAGAGACTCCAAGAGACCCCCAGAGACCCCCACGGACCCCCCAGGGATCACCAGAAAGCCCCAGAGACCCCCCAGGGACCACCAGAGAGCCCCCAGAGATTCTCAGAGACCTCCAGGGACTCCCAGACACCCGCCGAGACCCCCCAGGGACCCCCAGAGACCCTCCATAGATTACCAGGGACCGCCCAAGGACCCCCACAGACCCCCAGACACCCCCAGAGACTCCCGGGCCCCCCAGAGACTCTTCAGGGACCCGCAGAGACCCCTGAGGGATCCCCAGAGACTCCAAGAGACCCCCAGACCCCTCCAGGGACCCCCACACACCCCAGAGACCCTCAGGGACCCCCAAGGGACCCCCATAGACCGCCCAGAGATCACGAGATGCCCCCCAGGGACCTCCAGACACCCCTCCAGAGATCACGAGAAACCCCTCCGAGACCCCCAGGGACCTCCAGAGACCCCCAGGGACCCAGCTTGGGACCCCCAGAGGACTCCAGGGACCCACAGGAACCCCTCATAGATCCACCAGAGACCCCCATAGATCCCACAGAGACCTCCAGAGGACCCCAGAGACCACCAGAGATGCTCCAGAGACACCCCAGAGACTCCCACAGAGATCCCCGGTGCCTGAAATGTCGTCCCTCAGACAACCCCCTTGGGGACCCCCGGTGCCCGAAATGTCGTCCCTCGGGGAACCCCCTTGGGAAGCCCTGGCGCCCAAGGTTTCGCCCCTCGGGAACCCCCGCCTTCGGGGACTTCCGGCGCCCGAAACGTCGCCCCTTGGCAACCCCCCATTTGGGGACCCCCAGTGCCCGAGGTGTCGCCACTCGGCAACCACCCTTTGGAGACACCCGGCGCCCGAGGCATCGCCACTCCGCCGCTCCCCCTTGGGAACCCCCGGCGCCCGAGGCGTCGCCCCTCGGCAACCCCACCTTGGGGACCCTCGGCACCCGAGGCTTTGCCCCATGGCTGGCGCACATTTGGGACCTTTGACGCCCGAGTCGTCGCCCCACGGCAACCACGCTTCGGGGACCCTCGGCGCCCAAGAGCTCGCCCCTCGGCAACCCCCCCTTGGGTACCGCCGGCGCCCGAGACGCCGCCTCTCGGCCAGCTTCGACTTGGGGACCCATGGCGCCCGAGGCTCCGCCTTTCGGCCAGGCCCGCCCATGGGGACCCGAGGCTCCGCCCTTCGGCCAGCCCCGCCTTGGGGACCCGAGGCTCCGCCCTTCGGTCAGCCTCGCCTTGGGGACTTCCGGCGCCCGAGGTCTCGCCCATCGGCAAACTCCCCCTTGGGGAAAACCAGGGCCTGAAGGCTCGGCCCTCGGCAACCCCCCTTGGGGACCCCCGGCGCCCGAGGTGTCGCCCCTCGGAAACCCCCCCCTTGGAGACCCGAGGCGCCTGAGGTGTCGCGCCTCGGCAACCCCCACTTCGGGACCCCCGGCGCCCGAGGCGTCGCCCTTCGGCCACCCCCCCCTTGGGAACCACCGGCGCCCGAAATGTCGCCCCTCGGCATCCCTCCTTGGGGAGCCCCGGCGCTCGAGGCGTCGCCCCTCGAAAATCCCCCCTTGGGGACCCTCGAAGACTGAGGTGTCGATCCTCAGCAACCCCCCCTTTGGGGACCCACGGCACCCAAAGTGTCGCCCCTCGGCAAGCCCCCCCTTAGAGACCCCCGGCGCCAAAGATGTCGCCCCTCGACAGCCCCCCCTTGGGGACCCCCGGCGCCCGAGGTGTCGCCCCTCGGAAACCCCCCCTTGGAGACCCGAGGCGCCTGAGGTGTCGCACCTCGGCAACCCCCACTTCGGGACCTCCGGCGCCCGAGGCGTCGCCCTTCGGCCACCCCCCATTTGGGAGCCCCGGCGCCCGAGGTGTCGCCTCTCGGCAACCTCAACCCATTGAATTCCGGCGCCCGAGGTGACGGCCCTCGGCAACGCCCTCTTGGGTTCCAACGACGACCGAAATGACACCCCTCAGCAACCGCCCCTTGGGGAGCCCCGGCGCCCGAGGGCTCGGCCCTCGGCAACCACCATTTGGGGAAGCCCGGCGCCCGAGGCGTCTTCCCTTGGCAACCCCCCCTTTTGGACCCCCGGCGCCCTAGACGTCGCCCCTCGGAAACTCCCCCTTGGGGAACCCTCGCTCCCGAGGTGACGCCTCTCGGCACCCCCCCCTCTTTGGGGACCCTCGGGGCACGAAGGGTCGCCCCTCAGTACCCCCTCCTTGGAGACCCGAGGCGCCGCCCCTTGGCTAGCCCCGCCTTGGGGACCCTAGGCGACCTTAATATCACCCCTCGGCAACCCTTCGTTGGGGGCCTCCAGAGCCCGATATGTCGCCCTTCGGCAAACCCCCCATCGAGATCCGAGGCGTCGCCCCTCGGCAACCCCCCCTTGGGGACCCTCGGCACCCGAGGCGTCGCCCCTCGGCAACCCCCCCTTGGGGACCCTCGGCGCCCGAAACGTCGCCCCTCGGCAACCCCCTTTTGGGGACCCCCGGCGCCCGAGGCGTCGACCCTCGGCAACTCCCCCTTGGGGTGCATCAGTGCCCAAAATGTCGGCCCTCGGGAATCCTTCTTGGGGAACCCGCTGCCCGAAATGCCGTCCCTCGGCAACCCCCCCTTCGGGGACCCCTGGCGCCCGAGGCGCCTCCCCTCGGCAACCCCCCTTAGGGACCTACGGCGCCCGAGGCTCCGCCCCTCGGAACCCCCCCTTGGGGACCCCCGGCGCCCGAGGCTTTGCCCCATGGCTGGCGCACATTTGGGACCTTTGACGCCCGAGTCGTCGCCCCACGGCAACCACGCTTCGGGGACCCTCGGCGCCCAAGAGCTCGCCCCTCGGCAACCCCCCCTTGGGTACCGCCGGCGCCCGAGACGCCGCCTCTCGGCCAGCTTCGACTTGGGGACCCATGGCGCCCGAGGCTCCGCCCCTCGGCCAGGCCCGCCTTGTGGACCCACGGCGCCCAAAGCGCCGCCCATCGGCCAGCCCCGCTTCGGAGACCCCAGGCGCCCGAGGCTCCGCCCCTCGGCCAGCCCCGCCTTGGGGACCCCCGGCGCCTGAGGCTCCGCCCCTCGGCTAGGCCCGCCTTGGGGACCCCCGGCGCCCGAGGCTCCGCCCCTCGGCCAGGCCCGCCTTGGGGACCCCAGTCGCCCAAGGCTCCGCCCCTCGGCCATGCCCGTCTTAGGGACTTCGGCGCCCGAGGCTCCGCCCCTCGGCCAGGCCCGCCTTGGGGACCCTCGGCGCCCGAGGCTCCGCCCTTCGGCCAGCCCCGCCTTGGGGACCCGAGGCTCCGCCCTTCGGTCAGCCCCGCCTTGGGGATATCCGGCGCCCGAGGCGCCGCCCCTCGGCCATCCCCGCCCATGGGGACCCGAGGCTCCGCCCATCGGCCAGCCCCGCCTTGGGGACCCCCGACGACCGGGGTCTCGCCCATCGGCAAACTTCCCCTTGGGGAAAACCAGGGCCTGAGGGCTCGGCCCTCGGCAACCCCCCTTGGGGACCCCCGGCGCCCGAGGTGTCGCCCCTCGGAAACCCCCCCTTGGAGACCCGAGGCGCCTGAGGTGTCGCGCCTCGGCAACCCCCACTTCGGGACCCCCGGCGCCCGAGGCGTCGCCCTTCGGCCACCCCCCCCTTGGGAACCACCGGCGCCCGAAATGTCGCCCCTCGGCATCCCTCCTTGGTGAGCCCCGGCGCTCGAGGCGTCGCCCTTCGAAAATCCCCCCTTGGGGACCCTCGGAGACTGAGGTGTCGATCCTCAGCAACCCCTGCTTTGGGAACCTACGGCACCCAAAGTGTCGCCCCTCGGCAAGCCCCCCCTTAGAGACCCCCGGCGCCAAAGGTGTCGCCCCTCGACAGCCCCCACTTGGGGAACCCTGGAGCCCAAGGCATCGCCCCTCGGCCACCCCCCATTTGGGAGCCCCGGCGCCCGAGGTGTCGCCTCTCGGCAGCCTCAACCCAGTGAATTCCGGCGCCCGAGGTGACGGCCCTCGGCAACGCCCTCTTGGGTTCCAACGACGACCGAAATGACACCCCTCGGCAACCGCCCCTTGGGGAGCCCCGGCGCCCGAGGGCTCGGCCCTCGGCAACCACCATTTGGGGAAGCCCGGCGCCCGAGGCGTCTTCCCTTGGCAACCCCCCCTTTTGGACCCCCGGCGCCCTAGACGTCGCCCCTCGGAAACTCCCCCTTGGGGAACCCTCGCTCCCGAGGTGACGCCTCTCGGCACCCCCCCTCTTTGGGGACCCTCGGGGCACGAAGGGTCGCCCCTCAGTACCCCCTCCTTGGAGACCCGAGGCGCCGCCCCTTGGCTAGCCCCGCCTTGGGGACCCTAGGCGACCTTAATATCACCCCTCGGCAACCCTTCGTTGGGGGCCTCCAGAGCCCGATATGTCGCCCTTCGGCAAACCCCCTATCGAGATCCGAGGCGTCGCCCCTCAGAAACCCCCCCTTGGGGACCCTCGGCACCCGAGGCGTCGCCCCTCGGCAACCCCCCCTTGGGGACCCAAGGCGTCGCCCCTCGGCAACCCCCTTTTGGGGACCCCCGGCGCCCGAGGCGTCGACCCTCGGCAACTCCCCCTTGGGGTGCATCAGTGCCCAAAATGTCGGCCCTCGGGAATCCTTCTTGGGGAACCCGCTGCCCGAAATGCCGTCCCTCGGCAACCCCCCCTTCGGGGACCCCTGGCGCCCGAGGCGCCTCCCCTCGGCAACCCCCCTTAGGGACCTACGGCGCCCGAGGCTCCGCCCCTCGGAACCCCCCCTTGGGGACCCCCGGCGCCCGAGGCTTTGCCCCATGGCTGGCGCACATTTGGGACCTTTGACGCCCGAGTCGTCGCCCCACGGCAACCACGCTTCGGGGACCCTCGGCGCCCAAGAGCTCGCCCCTCGGCAACCCCCACTTGGGTACCGCCGGCGCCCGAGGCGCCGCCTCTCGGCCAGCTTCGACTTGGGGACCCATGGCGCCCGAGGCTCCGCCCCTCGGCCAGGCCCGCCTTGTGGACCCACAGCGCCCAAAGCGCCGCCCATCGGCCGGCCCCGCTTCGGGGACCCCAGGCGCCCGAGGCTCCGCCCCTCGGCCAGCCCCGCCTTGGGGACCCCCGGCGCCCGAGGCTCCGCCTCTCGGCTAGGCCCGCCTTGGGGACCCTCAACGCCCGAGGCTCCGCCCCTCGGCCAGGCCCGCCTTGGGGACCCCAGTCGCCCAAGGCTCCGCCCCTCGGCCATGCCCGTCTTAGGGACTTCGGCGCCCGAGGCTCCGCCCCTCGGCCAGGCCCGCCTTGGGGACCCTCGGCGCCCGAGGCTCCGCCCTTCGGCCAGCCCCGCCTTGGGGACCCGAGGCGCCGCCCCTCGGCCAGCCCCGCCTTGGGGACTTCCGGCGCTCGAGGCGCCGCCCCTCGGCCAGCCCCGCCCATGGGGACCCGAGGCGCCGCCCATCGGCCAGCCCCGCCTTGGGGACCCCCGACGACCGAGGTCTCGCCCATCGGCAAACTCCCCCTTGGGGAAAACCAGGGCCTGAGGGCTCGGCCCTCGGCAACCCCCCTTGGGGACCCCCGGCGCCCGAGGTGTCGCCCCTCGGAAACCCCCCCTTGGAGACCCGAGGCGCCTGAGGTGTCGCGCCTCGGCAACCCCCACTTCGGGCCCCCCGGCGCCCGAGGCGTCGCCCTTCGGCCACCCCCCCCTTGGGAACCACCGGCGCCCGAAATGTCGCCCCTCGGCATCCCTCCTTGGGGAGCCCCGGCGCTCGAGGCGTCGCCCCTCGAAAATCCCCCCTTGGGGACCCTCGGAGACTGAGGTGTCGATCCTCAGCAACCCCCCCTTTGGGGACCCACGGCACCCAAAGTGTCGCCCCTCGGCAAGCCCCCCCTTAGAGACCCCCGGCGCCAAAGGTGTCGCCCCTCGACAGCCCCCACTTGGGGACCCCAGTCGCCCAAGGCTCCGCCCCTCGGCCAGGCCCGTCTTAGGGACTTCGGCGCCCGAGGCTCCGCCCCTCGGCCAGGCCCGCCTTGGGGACCCGAGGCTCCGCCCTTCGGCCAGCCCCGCCTTGGAGACCCGAGGCTCCGCCCTTCGGTCAGCCCCGCCTTGGGGACTTCCGGCGCCCGAGGCGCCGCCCCTCGGCCATCCCCGCCCATGGGGACCCGAGGTGCCGCCCATCGGCCAGCCCCGCCTTGGGGACCCCCGACGACCGAGGTCTCGCCCATCGGCAAACTCCCCCTTGGGGAAAACCAGGGCCTGAGGGCTCGGCCCTCGGCAACCCCCCTTGGGGACCCCCGGCGCCCGAGGTGTCGCCCCTCGGAAACCCCCCCTTGGAGACCCGAGGCGCCTGAGGTGTCGCGCCTCGACAACCCCCACTTCGGGACCCCCGGCGCCCGAGGCGTCGCTCTTCGGCCACCCCCCCCTTGGGAACCACCGGTGCCCGAAATGTCGCCCCTCGGCATCCCTCCTTGGGGAGCCCCGGCGTTAGAGGCGTCGCCCCTCGAAAATCCCCCCTTGGGGACCCTCGGAGACTGAGGTGTCGATCCTCAGCAACCCCCCCTTTGGGGACCCACGGCACCCAAAGTGTCGCCCCTCGGCAAGCCCCCCCTTAGAGACCCCCGGCGCCAAAGGTGTCGCCCCTCGACAGCCCCCACTTGGGGAACCCTGGAGCCCAAGGCATCGCCCCTCGGCCACCCCCCATTTGGGAGCCCCGGCGCCCGAGGTGTCGCCTCTCGGCAGCCTCAACCCAGTGAATTCCGGCGCCCGAGGTGACGGCCCTCGGCAACGCCCTCTTGGGTTCCAACGACGACCGAAATGACACCCCTCAGCAACCGCCCCTTGGGGAGCCCCGGCGCCCGAGGGCTCGGCCCTCGGCAACCACCATTTGGGGAAGCCCGGCGCCCGAGGCGTCTTCCCTTGGCAACCCCCCCTTTTGGACCCCCGGCGCCCTAGACGTCGCCCCTCGGAAACTCCCCCTTGGGGAACCCTCGCTCCCGAGGTGACGCCTCTCGGCACCCCCCCTCTTTGGGGACCCTCGGGGCACGAAGGGTCGCCCCTCAGTACCCCCTCCTTGGAGACCCGAGGCGCCGCCCCTTGGCTAGCCCCGCCTTGGGGACCCTAGGCGACCTTAATATCACCCCTCGGCAACCCTTCGTTGGGGGCCTCCAGAGCCCGATATGTCGCCCTTTGGCAAACCCCCCATCGAGATCCGAGGCGTCGCCCCTCAGAAACCCCCCCTTGGGGACCCTCGGCACCCGAGGCGTCGCCCCTCGGCAACCCCCCCTTGGGGACCCAAGGCGTCGCCCCTCGGCAACCCCCTTTTGGGGACCCCCGGCGCCCGAGGCGTCGACCCTCGGCAACTCCCCCTTGGGGTGCATCAGTGCCCAAAATGTCGTCCCTCGGGAATCCTTCTTGGGGAACCCGCTGCCCGAAATGCCGTCCCTCGGCAACCCCCCCTTCGGGGACCCCTGGCGCCCGAGGCGCCTCCCCTCGGCAACCCCCCTTAGGGACCTACGGCGCCCGAGGCTCCGCCCCTCGGAACCCCCCCTTGGGGACCCCCGGCGCCCGAGGCTTTGCCCCATGGCTGGCGCACATTTGGGACCTTTGACGCCCGAGTCGTCGCCCCACGGCAACCACGCTTCGGGGACCCTCGGCGCCCAAGAGCTCGCCCCTCGGCAACCCCCCCTTGGGTACCGCCGGCGCCCGAGGCGCCGCTTCTCGGCCAGCTTCGACTTGGGGACCCATGGCGCCCGAGGCTCCGCCCCTCGGCCAGGCCCGCCTTGTGGACCCACGGCGCCCAAAGCGCCGCCCATCGGCCAGCCCCGCTTCGGGGACCCCAGGCGCCCGAGGCTCCGCCCCTCGGCCAGCCCCGCCTTGGGGACCCCCGGCGCCCGAGGCTCCGCCCCTCGGCTAGGCCCGCCTTGGGGACCCTCAACGCCCGAGGCTCCGCCCCTCGGCCATGCCCGCCTTGGGGACCCCAGTCGCCCAAGGCTCCGCCCCTCGGCCAGGCCCGTCTTAGGGACTTCGGCGCCCGAGGCTCCGCCCCTCGGCCAGGCCCGCCTTGGGGACCCTCGGCGCCCGAGGCTCCGCCCTTCGGCCAGCCCCGCCTTGGGGACCCGAGGCTCCGCCCTTCGGTCAGCCCCGCCTTGGGGATATCCGGCGCCCGAGGCGCCGCCCCTCGGCCATCCCCGCCCATGGCGACCCGAGGCGCCGCCCATCGGCCAGCCCCGCCTTGGGGACCCCCGACGACCGAGGTCTCGCCCATCGGCAAACTCCCCCTTGGGGAAAACCAGGGCCTGAGGGCTCGGCCCTCGGCAACCCCCCTTGGGGACCCCCGGCGCCCGAGGTGTCGCCCCTCGGATCCCCTCTTTGGGATCCCCGGCGCCCGAGGTGTTGCCCAGCGAAAACCCCTCCTTGGGGACCCCCGGCGCCCGAGGCGCCGCCCCTCGGCTAGCCCCGCCTTGGGAATCCGCGACGCCCATGGCGCCGCCCCTCGGCCAGCCCCCTTTTGGGGACGCTCGGCACCCAAAGCGCCCACACTCGGCCAGCCCCCCCTTTTGGGATCCCCGGCGCCCGAGGCGTTGCCCCACGGCAACAACGCCTCAGGGACCCCCAGTGCCGGAGGCGTCACCGCTCGGCAACCCCCCCTTTTGGGCCCCCCGGGGCCTGTGGCGTCGCTCCTCGGCAACCCCCTCTTGGGGACCCCCGGTGCCCAAAATCTCGCCCCTCGGCAACCTCCCTTTGGGGACCACCGGCGCCCGAGGCGCCGCCCCTAAGCCAGCCCCGCCTTGGGGACCCCCGGCGCCCGAGGCTCCGCCCCTCGGCCAGCCCCGCCTTGGGGACCCGAGGCGCCCGAGGCGCCGCCCCTCGGCAGCCCCGTCTTGGAAAATCCCGGCGCCCGAGGCGCCGCCCAACGGCCAGCCCCGCCTTGGGGACCCCCGGCATTCGAGGCTCCGCCCCTCGGCCAGCCCCGCCTTGGGGAACCCCGGCGCCCGGGACGCCACCCATCGGCCAGGCCCGCCTTGGGGACCCCCGGCGCCCGAGGCTCCGCCCCTCGGCCAGGCCTGCCCTGGGGACCTTCGGCGCCCGAGGCTCCGCCCCTCGGCCAGCCCCGCCTTGGGGACCCCCTGCATTCGAGGCTCCGCCCCTCGGCCAGCCCCGCCTCGGGGACCCCAGGCGCCCGAGGCTCCGCCCCTCGGCCAGCCCCGCCTTGGGGACCCTCGGCTCCCGAGGCTCCGCCCCTCGGCCAGGCCCGCCTTGGGGACCCTTGGCACCCGAGGCTCCGCCCCTCGCCCAGGCCCGCCTTGGGGACCCTCGGCGCTCGAGGCTCCGCCCCTCGGCCAGCCCCGCCTTGGGGTTCCCCGGCGCCCGAGTCTTCGCCCCTCGGCAACCCCCTTTTGGGGACCCCCGGCGCCCGAGGCGTCGACCCTCGGCAACTCCCCCTTGGGGTGCACCAGTGCCCAAAATGTCGTCCCTCGGGAATCCTTCTTGGGGAACCCGCTGCCCGAAATGTCGTCCCTCGGCAACCCCCCCTTCGGGGACCCCTGGCGCCCGAGGCGCCTCCCCTCGGCAACCCCCCCTTAGGGACCTACGGCGCCCGAGGCTCCGCCCCTCGGAATTCCCCCTTGGGGACCCCCGGCACCCGAGGCTTTGCCCCATGGCTGGCGCACATTGGGGACCTTTGACGCCCGAGTCGTCGCCCCACGGCAACCAACCTTCGGGGACCCTCGGCGCCCGAGGCTCCGCCCCTCGGCCAGGCCCGCCTTGGGGACCCCTGGCGCCCGAGGCTCCGCCCCTCGGCCAGCCCCGCCTTGGGGACCCTCGGCGCCCGAGGCTCCGCCCTTCGGCCAGCCCCGCCTTGGCGACTTCCGGCGCCCGAGGCGCCGCCCCTCGGCCATCCCCGCCCATGGCGACCCGAGGCGCCCGAGGCGCCGCCCATCGGCCAGCCCCGCCTTGGGGACCCCCGACGACCGAGGTCTCGCCCATCGGCAAACTCCCCCTTGGGGAAAACCAGGGCCTGAGGGCTCGGCCCTCGGCAACCCCCCTTGGGGACCCCCAGCGCCCGAGGTGTCGCCCCTCGGATCCCCTCTTTGGGATCCCCGGCGCCCGAGGTGTTGCCCAGCAAAAACCCCTCCTTAGGGACCCCCGGCGCCCGAGGCGCCGCCCCTCGGCTAGCCCCGCCTTGGGAATCCGCGACGCCCATGGCGCCGCCCCTCGGCCAGCCCCCTTTTGGGGACGCTCGGCACCCAAAGCGCCCACACTCGGCCAGCCCCCCCTTTTGGGATCCCCGGCGCCCGAGGCGTTGCCCCACGGCAACAACGCCTCAGGGACCCCCAGCGCCGGAGGCGTCGCCGCTCGGCAACCCCCCCTTTTGGGCCCCCCGGGGCCTGTGGCGTCGCTCCTCGGCAACCCCCTCTTGGGGACCCCCGGTGCCCAAAATCTCGCCCCTCGGCAACCTCCCTTTGGGGACCACCGGCGCCCGAGGCGCCGCCCCTAAGCCAGCCCCGCCTTGGGGACCCCCGGCGCCCGAGGCTCCGCCCCTCGGCCAGCCCCGCCTTGGGGACCCGAGGCGCCCGAGGCGCCGCCCCTCGGCAGCCCCGTCTTGGAAAATCCCGGCGCCCGAGGCGCCGCCCAACGGCCAGCCCCGCCTTGGGGACCCCCGGCATTCGAGGCTCCGCCCCTCGGCCAGCCCCGCCTTGGGGAACCCCGGCGCCCGGGACGCCACCCATCGGCCAGGCCCGCCTTGGGGACCCCCGGCGCCCGAGGCTCCGCCCCTCGGCCAGGCCTGCCCTGGGGACCTTCGGCGCCCGAGGCTCCGCCCCTCGGCCAGCCCCGCCTTGGGGACCCCCGGCATTCGAGGCTCCGCCCCTCGGCCAGCCCCGCCTCGGGGACCCCAGGCGCCCGAGGCTCCGCCCCTCGGCCAGCCCCGCCTTGGGGACCCTCGGCTCCCGAGGCTCCGCCCCTCGGCCAGGCCCGCCTTGGGGACCCTTGGCAACCGAGGCTCCGCCCCTCGCCCAGGCCCGCCTTGGGGACCCTCGGCGCTCGAGGCTCCGCCCCTCGGCCAGCCCCGCCTTGGGGTCCTCCGGCGCCCGAGTCTTCGCCCCTCGGCAACCCCCTTTTGGGGACCCCCGGCGCCCGAGGCGTCGACCCTCGGCAACTCCCCCTTGGGGTGCACCAGTGCCCAAAATGTCGTCCTTCGGGAATCCTTCTTGGGGAACCCGCTGCCCGAAATGTCGTCCCTCGGCAACCCCCCCTTCGGGGACCCCTGGCGCCCGAGGCGCCTCCCCTCGGCAACCCCCCCTTAGGGACCTACGGCGCCCGAGGCTCCGCCCCTCGGAACCCCCCCCCTTGGGGACCCCCGGCACCCGAGGCTTTGCCCCATGGCTGGCGCACATTGGGGACCTTTGACGCCCGAGTCGTCGCCCCACGGCAACCAACCTTCGGGGACCCTCGGCGCTCGAGGCGCCGCCCCTCGGCCAGCCCCGCCTTGGGGTCCCCCGGCGCCCGAGTCTTCGCCCCTCGGCAACCCCCTTTTGGGGACCCCCGGCGCCCGAGGCGTCGACCCTCGGCAACTCCCCCTTGGGGTGCACCAGTGCCCAAAATATCGTCCCTCGGGAATCCTTCTTGGGGAACCCGCTGCCCGAAATGTCGTCCCTCGGCAACCCCCCCTTCGGGGACCCCTGGCGCCCGAGGCGCCTCCCCTCGGCAACCCCCCCTTAGGGACCTACGGCGCCCGAGGCTCCGCCCCTCGGAACCCCCCCTTGGGGACCCCCGGCGCCCGAGGCTTTGCCCCATGGCTGGCGCACATTTGGGACCTTTGACGCCCGAGTCGTCGCCCCACGGCAACCACGCTTCAGGGACCCTCGGCGCCCAAGGGCTCGCCCCTCGGCAACCCCCCCTTGGGTACCGCCGGCGCCCGAGGCGCCGCCTCTCGGCCAGCTTTGACTTGGGGACCCATGGCGCCCGAGGCTCCGCCCCTCGGCCAGGCCCGCCTTGTGGACCCACGGCGCCCGAGGCGCCGCCCCTCGGCCAGCCCCGCCCTGGGGAGTCCCGGTTGCCGAGGCGTCGCCCCTCGGCAATTCCGCCTTGGGGACCCCAGGGACTCCCTCACCCCGGTGCCTGACATGTCGCCTCCTGGAGTTCCCACCGGGGACCCCACCTCAAGGTGCCCAAGATGCCGCCCTCTGGGAGCGCCCGCCGGGAACCCCCGCCCCCGTTGCCTGAAATGCAGGCCCCTTGGGAGCCCCCACCGGGGACCTCCCGGCGCCCGGTGCCCGAAATGTCGCCCCTCGGGAGCCCCAGCCGGGGACCCCACCTGCGTGCCCGAAATGTCGCCCTCCCGAAAACACCTATTGGGGAGCCCCGGTGCCAAAAATGTGGGCCCTCGGGAACCCCCCTTTGGGGACCCGGGTGCCCAAAGCGTCGTCCCTTGGGAACCTCCCTTAGGGACCCCCGGTGCTCAAAATGTCGGCCCTCGGGAGCCCGACTTGGGGACCCCCGGTGCCCAAAAGTTCGTCTCTCGGAAACCTCCCTTGAGGACCCCGGTGCCAAAAATGTTGCCCCTCGGGAACCCCCCTTGGAGAATCCCGGTGCCCAAAATTTCGTCCTTCCGGAATCCCCCTTGGGGACCTCCGGTGCCCAAAATGTCGACCCTCGGGAACCCCCCTTGGGGACCCCCGGCGCCCAAAATGTCGGCCCTCGGGAACCCCCCTTGGGGACCCCCGGTTCCCAAAATGTCGACCCTCGGGAACCCCCCTTGGGGACCCCCGGTGCCCAAAATGTCGTCCGTCGGGAACCCCCCTTGGGGACCCCCGGCGCCCAAAATGTCGGCCCTCGGGAACCCCCCTTGGGGACCCCCGGTGCCCAAAATGTCGGCCCTCGGGAACCCCCCTTGGGGACCCCCGGTGCCCAAAATGTCGTCCGTCGGGAACCCCCCTTGGGGACCCCCGGTGCCCAAAATGTCGTCCGTCGGGAACCCCCCTTGGGGACCCCCGGTGCCCAAAATGTCGTCCCTCGGGAACCCCCCTTGGGGACCCCCAATGCCCAAAATGTCGGCCCTCGGGAACCCCCCTTGGGGACCCCCGGCGCCCAAAATGTCGTCCCTCGGGAACCCCCCTTGGGGACCCCCGGTGCCCAAAATGTCGTCCGTCGGGAACCCCCCTTGGGGACCCCCGGCGCCCGAGGTGTCGCCCCTCGGACCCCCTCTTTGGGATCCCCGGCTCCCGAGGTGTTGCCCAGCGGAAACCCCTCCTTGGGGACCCCCGGCGCCCGAGGCGCCGCCCCTCGGCCAGCCCCGCCTTGGGGACCCTCGGCGCCCGAGGCTCCGCCCCTCGGCCAGGCTCGCCTTGGGGACTCTCGGCGCCCGAGGCTCCGTCCTTTGGCCAGCCCCGCCTTGGCGACTTCCGGCGCCCGAGGCGCCGCCCCTCGGCCATCCCCGCCCATGGCGACCCGAGGCGCCCGAGGCGCCGCCCATCGGCCAGCCCCGCCTTGGGGACCCCCGACGACCGAGGTCTCGCCCATCGGCAAACTCCCCCTTGGGGAAAACCAGGGCCTGAGGGCTCGGCCCTCGGCAACCCCCCTTGGGGACCCCCGGCGCCCGAGGTGTCGCCCCTCGGACCCCCTCTTTGGGATCCCCGGCGCCCGAGGTGTTGCCCAGCGAAAACCCCTCCTTGGGGACCCCCGGCGCCCGAGGCGCCGCCCCTCGGCTAGCCCCGCCTTGGGAATCCGCGACGCCCATGGCGCCGCCCCTCGGCCAGCCCCTTTTTGGGGACGCTCGGCACCCAAAGCGCCCACACTCGGCCAGCCCCCCCTTTTGGGACCGCCGGCGCCCGAGGCGTCGCCCCACGGCAACAACGCCTCAGGGACCCCCAGCGCTGGAGGCGTCGCCGCTCGGCAACCCCCCCTTCTGGGCCCCCCGGGGCCTGTGGCGTCGCTCTTCGGCAACCCCCTCTTGGGGACCCCCGGTGCCCAAAATCTCGCCCCTCGGCAACCTCCCTTTGGGGACCACCGGCGCCCGAGGCGCCGCCCCTAAGCCAGCCCCGCCTTGGGGACCCCCGGCGCCCGAGGCTCCGCCCCTCGGCCAGCCCCGCCTTGGGGACCCGAGGCGCCGCCCCTCGGCAGCCCCGTCTTTGGGACTCCCGACGCCCGAGGCGCCGCCCAACGGCCAGCCCCGCCTTGGGGTCCCCCGGCATTCGAGGCTCCGCCCCTCGGCCAGCCCCGCCTTGGGGAACCCCGGCGCCCGGGACGCCACCCATCGGCCAGGCCCGCCTTGGGGACCCCCGGCGCCCGAGGCTCCGCCCCTCGGCCAGGCCTGCCCTGGGGACCTTCGGCGCCCGAGGCTCCGCCCCTCGGCCAGCCCCGCCTTGGGGACCCCCGGCATTCGAGGCTCCGCCCCTCGGCCAGCCCCGCCTTGGGGACCCCAGGCGCCCGAGGCTCCGCCCCTCGGTCAGCCCCGCCTTGGGGACCTTCGGCTCCCGAGGCTCCGCCCCTCGGCCAGGCCCGCCTTGGGGACCCGTGGCGCCCGAGGCTCCGCCCCTCGCCCAGCCCCGCCTTGGGGACCCTCGGCGCCCGAGGCTCCGCCCCTCGGCCAGCCCCGTCTTGGGGACCCTCGGCGCTCGAGGCGCCGCCCCTCGGCCAGCCCCGCCTTGGGGTCCCCCGGCGCCCGAGTCTTCGCTTCTCGGCAACCCCCTTTTGGGGACCCCCGGCGCCCGAGGCGTCGACCCTCGGCAACTCCCCCTTGGGGTGCACCAGTGCCCAAAATGTCGTCCCTCGGGAATCCTTCTTGGGGAACCCGCTGCCCGAAATGTCGTCCCTCGGCAACCCCCCCTTCGGGGACCCCTGGCGCCCGAGGCGCCTCCCCTCGGCAACTCCCCCTTAGGGACCTACGGCGCCCGAGGCTCCGCCCCTCGGAACCCCCCCTTGGGGACCCCCGGCGCCCGAGGCTTTGCCCCATGGCTGGCGCACATTTGGGACCTTTGACGCCCGAGTCGTCGCCCCACGGCAACCAACCTTCGGGGACCCTCGGCGCCCGAGGCTCCGCCCCTCGGCCAGGCCCGCCTTGGGGACCCCTGGCGCCCGAGGCTCCGCCCCTCGGCCAGCCCCGCCTTGGGGACCCTCGGCGCCCGAGGCTCCGCCCTTCGGCCAGCCCCGCCTTGGCGACTTCCGGCGCCCGAGGCGCCGCCCCTCGGCCATCCCCGGCCATGGCGACCCGAGGCGCCGCCCATCGGCCAGCCCCGCCTTGGGGACCCCCGACGACCGAGGTCTCGCCCATCGGCAAACTCCCCCTTGGGGAAAACCAGGGCCTGAGGGCTCGGCCCTCGGCAACCCCCCTTGGGGACCCCCGGCGCCCGAGGTGTCGCCCCTCGGATCCCCTCTTTGGGATCCCCGGCGCCCGAGGTGTTGCCCAGCGAAAACCCCTCCTTGGGGACCCCCGGCGCCCGAGGCGCCGCCCCTCGGCTAGCCCCGCCTTGGGAATCCGCGACGCCCATGGCGCCGCCCCTCGGCCAGCCCCCTTTTGGGGACGCTCGGCACCCAAAGCGCCCACACTCGGCCAGCCCCCCCTTTTGGGATCCCCGGCGCCCGAGGCGTTGCCCCACGGCAACAACGCCTCAGGGACCCCCAGTGCCGGAGGCGTCACCGCTCGGCAACCCCCCCTTTTGGGCCCCCCGGGGCCTGTGGCGTCGCTCCTCGGCAACCCCCTCTTGGGGACCCCCGGTGCCCAAAATCTCGCCCCTCGGCAACCTCCCTTTGGGGACCACCGGCGCCCGAGGCGCCGCCCCTAAGCCAGGCCCGCCTTGGGGACCCCCGGCGCCCGAGGCTCCGCCCCTCGGCCAGCCCCGCCTTGGGGACCCGAGGCGCCCGAGGCGCCGCCCCTCGGCAGCCCCGTCTTGGAAAATCCCGGCGCCCGAGGCGCCGCCCAACGGCCAGCCCCGCCTTGGGGACCCCCGGCATTCGAGGCTCCGCCCCTCGGCCAGCCCCGCCTTGGGGAACCCCGGCGCCCGGGACGCCACCCATCGGCCAGGCCCGCCTTGGGGACCCCCGGCGCCCGAGGCTCCGCCCCTCGGCCAGGCCTGCCCTGGGGACCTTCGGCGCCCGAGGCTCCGCCCCTCGGCCAGCCCCGCCTTGGGGACCCCCGGCATTCGAGGCTCCATCCCTCGGCCAGCCCCGCCTCGGGGACCCCAGGCGCCCGAGGCTCCGCCCCTCGGCCAGCCCCGCCTTGGGGACCCTCGGCTCCCGAGGCTCCGCCCCTCGGCCAGGCCCGCCTTGGGGACCCTTGGCACCCGAGGCTCCGCCCCTCGCCCAGGCCCGCCTTGGGGACCCTCGGCGCTCGAGGCTCCGCCCCTCGGCCAGCCCCGCCTTGGGGTTCCCCGGCGCCCGAGTCTTCGCCCCTCGGCAACCCCCTTTTGGGGACCCCCGGCGCCCGAGGCGTCGACCCTCGGCAACTCCCCCTTGGGGTGCACCAGTGCCCAAAATGTCGTCCCTCGGGAATCCTTCTTGGGGAACCCGCTGCCCGAAATGTCGTCCCTCGGCAACCCCCCCTTCGGGGACCCCTGGCGCCCGAGGCGCCTCCCCTCGGCAACCCCCCCTTAGGGACCTACGGCGCCCGAGGCTCCGCCCCTCGGAATTCCCCCTTGGGGACCCCCGGCACCCGAGGCTTTGCCCCATGGCTGGCGCACATTGGGGACCTTTGACGCCCGAGTCGTCGCCCCACGGCAACCAACCTTCGGGGACCCTCGGCGCCCGAGGCTCCGCCCCTCGGCCAGGCCCGCCTTGGGGACCCCTGGCGCCCGAGGCTCCGCCCCTCGGCCAGCCCCGCCTTGGGGACCCTCGGCGCCCGAGGCTCCGCCCTTCGGCCAGCCCCGCCTTGGCGACTTCCGGCGCCCGAGGCGCCGCCCCTCGGCCATCCCCGCCCATGGCGACCCGAGGCGCCCGAGGCGCCGCCCATCGGCCAGCCCCGCCTTGGGGACCCCCGACGACCGAGGTCTCGCCCATCGGCAAACTCCCCCTTGGGGAAAACCAGGGCCTGAGGGCTCGGCCCTCGGCAACCCCCCTTGGGGACCCCCGGCGCCCGAGGTGTCGCCCCTCGGATCCCCTCTTTGGGATCCCCGGCGCCCGAGGTGTTGCCCAGCAAAAACCCCTCCTTGGGGACCCCCGGCGCCCGAGGCGCCGCCCCTCGGCTAGCCCCGCCTTGGGAATCCGCGACGCCCATGGCGCCGCCCCTCGGCCAGCCCCCTTTAGGGGACGCTCGGCACCCAAAGCGCCCACACTCGGCCAGCCCCCCCTTTTGGGATCCCCGGCGCCCGAGGCGTTGCCCCACGGCAACAACGCCTCAGGGACCCCCAGCGCCGGAGGCGTCGCCGCTCGGCAACCCCCCCTTTTGGGCCCCCCGGGGCCTGTGGCGTCGCTCCTCGGCAACCCCCTCTTGGGGACCCCCGGTGCCCAAAATCTCGCCCCTCGGCAACCTCCCTTTGGGGACCACCGGCGCCCGAGGCGCCGCCCCTAAGCCAGCCCCGCCTTGGGGACCCCCGGCGCCCGAGGCTCCGCCCCTCGGCCAGCCCCGCCTTGGGGACCCGAGGCGCCCGAGGCGCCGCCCCTCGGCAGCCCCGTCTTGGAAAATCCCGGCGCCCGAGGCGCCGCCCAACGGCCAGCCCCGCCTTGGGGACCCCCGGCATTCGAGGCTCCGCCCCTCGGCCAGCCCCGCCTTGGGGAACCCCGGCGCCCGGGACGCCACCCATCGGCCAGGCCCGCCTTGGGGACCCCCGGCGCCCGAGGCTCCGCCCCTCGGCCAGGCCTGCCCTGGGGACCTTCGGCGCCCGAGGCTCCGCCCCTCGGCCAGCCCCGCCTTGGGGACCCCCGGCATTCGAGGCTCCGCCCCTCGGCCAGCCCCGCCTCGGGGACCCCAGGCGCCCGAGGCTCCGCCCCTCGGCCAGCCCCGCCTTGGGGACCCTCGGCTCCCGAGGCTCCGCCCCTCGGCCAGGCCCGCCTTGGGGACCCTTGGCACCCGAGGCTCCGCCCCTCGCCCAGGCCCGCCTTGGGGACTCTCGGCGCTCGAGGCTCCGCCCCTCGGCCAGCCCCGCCTTGGGGTCCCCCGGCGCCCGAGTCTTCGCCCCTCGGCAACCCCCTTTTGGGGACCCCCGGCGCCCGAGGCGTCGACCCTCGGCAACTCCCCCTTGGGGTGCACCAGTGCCCAAAATGTCGTCCTTCGGGAATCCTTCTTGGGGAACCCGCTGCCCGAAATGTCGTCCCTCGGCAACCCCCCCTTCGGGGACCCCTGGCGCCCGAGGCGCCTCCCCTCGGCAACCCCCCCTTAGGGACCTACGGCGCCCGAGGCTCCGCCCCTCGGAACCCCCCCCTTGGGGACCCCCGGCACCCGAGGCTTTGCCCCATGGCTGGCGCACATTGGGGACCTTTGACGCCCGAGTCGTCGCCCCACGGCAACCAACCTTCGGGGACCCTCGGCGCTCGAGGCGCCGCCCCTCGGCCAGCCCCGCCTTGGGGTCCCCCGGCGCCCGAGTCTTCGCCCCTCGGCAACCCCCTTTTGGGGACCCCCGGCGCCCGAGGCGTCGACCCTCGGCAACTCCCCCTTGGGGTGCACCAGTGCCCAAAATATCGTCCCTCGGGAATCCTTCTTGGGGAACCCGCTGCCCGAAATGTCGTCCCTCGGCAACCCCCCCTTCGGGGACCCCTGGCGCCCGAGGCGCCTCCCCTCGGCAACCCCCCCTTAGGGACCTACGGCGCCCGAGGCTCCGCCCCTCGGAACCCCCCCTTGGGGACCCCCGGCGCCCGAGGCTTTGCCCCATGGCTGGCGCACATTTGGGACCTTTGACGCCCGAGTCGTCGCCCCACGGCAACCACGCTTCGGGGACCCTCGGCGCCCAAGGGCTCGCCCCTCGGCAACCCCCCCTTGGGTACCGCCGGCGCCCGAGGCGCCGCCTCTCGGCCAGCTTTGACTTGGGGACCCATGGCGCCCGAGGCTCCGCCCCTCGGCCAGGCCCGCCTCGTGGACCCACGGCGCCCGAGGCGCCGCCCCTCGGCCAGCCCCGCCCTGGGGAGTCCCGGTTGCCGAGGCGTCGCCCCTCGGCAATTCCGCCTTGGGGACCCCAGGGACTCCCTCACCCCGGTGCCTGACATGTCGCCTCCCGGAATTCCCACCGGGGACCCCACCTCACGGTGCCCAAGATGCC
Source organism: Pithys albifrons albifrons (assembly GCF_047495875.1). Classification (NCBI taxonomy): domain Eukaryota; kingdom Metazoa; phylum Chordata; class Aves; order Passeriformes; family Thamnophilidae; genus Pithys; species Pithys albifrons. The sequence continues at coordinate 66,493 of NC_092464.1, read as the reverse complement.
GCCCTCTGGGAGCGCCCGCCGGGAACCCCCGCCCCCGTTGCCTGAAATGCAGGCCCCTTGGGAGCCCCCACCGGGGACCTCCCGGCGCCCGGTGCCCGAAATGTCGCCCCTCGGGAGCCCCAGCCGGGGACCCCACCTGCGTGCCCGAAATGTCGCCCTCCCGAAAACACCTATTGGGGAGCCCCGGTGCCAAAAATGTGGGCCCTCGGGAACCCCCCTTTGGGGACCCGGGTGCCCAAAGCGTCGTCCCTTGGGAACCTCCCTTAGGGACCCCCGGTGCTCAAAATGTCGGCCCTCGGGAGCCCGACTTGGGGACCCCCGGTGCCCAAAAGTTCGTCTCTCGGAAACCTCCCTTGAGGACCCCGGTGCCAAAAATGTTGCCCCTCGGGAACCCCCCTTGGAGAATCCCGGTGCCCAAAATTTCGTCCTTCCGGAATCCCCCTTGGGGACCTCCGGTGCCCAAAATGTCGACCCTCGGGAACCCCCCTTGGGGACCCCCGGCGCCCAAAATGTCGGCCCTCGGGAACCCCCCTTGGGGACCCCCGGTTCCCAAAATGTCGACCCTCGGGAACCCCCCTTGGGGACCCCCGGTGCCCAAAATGTCGTCCGTCGGGAACCCCCCTTGGGGACCCCCGGCGCCCAAAATGTCGGCCCTCGGGAACCCCCCTTGGGGACCCCCGGTGCCCAAAATGTCGGCCCTCGGGAACCCCCCTTGGGGACCCCCGGTGCCCAAAATGTCGTCCGTCGGGAACCCCCCTTGGGGACCCCCGGTGCCCAAAATGTCGTCCGTCGGGAACCCCCCTTGGGGACCCCCGGTGCCCAAAATGTCGTCCCTCGGGAACCCCCCTTGGGGACCCCCAATGCCCAAAATGTCGGCCCTCGGGAACCCCCCTTGGGGACCCCCGGCGCCCAAAATGTCGTCCCTCGGGAACCCCCCTTGGGGACCCCCGGTGCCCAAAATGTCGTCCGTCGGGAACCCCCCTTGGGGACCCCCGGCGCCCGAGGTGTCGCCCCTCGGACCCCCTCTTTGGGATCCCCGGCTCCCGAGGTGTTGCCCAGCGGAAACCCCTCCTTGGGGACCCCCGGCGCCCGAGGCGCCGCCCCTCGGCCAGCCCCGCCTTGGGGACCCTCGGCGCCCGAGGCTCCGCCCCTCGGCCAGGCTCGCCTTGGGGACTCTCGGCGCCCGAGGCTCCGTCCTTCGGCCAGCCCCGCCTTGGCGACTTCCGGCGCCCGAGGCGCCGCCCCTCGGCCATCCCCGCCCATGGCGACCCGAGGCGCCCGAGGCGCCGCCCATCGGCCAGCCCCGCCTTGGGGACCCCCGACGACCGAGGTCTCGCCCATCGGCAAACTCCCCCTTGGGGAAAACCAGGGCCTGAGGGCTCGGCCCTCGGCAACCCCCCTTGGGGACCCCCGGCGCCCGAGGTGTCGCCCCTCGGACCCCCTCTTTGGGATCCCCGGCGCCCGAGGTGTTGCCCAGCGAAAACCCCTCCTTGGGGACCCCCGGCGCCCGAGGCGCCGCCCCTCGGCTAGCCCCGCCTTGGGAATCCGCGACGCCCATGGCGCCGCCCCTCGGCCAGCCCCTTTTTGGGGACGCTCGGCACCCAAAGCGCCCACACTCGGCCAGCCCCCCCTTTTGGGACCGCCGGCGCCCGAGGCGTCGCCCCACGGCAACAACGCCTCAGGGACCCCCAGCGCTGGAGGCGTCGCCGCTCGGCAACCCCCCCTTCTGGGCCCCCCGGGGCCTGTGGCGTCGCTCCTCGGCAACCCCCTCTTGGGGACCCCCGGTGCCCAAAATCTCGCCCCTCGGCAACCTCCCTTTGGGGACCACCGGCGCCCGAGGCGCCGCCCCTAAGCCAGCCCCGCCTTGGGGACCCCCGGCGCCCGAGGCTCCGCCCCTCGGCCAGCCCCGCCTTGGGGACCCGAGGCGCCGCCCCTCGGCAGCCCCGTCTTTGGGACTCCCGACGCCCGAGGCGCCGCCCAACGGCCAGCCCCGCCTTGGGGTCCCCCGGCATTCGAGGCTCCGCCCCTCGGCCAGCCCCGCCTTGGGGAACCCCGGCGCCCGGGACGCCACCCATCGGCCAGGCCCGCCTTGGGGACCCCCGGCGCCCGAGGCTCCGCCCCTCGGCCAGGCCTGCCCTGGGGACCTTCGGCGCCCGAGGCTCCGCCCCTCGGCCAGCCCCGCCTTGGGGACCCCCGGCATTCGAGGCTCCGCCCCTCGGCCAGCCCCGCCTTGGGGACCCCAGGCGCCCGAGGCTCCGCCCCTCGGTCAGCCCCGCCTTGGGGACCTTCGGCTCCCGAGGCTCCGCCCCTCGGCCAGGCCCGCCTTGGGGACCCGTGGCGCCCGAGGCTCCGCCCCTCGCCCAGCCCCGCCTTGGGGACCCTCGGCGCCCGAGGCTCCGCCCCTCGGCCAGCCCCGTCTTGGGGACCCTCGGCGCTCGAGGCGCCGCCCCTCGGCCAGCCCCGCCTTGGGGTCCCCCGGCGCCCGAGTCTTCGCCCCTCGGCAACCCCCTTTTGGGGACCCCCGGCGCCCGAGGCGTCGACCCTCGGCAACTCCCCCTTGGGGTGCACCAGTGCCCAAAATGTCGTCCCTCGGGAATCCTTCTTGGGGAACCCGCTGCCCGAAATGTCGTCCCTCGGCAACCCCCCCTTCGGGGACCCCTGGCGCCCGAGGCGCCTCCCCTCGGCAACCCCCCCTTAGGGACCTACGGCGCCCGAGGCTCCGCCCCTCGGAACCCCCCCTTGGGGACCCCCGGCGCCCGAGGCTTTGCCCCATGGCTGGCGCATATTGGGGACCTTTGACGCCCGAGTCGTCGCCCCACGGCAACCAACCTTCGGGGACCCTCGGCGCCCGAGGCTCCGCCCCTCGGCCAGGCCCGCCTTGGGGACCCCTGGCGCCCGAGGCTCCGCCTCTCGGCCAGCCTCGCCTTGGGGACCCTCGGCGCCCGAGGCTCCGCCCTTCGGCCAGCCCCGCCTTGGCGACTTCCGGCGCCCGAGGCGCCGCCCCTCGGCCATCCCCGCCCATGGCGACCCGAGGCGCCCGAGGCGCCGCCCATCGGCCAGCCCCGCCTTGGGGACCCCCGACGACCGAGGTCTCGCCCATCGGCAAACTCCCCCTTGGGGAAAACCAGGGCCTGAGGGCTCGGCCCTCGGCAACCCCCCTTAGGGACCCCCGGCGCCCGAGGTGTCGCCCCTCGGAAACCCCCCCTTGGAGACCCGAGGCGCCTGAGGTGTCGCGCCTCGACAACCCCCACTTCGGGACCCCCGGCGCCCGAGGCGTCGCTCTTCGGCCACCCCCCCCTTGGGAACCACCGGTGCCCGAAATGTCGCCCCTCGGCATCCCTCCTTGGGGAGCCCCGGCGTTAGAGGCGTCGCCCCTCGAAAATCCCCCCTTGGGGACCCTCGGAGACTGAGGTGTCGATCCTCAGCAACCCCCCCTTTGGGGACCCACGGCACCCAAAGTGTCGCCCCTCGGCAAGCCCCCCCTTAGAGACCCCCGGCGCCAAAGGTGTCGCCCCTCGACAGCCCCCACTTGGGGAACCCTGGAGCCCAAGGCATCGCCCCTCGGCCACCCCCCATTTGGGAGCCCCGGCGCCCGAGGTGTCGCCTCTCGGCAGCCTCAACCCAGTGAATTCCGGCGCCCGAGGTGACGGCCCTCGGCAACGCCCTCTTGGGTTCCAACGACGACCGAAATGACACCCCTCAGCAACCGCCCCTTGGGGAGCCCCGGCGCCCGAGGGCTCGGCCCTCGGCAACCACCATTTGGGGAAGCCCGGCGCCCGAGGCGTCTTCCCTTGGCAACCCCCCCTTTTGGACCCCCGGCGCCCTAGACGTCGCCCCTCGGAAACTCCCCCTTGGGGAACCCTCGCTCCCGAGGTGACGCCTCTCGGCACCCCCCCTCTTTGGGGACCCTCGGGGCACGAAGGGTCGCCCCTCAGTACCCCCTCCTTGGAGACCCGAGGCGCCGCCCCTTGGCTAGCCCCGCCTTGGGGACCCTAGGCGACCTTAATATCACCCCTCGGCAACCCTTCGTTGGGGGCCTCCAGAGCCCGATATGTCGCCCTTTGGCAAACCCCCCATCGAGATCCGAGGCGTCGCCCCTCAGAAACCCCCCCTTGGGGACCCTCGGCACCCGAGGCGTCGCCCCTCGGCAACCCCCCCTTGGGGACCCAAGGCGTCGCCCCTCGGCAACCCCCTTTTGGGGACCCCCGGCGCCCGAGGCGTCGACCCTCGGCAACTCCCCCTTGGGGTGCATCAGTGCCCAAAATGTCGTCCCTCGGGAATCCTTCTTGGGGAACCCGCTGCCCGAAATGCCGTCCCTCGGCAACCCCCCCTTCGGGGACCCCTGGCGCCCGAGGCGCCTCCCCTCGGCAACCCCCCTTAGGGACCTACGGCGCCCGAGGCTCCGCCCCTCGGAACCCCCCCTTGGGGACCCCCGGCGCCCGAGGCTTTGCCCCATGGCTGGCGCACATTTGGGACCTTTGACGCCCGAGTCGTCGCCCCACGGCAACCACGCTTCGGGGACCCTCGGCGCCCAAGAGCTCGCCCCTCGGCAACCCCCCCTTGGGTACCGCCGGCGCCCGAGGCGCCGCTTCTCGGCCAGCTTCGACTTGGGGACCCATGGCGCCCGAGGCTCCGCCCCTCGGCCAGGCCCGCCTTGTGGACCCACGGCGCCCAAAGCGCCGCCCATCGGCCAGCCCCGCTTCGGGGACCCCAGGCGCCCGAGGCTCCGCCCCTCGGCCAGCCCCGCCTTGGGGACCCCCGGCGCCCGAGGCTCCGCCCCTCGGCTAGGCCCGCCTTGGGGACCCTCAACGCCCGAGGCTCCGCCCCTCGGCCATGCCCGCCTTGGGGACCCCAGTCGCCCAAGGCTCCGCCCCTCGGCCAGGCCCGTCTTAGGGACTTCGGCGCCCGAGGCTCCGCCCCTCGGCCAGGCCCGCCTTGGGGACCCTCGGCGCCCGAGGCTCCGCCCTTCGGCCAGCCCCGCCTTGGGGACCCGAGGCTCCGCCCTTCGGTCAGCCCCGCCTTGGGGATATCCGGCGCCCGAGGCGCCGCCCCTCGGCCATCCCCGCCCATGGCGACCCGAGGCGCCGCCCATCGGCCAGCCCCGCCTTGGGGACCCCCGACGACCGAGGTCTCGCCCATCGGCAAACTCCCCCTTGGGGAAAACCAGGGCCTGAGGGCTCGGCCCTCGGCAACCCCCCTTGGGGACCCCCGGCGCCCGAGGTGTCGCCCCTCGGATCCCCTCTTTGGGATCCCCGGCGCCCGAGGTGTTGCCCAGCGAAAACCCCTCCTTGGGGACCCCCGGCGCCCGAGGCGCCGCCCCTCGGCTAGCCCCGCCTTGGGAATCCGCGACGCCCATGGCGCCGCCCCTCGGCCAGCCCCCTTTTGGGGACGCTCGGCACCCAAAGCGCCCACACTCGGCCAGCCCCCCCTTTTGGGATCCCCGGCGCCCGAGGCGTTGCCCCACGGCAACAACGCCTCAGGGACCCCCAGTGCCGGAGGCGTCACCGCTCGGCAACCCCCCCTTTTGGGCCCCCCGGGGCCTGTGGCGTCGCTCCTCGGCAACCCCCTCTTGGGGACCCCCGGTGCCCAAAATCTCGCCCCTCGGCAACCTCCCTTTGGGGACCACCGGCGCCCGAGGCGCCGCCCCTAAGCCAGGCCCGCCTTGGGGACCCCCGGCGCCCGAGGCTCCGCCCCTCGGCCAGCCCCGCCTTGGGGACCCGAGGCGCCCGAGGCGCCGCCCCTCGGCAGCCCCGTCTTGGAAAATCCCGGCGCCCGAGGCGCCGCCCAACGGCCAGCCCCGCCTTGGGGACCCCCGGCATTCGAGGCTCCGCCCCTCGGCCAGCCCCGCCTTGGGGAACCCCGGCGCCCGGGACGCCACCCATCGGCCAGGCCCGCCTTGGGGACCCCCGGCGCCCGAGGCTCCGCCCCTCGGCCAGGCCTGCCCTGGGGACCTTCGGCGCCCGAGGCTCCGCCCCTCGGCCAGCCCCGCCTTGGGGACCCCCTGCATTCGAGGCTCCGCCCCTCGGCCAGCCCCGCCTCGGGGACCCCAGGCGCCCGAGGCTCCGCCCCTCGGCCAGCCCCGCCTTGGGGACCCTCGGCTCCCGAGGCTCCGCCCCTCGGCCAGGCCCGCCTTGGGGACCCTTGGCACCCGAGGCTCCGCCCCTCGCCCAGGCCCGCCTTGGGGACCCTCGGCGCTCGAGGCTCCGCCCCTCGGCCAGCCCCGCCTTGGGGTTCCCCGGCGCCCGAGTCTTCGCCCCTCGGCAACCCCCTTTTGGGGACCCCCGGCGCCCGAGGCGTCGACCCTCGGCAACTCCCCCTTGGGGTGCACCAGTGCCCAAAATGTCGTCCCTCGGGAATCCTTCTTGGGAAACCCGCTGCCCGAAATGTCGTCCCTCGGCAACCCCCCCTTCGGGGACCCCTGGCGCCCGAGGCGCCTCCCCTCGGCAACCCCCCCTTAGGGACCTACGGCGCCCGAGGCTCCGCCCCTCGGAATTCCCCCTTGGGGACCCCCGGCACCCGAGGCTTTGCCCCATGGCTGGCGCACATTGGGGACCTTTGACGCCCGAGTCGTCGCCCCACGGCAACCAACCTTCGGGGACCCTCGGCGCCCGAGGCTCCGCCCCTCGGCCAGGCCCGCCTTGGGGACCCCTGGCGCCCGAGGCTCCGCCCCTCGGCCAGCCCCGCCTTGGGGACCCTCGGCGCCCGAGGCTCCGCCCTTCGGCCAGCCCCGCCTTGGCGACTTCCGGCGCCCGAGGCGCCGCCCCTCGGCCATCCCCGCCCATGGCGACCCGAGGCGCCCGAGGCGCCGCCCATCGGCCAGCCCCGCCTTGGGGACCCCCGACGACCGAGGTCTCGCCCATCGGCAAACTCCCCCTTGGGGAAAACCAGGGCCTGAGGGCTCGGCCCTCGGCAACCCCCCTTGGGGACCCCCAGCGCCCGAGGTGTCGCCCCTCGGATCCCCTCTTTGGGATCCCCGGCGCCCGAGGTGTTGCCCAGCAAAAACCCCTCCTTAGGGACCCCCGGCGCCCGAGGCGCCGCCCCTCGGCTAGCCCCGCCTTGGGAATCCGCGACGCCCATGGCGCCGCCCCTCGGCCAGCCCCCTTTTGGGGACGCTCGGCACCCAAAGCGCCCACACTCGGCCAGCCCCCCCTTTTGGGATCCCCGGCGCCCGAGGCGTTGCCCCACGGCAACAACGCCTCAGGGACCCCCAGCGCCGGAGGCGTCGCCGCTCGGCAACCCCCCCTTTTGGGCCCCCCGGGGCCTGTGGCGTCGCTCCTCGGCAACCCCCTCTTGGGGACCCCCGGTGCCCAAAATCTCGCCCCTCGGCAACCTCCCTTTGGGGACCACCGGCGCCCGAGGCGCCGCCCCTAAGCCAGCCCCGCCTTGGGGACCCCCGGCGCCCGAGGCTCCGCCCCTCGGCCAGCCCCGCCTTGGGGACCCGAGGCGCCCGAGGCGCCGCCCCTCGGCAGCCCCGTCTTGGAAAATCCCGGCGCCCGAGGCGCCGCCCAACGGCCAGCCCCGCCTTGGGGACCCCCGGCATTCGAGGCTCCGCCCCTCGGCCAGCCCCGCCTTGGGGAACCCCGGCGCCCGGGACGCCACCCATCGGCCAGGCCCGCCTTGGGGACCCCCGGCGCCCGAGGCTCCGCCCCTCGGCCAGGCCTGCCCTGGGGACCTTCGGCGCCCGAGGCTCCGCCCCTCGGCCAGCCCCGCCTTGGGGACCCCCGGCATTCGAGGCTCCGCCCCTCGGCCAGCCCCGCCTCGGGGACCCCAGGCGCCCGAGGCTCCGCCCCTCGGCCAGCCCCGCCTTGGGGACCCTCGGCTCCCGAGGCTCCGCCCCTCGGCCAGGCCCGCCTTGGGGACCCTTGGCACCCGAGGCTCCGCCCCTCGCCCAGGCCCGCCTTGGGGACTCTCGGCGCTCGAGGCTCCGCCCCTCGGCCAGCCCCGCCTTGGGGTCCCCCGGCGCCCGAGTCTTCGCCCCTCGGCAACCCCCTTTTGGGGACCCCCGGCGCCCGAGGCGTCGACCCTCGGCAACTCCCCCTTGGGGTGCACCAGTGCCCAAAATGTCGTCCTTCGGGAATCCTTCTTGGGGAACCCGCTGCCCGAAATGTCGTCCCTCGGCAACCCCCCCTTCGGGGACCCCTGGCGCCCGAGGCGCCTCCCCTCGGCAACCCCCCCTTAGGGACCTACGGCGCCCGAGGCTCCGCCCCTCGGAACCCCCCCCTTGGGGACCCCCGGCACCCGAGGCTTTGCCCCATGGCTGGCGCACATTGGGGACCTTTGACGCCCGAGTCGTCGCCCCACGGCAACCAACCTTCGGGGACCCTCGGCGCTCGAGGCGCCGCCCCTCGGCCAGCCCCGCCTTGGGGTCCCCCGGCGCCCGAGTCTTCGCCCCTCGGCAACCCCCTTTTGGGGACCCCCGGCGCCCGAGGCGTCGACCCTCGGCAACTCCCCCTTGGGGTGCACCAGTGCCCAAAATATCGTCCCTCGGGAATCCTTCTTGGGGAACCCGCTGCCCGAAATGTCGTCCCTCGGCAACCCCCCCTTCGGGGACCCCTGGCGCCCGAGGCGCCTCCCCTCGGCAACCCCCCCTTAGGGACCTACGGCGCCCGAGGCTCCGCCCCTCGGAACCCCCCCTTGGGGACCCCCGGCGCCCGAGGCTTTGCCCCATGGCTGGCGCACATTTGGGACCTTTGACGCCCGAGTCGTCGCCCCACGGCAACCACGCTTCGGGGACCCTCGGCGCCCAAGGGCTCGCCCCTCGGCAACCCCCCCTTGGGTACCGCCGGCGCCCGAGGCGCCGCCTCTCGGCCAGCTTTGACTTGGGGACCCATGGCGCCCGAGGCTCCGCCCCTCGGCCAGGCCCGCCTTGTGGACCCACGGCGCCCGAGGCGCCGCCCCTCGGCCAGCCCCGCCCTGGGGAGTCCCGGTTGCCGAGGCGTCGCCCCTCGGCAATTCCGCCTTGGGGACCCCAGGGACTCCCTCACCCCGGTGCCTGACATGTCGCCTCCCGGAGTTCCCACCGGGGACCCCACCTCACGGTGCCCAAGATGCCGCCCTCTGGGAGCGCCCGCCGGGAACCCCCGCCCCCGTTGCCTGAAATGCAGGCCCCTTGGGAGCCCCCACCGGGGACCTCCCGGCGCCCGGTGCCCGAAATGTCGCCCCTCGGGAGCCCCACCCGGGGACCCCACCTGCGTGCCCGAAATGTCGCCCTCCCGAAAACACCTATTGGGGAGCCCCGGTGCCAAAAATGTGGGCCCTCGGGAACCCCCCTTTGGGGACCCGGGTGCCCAAAGCGTCGTCCCTTGGGAACCTCCCTTAGGGACCCCCGGTGCTCAAAATGTCGGCCCTCGGGAGCCCGACTTGGGGACCCCCGGTGCCCAAAAGTTCGTCTCTCGGAAACCTCCCTTGAGGACCCCGGTGCCAAAAATGTTGCCCCTCGGGAACCCCCCTTGGAGAATCCCGGTGCCCAAAATTTCGTCCTTCCGGAATCCCCCTTGGGGACCTCCGGTGCCCAAAATGTCGACCCTCGGGAACCCCCCTTGGGGACCCCCGGCGCCCAAAATGTCGGCCCTCGGGAACCCCCCTTGGGGACCCCCGGTTCCCAAAATGTCGACCCTCGGGAACCCCCCTTGGGGACCCCCGGTGCCCAAAATGTCGTCCGTCGGGAACCCCCCTTGGGGACCCCCGGCGCCCAAAATGTCGGCCCTCGGGAACCCCCCTTGGGGACCCCCGGTGCCCAAAATGTCGGCCCTCGGGAACCCCCCTTGGGGACCCCCGGTGCCCAAAATGTCGTCCGTCGGGAACCCCCCTTGGGGACCCCCGGTGCCCAAAATGTCGTCCGTCGGGAACCCCCCTTGGGGACCCCCGGTGCCCAAAATGTCGTCCCTCGGGAACCCCCCTTGGGGACCCCCAATGCCCAAAATGTCGGCCCTCGGGAACCCCCCTTGGGGACCCCCGGCGCCCAAAATGTCGTCCCTCGGGAACCCCCCTTGGGGACCCCCGGTGCCCAAAATGTCGTCCGTCGGGAACCCCCCTTGGGGACCCCCGGCGCCCGAGGTGTCGCCCCTCGGACCCCCTCTTTGGGATCCCCGGCTCCCGAGGTGTTGCCCAGCGGAAACCCCTCCTTGGGGACCCCCGGCGCCCGAGGCGCCGCCCCTCGGCCAGCCCCGCCTTGGGGACCCTCGGCGCCCGAGGCTCCGCCCCTCGGCCAGGCTCGCCTTGGGGACTCTCGGCGCCCGAGGCTCCGTCCTTCGGCCAGCCCCGCCTTGGCGACTTCCGGCGCCCGAGGCGCCGCCCCTCGGCCATCCCCGCCCATGGCGACCCGAGGCGCCCGAGGCGCCGCCCATCGGCCAGCCCCGCCTTGGGGACCCCCGACGACCGAGGTCTCGCCCATCGGCAAACTCCCCCTTGGGGAAAACCAGGGCCTGAGGGCTCGGCCCTCGGCAACCCCCCTTGGGGACCCCCGGCGCCCGAGGTGTCGCCCCTCGGACCCCCTCTTTGGGATCCCCGGCGCCCGAGGTGTTGCCCAGCGAAAACCCCTCCTTGGGGACCCCCGGCGCCCGAGGCGCCGCCCCTCGGCTAGCCCCGCCTTGGGAATCCGCGACGCCCATGGCGCCGCCCCTCGGCCAGCCCCTTTTTGGGGACGCTCGGCACCCAAAGCGCCCACACTCGGCCAGCCCCCCCTTTTGGGACCGCCGGCGCCCGAGGCGTCGCCCCACGGCAACAACGCCTCAGGGACCCCCAGCGCTGGAGGCGTCGCCGCTCGGCAACCCCCCCTTCTGGGCCCCCCGGGGCCTGTGGCGTCGCTCCTCGGCAACCCCCTCTTGGGGACCCCCGGTGCCCAAAATCTCGCCCCTCGGCAACCTCCCTTTGGGGACCACCGGCGCCCGAGGCGCCGCCCCTAAGCCAGCCCCGCCTTGGGGACCCCCGGCGCCCGAGGCTCCGCCCCTCGGCCAGCCCCGCCTTGGGGACCCGAGGCGCCGCCCCTCGGCAGCCCCGTCTTTGGGACTCCCGACGCCCGAGGCGCCGCCCAACGGCCAGCCCCGCCTTGGGGTCCCCCGGCATTCGAGGCTCCGCCCCTCGGCCAGCCCCGCCTTGGGGAACCCCGGCGCCCGGGACGCCACCCATCGGCCAGGCCCGCCTTGGGGACCCCCGGCGCCCGAGGCTCCGCCCCTCGGCCAGGCCTGCCCTGGGGACCTTCGGCGCCCGAGGCTCCGCCCCTCGGCCAGCCCCGCCTTGGGGACCCCCGGCATTCGAGGCTCCGCCCCTCGGCCAGCCCCGCCTTGGGGACCCCAGGCGCCCGAGGCTCCGCCCCTCGGTCAGCCCCGCCTTGGGGACCTTCGGCTCCCGAGGCTCCGCCCCTCGGCCAGGCCCGCCTTGGGGACCCGTGGCGCCCGAGGCTCCGCCCCTCGCCCAGCCCCGCCTTGGGGACCCTCGGCGCCCGAGGCTCCGCCCCTCGGCCAGCCCCGTCTTGGGGACCCTCGGCGCTCGAGGCGCCGCCCCTCGGCCAGCCCCGCCTTGGGGTCCCCCGGCGCCCGAGTCTTCGCCCCTCGGCAACCCCCTTTTGGGGACCCCCGGCGCCCGAGGCGTCGACCCTCGGCAACTCCCCCTTGGGGTGCACCAGTGCCCAAAATGTCGTCCCTCGGGAATCCTTCTTGGGGAACCCGCTGCCCGAAATGTCGTCCCTCGGCAACCCCCCCTTCGGGGACCCCTGGCGCCCGAGGCGCCTCCCCTCGGCAACCCCCCCTTAGGGACCTACGGCGCCCGAGGCTCCGCCCCTCGGAACCCCCCCTTGGGGACCCCCGGCGCCCGAGGCTTTGCCCCATGGCTGGCGCATATTGGGGACCTTTGACGCCCGAGTCGTCGCCCCACGGCAACCAACCTTCGGGGACCCTCGGCGCCCGAGGCTCCGCCCCTCGGCCAGGCCCGCCTTGGGGACCCCTGGCGCCCGAGGCTCCGCCTCTCGGCCAGCCTCGCCTTGGGGACCCTCGGCGCCCGAGGCTCCGCCCTTCGGCCAGCCCCGCCTTGGCGACTTCCGGCGCCCGAGGCGCCGCCCCTCGGCCATCCCCGCCCATGGCGACCCGAGGCGCCCGAGGCGCCGCCCATCGGCCAGCCCCGCCTTGGGGACCCCCGACGACCGAGGTCTCGCCCATCGGCAAACTCCCCCTTGGGGAAAACCAGGGCCTGAGGGCTCGGCCCTCGGCAACCCCCCTTGGGGACCCCCGGCGCCCGAGGTGTCGCCCCTCGGATCCCCTCTTTGGGATCCCCGGCGCCCGAGGTGTTGCCCAGCGAAAACCCCTCCTTGGGGATCCCCGGCGCCCGAGGCGTTGCCCCACGGCCAGGCCCGCCTTGGGGACCCCCAGCGCCGGAGGCGTCGCCGCTCGGCAACCCCCCCTTTTGGGCCCCCCGGGGCCTTTGGCGTCGCTCCTCGGCAACCCCCTCTTGGGGACCCCCGGTGCCCAAAATCTCGCCCCTCGGCAACCCCCTTTGGGGACCACCGGCGCCCGAGGCGCCGCCCCTAAGCCAGCCCCGCCTTGGGGAACCCCGGCGCCCGAAGCTCCGCCCCTCGGCCAGCCCCGCCTTGGGGACCCGAGGCGCCCGAGGCGCCGCCCCTCGGCAGCCCCGTCTTGGAAAATCCCGGCGCCCGAGGCGCCGCCCAACGGCCAGCCCCGCCTTGGGGACCCCCGGCATTCGAGGCTCCGCCCCTAGGCCAGCCCCCGCCTTGGGGAACCCCGGCGCCCGGGACCGCCACCCATCGGCCAGGCCCGCCTTGGGGACCCCCGGCGCCCGAGGCTCCGCCCCTCGGCCAGGCCTGCCCTGGGGACCTTCGGCGCCCGAGGCTCCGCCCCTCGGCCAGCCCCGCCTTGGGGACCCCCGGCAATCGAGGCTCCGCCCCTCGGCCAGCCCCGCCTCGGGGACCCCAGGCGCCCGAGGCGCTCCGCCCCTCGGCCAGCCCCGCCTTGGGGACCCTCGGCTCCCGAGGCTCCGCCCCTCGGCCAGGCCCGCCTTGGGGACCCTTGGCACCCGAGGCTCCGCCCCTCGCCCAGGCCCGCCTTGGGGACCCTCGGCGCTCGAGGCTCCGCCCCTCGGCCAGCCCCGCTTGGGGTCCCCCGGCGCCCGAGTCGTCGCCCCACGGCAGCCAACCTTCGGGGACCCTCGGCGCCCGAGGCTCCGCCCCCTCGGCCAGGCCCGCCTTGGGGACCCCTGGCGCCCGAGGCTCCGCCCCTCGGCCAGCCCCGCCTTGGGGACCCTCGGCGCCCGAGGCTCCGCCCTTCGGCCAGCCCCGCCTTGGCGACTTCCGGCGCCCGAGGCGCCGCCCCTCGGCCATCCCCGCCCATGGCGACCCGAGGCGCCCGAGGCGCCGCCCATCGGCCAGCCCCGCCTTGGGGACCCCCGACGACCGAGGTCTCGCCATCGGCAAACTCCCCCTTGGGGAAAACCAGGGCCTGAGGGCTCGGCCCTCGGCAACCCCCCTTGGGGACCCCCGGCGCCCGAGGTGTCGCCCCTCGGATCCCCTCTTTGGGATCCCCGGCGCCCGAGGTGTTGCCCAGTGAAAACCCCTCCTTGGGGACCCCCGGCGCCCGAGGCGCCGCCCCTCGGCTAGCCCCGCCTTGGGAATCCGCGACGCCCATGGCGCCGCCCTCGGCCAGCCCCCTTTTGGGGACGCTCGGCACCCAAAGCGCCCACACTCGGCCAGCCCCTCCTTTTGGGATCCCCGGCGCCCGAGGCGTTGCCCCACGGCAACAACGCCTCAGGGACCCCCAGCGCCGGAGGCGTCCGCCGCTCGGCAACCCCCCCTTTTGGGCCCCCCGGGGCCTGTGGCGTCGCTCCTCGGCAACCCCTCTTGGGGACCCCCGGTGCCCAAAATCTCGCCCCTCGGCAACCTCCCTTTGGGGACCCACCGGCGCCCGAGGCGCCGCCCCTAAGCCAGCCCCGCCTTGGGGAACCCCGGCGCCCGAGGCTCCGCCCCTCGGCCAGCCCCGCCTTGGGGACCCGAGGCGCCCGAGGCGCCGCCCCTCGGCAGCCCCGTCTTGGAAAATCCCGGCGCCCGAGGCGCCGCCCAACGGCCAGCCCCGCCTTGGGGACCCCGGCATTCGAGGCTCCGCCCCTCGGCCAGCCCCGCCTTAGGGGAACCCCGGCGCCCGGACGCCACCCATCGGCCAGGCCCGCCTTGGGGACCCAGGCGCCCGAGGCTCCGCCCCTCGGCCAGGCCTGCCCTGGGGACCTTCGGCGCCCGAGGCTCCGCCCCTCGGCCAGCCCCGCCTTGGGGACCCCCGGCATTCGAGGCTCCGCCCTCGGCCAGCCCCGCCTCGGGGACCCCAGGCGCCCGAGGCTCCGGCCCTCGGCCAGCCCCGCCTTGGGGACCCTCGGCTCCCGAGGCTCCGCCCCTCGGCCAGGCCGCCTTGGGGACCCTTGGCACCCGAGGCTCCGCCCCTCGGCCAGCCCCGCCTTGGGGACCCTCGGCGCTCGAGGCTCCGCCCCTCGGCCAGCCCCGCCTTGGGGTTCCCCGGCGCCCGAGTCTTCGCCCCTCGGCAACCCCCTTTTGGGGACCCCCGGCGCCCGAGGCGTCGACCCTCGGCAACTCCCCCTTGGGGTGCACCAGTGCCCAAAATGTCGGCCCTCGGGAATCCTTCTTGGGGAACCCGCTGCCCGAAATGTCGTCCCTCGGCAACCCCCCCTTCGGGGACCCCTGGCGCCCGAGGCGCCTCCCCTCGGCAACCCTCCCTTAGGGACCTACGGCGCCCGAGGCTCCGCCCCTCGGAACCCCCCCCTTGGGGACCCCCGGCACCCGAGGCTTTGCCCCATGGCTGGCGCACATTGGGGACCTTTGACGCCCGAGTCGTCGCCCCACGGCAACCAACCTTCGGGGACCCTCGGCGCCCAAGAGTTCGCCCCTCGGCAACCCCCTCTTGGGTACCGCCGGCGCCCGAGGCGACCGCCTCTCGGCCAGCTTCGACTTGGGGACCCATGGCGCCCGAGGCTCCGCCCCTCGGCCAGGCCCGCCTTGTGGACCCCCGGCGCCGGAGCTCCGCCCCTCGGCCAGCTCCGCCTTGGAGACCCCCGGCGCCCGAGGCTCCGCCCCTCGGCCAGCCCCGCTTTCGGGACCCTCGGCGCCCGAGGCTCCGCCCCTCGGCCAGGCCCGCCTTGGGGACCCTCGGCGGCGGAGGCTCCGCCCCTCGGCCAGGCCCACCTTGGGGACCGTCGGCGCCCGAGGCTCCGCCCTTCGGCCAGCCCCGCCTTGGGGACTTCCGGTGCCGAGGCGCCGCCCCTCGGCCATCCTCGCCCATGGCGACCCGAGGCGCCCGAGGCGCCGCCCATCGGCCAGCCCCGTCTTCGGGACCCCCGACGACCGAGGTCTCGCCCATCGGCAAACTCCCCCTTGGGGAAAACCAGGGCCTGAGGGCTCGGCCCTCGGCAACCCCCCTTGGGGACCCCCGGCGCCCGAGGTGTCGCCCCTCGGACCCCCTCTTTGGGATCCCCGGCGCCCGAGGTGTTGCCCAGCGAAAACCCCTCCTTGGGGACCCCCGGCGCCCGAGGCGCCGCCCCTCGGCTAGCCCCGCTTTGGAATCCGCGACGCCCATGGCGCCGCCCCTCGACCAGCCCCCCTTGGGGACCCCTGACGCCCGAGGAGCTGCCCCCACGGCAACAACGCCTCAGGGACCCCCAGCGCCGGAGGCGTCGCCGCTCGGCAACCCACCCTTTGGGACCCCCGAAGCCCGAAACGACGCTCGTCGGCAACCCCCCTTTTGGGCCCCCCGGGGCCTGTGGCGTCGCTCCTCGGCAACCCTCTCTTGGGGACCCCCGGTGCCCAAAATCTCGCCCCTCGGCAACCCCCCTTTGGGGACCACCGGCGCCCGAGGCGCCGCCCCTAAGCCAGCCCCGTCTTGGGGACCCGAGGCGCCCGAGGCTCCGCCCCTCGGCCAGCCCGCCTTGGGGACCCGAGGCGCCCGAGGCTCCGCCCCTCGGCAGCCCCGTCTTTGGGACTCCCGACGCCCGAGGCGCCGCCCAACGGCCAGCCCCGCCTTCGGGACCCCCGGCATTCGAGGCTCCGTCCCTCGGCCAGCCCCGCCTTGGGGAACCCCGGCGCCCGGGGCGCCACCCATCGGCCAGCCCCGCCTTGGGGACCCCCGGCGCCCGAGGCTCCGCCCCTCGGCCAGGCCTGCCCTGGGGACCTTCGGCGCCCGAGGCTCCGCCCCTCGGCCAGCCCCGCCTTGGGGACCCCCGGCATTCGAGGCTCCGCCCCTCGGCCAGGCCCGCCTCGGGGACCCTTGGCGCCCGAGTCTTCGCCCCTCGGCAACCCCCTTTTGGGGACCCTCGGCGCCCGAGGCGTCGACCCTTGGCAACTCCCCCTTGGGGTGCTCCAGTGCCCAAAATGTCGTCCCTCGGGAATCCTTCTTGGGGAACCCGCTGCCCGAAATGCCGTCCCTCGGCAACCCCCCCTTCGGGGACCCCTGGCGCCTGAGGCGCCTCCCCTCGGCAACCCGCCCTTAGGGACCTACGGCGCCCGAGGCTCCGCCCCTCGGAACCCCCCCTTGGGGACCCCCCGGCGCCCGAGTCTTTGCCCCATGGCTGGCGCACATTGGGGACCTTTGACGCCCGAGTCGTCGCCCCACGGCAACCAACCTTCGGGGACCCTCGGCGCCCAAGAGCTCGCCCCTCGGCAACCCCCCCTTGGGTACCGCCGGCGCCCGAGGCGCCGCCTCTCAGCCAGCTTCGACTTGGGGACCCATGGCGCCCGAGGCTCCACCCCTCGGCCAGGCCCGCCTTGTGGACCCACGGCGCCCGAGGCTCCGCCCATCGGCCAGCCCCGCTTCGGGGACCCCAGGCGCCCGAGGCGCCGCCCCTCGGCCAGGGCCGCCTTAGGGACCCCCGGCGCCCGAGGCTCCGCCCCTCGGCCATCCCCGCCTTGGGGACCCTTGGCGCCCGAGGCTCCGCCCCTCGGCCAGGCCCACCTTGGGGACCCGAGGCGCCCGAGGCGCCGCCCCTCGGCCAGCCCCGCCCTGGGGAGTCCCGGTTGCCGTGGCGTCGCCCCTCGGCAATTCCGCCTTGGGGACCCCAGGGACTCCCTCACCCCGGTGCCTGACATGTCGCCCCCCGGAGTTCCCACCGGGGACCCCACCTCAAGGTGCCCAAGATGCCGCCCTCTGGGAGCGCCCGCCGGGAACCCCTGCCCCCGTTGCCTGAAATGCAGGCCCCCCGGGAGCCCCCGCCGGGGACCTCCCGGCGCCCGGTGCCCGAAATGTCGCCCCTCGGGAGCCCCACCCGGGGACCCCTCCTGCGTGCCCGAAATGTCGCCCTCCCGAAAACACCTATTGGGGAGCCCCGGTGCCAAAAATGTGGGCCCTCGGGAACCCCCCTTTGGGGACCCCCGGTGCCCAAAATGTCGTCCGTCGGGAACCCCCCTTGGGGGCCCCCGGCGCTTGAGGTGTCGCCCCTCGGACCCCCTCTTTGTGATCCCCGACGCCCGAGGTGTTGCCCAGCGGAAACCACTCCTTGGGGACCCCCGGCGCCCGAGGCGCCGCCCCTCGGCCAGGCCCGCCTTGGGGACCCTCGGCGCCCGAGGCTCCGCCCTTCGGGCAGCCCCGCCTTGGCGACTTCCGGCGCCCGAGGCGCCGCCCCTCGGCCATCCCCGCCCATGGCGACCCGAGGCGCCTGAGTCGCCGCCCACCGGCCAGCCCCGCCTTGGGGACCCCCGACGACCGAGGTCTCGCCCATCGGCAAACTCCCCCTTGGGGAAAACCAGGGCCTGAGGGCTCGGCCCTCAGGAACCCCGCTTGGGGACCCCCGGCGCCCGAGGTGTCGCCCCTCGGACCCCCTCTTTGGGATCCCCGGCGCCCGAGGTGTTGCCCAGCGAAAACCCCTCCTTGGGGACCCCCGGTGCCCGAGGCGCCGCCCCTCGGCTAGCCCCGCCTTGGGAATCCGCGACGCCCATGGCGCCGCCCCTCGGCCAGCCCCCTTTTGGGGACGCTCGGCACCCAAAGCGCCCACACTCGGCCAGCCCCTCCTTTTGGGACCGCCGGCGCCCGAGGCGCCGCCCCACGGAAACAGCGCCTCAGGGACACCCAGCGCTGGAGGCGTCGCCGCTCGGCAACCCCCCCTTTTGGGCCCCCCGGGGCCTGTGGCGTCGCTCCTCGGCAACCCCCTCTTGGGGACCCCCGGTGCCCAAAATCTCGCCCCTCGGCAACCCCCCCGTTGGGGACCACCGGCGCCCGAGGCGCCGCCCCTAAGCCAGCCCCGCCTTGGGGACCCCCGGCGCCCGAGGCTCCGCGCCTCGGCCAGCCCCGCCTTGGGGACCCGAGGCGCCCGAGGCGCCGCCCTCGGCAGCCCCGTCTTGGGGACTCCCGACGCCCGAGGCGCCGCCAACGGCCAGCCCCGCCTTGGGGACCCGAGGCGCCCGAGGCGCCGCCCCTCGGCAGCCCCGTCTTGGGGACTCCCGACGCCCGAGGCTCCGCCCCTCGGCCAGGCCTGCCCTGGGGACCTTCGGCGCTCGAGGCTCCGCCCCTCGGCCAGCCCCGCCTTGGGACCCCCGCATTCGAGGCTCCGCCCCTCGGCCAGCCCCGCCTTGGGGACCCCAGGCGCCCGAGGCTCCGCCCCTCGGCCAGCCCCGCCTTGGGGACCTTCGGCTCCCGAGGCTCCGCCCCTCGGCCAGGCCCGCCTTGGGGACCCGTGGCGCCCGAGGCTCCGCCCCTCGCCCAGGCCCGCCTTGGGGACCCTCGGCGCCCGAGGCTCCGCCCCTCGGCCAGCCCCGTCTTGGGGACCCTCGGCGCTCGAGGCACCGCCCCTCGGCCAGCCCCGCCTTGGGGTCCCCCGGCGCCCGAGTCTTCGCCCCTCGGCAACCCCCTTTTGGGGACACCCGGCGCCCGAGTCGTCGACCCTCGGCAACTCCCCTTGGGGTGCACCAGTGCCCAAAATGTCGTCCCTCGGGAATCCTTCTTGGGGAACCCGCTGCCCGAAATGTCGTCCCTCGGCAACCCCCCCTTCGGGGACCCCTGGCGCCCGAAACGCCTCCCCTCGGCAACCCCCCCTTAGGGACCTACGGCGCCCGAGGCTCCGCCCCTCGGAACCCCCCCCTTGGGGACCCGCGGCGCCCGAGGCTTTGCCCCATGGCTGGCGCACATTGGGGACCTTTGACGCCCGAGTCGTCGCCCCACAGCAACCAACCTTCGGGGACCCTCGGCGCCCAAGAGTTCGCCCCTCGGCAACCCCCTCTTGGGTACCGCCGGCGCCCGAGGCGCCGCCTCTCGGCCAGCTTCGACATGGGGACCCATGGCGCCCGAAGCTCCGCCCCTCGGCCAGGCCCGCCTTGTGGACCCCCGGCGCCCGACGCTCCGCCCCTCGGCCAGCCCCGCTTCGGGGACCCCAGGCGCCCGAGGCTCCGCCCCTCGGCCAGCCCCGCTTTCGGGACTTTCGGCGCCCGAGGCTCCGCCCCTCGGCCAGGCCCGCCTTGGGGACCCTTGGCGCCCGAGGCTCCGCCCCTCGGCCAGGCCCACCTTGGGGACCCGAGGCGCCCGAGGCTCCGCCTTTCGGCCAGCCCCGCCCTGGGGAGTCCCGGCGCCCGTGGCGTCGCCCCTCGGCAATTCCGCCTTGGGGACCCCAGGGACTCCCTCACCCCGGTGCCTGACATGTCGCCCCCCGGAGTTCCCACCGGGGACCCCACCTCACGGTGCCCAAGATGCCGCCCTCTGGGAGCGCCCGCCGGGAACCCCCGCCCCCGTTGCCTGAAATGCAGGCCCCCCGGGAGCCCCCGCCGGGGACCTCCCGGCGCCCGGTGCCCGAAATGTCGCCCCTCGGGAGCCCCACCCGGGACCCCTCCTGCGTGCCCGAAATGTCGCCCCTTCGAAAACACCTATTGGGAGCCCCGGTGCCAAAAATTGGGCCCTCGGGAACCCCCCTTTGGGGACCCGGGTGCCCAAAGCGTCGTCCCTTGGGAACCTCCCTTAGGGACCCCCGGTGCTCAAAATGTCGGCCCTCGGGAGCCCGACTTGGGGACCCCCGGTGCCCAAAAGTTCGTCTCTCGGAAACCTCCCTTGAGGACCCCCGGTGCCCAAAATGTCGTCCGTCGGGAACCCCCCCTTGGGGACCCCCGGCGCCCAAAATGTCGGCCATCGGAAACCCCCCTTGGGGACCCCCGGTGCCCAAAATGTCGACCCTCGGGAACCCCCCTTGGGGACCCCCAATGCCCAAAATGTCGGCCCTCGGGAACCCCCCTTGGGGACCCCCGGCGCCCAAAATGTCGGCCCTCGGGAACCCCCCTTGGGGACCCCCGGCGCCCAAAATGTCGGCCCTCGGGAACCCCCCTTGGGGACCCCCGGTGCCCAAAATGTCGTCCGTCGGGAACCCCCCTTGGGGACCCCCGGTGCCCAAAATGTCGTCCCTCGGGAACCCCCCTTGGGGACCCCCGGCGCCCAAAATGTCGTCTCTCGGGAACCCCCCTTGGGGACCCCCAGGTGCCCAAAATGTCGTCCGTCGGGAACCCCCCTTGGGGGCCACCGGCGCCCGAGGTGTCGCCCCTCGGACCCCCTCTTTGGGATCTCCGGCGCCCGAGGTGTTGCCCAGCGAAAACCCCTCCTTGGGGACCCCCGGCGCCCGAGGCGCCGCCCCTCGGCCAGGCCCGCCTTGGGGAACCTCGGCGCCCGAGGCTCCGCCCCTCGGCCAGGCCCGCCTTGGGGACCCTCGGCGCCCGAGGCTCCGCCCTTCGGCCAGCCCCGCCTTGGGGACCCTCGGCGCCCGAGGCTCCGCCCTTCGGCCAGCCCCGCCTTGGGGACTTCCGGCGCCCGAGGCGCCGCCCCTCGGCCATCCCCGCCCATGGCGACCCGAGGCGCCCGAGGCGCCGCCCATCGGCCAGCCCCGTTTTGGGGACCCCCGACGACCGAGGTCTCGCCCATCGGCAAACTCCCCCTTGGGGAAAACCAGGGCGTGAGGGCTCGGCCCTCGGCAACCCCCTTTGGGGACCCCCGGCGCCCGAGGCGCCGCCCCTCGGCTAGCCCCGCTTTGGGAATCCGCGACGCCCATGGCGCCACCCCTCGGCCAGCCCCCTTTTAAGGACGCTCGGCACCCAAAGCGCCCACACTCGGCCAGCCCCCCCTTTTGGGACCGCCGGCGCCCGAGGCGTCGCCCCACGGCAACAACGCCTCAGGGACCCCCAGCGCCGGAGGCGTCGCCGCTCGGCAACCCACCCTTTGGGACCTCCGAAGCCCGAAACGACGCCCGTCGGTAACCCCCCCTTTGTAACTCCCAGCGCCCGATGCGTCGCTCCTCGGCAACCCCCCCTTTTGGGCCCCCTGGGGCCTGTGGCGGCGCTCCTCGACAACCCCCCTTTGGGGACCACCGGCGCCCGAGGCGCCGCCCCTAAGCCAGCCCCGCCTTGGGGACCCCCGGCGCCCGAGGCTCCGCCCCTCGGCCAGCCCCGCCTTGGGGACCCACCGCTCCCGAGGCTCCGCCCCTCGGCCAGGCCCGTCTTGGGGACCCTTGGCGCCCGAGGCTCCGCCCCTCGGCCAGGCCTGCCTTGGGGACCCTCGGCGCCCGAGGCTCCGCCCCCCTTTGGCCAGCCCCGCCTTGGGGTCCCCAGGCGCCCGAGTCTTCACCCCTCGGCAACCCCTTTTTGGGGACACCCGGCGCCCGAGGCGTCGACCCTCGGCAACTCCCCCTTGGGGTGCACCAGAGCCCAAAATGTCGTCTCTCGGGAATCCTTCTTGGGGAACCCGCTGCCCGAAATGTCGTCCCTCGGCAACCCCCCCTTCGGGGACCCCTGGCGCCCGAGGCGCCTCCCCTCGGCAACCCCCCCTTAGGGACCTACGGCGCCCGAGGCTCCGCCCCTCGGAACCCCCCCTTGGGGACCCCCGGCGCCCGAGGCTTTGCCCCATGGCTGGCGCACATTGGGGACCTTTGACGCCCGAGTCGTCGCCCCACGGCAACCAACCTTCGGGGACCCTCGGCGCCCAAGAGCTCGCCCCTCGGCAACCCCCCCTTGGGTACCGCCGGCGCCCGAGGCGCCGCCTCTCGGCCAGCTTCGACTTGGGGACCCATGGCGCCCGAGACTCCGCCCCTCGGCCAGCCCCGCCTCGTGGACCCACGGCGCCCGAGGCGCCGCCCATCGGCCAGGCCCGCCCTAGGGACCCCAGGCGCCCGAGGCGCCGCCCCTCGGCCAGGGCCGCCTTAGGGACCCCCGGCGCCCGAGGCTCCGCCCCTCGGCCAGCCCCGCCTTGGGGACCCTCGGCGCCCGAGGCTCCGCCCCTCGGCCAGGCCCACCTTGGGGACCCTCGACGCCCGAGGCTCCGCCCCTCGGCCAGGCCCGCTTTGGGGACTCCCGGCGCCCGAGGCTCCGCCCCTCGGCATCCCCCCATGGGGAGCCCCGGCGCCCGTAGCGTCGGCCCTCGAAAATCCCCCCTTGGGGACCCTCGGAGACCGAGGTGTCGATCCTCAGCAACCCCCCATTTGGGGACCCACGGCATTCAAATTGTCACCCCTCGGCATGTTCCCCCTTAGGGACCTCTGGCACCCGAGGTGTCGCCATTTGACGGCCCCCTCTTGGGGAACCCCGGCGCCCAAGGCGTCGCCCCTCGGGAAACCCCCACTGGGGTGCCCCAGCGACCGAGGTGTCGCTCTCGGCAACCCCCCTATTGGGGATCCCTGACGACCGAGGGCTCGCCCCTCGGCAAACTCCCCTTTTGGGACAACCAGGGCCTGAGGGTTCGCCCCTCGGCAACCCCCCTTTGGGGACCCCCGGCGCCCGAGGTGTCGCCCCTCGGCAACCCCGCCTTGGAGAGTCCCGGAGCCCGAGGTGTCACCCGTCGGCAACCCACCCCTTGGGGAGCCCCGGCGCCCGAGGTGCCGCCCCTCGGCCAGCCCCGCCCTTGGGACGCCCGGCGCCCGAGACACCGTCTCTCGGCCAGTCTCGCCATGGGGACCCCCGGCGCCCAAAGCGCCTCCCCTCGGCCAGCCCCGCCTTGGGGATCTCTGGTGCCCGTGGCATCGCCCCTCAGCAATCCCGCCTTGGGGACCCCAGGGGCTCCCTCACCCCGGTGCCTGACATGTCGCCCCCCGGAGTTCTCACCGGGGACCCCACCTCACGGTGCCCAAGATGCCGCCCTTTCGAAGCGCCCGCTGGGAACCCCCGCCCCCTTGCCTGAAATGGAGCCCCCCCGGGAGCCCCCGCCGGGGACACCCCGGCACCCGGTGCCCGAAATGTCGCCCCTCGGGAGCCCCACCCGGGGACCCCACCTGCGTGCCCGAAATGTCGCCCTCCCGAAAACACCTATTGGGGAGCCCCGGTGCCAAAAATGTGGGCCCTCGGGAACCTCCCTTTGGGGACCCGAATGCCCAAAACGTCGTCCCTTGGGAACCTCCCTTGGGGTTCCCCGGTGCTCAAAATGTTCCTCGGGAGCCCGACTTGGGGACCCCCGGTGCCCAAAAGTTCGTACCTCGGAGAACCCTCTTGGAGACCCCCGGTGCCAAAAATGTTGCCCCTCGGGAACCCCCCTTGGGGACCCCCGGTGCCCAAAATGTCTGAGGCGTCCCCCTCTCAGAAACCCCCCACTTTGGGAACCCTCGCGACCGAGGCGCCCCCCCATTCGGCAACCCCTTCTTGGGGACCCCCGGCACCTGAGGCGCCACCCCTCGGCCAGCCTCGCCTTGGGAACCCGCGACGCCCATGGTGCCGCCCCTCAGCCAGCCCTGCCTTGGGGACCCCTGACGCCCGAGGCTCCGCCCGTCGGCCAGGCCCGCCTTGGGGACCCGAGGCGTCCGAGGCGCCGCCCCTCGGGAGCCCCTTTTTGGGGACTCCCGGCGCCTGAGGCGCCGCCCATCGGCCAGCCCCGCCTTGGGGACCCTTAGCGCCTGAGGCGCCGCCCCTCGGCCAGACCTGCCTTGGGAACCCTTGGCGCCCGAGGCTCCGCCCCTCGGCCAGGCCCGCCTTGGGGACCCTCGGCGCCCGAGGCTCCGCCCCTCGGCCAGCCCCGCCTTGGGGACACTTAGCGCCCGAGGCTCCGCCCCTCGGCCAGGCCCCACCTTGGGGACCCCCGGCGCCCGAGGCTCCGCCCCTAAGCCAGCCCCACCTTGGGGACCCCCGGCGCCCGAGGCTCCGCCCCTCGGCCAGCCCCGCCTTGGGGACCCGAGGCGTCCGAGGCGCCGCCTCTCGGGAGCCCCTTTTTGGGGACCCCCGGCGCCCGAGGCGCCGCCCACCGGCCTGCCCCGCCTTGGGGACCCCCGGCGCCCGAGGCTCCGCCCCTCGGCCAGCCCCGCCTTGGGGACCCTTAGCGCCCGAGGCTCCGCCCCTCGGCCAGGCCCCACCTTGGGGACCCTTGGCGCCCGAGCCTCCGCCCTTCGGCCAGCCCCGCCTTGGCGACTTCCGGCGCCCGAGGCGCCGCCCCTCGGCCATCCCCGCCCATGGGGACCCCCGTCGCCCGGGGCGCCGCCCCTCGGCCAGCCCCGCCTTGAGGACCGCCGACGACCGAGGCTCCGCCCCTCGGCCAGGCCCGCCTCAAGGACCCCCGGCGCCCGAGTCTCCGCCCCTCGGCCAGCCCCGCCTATGGGACCCTTGGCGCCCGAGGCTCCGCCCCTCGGCAAGGCCCGCCTTGGGGACCCCCGACGACCAAAGGCTCGCCCATCGGCAAACTCCCCTTTTGGGAAAGCCAGGGCCCGAGGGCTCGGCCCTCGACAACCTTCTTTGGGGACCCCCGGCGCCCGAGGTGTCGCCCCTCATCCCCCCTCTTTGGGATCCCTGGCGCCCGTGGTGTTGCCCAGCGGAAACCCCCCCTTGGGGACCTGAGGCGCCCGAAACTTTGCCCCTCGGGAACACCCTCTTGGGGAACCCCGGCGCCCGAGGCGTCGCCCCTCGGAAACCCCTCCTTGGAGATCCCCGGCGCCCGAGTCGTCGCCCCTCGGCAACCACAGCCCGGTGACTCCTGGCGCCCGAGGTGACGCCCCTCGGCAACCCCCCCTTTGACAGCCCCAGCGCCCAAGGCGTCGCCCCTCGGCAACCTCCCCTTGGGGAGTCCCGGCGACCGATGTGTCGCCCTTCGGAAACCCTCCTGGGGGACCCCCAGCGCACGAGGGCTCGCCCCTCGGCAACCCCCCGTTTGGGGAACCCTGGCGCCCGAGTAGTCGCCTCTCGGCAACCCTGCCTTGGATATTGTCGCACCTCGGCAATACCCCCTTGGAGAGCCCCGGCGCCCGAGGTGTCGTCTCTTGGCAACCTCAGCCCGGTGACTTTCGGCGCCCGAGGTGACGGCCCTCAGACACCCCCTCTTGGGATACAGCGGCGACCGAAATGACGCCCCTCGGCAACCGCCCCTTGGGGAGCCCCGGCGACCGAGGCTTTGCTCCTCGGCAACCCCCTCTTGGGGACGCCCGGCGCCCGAGATCTCGCCCCTCGGAAACCCCCCCTTGGGGACTCTCGGCGCCCGAGGCGTCGCCCCTTGGCCAGCCCCGCCTTGGGGACCCCCGGCAGCCGAGAGCTTGCTCCTCGGCCAGGCCCGCCTTGGGGACCCTCGGTGCCCGTGGCGCCAGCCATCGGCCAGCCCCTTTTTGGGGACCCCCAACACCCGGGGCGCCGCCCCTCGGCCATCCCCGCATTGGGGATCCCCGGCGCCCGAGGCTAGGCCCCTCGGCCAGGCCTGCACTGGGGACCCCCGACGACCGAGGGCTCGCCCATCGGCAAACTCCCCCTTGGGGAAAACCAGGGCCTTAGGGCTCGGCCCTCGGCAACCCCCTTTGGGGACCCCCGGCGCCCGAGGTGTCGCCCCTCGGACCCCCTCTTTGGGATCCCTGGAGCCCAAGGTGTTGCCCAGCAGAAACCCCCCCTTGAGGACCTGAGGCGCCGGAAGTGTCGTTCTTCGGGATCACCCCCTTGGGGACCCCCAGCGCCCGAGGTGTCGCCCCTCGGAACCCTCCTAAGGGGAGCCCTGGCGCCTGAGGTGTCGCCCCTCGGCAACCCTCCCTTGGAGATCCCCGGTGCCCGAGCTGTCGCCCCTCGGCAACCTCAGCCCGGTGACTCCTGGTGCCCGAGGTGACGCCCCTCGGCAACCCCCCCTTTGGCAGCCCCAGCGCCCGAGGCATCACCCCTTGGCAACCTCCCCTTGGGGAATCCCGGCGACCGATGTGTCGCCCCTCGGAAACCCCCCCTAGGGAACCCCGGGGCCCGAGGGCTCGCCCTTCGGTAACCCCCCATTTGGGGACCCCCGGCGCCCGAGGTGTCGCCTCTCGGCAACCCTGCTTTGGGGAGCATTGGAGCCCGAGGTGTTGCACCTCGGCAATACCCCCTTGGAGAGCCCCGGCGCCCGAGGTGTCGATCCTCAGCAACCCCCCATTTGGGGACCCACGGCGTTCAAAGTGTCGCCCCTCGGAAAGCCCCCCCTTAGGGACCCCCGGCACTTGAGGTGTCGCCCCTTGACAGCCCCCTCTTGGGGAAACCTGGCGCCCGAGGCACCGCCCTTTTTGGGACCCCCGGCGCCCGAGTGATGTGCCTCGGCAACCCCATCTTGGGGACTCTCGGCGCCCGAGGCACCGACCCTCGGCCAGCCCCCCTTTGGGGACCCTCGGCACCCAAAGCACCCACACTCGGCAGCCCCCCCTTTTGGGACCACTGGCGCCCGAGGCGTCGCCCCACGGCAACAACGTTTCGGGGACCCCCATGCCGGAGGCGTCGCCGCTCGGCAACCCACCTTTTGGGACCCCTGAAGCCCGAGGCGACGCCCCTCGGCAACCTCCCCTTTGGAACTCCCGGCGCCTGATGCGTCGCCCTTCGGCAACCCCCCTTTTTGGGACCCCCTGGCGCCCGTGGCTTTGCTCCTCGACAACCCCCTCTTGGGGACCCCCGGCGCCTGAGATCTTGCCCCTCGGCAACCCCTATTTGGGGACCCCAGCTCCCGAGGTGCCGCCCCTAAGCCAGCCCCGCCTTGGGGACCCCCGGCGCCTGAGGCTCCGCCCCTCGGCCAGGCCCGCCTTGGGGACCCTCAGTGCCTGTGGCGCTGCCCCTCGGCAGCCCTGCCTTGGGGACCCCCGGCCGCCCGAGGCGCCGCCCCTCGGCAACCCTCCCTTGGGAACCCCTGGCGCTCGATGTGTCGCCCCTGAGCAACCCCACCTTGGGGACTCTCGGCGCCTGAAGCGTGTCCGCTCAGCATCCCTCTCCTCGCGGACCCTCGGCCCTGGAGGCGTCGCCCTTCTGTAACCCCACCTTGGGGAACCAAGGCGCCCGAGGCGTTGCCCCTCAACAACCACCCCTTGAGCGCCCCCCGGCGCCCGAGGCGTCGACCCTCGGCAAACCCTCTTGGGGACTCGCGGCACCCGAGGCATTGCCCCTCAACAACCTTCCCTTTTGGACCCCTGGCGCCCGAGGCGTTGCCCCTCGGCAACCCTCCCTTGGGAACCCCTTGGCGCTCGAGGTCTCGCCCCTGAGCAACCCCACCTTGGGGACTCTCGGCGCCTGAGGCGTGTCCGCTCAGCAACCCCCTCCTCGCGGACCCTCGGCCCCCGAGGCGCCGCCCTTCTGTAACCCCACCTTGGGGAACCATGGCGCCCGAGGCATCGCCCCTCGGCAACCACCCCTTGGGGACCCCCCGGCGCCTGAGGCGCCTCCCCTCGGCAACCCCCCCTTAGGGACCTATGACGCCCGAGACGCCGCCCCTTTGGCAACCCCCCCTTTGGGGACCCCCGGTACCCGAGGCTTTGCCCCTGCCGCCGCCCATTGGGGACCTCCGACGCCCAAGGTGTCGCCCCATGGCAACCACGCCTCGGGGACCCCCTGCGTCGAAGGCGTCGCCGCTCGGCAACCCTCCCTTTGGCACCCCCGGCGCCCAAGGCGACGCCCCTCGGCAACCCCTCCTTGAGGACCCCCGGCGCCCAAGGGCTCGCTGCTCGGCAACCCTCCCTTAGGGACCTATGGCGCCCGAGACGCCGCCCCTGGGCAACCCCCGCTTGGGGACCCCCAGTGCTTGAGGCTTTGCCCTTGCCGCCGCCCACTGGGGACCTTCAACGCCCAAGGCGTCGCCCCATGGCAACCACGCCTCGGGGACCCCCGGCGCCGAAGGCGTCGCCTCTCGGCAACCCACCCTTTAGCACCCCCGATGCCCAAGGCGACGCCCCTCGGCAACCCCTCCTTGAGGACCCCCGGCGCCCAAGGGCTTGCCGCTCGGCAACCCCCCCTTTGGGAACCCCAGCGGCTGTGGCGTTGCTCCTCGGCAACCCCCCTTTGGAAACCCCGGCGCCCGAGAGCTTGCCCTTCGGCAACCCCCTCTTGGGGACCCCCGACATTTGAGGCGTCGCCTCTCGGCCAGCCCCTCCTTGGAAACCCATGCCGCCCGAGGCTCCGCCCCTCGGCCAGCCCCACCTTGGGGACCCCCGGCGCCCGAGGCTCCGCCCCTCGGCCATCCTCGCCTTGGGGATCCCCGGCGCCCGAAGCGCCGCCCCTCGGCCAGCCCCGCCTTGGGGAGCCCGGGTGCCCGAGGCTCTGCCCCTCGTCCAGGCCCGCCTTGGGGACCCTCGGCGCCCGAGGCGCCGCCCCTCGGCCAGCCCCACCCTGGGGACCCCCGGCGCCCGTGGCGTTGCCCCTCGGCCAGCCCCGCCTTGGGGTCCCCAGGCACTCTCCCACCCCGGTACCCGACATGTCGCCCCCCGGAGTTCCTGCCGGGGACCCCACCTCACGGTGCCCGAAATGCTGCCCCCTGGGAGCGTTTGCCAGGGACCCCCCGGCGCCCGGTGCCCGAAATGTCACGCCTCGGGAGCTCCCGCCTGGGATCCCTCCTTCCGGTGCCCGAAATATCGCCCCCCGGGACCCCCTGCCGGGGAACCCCTTGCGTGCCTGAAATGTCGCCCCCCCAAAAACCCCTATTGGGGACCCCTGGTGCCAAAAATGTTGGCCCTCGGAAACCCCCCTTGGGGACCCTCGGTGCCCAAAATGTCGGCCCTCTGGAACCCCCTTTGGGGACCCCCGGTGCCCAAAATGTCGGCCCTCGGGAACCACCCTTGGGGACCTCCGGTGCCCAAAATGTCGGCCCTCGGGAACCCCCCTTGGGGACCCCCAGTGCCCAAAATGTCGGCCCTCAGGAACCCCGCTTGGGGACCCCCGGTGCCCAAAATTTCGCACTTCGGGAGGCCGACTCGGGGAACCCCCTTCCCTGGTGCCTGAAGTGTCATCCCTTGGGAGGCCGACCGGGGGAAGCCCCTTCCCTGGTACCCGAAGTGTTACCCTTCGGGTGGCCGCCCAAGGCAACCCTCTTTCCCAGTACCTGAAATGTTGCCCCCGGGGAGGCCGCCAGGGGGAACCCCCTTTCCTGGTGCCCGACCTGTCACCCCTCGGGAGGCCGCCAGGGGGACCCTCTTTCCCCAGTGCCTGAAGTGTCGCCCCTCGGGAGGCCGCCCAGGGGAGCCCTCATCCCCAGTGCCTGAAGTATTGCCCCTCGGGAGGCCGCTGGGGGGAGCCCCCTTTCTCTGAGACCGAAATGTCACCCATCAGGAGGCCGCCCGGGGCAACACCCTTCCCCAGTGCCCGAAGTGTCGCCCCTTGTGATGCCGCCCGGGAGAACCCCCTTGCCTGGTGCTCGAAGTGTCGCCCCTCGGGATGTCGCCCGGGGGAACCCTCTTCTCCAGTACCCGAAGTGTCGTCCCTCGGGAGGCTGCCCGGGGGAACCCCCTTCCCCGGTGCCTGAAGTGTCGCCCCTCGGGAGGCCACCCGGGGGAACCCTCTTTCCCAGTGCCCAAAATGTCACCCCTCAGGAGGCTGCCCGGGGGACCCCCCTTCCCCAATGCCCGAAGTGTCGGACAACTGTAGGCTTCTCAGGGGAACCCTCCTTCCCAGTACCGAAGTGTCGCTCCTTGGGAGGTCGCCCGGGGTACCCGCCTTTTCCATGCACGAAGTGTCGCCCCTCGGGAGGCCGCCCGGGGGACCCCCCTTCCCCGGTGCCTGAAGTGTCACACCACAGGAGGCCGCTGGGGGACCCACCTTTCCCGGTGCCCGAAGTGTTGCACCACAGTAGGCTGCCCAGGGGACCCCCCTTTCCCGGTTCCCGAACTGTCGCCGCTAAGGAGGCCCCCCGGGGGACCCCCATTTCCTGGTTCCCGAAGTGTCGCCCCCTCGAGAGGCCGCCCGGGGGGACCCCCCTTTCCCTGTGCACGAGATGCCGCCCCTTGGGAGGCCGCTCTGGGAACCCCCCTTCCCCCGTGCCTGAAGTGTCGCCCCTTGGGAGGCCGCCCGGGGGACACCCCTTCCCGGTGCCCGAAGTGTTGCCACTTGGGAGGGCGCCCAGGGGACCCCCCTTTCTCCGTGAACAAAGTGTCACACTTTGAAAAGCCACCCGAGGGAAACCCCTTTCCCTGAGCTCAAAGTGTCGCCCCGCGGGAGGCCGCCGGGGGGACCCGCCTTTCCCAGTGCGTGAAGGGTCTCCCTTCGGGAGGCTGCCAGGGCGTCCCCCCTTTCCTGGGGCCTGAAGTGTCGCCCCTCGGCAGGGTGTTTGGGGGAACCCCCTTCCCCGGTACCCGAAGTGTTACCCTTCGGGACTCCACCCAGGGGAACCCCCTTCCCAGTACCCGAAATGTCGACCGTCGGGAGGCCGCCCGGGGGAGCCCCCTGCTCCAGTGCCTGAAGTGTTGCCTGTCGGGAGGCCGCGAGGGTGAACCCCCTTCCCAGTGCCCAAAGTGTCGCGCCCTCGGAAGGCCACCCAGGGCAGCCTCCTTTCCCTAAAAGAGAAGTGTCACTCTTCGGGAGGCCACCATGGGGAACCCCCTTCTCTGGAGCCAGAAGTGTTGCCTCTTGGCACGCCTCCCAGGGGAACCCCCTTTTTCTGAGCCCAAAGTGTCAACCTTCGGGTGGCCTCCCAAGAGACCCCCCTTTCCCTGCGACCAAAGTGTCGCCCCTCGGTAGGCCGCCCGGGGGAAACCCCTTTCCCGGTGCCCAAAGTGTTGCCTCTTGGGAGGCCGTCCGGGGGACTCGCCCTTTCCCCGTGCACGAAGTGTCACTCTTCGAAAAGCCGTACGGGGGAACCCACTTCCCTGGTTCCCAAAGTGTCACTCCTCGGAAGGCTGCCCAGGGGATCCCCCTTTCCCAGTGCCCGAAGTGTTGCCCCTCAGGAGGCCGCCCGGGAGACCCCCCTTCCCCAGTGCCTGAAGTGTCACCACTTGGGAGGGTGCCCAGCAGGACCCCCCTTTCCCTGTGCATGAAGTGTCGCACTTTGAAAAGCCTCTCGGGGGAACTCCCTTTCCCGGTACCCAAAGTGTCGCCCCTCGGAAGGCTTCCCAGGGGAAACCCCTTTTCCTGAGCTCAAAGTGTCGCCCCGCGGGAGGCCGCCTGGGGGAACCCTCTTCTCCGCTGCCCAAAGTGTCGCCCCTCGGGAGGCCGCCTGGGGGAACCCTCTTTCCCAGTGCCCGAAATGTCACCTCTCAAGAGGCTGCCCGGGGGACCCCTCTTCTCCAGTGTCTGAAGTGTCGCAGCATTGTAGGCTGCCCAGGGGAACCCTCTTTCCCAGTACCAAAGCGTCGCCCCTCGGGAGGCCGCCCAGGGGAACCCCCTTTTTCTGAGCTCGAAGTGTCACCCCGCGGGAGGCCGCCTGTGGGACGCCCCTTTCCCAGTGCACGAAGTGTTTCCCTTCGGGAGGCCACCAGTGGGACCCCCCTTTCCTGGTGCCTGAAGTGTTGCCCCTTGGCGGGCCAACCAGGGGAACCTCCTTTCCCGGTACCTGAAGTGTCGCCCCTTGGGAGGCCGCCAGGGGGAGCCCTCTTTCTCAGTGCCTGAAGTGTCGCCCCTCAGGAGGCCGCCCGGGGAAACCCCCTTCCCCTGTTCTCAAAGTGTCGCCCCTCGGGATGCCACCCGGGTGAATCCCCTTCCCCAGTTCTTGAAGTGTCGCACCTCATGAGGCCGCCCGGGAGAGCCCCCTTTCCCTTAGACCAAAGTGGCGCCCCTCGGGAGGCCGCCCGGGGGAACCCCCTTCTCCGGAGCCAGAAGTCTTGCCTTTTGGGACGCCTCCCAGGGGAACCCCCTTTTTCTGAGCCCGAAGTGTCAACCTTCGGGAGGCCTCCCAAGAGACCCCCCTTTCCCTGAGACCGAAGTGTCTCCCCTCGGGAGGCCGCTCGTGTGAACCCCCTTTCCCGGTGCAAGTAGTGTCGCTCCTCGGGAGGCTGCCCTGGCGACCCCCCTTCCCAGGTGCCCAAAGTGTCGCACCACAGGAGGCCGCCCGGGGGACCCCTTTCCCGGTGACTGAAGTGTCGCCCCTCGGAAGGCCGACTGGGGAAACCGCATTCCCCGGTACCCGAAGTTTTACCCTTCGGGAGGCCGCCCAGGGGAACCCCTTCCCCAGTGTCCGAAGTGTCGCAGAAATGTAGGCTGCCCAGGGGAACCCTCTTTCCCTGTACCAAAGTGTCGCCCTTCGGAAGGCTGCCCGGGGGACCCACCTTTTCCGGTGCACAAAGTGTCGCCCCTCGGGAGACCGCCTAGCGAACCCCCTTTCCCATATGCCCGAAGTGTCGCACAACAGTAGGCTGCCTGGGAAACTCCCCTTTCCCAGTGCCTGAACTGTCGCCCCTCGGGAGGCCGCCCGGGGGACCCCTGTTTCCCCGTGCATGCAGTGTCGCTCTTCGAAAAGCCGCCCGGGGGAACCCACATGCCCAATGCCCAAAGTGTTGCCCCTTGGAAGGCTTGCCAGGGGATCCCCCTTTCCCTGAGCTTGAAGTGTCGCCCCGCGGGAGGCCGCCCGGGGAAACCCTCTTCTCCAGTGCCCAAAGTGTCGCCCCTCGAGAGGCCACCCGGGGGAACCCTCTTTCCCAGTGCCCAAAATGTCACCCCTCAAGAGACCGACCGGGGGACCCGCCTTCCCCAGTGCCTGAAGTGTCACACCACTGTCGGCTTCCCAGGGGAACCCTCTTTCCCAGTACCGAAGTGTTACCCCTCGGGAGGCCGCCCGGGGGACCCGCCTTTCCCGGTGCCGAAAGTGTTGCACCTCAGAAGGCCGCCCAGCAGACCCCCCTTCCCAAGTGCCCGAAGAGTCGCACCACATTAGTCTGGCTGGGAAACTCCACTTTCCCAGTGGCTGAAGTGTCACCCCTCGGGAGGCCGCCTGGGGGACCCGCCTTTCCTGGTTCCCAAAGTGTCGCACCTCGGAAGGCCACCCAGCGGACCCCCCTTCCCAAGTGCCCGAAGAGTCGCACCACATTAGGCTGTCCGGGAAACTCCACTTTCCCAGTGCCCGAAGTGTCGCCCCTCGGGAGGCCGTCCGGGGGACCCCCCTTTCCCCGTGCACGAAGTGTCGCTCTTCGAAAAGCTGTCCGGGGGAACCCACATCCCCGGTGCCCAGTGTCACCCCTCAGAAGGCTTCCCAGGGGATCCCCCTTTCCCTGAGCTTGAAGTGTCGCCCTGCGGGAGGCCGCCCTGGGGAACCCTCCTCTTTGGTGCCCAAAGTTTCGTCGCTCAGGAGACCGCCCTGGGGAACCCTCCTCTTTGCTGCCCAAAGTTTCGCCCCTCGGGAGGCCACCCGGGGGAACCCTCTTTCCCAGTGCCCGAAATGTCACCTCTCAAGAGGCTGCCCTGGGGACCCCCCTTCCCCAGTGCCTGAAGTGTCGCCGCTCAGGAGGCCGCCCGGGGGAACCCTCTTCTCCGGTGCCCAAAGTGTCGCCCCTCAGGAGGCCACCCGGGGGAACCCTCTTTCCCAGTGCCCAAAATGTCAACCCTCAAGAGGCCGACCGGGGGACCCGCCTTCCCCAGTGCCTGAAGTGTCGCACCACTGTCGGCTTCCCAGGGGAAGCCTCTTTCCCAGTACCGAAGTGTTACCCCTCGGGAGGCCGCCCGGCGGACCCGCCTTTCCCGGTGCCCAAAGTGTCGCACCTCGGAAGGCCGCCCAGCGGACCCCCCTTCCCAAGTGCCCGAAGAGTCGCACCACATTAGGCTGTCCGGGAAACTTCACTTTCCCAGTGGCTGAAGTGTCGCCCCTCGGGAGGCCGCCCGGGGGACCCCCCTTTCCTGGTGCCTGAAGTGTCGCAACATGGGAGGCCACCCGGGGGACCCTCCTTTCCCCGTGCACAAAGTGTCGCTCTTCGAAAAGCTGCCCGGGGGAACCCACATCCCCGGTGCCCAGTGTCACCCCTCAGAAGGCTTCCCAGGGGATCCCCCTTTCCCTGAGCTTGAAGTGTCGCCCCGCGGGAGGCCGCCCTGGGGAACCCTCCTCTTTGGTGCCCAAAGTTTCGCTATCGGGAGGCCACCGGGGGGAACCCTCTTTCCCAGTGCCCGAAATGTCACCTCTCAAGAGGCTGCCCGGGGGACCCCCCTTCCCCAGTGCCTGAAGTGTCGCCCCTCGGGAGGCCGCCCGGGGGAACCCCCTTTCCAGTGCCCGAAATGTCACCTCTCAAAAGGCTGCCCGGGGGAACCCCCTTCCCCAGTGTCCGAAGTGTCGCAGAAATGTAGGCTGCCCAGGAGAACCCTCTTTCCCTGTACCGAAGTGTCGCCCTTCGGGAGGCCGCCCGGGGGACCCCCCTTTCCCCGTGCACGAAGTGTTGCTCT
This sequence comes from Pithys albifrons albifrons, assembly GCF_047495875.1. Lineage (NCBI taxonomy): Eukaryota > Metazoa > Chordata > Aves > Passeriformes > Thamnophilidae > Pithys > Pithys albifrons. The sequence goes on along the minus strand of NC_092464.1, from coordinate 32,019 downwards.
TCAAGAAGCCACCCAGGGGAACCCACTTCCCCTGTGCCCAAAGTGTCGCCACTCGGAAGGCTTTCCAGGGGATCCCTCTTTCCCTGAGCTCGAAGTGTCGCCCCGCAGGAGGCCGCCCGGGGGAACCCTCGTCTTTGGTACCCAAATTGTCGCCCCTCGGGAGGCCAACCGGGGGAACCCTCTTTCCCAGTGCCCGAAATGTCACCTCTCAAGAGGCTGCCCGGGGGACCCCCCTTCCCCAGTGCCTGAAGTGTCAGAGCATTGCAGGCTGCCCAGGGGAACCCTCTTTCCCAGTACCAAAGTGTCGCCCCTCGGGAGGCCGCCCAGGGGAACCCCCTTTCCTGAGCTCGAAATGTCGCCCCGCAGGAGGCCGCCTGTGGGACGCCCCTTTCCCAGTGCGTGAAGTGTCTCCCTTCGGGAGGCCGCCAGTGGGACCCGCCTTTCCTCGTGCCTGAAGTGTCGCCCCTCGGCAGGCCGCCCAGGGGAACCTCCTTCCCCAGTACCCAAAGTGTCGCCCCTCGGGAGGCCGCCAGGGGGAGCCCTCTTCCCCAGTGCCTGAAGTGTCGCCCCTTGGGAGGCCGCCCGGAGCAACCCCCTTCCCCTGTTCTCAAAGTGTCGCTCCTCGGGAGGCCGGCCGGGTGAACCCCCTTCCCCAGTTCTTGAATTGTCGCCTCTCGTGAGGCCGCCCAGGAGAGCCCCCTTTCCCCGAGACCAAAGTGGCGCCCCTCGGGAGGCCGCCCGGGGGAAACCCCTTTCCCGGTGCCAAAAGTGTCACCCCTCGGGAGGCCGCCCGTGAGACCCCCCTTCCTCAGTGCCCGAAGTTTTGTACCACAGTAGGTTGCCCAGGGGATCCCCCTTTCCTGGTGCCCGAAGTGTCGCCACTTGGGAGGCCGCCCTAAGGAACCCCCTTTTCCCGGTGCCCGAAGTGTCGCCTCCTTGGAGGCCGCCCGGGGGACCCCCCTTTCCCCGTGCATGAAGTGTCACTCTTCGAAAAGCCGTACAGGGGAACCCACTTCCCCGGTGCCCAAAGTTTCGCCCCTCGGAAGGCTGCCTAGGGGATCCCCCTTTCTCTGAGCTCGAAGAGTCGCCCCACAGGAGGCCGCCCGGGAGACCCCCCTTCCCCAGTGCCCGAAGTGTTGCACCACAGTAGGCTGCCTGGGGGACCCCCCTTTCCTGGTGCCCGAAGTGTCGCCACTTGGGAGGACGCCCAGGGGACCCCCCTTTCTCCGTGCACGAAGTGTCGCACTTTGAAAAGCCTCTCGGGGGAACTCCCTTTCTCGGTACCCAAAGTGTCGCCCCTCGGAAGGCTGCCCAGGGGAAACCCCTTTTCCTGAGCTCAAAGTGTCGCCCCGCGGGAGGCCGCCCGGGGGAACCGCCTTTCCCAGTGTGCGAAGTGTCTCCCTTCGGGAGGCCGCCAAGGGTCCCCCCTTTCCTGGTGCCTGAAATGTCGCCCCTTGGCAGGCCGTTTGGGGGAACCCCCTTCCCCGGTACCCGAAGTGTTACCCTTCGGGACTCCGCCCAGGGGAACCCATTTCCCTGGTACCCTAAGTGTCGCCTGTCGGGAGGCCACCCGGGGGAGCCCCCTTCCCCAAAGCCTGAAGTGTTGCCCGTAGGGAGGCTGCGCGGGTGAACCCCCTTCCCAGTGCCTAAAGTGTTGCCCCCTCGGAAGGCCACCCGGGGCAGCCCCCTTTCCCTGGGACCGAAGTGTCGCCGCTCCGGAGGCCGCCTGGGGGAAACACCTTTCCTGATGCCAAAAGTGTCGCCCTTCGGGAGGCCGCCCTGGGGAACCCCCTTTCCCGGTGCCTTAAGTGTCGCACCTCGGGAAGCCGCCCGGGAGACCCCCGTTCCCCAGTGCCCGAAGTGTTGTACCACAGTAGGCTGCCCAGGGGATCCCCCTTTTGTGGCGTCCGAAGTGTCGCCACTTGGGAGGCCGTCTGGGGGACCCCCCTTTCCCCGTGCATGAAGTGTCGCACTTTGAAAAGCCGCCCAGGGGAACCCCCTTCCCCGGTACCCAAAGTGTTGCCCCTCGGAAGGCTGCCCAGTGGACCCTCCTTCCCAAGTGCCCGAAGTGTCGCACCACAGTAGGCTGCCCAGGAAACGTCCCCTTTCCCACTGCCCTAAGTGTTGCCCCTCGGGATTCTGCCCGGGGGACAACCCTTCCCCAGTGCCTGAAGTGTTGCACCACATTAGGCTGTCCGGGAAACTCCACTTTCCCAGGGCCCGAAGTGTTGCCCCTCGGGAGGCCGCCCAGGGGACCCCGCTTTCCCCGTGCACGAAGTGTCACTCTTCTAAAAGCCACCCGGGGGAACCCACTTTCCCGGTGCCCAAAGTGTCGCCCCTCAGAAGGCTTCCCAGGGGATCCCTCTATCCCTGAGCTTGAAGTGTCGCCCCGCGGGAGGCCGCCCAGGGGAACCCTTCTCTTTGGTGCCCAAAGTGTCGCCCCTCGAGAGGCCAACCGGGGGAACCCTCTTTCCCAGTGCCTGAAAAGTCACCTCTCAAGAGGCTGCCCTGGGGACCCCCCTTCCCCAGTGCCTGAAGTGTCGCAGCATTGTAGGCTGCCCAGGGGAACCCTCTTTCCCTGTACTAAAGCGTCGCCCCTCGGGAGGCAGCCAGGGGGAGCCCTCTTCCCCAGTGCCTGAAGTGTCGCCCCTCGGGAGGCCGCCCGGGGAAACCCCCTTCCCCTGTTTTGAAGTGTCGCCCCTCATGAGGCCGCACAGGGGAGCCCCCTTTCCCTGAGACCGAAGTGGCGCCCCTCGGGAGGCCGCCCGGGGGAACCCCCTTCTCTGGAGCCAGAAGTTTTGCCTTTTGGGACGCCTCCCGGGGGAACCCCCTTTTTCTGAGCCCGAAGTGTCAACCTTCGGGCGGCCTCCCAAGAGACCCCCCTTTCCCTGAGACCGAAGTGTCGCCCCTCGGGAGGCCGCCCGTGAGACTCCACTTCCCCAGTGCCCGAAGTGTTGTACCACAGTAGGCTGCCCAGGGGATCCCCCTTTCCCGGTGCCCGAAGTGTCGCCACTCAGGAGGCCGCCCGGGGGACCCCCCTTTACCCGTGCACGAAGTGTCGCTCTTCGAAAAGCCACTCGGGGGAACCCCCTTCCCCGGAGCCCAAAGTGTCGCCCCTCGGAAGGCTGCCCAGGGGATCCCCCTTTCCCTGAGCCCGAAGTGTCGCCCTGTGGGAGGCCACCCGGGGGAACCCTCTTTCCCGGTGCCCGAAATGTCACCCCTCATGAGGCCGCCCAGGGGACCCCCCTTCCCCAGTGCCTGAAGAGTCGCACCACTGTCGGCTTCCCAGGGGAACCCTCTTTCCCAGTACTGAAGTGTCGCACCTTGGATGGTCGCCCAGCGGACCCCCCTTCCCAAGTGCCCGAAGTGTCGCACAACATTAGGCTGCCAAGAAATTCCACTTTCCCTGTGCCCAAAGTGTCGCCCCTCGGCGGCCTCCCGGGGGATCCCCCTTCCCTGGGTGCCCGAAGTGTCTCCCCTCGGGAGGCCGCTCGTGTGAACCCCCTTTCCCGGTGCAAGTAGTGTTGCTCCTCGGGAGGCTGCCCTGGCGACCCCCCTTCCCAGGTGCCCAAAGTGTCGCACCACAGGAGGCCGCCCGGGGGACCCCCTTCCCGGAGCCTGAAGTATCGCCTCTCGAGAGGCCACCCGGGGGACCCCTATTTCCCAATGCCTGAAGTGTCGCCCCTGGAAAGGCTGACCGGGGGAACCACATTCCCCGGTACCCGAAGTTTTACCCTTCGGGAGGCCGCCCAGGGGAACCCCCTTCCCCAGTGTCCGAAGTGTCGCACAACAGTAGGCTGCCCGGGAAACTCCCCTTTCCCAGTGCCTGAAGTGTCGCCCCGTGGGAGGCCGCCCGGGGGACCCCCCTTTCCCCGTGCACAAAGTGTTGCTCTTCAAAAAGCCTCCCGGGGGAACCCACATCCACGGTGCCCAGTGTCACCCTTCGGAAGGCTTCCCAGGGGATCCCCCTTTCCCTGAGCTTGAAATGTCACCCCGCAAGAGGCCGCCCGGGGGATCCCTCTTCTCCGGTGCCCAAAGTGGTGCCCCTCGGGAGGCCGCCCGGGGAACCCCCCTTCTCCGGAGCCAGAAGTTTTGCCTTTTGGGACGCCTCCCGGGGGAACCCCCTTTTTCTGAGCCCGAAGTGTCAACCTTCGGGCGGCCTCCCAAGAGACCCCCCTTTCCCTGAGACCAAAGTGTCGCCCCTCGGGAGGCCGCCCGTGAGACTCCACTTCCCCAGTGCCCGAAGTGTTGTACCACAGTAGGCTGCCCAGGGGATCCCCCTTTCCCGGTGCCCGAAGTGTCGCCACATGGGAGGCCACCCGCGGGACCCCCCTTTCCTGGTGCCCGAAGTGTCGCCACATGGGAGGCCACCCGGGGGACCCTCCTTTCCCCGTGCACGCAGTGTCGCTCTTCGAAAAGCTGCCCAGGGGAACCCACATCCCCTGTGCCCAAAGTGTTGCCCCTCGGAAGGCTTCCCAGGGGATCCCCCTTTACCTGAGCTTGAAGTGTCGCTTCGCGGGAGGGCGCCCGGGGGAACCCTCTTCTCCGGTGCCCAAAGTGTCGCCCCTTGGGAGGCCACCCGGGGGAACCCTCTTTCCCAGTGCCCAAAATGGCACCCCTCAAGAGGCCGCCCGGGGGACCCCTCTTCCCCAGTGCCTGAAGTGTCACACCACTGTCGGCTTCCCAGGGGAACCCTCTTTCCCAGTACCGAAGTGTCGCCCCTCAGGAGGCCGCCTAGCGGACCCACCTTCCCAAGTGCCCGAAGAGTCGCACCACATTAGGCTGTCCGGGAAACTCCACTTTCCCAGTGCCCAAAGTGTCGCCACTTGGGAGGCCGCCCGGGGGACCCCTCTTTCCCCGTGCATGAAGTGTCGCTCTTCGAAAAGCCACCCAGGGGAACCCACATCCCCGGTGCCCAAAGTGTCGCCCCTCGGAAGGCTTCCCAGGGGATGCCTCTTTCCCTGAGCTTGAAGTGTCGCCCCGCGGAAGGCCGCCCTGGGGAACCCTCCTCTTTGGTGCCCAAAGTTTCGCCCCTCGGGAGGCCACCGGGGGGAACCCTCTTTCCCAGTGCCCGAAATGTCACCACTCAAGAGGCTGCCCGGGGGAACCCCCTTCCCCAGTGCCTGAATTGTCGCCCCTCGGGAGGCCCCCCGGGGGACCCCCCTTTCCCCATGCACGAAGTGTCGCTCTTCGAAAAGCTGCCCGGGGGAACCCACATCCCCTCTGCCCAAAGTGTTGCCCCTCGGAAGGCTTCCCAGGGGATCCCCCTTTACCTGAGCTTGAAGTGTCGCTTCGCGGGAGGGCGCCCGGGGGAACCCTCTTCTCCGGTGCCCAAAGTGTCGCCCCTCGGGAGGCCAACCGGGGGAACCCTCTTTCCCGATGCCCAAAATGTCACCCCTCAAGAGGCTGCCCGGGGGACCCGTCTTCCCCAGTGCCTGAATTGTCGCACCACTGTCCGCTTCCCAGGGGAACCTTCTTTCCCAGTACCGAAGTGTCACCCCTCGGGAGGCCGCCCCGGGGACCCGCCTTTCCCGGTGCCCAAAGTGTCGCACCTCGGAAGGCCGCCCAGCGGACCCCCCTTCCCAAGTGCCCGAAGAGTCGCACCATATTAGGCTGTCCGGGAAACTCCACTTTCCCAGTGCCTGAAGTGTCGCCCCTCGGGAGGCCGCCCGGGGGACCCCCCCTTTCCCAGTGCCCGAGGTGTCGCCCCTCAGAAGGCCACCCGGGGGACCCCCCTTTCCCCGAGCACGAAGTGTCGCTTTTCGAAAAGCCACCCAGGGGAACCCACTTCCCCTGGGCCCAAAGTGTCACCCCTCGGAAGGCTTCCCAGCGGATCCCTCTTTCCCTCAGCTCGAAGTGTCGCCCTGCGGGAGGCCGCCCAGATAACCCTCCTCTTTGGTGCCCAAAGTGTCACCCCTCGGGAGGCCACCCAGGGGAACCCTCTTTCCCAATGCCCGAAATGTCACCTCTCAAGAGGCTGCCCGGGGGACCCCCCTTCCCCAGTGCCTGAAGTATCGCAGTATTGTAGGCTGCCCAGGGGAACCCTCTTTCCCAGTACCAAAGTGTCGCCCCTCGGGAGGCCGCCCAGGGGAACTCCCTTTTCCTGAGCTCGAAGTGTCGCCCCGCGGGAGGCCGCCTGTGGGACCCCCCTTTCCCAGTGCGCGACGTGTCTTGCTTTGGGAGGCCGCCAGTGGGACCCCCCTTTCCTGGTGCCTGAAGTGTCGCCCCTCGGCAGGCCGCCCGGGGCACACCCCTTCCCCTGTTCTCAAAGTGTCGCCCTTCGAGATGCCGGCTGGGTGAACCCCCTTCCCCAGTCCTTGAATTGTCGCCTCTCGTGAGGCCGCCCAGGGGAGCCCCCTTTCCCTGCGACCTAAGTGGCTCCCCTCGGGAGGCTGCCCAGGGCAACCCCCTTCTCCGGAGCCAGAAGTCTTGCCTTTTGGGACGCCTCCCAGGGGAACCCCCTTTTTCTGAGCCCGAAGTGTCAACCTTCGGGAGGCCTCACAAGAGACCCCCCCTTTCCCTGAGACCGAAGTGTTGCCCCTATGGAGACCGCCCGGGGGAAACCCCTTTCCCGGTGCCCAAAGTGATGCCCCTCAGGAGGCCGCCCTCGGGAACCCCCTTTCCCTGAGACCGAAGTGTCGGCCCTCGGGAGGCCGCCCGTGAGACCCCCCTTCCCCAGTGCCCGAAGTGTTGTACCACAGTAGGCTGCCCAGGGGATCCCCCTTTTGCGGTGCCCGAAGTGTCACCACTTGGGAGGCCGCCCGGGGGACCCCCTTTACCCGTGCACGAAGTGTCGCTCTTCGAAAAGCCACCCGGGGAAACCCCTTCCCCAGAGCCCAAAGTGTCGCCCCTCGGAAGGCTGCCCAGGGGATCCCCCTTTCCCTGAGCTCGAAGTGTCGCCCCGCGGAAGGCCACCCGGGGGAACCTTCTTTCCCGGTGCCCGAAATGTCACCCCTCAAGAGGCCGCCCAGGGGACCCCCCTTCCCCAGTGCCTGAAGAGTCGCACCACTGTCGGCTTCCCAGGGGAACCCTCTTTCTCAGTACCGAAGTGTCGCCCCTCGGGAGGCCGCTTGGGGAACCCGCCTTTCCCGGTGCCCAAAGTGTCGCACCTCGGAAGGCCGCCCAGCGGGCCCCCCTTCCCAAGTACCCAAAGTGTCGCACAACATTAGGTTGCCCGGGAAACTCCACTTTCCCTGAGACAGAAGTGTCGCCCCTCGGGAGGCCGCCCGGGGAAAACCCCTTTCCCGGTGCCCAAAGTGTCGCCTCTAGGGAGGCTGCCAGGGGGAACCCACATCCCTGGTGCCCAAAGTGTCGCCCCACCAAGGCCTCCCGGGGGAACCCTCTTTCCCGGTGCAAGTAGTGTCGCTCCTCGGGAGGCTGCCCTGGCGACCCCCCTTCCCAGGTGCCCAAAGTGTCGCACCACAGGAGGCCGCCCGGGGGACCCCTTCCCGGTGCCTGAAGTGTTGCCTCTCGGGAGGCCAGCCGGGGAACCCAATTTCCCAATGCCTGAAGTGTCGCCCCTCGGAAGGCCGACCGGGGGAACCGAATTCCCCGGTACCCAAAGTTTTGCCCTTCGGGAGGCCGCCCAGGCGAACCCCCTTCCCCAGTGTCTGAAGTGTCGCAGAAATGTAGGCTGCCCAGGGGAACCCTCTTTCCCAGTACCGAAGTGTCACCGCTTGGGAGGCTGCCCGGGGGACTCGCCTTTTTCGGTGCTTAAAGTGTCGTCCCTCGGGAGGCCACCCAGCGGATCCCCCTTTCCCGGTGCCCAAGGTGTCGCGCCTCAGAAGGCCGCCCAGCAAACCCCCTTTCCCATGTGCCCGAAGTGTCGCACCACAGTAGGCTGCCCGGGAAACTCCCCTTTCCCAGTGCTTCAAGTGTCGCCCCTCGGAAGGCCGCCCGGGGGACCCCCCTTTCCCCGTGCACGAAGTGTTGCTCTTCAAAAAGCCACCTGGGGGAACCCACATCCCCAGTGCCCAAAGTGTTGCCCCTTGGAAGGCCTCCCAGGAGATCCCTCTTTCCCTGAGCTCGAAGTGTCACCCCACAGGAGGCCGCCCGGGGGAACCCTCTTCTCCGGTGTCCAAAGTGTCGCCCCTCGGGAGGCCGCCCGGGGGAGCCATCTTTCCCAGTGCCAGAAATGTCACCTCTCAAGAGGCTGCCTGGGGGACCCCCCTTCCCCAGTGCCTGAAGTGTCGCACCATTGTAGGCTTCCCAGAGGAACCCTCTTTCCCAGTACTGAAGTGTCGCCCCTCGGAAGGCTGCCCAGGGGATCCCCTTTTCCCTGAGCTCGAAGTGTCGCCCTGCGGGAGGCCACCCGGGGGAACCCTCTTTCCCAGTGCCCAAAATGTCACCCCTCAAGAGGCCGCCCGAGGGACCCCCCTTCCCCAGTGCCTGAAGTGTCGCACCACTGTTGGCTGCTCACGGGGAACCCTCTTTCCCAGTAGCGAAGTGTCACCCCTCGGGAGGCCGCCCGGGGGACCCGCCTTTCCCGGTGCCCAAAGTGTCGCACCTCGGAAGGCCGCCCAGTGGACCCCCCTTCCCAAGTGCCTGACGTGTCGCACCACATTAGGCTGCCCGGGAAACTCCACTTTCCCAGTGCCCAAAGAGTCGCCGCTCGGGAGGCCGCCCAGAGGACCACCCCTTTCCCAGTGCCCGAAGTGTCGCCCCTCAGAAGGCCACCCGGGGGACCCCCCTTTCCCCGTGCACGAAATGTCGCTCTTCGAAAAGCCACCCAGGGGAACCCACTTCCCCGGTGCCCAAAGTGTCACCCCTCGGAAGGCTTCCAAAGGGATCCCTCTTTCCCTCAGCTCGAAGTGTCGCCCCGCAGGAAGCCGCCCGGGGGAACCCTCCTCTTTGGTGCCCAAAGTGTTGCCGCTCGGGAGGCCACCCTGGGGAACCCTCTTTCCCAGTGCCCGAAATGTCACCTCTCAAGAGGTTGCCCGGGGGACCCTCTTCCCCTGTGCCTGAATTGTCGCACCATTGTAGGCTGCCCAGGGGAACCCTCTTTCCCAGTACCGAAGTGTTGCCCCTCAGGAGGCCGCCCGGGGGACCCGCCTTTTCCGGTGCACAAAGTGTCGCCCCTCGGGAGGCCGCCCGTGAAACTCCCCTTTCCCAGTACCCGAAGTGTTGCCCCTGGGGCGTCCGCCCGGGGGACAACCCTTCCCCAGTGCCCGAAGTGTTGCACCCACTAGGCTGCCCAGGGCACACCCCTTTCCTGGTGCCCAAAGTGTCGCCATTTGGGAGGCCGCCCGGGGAACCCCCCTTTCCCCGTGAATGAAGTGTTGCACTTCCAAAAGTCGTCCGGGGGAACCCCCTTCCCCGGTACCCAAAGTGTCGCCCCTCAGAAAGCCGCTCAGGGGATCCCTCTTTCCCTGAGCTCGAAGTGTCGCCCCGCGGGAGGCGGCCTGTGGGATCCCCCTTTCCCAGTGCGTGAAGTGTCTCCCTTCGGGAAGCCGCCAGTGGGACCCCCCTTTCCTGGTGCCTGAAGTGTCGCCCCTCTGCAGGTCGCCCAGGGGAACCTCCTTACCTGGTACCCAAAGTGTCGCTCCTCATGAGGCTGCCGGGGAACCCCCTTCCTGGTGCTATAAGAGTCGCCCCTCGGAAGGCCGCCCGGGGCAACCCCCTTCCCCAGTTCTTGAAGTGTCGCCCCTCGTGAGGCCGTCCGGGGGAGCCCCCTTTACCTCAGACCGAAGTGGCGCCCCTCGGGAGGCCGCCTGGGGGAACCCCCTTCTTCGGAGCCAGAAGTGTTGCCTTTTGGGTTGCCTCCCGGGGGAACTCCCTTTTTCTGAGCTTGAAGTGTCAACCTTTGGGAGGCCTCCCAAGAGATCCCCCCTTTCCCTGAGACCGAAGTGTCGCCCCTCGGGAGGCCGCCCAGGGATAACCCCTTTCCCGGTGCCCAAAGTGTCACCCCTCGGGAGGCCACCCTGGGGAACCCCCTTTCCCGGTGCCTGAAGTGTCGCCCCTCGGGAGGCCGCCTGGGAGACCCCCCTTCCCCAGTGCCCGAAGTGTTGTACCACAGTAGGCTGCCCAGGGGATCCCCCTTTCCCAATGCCCAAAGTGTCGCCACTTGGGAGGCGGGCCAGGGGACCCCCCTTTCCCCGTGCACGAAGTGTCGCTCTTCGAAAAGCCACCCGGGGGAACCCCCTTCCCCGGAGCCCGAAGTGTCGCCCCTCGGAAGGCTGCCCAGGGGATCCCCCTTTCCCTGAGCTCGAAGTGTCACCCCGCGGGAGGCCACCCGGGGGAACCCTCTTTCCCAGTGCCCGAAATGTCACCTCTCAAGAGGCCGCGTGGGGGACCCCCCTTCCCCAGTGCCTGAAGTGTCGCACTACTCTCGGCTTCCCAGGGGAACCCTCTTTCCCAGTACCGAAGTGTCGCCCCTTGGGAGGCCGCTTGGGGAACCCGCCTTTCCCGGTGCCCAAAGTGTCGCACCTCGGAAGGCCGCCCAGCGGACCCCCCTTGCCAAGTGCCTGAGTGTCGCACCACATTAGGCTGCCCGGGAAACTCCACTTTCCCAGTGCCCGAAGTGTCGCCCCTCTGGAGGCCACCCAGGGGTCCCCCCTTTCCCATTGCCCAAAGTGTCACCCTGCGGGAGGCCGCCCGTAGGAGCCCCTATTCCATGAGACCGAAGTCTTCCCCCTCGGGAGGCTGCCCGGGGGAACCCCCTTTCCCGGAGCCTGACGTGTTGCTACTTTGGACTCCTCCCGGGTGAACCTCCTTTCCTTGAGCCCGAAGTGTCAACCTTCGGAAGGCCGCCCAAGAGACCCCCCTTTCTCTGAGACCGAAGTGTCGCCCCTCTGGAGGCCGCCCGGGGAAAACCCCTTTCCCGGTGCCCAAAGTGTCGCCTCTAGGGAGGCCGCAAGGGGGAACCCCCTTCCCTGTGCCCAAAGTGTCGCCCCTCGGAGGCCTCTCGGAGGAACCCCCTTCCCTGGTGCCCAAAGTGTCTCTCCTCGGGCGGCCGCTCGGGTGAACCTCCTTTCCCGGTGCAAGTAGTGTCGCTCCTCGGGACGCTGCCCTGGAGACCCCCCTTCCCAGGTGCCCGAAGTGTCGCACCACAGGAGGCCGCCTGGGGGACCCCCTTCCCAGGTGCCTGAAGTGTTGCCTCTCGGGAGGCCACCCGGGGGACCCCTATTTCCCGATGCCTGAAGTATCGCCCCTCGGAAGGCCGACCGGGGGAACCGCATTCCCCAGTATCCGAAGTGTTACCCTTCGGGAGGCCGCCCAGGGGAACCCCCTTCCCCAGTGTCCGAAGTGTCGCAGAAGTGTAGGCTGCTCAGGGGAACCCTCGATCCCAGTACCGAAGTGTCGCCCCTCGGGAAGCCGCCCGGGGGACCCGCCTTTTTCAGTGCACAAAGTGTCGCCCCTCGGGAGACCGCCGGGGGAACCTCCTTTCCCGGTGCCCAAAGTGTCGCGCCTCAGAAGGCTGCCCAGCAAACCCCCCTTTCCCCAGTGCCCGAAGTGTCGCACCACAGTAGGCTGCCCAGGAAACTCCCCTTTCCCAGTGCCTGAAGTGTCGCCACTTGGGAGGGTGCCCAGGGGACCCCCCTTTCCCCGTGCACGAAGTGTCGTACTTTGAAAAGCCGCTAGGGGGACGCCCTTTTCCGGTACCCAAAGCGTCGCCCCTCGGAAGGCCTCCCAGGGGAACCCCCTTTCCCTGAGCTCGAAGTGTCGCCCCGCGGGAGGCCGCCTGTGGGACCCCCCTTTCCCAGTGCACGAAGTGTATCCCTTCGGGAGGCCCCCAGTGGGACCCCCCTTTCCTGGTGCTTGAAGTGTCACCCCTCGGCAGGCCGTTTGGGGGAACCCCCTTCCCCGGTACCCGAAGTGTATCCCATCGGGAGGCCGCCCGGGGGAGCCCCCTTCCCCAGTGCCTGAAGTGTCGCCCCTCGGGAGGTCGCCCAGGGGAATCCCCTTCCCCTGTGCTCAAAGTGTTGCCCCTCGGGAGGCCGCGCGGGTGAACCCCCTTCCCAGTCCCAAAGTGTCGCCCCCTTGGAAGGCCGCCCGGGGCAGCCCCCTTTCCCTGAGACCGAAGTGTCACACTTCGGGAGGCCGCCCGGGGGAACCCCCTTCTCCGGAGCCATAAGTGTTGCTTTTTGGGGCGCCTCCCGGGTGAACCTCCTTTTTGTGAGACCGAAGTGTCAACCTTCGGGAGGCCTCCCAAGAGACCCACCTTTTCCTGAGACCGAAGTGTCGCCCCTCGGGAGGCCGCCCGGGGGAAACCCCTTTCCCGGTGCCCAAAGTGTCACCCCTCAGGAGGCCGCCCAGGGGAAACCTCTTTCCCGGTGCCCAAAGTGTCGCCTCTCAGGAGGCTGCCCTGGGGAAACCCCTTTCCCGGTGCCCGATGTGTCGCCACTTGGGAGGGCGCCCGGGGGACCCCCCTTTCCCTGAGCTCAAAGTGTCACACCACGGGAGGCCACCCGGGGGAACCCTCTTTCCCGGAGCCCGAAATGTCACCCCTCAAGAAGCCTCTCGGGGGACCCCCCTTCCCCAGTGCCTGAAGTGTCGCACCACTGTCGGCTTCCCAGGGGAACCCTCTTTCCCAGTACCGAACTGTCGCCCCTCGAGAGTCCGCCCGGGGGACCCGCCTTTCCCGGTGCCCAAAGTGTCGCACCTCGGAAGGCCGCCCAGCGGACCCCCCTTCCCAAGTGCCCGAAGTGTTGCACCACAGTAGGCTGCCCGGGGGACCCCCCTTTCCCTGTTCACGAAGTGTCGCCCCTCGGGAGGCCGCCCGGGAGAACCCCCTTTCCCGGTGCACAAAGTGTCGCTCTTCTAAAAGCCGCCCGGAGGAACCCACTTCCCCGGTGCCCAAAGTGTCGCCCCTCGGAACGCTACCCAGGGGATCCCCCTTTCCCTGAGCTCGAAGTGTCACCCCGCGGGAGGCCGCCCGGCAGAACCCCCTTTCCCGGTGCCCAAAGTTTCGTCCCTCGGAAGGCCACCCGGGGGAACCCTCTTTCCTGGTGCCCGAAATGTCACCTCTCAAGAGGCTGCCGGGGGACCCCCCTTCCCCAGTGCCTGAAGTGTCGCACCATTGTAGGCTTCCCAGGGGAACCCTCTTTCCCAGTACTGAAGTGTCGCCCCTCGGGAGGCCTCCCGGGGGACTCGCCTTTTCCGGTGCACAAAGTGTCGCCCCTCGGGAGTCCGCCAGGGGAACCCCCTATTCCGGTGCCCAAAGTGTCGCACCTCGGAAGGCCACCCAGCGGACCCCCCTTCCCAAGTGCCTGAAGTGTCGCACCACATTAGGCTGCCCGGGAAACTCCTCTTTCCCAGTGCTTGAAGTGTCGCCCTTTGGGAGTTCGTGCGGGGGACCCCCCCTTCCCCAGTGACCGAATTGTTGCACCACAGTATGCTGCCTGGGGGACCCCCCTTTCCCGGTACCGGAAGTGTCGCCATTTGGGAGGCCGCCCGGGGAACCTCCCTTTCCCCGTGCATGAAGTGTTGCACTTCGAAAAGCCGCTCAGGGGAACCCCCTTTCCCTGAGCTCGAAGTGTCGCTCCGCGGGAGGCCGCCTGTGGGACTCCCCTTTCCCAGTGCACGAAGTGTCTCCCTTCGGGAGGCCGTCAGTGGGACCCCCCTTTCCTGGTGCCTGAAGTGTCGCCCCTCGGCAGGCCGCCCAGGGGAACCTACTTCTTCAGTACCCGAAGTGTCGCCCCTCGGGAGGCGGCCAGGGGGAACCCCCTTCCCAGTGCCATAAATGTCTCTCCTCGGGAGGCCGCCCGGGGGACCCCCCTTCCCCAGTGCCTGAAGTGTCACCCCTCGGGAGGCCGCCCGGGGGAATCCCCTTCCCCTGTGCTCAAAGTGTTGCCCCTTGGGATGCCGCCCAGGGAAACCCCCTTCCCCGGTTCCCGAAGTGTCGCCCCTCGTGAGGCCGCCCGGGGGAGTCCCCTTTCCCTGAGGCCGAAGTGTCGCCCCTCGGGAGGCTGCCCGGGGATTCCCCTTCCCTAGTGCCTGAAATATCGCCCCTCAGGAGGCCGCCCGTAGGAACCCCCTTCCCCGGTACTCGAAGTGTCACCCCTTGGGATGCCGCCCAGGGGAACCCCTTCCCCGGTGCCCGAAGTGTCGCCCCTCGGGAGGCCGCCCGGGGGAGCCCCCTTTCCCTGAGACCGAAGTGTCGCCCTCCGAGAGGCCGCCCAGTGGAACCCCCTTCCCCGGAGCCCTAAGTGTCGCCCCTTGGGAAGCCTCCCGGCGGAACCCCCTCTCCCTGAGCCCGAAGTGTCAACCTTCCGGAGGCCACCCAAGAGACCCCCTTTCCCTGAGACCGAAGTGTTGCTCCTCAGGAGGCAGCCTGGGGCAATCCCCTTTCCCCGTGCCCAAAGTGTCGCACCTTGGGAGGGCGCCAGGGGGACCCCCCTTCCCCGGTGCCCAACATGTCGCCCCTTGGGAGGGCGCCAGGGGGACCCCCCTTCCCCGGTGCCCAACATGTCGCCCCTTGGGAGGCCGCCCGGGGGAACCCTTTTTCGCGGTGCCCAAAATGTCACCCCTCAAGAGGCCGCCCGGGGGACCCCCCTTCCCCAGTGCCCGAAGTGTCGCACCACTTTAGGCTGCCCAGGGGAACCCTCTTTCCCAGTACTGAAGTGTCGCCCCTTGGGAGGCCGCCCGGGGGATCCCCCTTCACCAGTTCCTGAAATGTCACCCCTCGGGAGGCCACCTGGGGGAACCCCCTTCCTCGGAGCACAAAGTATCGCCCCTTGAGAGGCCGTCCGGGGGAACCCTCTTCCCCGATGCCCAAAGTGTCGCCCCTCGGGAGGTCGTCGGGGGGAACCCTCTTTCCCGGTGCCCAAAATGTCAACCCTCAAGAGGCCGCCCAAGGGATCCCCCTTCCCCAGTGCCGAAGTGTCGCACCACTGTAGGCTTCCCAGAGGAACCCTCTTTCCCAGTACCGAAGTGTCGCCCCTCGGGAGGCCGCCCGGGGGACCCGCCTTTTCCGGGGCCCAGAGTGTCACGACTCGGAAGGCCCTCCAGCGAACCCCCCTTCCCAAGTGCCCGAAGTGTCGCACCACAGTAGGCTGCCCGGGAAACTCCCCTTTCCCAGTGCCTGAAGTTTCGCCCCTCGGGAGTCCACCCGGGGGACCCCCCTTCCCCAGTGCCCAAAGTGTTGCACCACAGTATGCTGCCCGGGGGACCCCCCTTTTCCCGGTGCCTGAAGTGTCGCCACTTGGGAGGCTGCCTGGGGGACCCCCCTTTCCATGTACACGAAGTGTCACACTTCAAAAAGCCGCTCGGGGGAACCCCCTTCCCCAGTGCCCAAAGTGTCGCCCCTCGGAAGGCCGCCCAGGGGAACCCCCTTTCCCTGAGCTCGAAGTGTCGCCCCGTTGGACGCCGCCTGGTGGATCCCCCAGGTTAGGGTTAGCGTTAGGGTCAGGGCAATGGGTTAGGGTTAGGGCAACGAGTCAGGGTTAGGGCAAGGGGTTAGGGCAACGGGTTAGGGTTAGGGCAACGCGTTAGGGCAACAGGTTAGGGTTAGGGCAACGGGTTAGGGTTAGGGCAACGGGTTAAGGCAACGGGTTAGGGTTAGGGCAACGGGTTAGGGCAACAGGTTAGGGCAATGGGTTATGGAAACGGTTTAGGGCAACGGGTTAGGACGACAAGTAAGGGTTAGGGCACCGGGTTAGGGAAAAAGGTTAGGGCAACGGGTTAGGGCAATGGGTCAGGGTTAGGGTTAGGGTAAGGGTTAGGGCAACAGGTTAGGGCAACGGGTTAGGGCAACGGGTTAGGGCAACGGGTTAGGGCAACGGGTTAGGGTTAGGGCAACGGGTTAGGGTTAGGGTTAGGGTAACGCATTAGGGTTAGGGTAACGGGTTAGGGCAACAGGTTAAGGCAACGGGTTAGGGCAACGGGTTAAGGTTAGGGCAATGGGTTAGGGTTAGGGGAACGGGTTAGGGTTAGGGCAATGGGTTAAGGCAACGGGTTAGGGTAACAGGTTAAGGTAACGGGTTAGGGCAATGGGTTAGGGTTAGGGTTAGGGTAAGGGCAACAGGTAAGGGCAATGGGTTAGGGCAACAGGTTAGGGTTAGGGTTAGGGCAACAGGTTAGGGCAACGGGTTAGGGTTAGGGCAACGGGTTAGGGTTAGGGTTAGGGCAATGGGTTAGGGTTAGGGTTAGGGGTTAGGGTTAGGGCAACAGGTTAGGGCAACGCATTAGGGCAACGGGTTAGGGCAACAGGTTAGGGCAACGGGTTAGTGTTAAGGTTAGGTTTAGGGTTAGGTTTAGGGCAACGGGTTAGTGTTAGGGTTAGGGCAACGGGTTAGGGCAACGGGTTAGGGTTAGGGCAACGGGTTAGGGCAACGGGTTAGGGCAACGGGTTAGGGTTAGGGTTAGGGCAATGGGTTAGTGTTAGGGTTAGGGCAACGGGTTAGGGCAACGGGTTAGGGTAATGGGTTATGGAAACGGTTTAGGACAACGGGTTAGGACGACGGGTAAGGGTTAGGGCACCGGGTTAGGGAAAAAGGTTAGGGTAACGGGTTAGGGCAACGGGTCAGAGTTAGGCTTAGGGTTAGGGTTAGAGCAACAGGTTTGGGCAACGGGTTAGGGTTAGGGCAACGGGTTAGGGTTAGGGCAACGGGTTAGGGCAACGGGTTAGGGCAACGGGTTAGGGTTAGGGCTAGGGCAATGGGTTAGTGTTAGGGTTAGGGCAACGGGTTAGGGCAACACGCTAGGGCAACGGGTTAGGGTTAGGGTTAGGGCAACGGGTTAGGGCAACGGGTTAGGGTAATGGGTTATGGAAACGGTTTAGGACAACGGGTTAGGACGACGGGTAAGGGTTAGGGCACCGGGTTAGGGAAAAAGGTTAGGGTAACGGGTTAGGGCAACGGGTCAGAGTTAGGCTTAGGGTTAGGGTTAGAGCAACAGGTTTGGGCAACGGGTTAGGGTTAGGGCAACGGGTTAGGGTTAGGGCAACGGGTTAGGGTTAGGGTTAAGACAACTGGTTAGGGCAACGGGTTAGGGCAACGGGTTAGGGCAACGGGTTAGGGTTAGGGTTAGGGTAACGCGTTAGGGTTAGCGTAACGGGTTAGGGCAACAGGTTAGGGCAAC